>NC_090646.1:503318802-504022214 GCF_040937935.1 Hyperolius riggenbachi
AGGTGTGGCATCCGGAATCTGTGCATGCGACGGCCGCGCATGGACAGATAGGGGGGGATGTGGAGTGAGCTGCAATGGGGTGAGAGCTTCCAAAGTGAAGCGAGCTTCCAGAGGTGAAGTCCGCGGGAGCATATTTTAAACAGGTAAGTACTGAGGATAGTACTGAGGTAGGGGGGTGAAGTTTAACTCCAATCTACCAATAAGAGTAAACAGAGTTCATGAGAACCATAAAGCAACGAGATCAATTACGATATATATTGATCAATTTAAAGTGTACAGAGTACAAGCCGCAGGGCGAATCCCAAATCATTAATAAGAATTGATTTGTTTGTATTTCGATTTCAGGTGTTTGGCAATATGGAATTGAGACAGCTGCAGTGCTGGCAGCAAAGCTGGAGATGTCAGTCGGATAAGCGAAAGGTTCCAGATGCCAATCTAAGCTTGGAGAACAGCGAGATTCCTGAGATTGGAAAGAGACTAAAAAGCGAGATTCCTGAAATTGGAAAGAGACTAAAACACGAGATTTCGGAGATCGGAAAGAGACTAACAAACCTGTCTGAGCAAAGCATAATGCAAAGTGCTAATGTTTTTCTTTCCCAAGGTGGTGCTTTTATAATGAAGAGTACCGTGCTGATGGTGATCCTAGGTTGCCAGTTTGTCCTAGGAGAACGAAGAGAGGACATTCTCATGTATAATAAGGGGTTAATGAGAATACAAGGCCCAAACATGTTGATGTTGGGTGACAAAGGTACTGATCCTTTCACACCTCCCTCTGATGGGCACAGATGGACCATGCAGGGATGGAGGAAAAGAGCACTTGTGCCAGGAGAAATCAAACTTCAAACTTGGGTGAAAGGTCGGAAGGGTCAGGTGTGCGGGCAGTGGGAATTGAATGGCAGCGTAATTCTGCTATTTAATACCACACTCCCAGAATGGATGCACCGATCCAAAGGTTTGTTAAAAGGGACATTGCAGTACAATGGGTACATGCAAAAGGTGGAGTGTGTGATTCAGAGGTACCTTGTCTTGGTTATGCAGAGTGAGATGGTTCCAGATTGGAGAGGAACGAGCAGGAGGCGTCAATTCTCATACCAGAGAGACGCAGGGGACAACATCACACTCTGGAGCTACCAACAGAGAGTGCCTCTGAAACAGCTATACACACGTAAAGGCTGGAAAGCCGAGGGTGTGTGGTTCTCGAAACAAGAAGTAAAGATCGAGATAAAGCCACATCGCCAGGTGGCAAAGAGGGTGGGGAGAGCGGTCCCGGGGGAGGGAAAGCCAACACAGGGAACCCCATCCACACTACACGGGTCACAACAGGGGACGACATTACACAGTCCATGTGCAGCAGCTTATCCTCATGATAGTTGGGTAAGTGAAGAGGTACTCTTAATTGAAAGATTGCAGAGAGTACAGTCTTCCCGACCTCAGGTGCATAGTGTGCCTCAGGACATAAGGGGGGAAGAGGTCCAATCAGGACAGTTGGGGGCATATTTTGTCAGGGAGAGGCAAAAAGATCCTGTGCAACTGAGATTGGACAAGGGGAGGTATAGTAACTTTTCTGGAGAAGGATCTTTTGCATGGCAGCTTCGAGATGTTTGGGTGAACAAATGGAAACGGTGCAACATTCCTTTAGGCACCGCCACTTCCTTAGTTCCCACCTCAACACATGTCTTACACCAGGACCTGAGAGGTCAACCTTTTTTGGTGCTAGACGGGGAGGTGAAACAAGTAGAGTTGTCCTCATGCGGGCAATTCTTGCAGAAGTACCTGCGTTGGCCGGGGCAAGTCAAATTTAGTGGAGAAGCCTGCGGGCTCAATAACGCAGACTGCGAGGCTACCATTCAAAAGATCCACCCTGAAGCCCAACCGATAGTTCCGGTGGCTGAAGGAAAGGTTTGTTTTTTTAACATAAGGTCTAATGATACATTCAAGGTATATTCTCATAATTGTTCCGATAAGGGGGAGTTTCCAAGGGGAACATATTGTGTGAGTGGAGATCCCATATGGATCCTGTCATCCAGGTTTGATGACGTTGTTTCTCAAATTGTTAAGAGAACTCTAAAGGTCAAAGTTTCACGGGTAGTTCCCGTCCTGAAAGAGAACCCGACATGGGACAAAGGGGAACAGGGTTTGATCCAAGACGACCACATTTTGTTACAAAGGTTAAACAAACAGTACACTAAGTTAGAGGTAAGATTTCACCATGATACAGGTGATCTTAACGAGGTAGAACACAAAAATGAGCAGGTGAGTTCCAGTCTGCCCTGGTGGACAAAGGTTCCGGTGATGTTCCAGGGACACTCGGACGGGGCATCTGCAGTTCCAAAGTTCTTTCTACACCCACTGGTCGTCTGGATGGGGATGACAACTTTAGGCATCATTGTCCAGGTGAGGTTGCGGGTTAAAATTACGTAAAATAAATCAACCTGGTCCAGAGATTGGTGCCTCATAAACAATCTACTGAACCAATAGTTTAAATTAAGGGATGAACAGGGTTACGGGTATAGGTTTAGTAGTACCTAGGAGCTGATTGTATAAAGGCGCTCTTTTAGAAGGCACCTGGCACTGCTCCGTTTTGTAACAACCAAACGAGTTTCACTTTTCTGTGGTCATGCAAGTTTGTGAGTGATACGCAAGTGACGCAAATGCTGAGCATGTGGTATTGAGGGACTTAGAAGTAGGGCTTCCCCAGAGAGCCTGGTTACAGGAAGACCAAGAGGTCTTGCTCTCTCTCTTCCAGGGGTAACCACCGAGAGCAGAGAAGTTGTGTGAGCACGAACATCGAAAAGTGAAACATAAACGAAAGAAACCAGGTACTGGGAGGTTCAGACGCTGGGATCTGCGGGTCAAGCTGTTTTAGGGGGGATTGTTATAATTTAAGTAGGCCTCAGTTATTTGGACTGAGTTAGTCAAAAAGGCTTGATGAGCAGACCTGCCCTTTAAGGGGATTTTCTCTGAAGAGAGAAAATCTGCAGTTCTGTCAGAAGAACTAGAACATACCAAGAAGCTGTTCTGAACAAGGCCGCAGGTCTCCCTGACCTGGGCCTGGAACAATAAACATCAGTCATGTTTTGTAAATATTCACATTCCTGCATGTATGTCAAATGTCTCATTGATTATTAATCGAGTAGGCGGGTATGATGACACCATGAGTGGGTCCACCAATAGACTGATATAGGGGGTGGCGAAGATGATGTCATATTTAACTCTTTCCTAGCCAGTATTAAATCTGGAGCGAGCGATGGAGAACTCACTTCTGCTTCTTCCTTCTGCACTAGCTCGCAAGGCCGACTTGGACCTCTAAGCATGTTATTCCTTTATGTAAGCTGATATAATGTATGCTATGTACATAGGTAGTTTAGTGTAACGTAGGTAGGAAGAAGGTACCTGATAGACTTCGGTAGGGAGTCTAATCAAGAGCTTGTAATGCAACATGAAGATTTGCATAGCTAGGATATGATGACTGTATCTATCTGTCTTTCTGTGACTTAAATAAATAACGGAAACATTGGAGAAGCCTGAGAAAGTCTATTTCCTGTTTGCTGTGTGGAGAGTCAAGTGATCTCACAGTCTGTGAGACGATGGTGTCGAAGCAAGGTGATAAGAACAGTTTATAACATACACGTGAGAAGAGGAACGAAAATCATACATGATTCCAAACATTTTTTACAAATAAATAACTGCAAAGTGGGATGTGCAGAATTATTCGCCCCCCTTTGATCTGAGTGCAGTCTGAGTGCAGTCAGTTACCTTTAGACATTGCCTGATGAGTGCTAATGACTAAATAGAGTGCACCTGTGTGTAATCTAATGTCAGTACAAATACAGCTGCTCTCTGAGGGCCTTAGAGGTTGTCTAAAAGAATATTGGGAGCAAAAACACCGTGAAGTCCAAAGAACACACCAGACATGTCAGGGATAAAGTTATTGAGAAATTTAAAGCAGGCTTAGGCTACAAAAAGATTTCCAAAGTCTTGAACATCCCACAGAGCACTGTTCAAGCGATCATTCAGAAATAGAAGGAGTATGGCACAACTGTACACCTACCTAGACAAGGCCATCCACCTAAACTCACAGGCCGAACAAGGAGAGCGCTGATCAGAAATGCAGTCAAGAGGCCCATGGTGACTCTGGACGAGCTGCAGAGATCTACAGCTCAGGTGGGAGACTCTGTCCATAGGACAACTATTAGTCATGCGCTGTACAAAGTTGGCCTTTATGGAGGAGTGGCAAGAAGAAAGGCATTGTTAACAGAAAGCATAAGAAGTCCCGTTTGCAGTTTGCCACAAGCCATGTGGTGGACACAGCAACCATGTGGAAAAAGGTGCTCTGGTCAGATGAGACCAAAATTGAACTTTTTGGCCAAAATGCAAAACGCTATGTGTGACAGAAAACTAACACTGCACGTCACTCTGAACACACCATCCCCACTGTCGAATATGGTGGTGGCAGCATCATGCTCGGGGGTGCATCTCTTCAGCAGGGACAGGGAAGCTGGTCAGAGTTGATGGGAAGATGGATGGAGCCAAATACAGAGCAAACTTGGAAGAAAACCTCTTGTAGACTGAAAAAGACTTTAGACTGGGGTGGAGGTTCACCTTCCAGCAGGACAATGACCCTAAACATAAAGCCAGGGCAACAATGGAATGGTTTAAAACAAAACATATCTATGTGTTAGAATGGCCCAGTCAAAGTCCAGATCTAAATCCAAACGAGAATATGTGGCAAGATCTGAAAACTGCTGTTCACAAACGCTGTCCATCTAATCTGACTGAGCTGGAGCTGTTTTGCAAAGAAGAATGGGCAAGGATTTCAGTCTCTATATGTGCAAAGCTGGTAGAGACATACCCTAAAAGACTGGCAGCTGTAATTGCAGCAAAAGGTGGTTCTACAAAGTATTGACTCAGGGGTCCGAATAATTATGCACACTGACTCCACTTTGCAGTTATTTATTTGTAAAAAATGTTTGGAATCATGTATGATTTTCGTGACACTTCTCACGTGTACACCACTTTGTATTGGTCTTTTACGTGGAATAACAATAAAATTGATTGATGTTTGTGGCAGTAATGTGACAAAATGTGGAAAACTTCAAGGGGGCCGAATACTTTTGCAACCCATTGTAGCAGCACTACTTGGCTATTTTGCAAGTCCAGTTTTAATTGTGTATATTGGTTGTCAAAAGGGAGAGGAAGACTCAGGGACGGATCTAGGGGGGGGGGGGGGGGCAGGCAGGTCTCTAGCCACAGGCGCAGTTTGTTGAATTCTTAAAAAAGCGGCAAAATTAATGGCAGTTTAGGCGCCAAAACCTGACCTTTAGGCGCAAAAACCTGACCTTGCCCCAGGCGCAACCTGGTCTAGATCCATCCCTGGGAAGACTGTCTCCTTACTAGGTGCTTAGTTACTGCCCATTTTTCTACTCTTTAGCAGGCTAAGCTTTATTTCATGTGGATTTGTAAATTTGAGGCCAGTTGCACACCTAAAAGTAGTGGTGCAAGCAACCCACCGCAGAAATCAGCCTTCATATGTAGTGAAGGCCCAAACATCAAATTTTCAATTTGCAAACTTCGAACATGAATCTCCGCAAAAGTTTGCTACCAGGCGAAACTGGCGAACCGCCATAGACTTCATTGGACAGGCAAATTTTAAAACCTACAGGGACTGTTTCTGGCCGCAAAAGTGCTGGAAAAGTTGTTTCAAGGGGCCTAACACCTGGACCGTGGCATGCTAGAGGGGGATCCATGACAAAAGACCCACCAAAAATTATGTAGTTGACATAGAGTCGTGTTTTAATCTCTAAAAGACAGAAATCACAGTACATTCCTAAATTTGTTGAATTAAGTGCTTTAAAGTGTCTGGCGTACGTACACAGCGATAAGGTAGTGTAAGGGTTAGGCCTGGTTCAGACTGGCAGATGAAACGCCACATTTTATGCACCACAAACAACCACAAAGAGCTTTACTTATAACTAAATTCAATATGGAAAGTCACACAGTTCTGCTTCTCATGTTGATATGATGTGACAGGGTATCGGGTGGGTCTTCACTCTCACAGAGCAGAGGAAGGTGACATTTTTTTAGGCTTTTCTGCATCTCTTTAGATGTGAAAATCTGTATTCTGACATGCAGAAGAGCTCCCACTGGTGGCTACAGCACATCTAAACATCTAAAGGGATGTCAGTAATGCACTGGACAGAAAACACCGACTCATACATGCAGCTCCCTGCCTCAGAACTGACCTGCTCCACAGCTGGTTACCAAGCAGGGCTTAGTGAATTGAGGCATGTTTGTTCAGGAAATGACCGAACTTCTGCCTCATGGGGACAATATTTTGTGAATTTTGAAAAAACGGTGTAAAATACTGAATGAGGCATTTTAACAATCAAAAGGATTTTACCGACCTGCCCTTAGTGAATAGAGCCCATTCTGTTTCACTAAGTAGTGCTATGGTACTGTTAGAGAGAGACACAGCTTGTTGTTGCTTCACCTTGGAAACTCAAATTAAGGACGTATGCAATGCAACAAGTGAGTACAGAGGAAATCTCCCTTGCCCTACTAACCTACCAACCAGGACACCCACATAAGAGATAATACACAGATACAATGGCCTCGATTCATCAACACTTAGCAAATTTGTTAACAACAGTTTGGTAAAATACCGAATTTGTTAACTTCATTTCCGGATTCATCAAAGTTATCTAAAGCTGTTAGCGAACATTCGTTAACGACTCGGTAACGATTCGCTAAAACGGAAGAAAGTGCAATTCATGAAAAAGAAAGTGGGCGTGGTTTAGCGTTACATTTAGGATTAGTTATCTCCTTCACTGCTCTGTCGTTATTCCTGTCAGATCATTGCTGACAGAGAAGATGGAGCCATTTGAAGTGGTTATGTATCAGCTGAGAGTGATTCAAAGGCGCAGAAGGGCAATAATAAGGTCTGCAACCATATAAATTTGTAAGAGAATAGATTTATTTGCTATAACACGACATCTGCATTTCTCTTGAATCATCTTGTAAGAGAACACAGGCAGTGCCAGGGTTAACTAATTTTGCTAGCTGCACTATAATTTTTTAGAAAAGGCTCCTATCAAATTGTGGGATTGTCCCAACCACTTCCAGAATCCTGGTCCAGGTGTTAAGCCCTATTCAGAATGTTGCTACGTAGTGCTCAAAGGACTGCCTTTTACCCACAATTCCATGGGAATCTTATGGCCTTGTGTTAAATTACCGCTGTAAAATAGAAATATCGACACGTTACCGAATGTTTACCGAATTGTTATCGAATTCACACCGAATGCCGAAAAACCTTGATGAATACAACTAGAAATCGCTAAACTTCGAATTCGGTAATTTAACAAACTGGAAAAAGTTATCTCAAAGACAATGATGAATCGAGGCCAATGTCTGTTTCAAGTGGTGTCAGATGAATATGTCTACAGTTGGCATGAGGATTGGAAATAATAGAAGGAATGGGAATCAGCAGACATATGAATACAAACCTGAAGGAAAGCTGGTAAAAATAGTTGAACACTTTAGATAAGAGATTTGTGCTGGGTATCTCAGTGAAATACAGAAAAGGCTCTTCACAGTTATTATGCAAGAGATGTGTTCTTTAAAACTACACACATTATAGCTGAATCAAAAATGTTTGTATGAAATACATTCACAAATTAATAAGGAGAAAATACATCTGGCCATCTGTTTAAACTTCACACTTACACAACCACATTTTCATTGACTGCTACACATACATGGAGTGTTAGTTTGAAAATGACCTCCTTTTCTGCTTGTTCAATCAAACATTTTTATATAAGACTAACATGGCAGTTTATGCAAGAGATGTGAGGATGAATTAGAAATATTGTTCAAAAAAGATGTTAACTATAAAGTAATAATTAGCATTTCTGGGGCCTAAATTGACTGAGCTGAGAGACGACAAATTGTGATCCATCAATGCAGTGGCATAGCTAAGGAGCTGTGGGCCCCGATGCAAGTTTTACAATGGGGCCCCCCAAGCACTCTATACATAACAATTTATACGGCGCACCAAAATCTGCCAATGGCAACTACAGTGTCAGAGGTGCAAGAAGGGAATGGGAAATAGCTTGTTACTGATTATCACTGTTCAAAGTATCTACAGAAGTCATTATTATGCGCATAGGACCAATAGAGAGCTAATTCTGTAGTTAAGGGAGGGCCCTTCGGGGTCCCTCTGGCCCAAGGGCCCCGATGCGGTCGCTACCTCTGCACCCCCTTTTGCTACGCCCCTGCATCAATGTATTGCTGCCATGATTACCTGAGCACTAGGCAAGCTCAGTGAGGAGTCAAATGTGTGTGTCACCTGAGCACTAGACGAGCATCAGTGAGGAGTCAAATGTGTGAGTCACTTGAGCAGTAGACGAGCATCAGTGATGAGTCAAATGTGTGAGTCACTTGAGCACTAGACAAGCATCAGTGAGGAGTCAAATGTGTGAGTCACCTGACTGAGCACTAGACGAGCATCAGTGAGGAGTCAAATGTGTGAGTCACCTGAGCACTATATGAGCATTAGTGAGGAGTCAAATGTGTGAGTCACATTAGCACTAGATGAGCATCAGTGAGGAGTCAAATGTGTGCATCACCTGAGCACAATATAAGCATCAATGAGGAGTCAAATGTGTGAGTCACCTGACTGAGCACTATATGAGCATCAGTGAGGAGTCAAATGTGTGAGTCACCTGACTGAGCACTATATGAGCATCAGTGAGGAGTCAAATGTGTGAGTCACCTGACTGAGCACTATATGAGCATCAGTGAGGAGTCAAATGTGTGAGTCACATTAGCACTAGATGAGCATCAGTGAGGAGTCAAATGTGTGCATCACCTGAGCACAATATAAGCATCAATGAGGAGTCAAATGTGTGAGTCACCTGACTGAGCACTATATGAGCATCAGTGAGGAGTCAAATGTGTGAGTCACCTGACTGAGCACTATATGAGCATCAGTGAGGAGTCAAATGTGTGAGTCACCTGACTGAGCACTATATGAGCATCAGTGAGGAGTCAAATGTGTGAGTCACCTGAGCACTAGACGAGCATCAGTGAGGAGTCAAATGTGTGAGTCACCTGAGCACGATATAAGCATCAGTGAGGAGTCAAATGTGTGCGTCACCTGAGCACTATATGAGCATCAGTAAGGAGACAAATGTGTGAGTCACCTGAGCTCTAAACAATTATCATTGATGAGTCAAAAGAGTGAGTCACCTGAACACTATATGAGCAGCAGTGAGGAGTCACAATTGTGAGTCATGTAGGCACTAAACGAGCATCAATGAGGAGTCAAAAGTGTGAGCTATTGAACTGTTGGCTCCACTGCAGTGAATAGGGAAACAAAGCATACATGCACATTTCTATACACATCACCGGCAAATCACACTTTTTGAACTCCCCCAAAAAGTTCAGCAGCCAGGCAGTGCAGCAGCTGCTGAGCCCCCCTCTTGACTTCCCTTTTCAAGAAGCATATGCAAAGTGGAACCTTTTATTAATTTTTTTTTTTAAACATTGAGCATGTGTCCTCCTCAGCTCCATTAAACCCCTTAATTGCATTCAGGTTGGTAATCCCCAAGGAATTCAGAACCCTCCAGCATGGAGTTCCAACCCTGAGTAATACCATCCCACATAGTTCTTAAAGCAGGAGGATTAGCCATACTATGCCAGGGAAAAAAAACATAAATAAGTAGATAAATACTTGATCTACTTACATAACACATGTATTATACTGTCCACGTTTTGATTTCAGTGAATTGTATATTGTAAATGAAGATAATTCTGTTCCTTGTGGGAGCCATGTCTTTTGCCCACAGTTTGAGGCTAAATCCTGATGTCATTTCTTCCCTTAACTCTTTTTTTATTTTCTTCTCCAATCGCTGAGTCCCCTCAGCTTTGCTTGTAAACCCTAGTGAGCAGAGGATCATGCTTCAGCTAGGCAGCAGTCTGCTCAGCCAATCAGTGAAAAGCAGGAAGGTGGGGGGGGGAGGTCATTGGCAACGGCACAGAAAAGAGTGGGGGATTGAGAAAATATAATAACAGCAGAGAGGTTCCTGAATAGATTGGAAAGCTTATACTTGCAGAGAGAGCAGCATTTTAAACACACTGACATGTTTAAATAGAATTTGGTTTTATATCTTACAATCCTGCTTTAACATTGGAGGTACTTTTCAACAGAAGGTTGATTAACTCCCACCGTCCCTTCCTTTACTTTCAGAAACCTCTTGTCAAATATTATGGACATAGGGCTCATTCCCACCTTGATGCATAGAAGGTCCTTACAGAGACTTATGGTGGAATCTGACAGAGTAACCAAGCAGCTCGGGGTGACCCAAACCACTAAGAATGTATAGGGGGATAAAAGAGACCGAAAAAGTCCTCCTACTAATAAGCAATGCTTGGTGAAATTTGCCTTCTCAAAACAGAAGAAAACGTTCAATAATTCAGCTATAAGTGAACATTTGTAGTTACCCACAATGCACCACTAATGAATATGAAAATTATCTATTTTTTGCCCCGTAAGCCAAACTAGCATCCAGAACCGATGGTTTATAGCAAGCCTATAGCTTTAAATATTACACAGCCACATCAACCCCACATGTAGACAGCCTGTTTCAGACTTTTGGTCTTCTTCTTCTTTCATCATCTTGACTGCATCTGCTTTTTGATGTCTCTTCTAACCATATCCTATTTAAATGCTGACCAGGAGGCTAAGTTAAAGTGTCTCATTAAAATTCCTCACCATGTTGGTGAATTGTGTGAACTAATAAGAAGTTGGTGGGAAAAAAATGAAATATGGGTATTAAAAAAGTGGCAAAAACATGGCACCATCTTCATAGTTACTTAATTCTCATTAGACTGAAATTAAGGGCCCTTTTCCACTAGCAATCGCTAGCGTTCACGCTGAACGCTAGCGATTGCTGAATCGCAATTAGCGGCGATTCCCCGACGTTCGCGGCCGCGATTTTGCTATGCTATGCACTGCATAGCAAAATCGCGGCAAAAGTCTCTCCGCGGCGCGATCGCGATCAAGTAAAAAACGAATCGCGGTAGTGGAAATGACCTACCGCGATTCCTATGTTAAAAAGCAAACCGTAGCAATTGTAAAAATCGCTAGCGGTTTGCGTTTTTGCGATTCAGCCAGCGCAAACGCGCTGGTGGAAAAGGGCCCATAGTGATCAGGCAGGTGGGTGCATAAGGGAAGAGCCAGCTGTTAACAGATGATTTGCCTCCCTCCTGATGCTTATTCATGGTCCTTCACCTGAAAGCTGTTAGCTGCTGGATTTTACCTTCCACGTCCACCTGCCTGATCATTACTTTTAGTCTAAATTCATGACTGCTGTGATCCTTGATGACAAGTTAATAAAGATGGTGGCATTTTTCCTACGCTTTTTGAATACCCATATCCTCTGATTTACAAGGTGAGCAGCAAATCTGACTTCTGTAATCAGCAAAACATATACGTCATCCTTTCTCCTCCTGTGTTATGTCTCCCCAATAAGCAGTTAGGTTAACCAACTGCTTTGAACGTTGTTTATGTTTGAAAAAACTAAGCAAGAATTTAGTTTAAATTCATTAGTAAAAGAGGCCAAATTGTTCTTTCAACACCCTTGAAGTCAATAGGGAAAAATTCTGGCAACTTGATCAGCTCTTTGGAGGGCTACTACAGCACTCAATAGTATCAGAATGGCATAGGAAGCCTGTTGTATGTCTGTGTACAGAGCTGGGGCAGGGACATTTTACTTGGGTTGGAAAGCAACATGGGAAATACTTAAATGCTTCAAATTACAGCTTTGGGAAGCTCTTTGATACTGCATATTGCATTGCAGGATCACTAAGGGAAATTGCTGGGACTCTTAACAGTCAGCAACATTATGCATTGACAGCACATAGTTTGTTCTATATTACTCCCTGCCTGGTCTATTATTGTCTAAATTAATTAAATTAAGCCTAAGGGCACACAACACTTAACAGAATGTGTGTTTTAGATCGATTGTATATAGGTCAGCAGATTCAGCATTTCCTTCTTTTCTTCTTTAATATGGTATAAAAACAGGACCATAAGCCCCAGGGTATACAGCAAAGAACAGTAACTGGTTTCAATCACTTCCATGCAGTTACTCCCTTCCTTATCTATTACAGTGTAAATGCATCTGAATAAGCCCCAGAGCTCACAAGAACGCAAATGAGCCCCAACCATTACTTTCAAAGAAGCCTATCTCACTTCTGCTAGATTGTACACATTGCACAAACCCTGAGTTTGATAGTCTGCATGCTCTCAGCACAATTCTGATTCGAGGGGAGAATCCTATGCGATAAGCACTTGACATGACCAAGACTTTTGGCCAACTTCAAGCAGTATTTACAACTGTAAACAAGTCAATAAAGTACTGTTTATTGACACACTGGGACCACTCAGGCAGAGCGTATAGCTTTGAGAAAAAAATAGATTATTTCCTGTTGGAATGCTTATAGTTGTGGCTGTTGCCTGCCCTAACAAGTAGTAGCATGACAATAGGGGAGCAGGGAGCTAAGAGAGCCCACTCCTGTGGTGACTTGCAGAGTAGCAGAGCAGAGCCCAATACTTAACCTGCTTCCAGGGGAAGGACAGGTCCTCACTCCTTTCTTCAATGTAGCTGCCCACCCTGTGGCCTTGTGACTCTTGGTGCATGTTACATGACATGCAGAGATGGGAGCCATAAGGAGGCTATACAGCATGTAACAGTGAAGAGAGGGGCCTGGCAATTTCTAGTTATGCCTCTGTTTACAAGTGTCAATCCTCTATGCAGGGGTCCCCAACCACCAGGTCATGGCCCACTGCTCATAGCCGGCCTTTGACCTGAGCGACCGGAGCAGTCGCTCAGGGCGCCGGCTTCCAAGGGGGCGCCTATAGCTGATTGCCTATACTGAGGGCATCTACACCTGATTTCCTGTACTGGGGGCACCTATGGCTGGCTACCTTTACTGAGGGCACCAACACCTGGCTACCAATACTGGAGGCACCTATGCCAGGCTACCCATGGGGGGTGATGGAGGCCTTCAACTGACTTCCTATACTGGGGGCACCTATGCTTGGCAACCTATATTGAGGGCATCTACACATGAGATCCTATATTGGGGGCACCTATGCCTGGCCACCTACCTATATTGAGTCTGAGGGAAGGTTTTTTTGGTGAGTGCGCACTGCGGCTATAACGCGTGGTGCAAATTGTCGGTTCTGTGCTATCATTCTAAATAGGGGTGGGGGGATGAAGGGGGGGGCGCAAAAATCAGGTTTCGCTCAGGGTACTGTGAAACCTAAGGCCGGCCCTGCCACTGCTGGTCTGTGGGCAGTTTCCCGCTGGGCCATGGGTCTGGCCTCTTGACCCCCCTCCCCCCGCGGCCGCCGCTCCTGTTACCTTATGAGCTGGCAGCCGCTTGCACTTTTATATTCCTTGATGGCCCCTGTCCTCCATGCTCTATCTTCTATAACAGCAACCTGTCCCGGCTGCTAAGGAGGAAGGAAGCAGGAGAGCGGTTACCATGGTAACAGCATATACCGCTGCCACAGGAAGCCGCTGTCCTGCTTCTTTCCTCCTTATCAGCCGCAGGATGCGCTGCTGTTATAGAAGATAGAGCATGGAGGACAGGGGCCACCAAGGAATATAAAAGTGCAAGCGGCCGCCAGCTCATAAGGTAACAAGAGTGGGGCACTCAGGACACCTATCCGGGCTACACTGGGCTAACTATACTAGCCACACTGGGCTAACTATACTAGCCATACAGGGCTAACTATACTAGCCACACTGGGCTAACTATACTAGCCACACTATACTAACTATACTAGCTACACTGGGCTAACTATACTAGCTACATTGGGCTGACTATACTAGCCACACTGGGCTAACTATATTAGCAACACTGGGCTAAATATACTAGCCACACTGGGATAACTATACCAGCTACACTGGGCTAACTATGGTTTAACTATACTAGCTACACTGGGCTAACTATACTAGCTACACTGGGCTAACTATACTAGCTATACTGGGCTAACTATTCTAGCTACATGGGGTAACTATACTGGGGTAACTATACTAGGGCAACTATATTACCTGCCTATACTGGGGGCAACTATACCTAGATACCCTACCTACTTACCTATACACTCCAAATCTGAGGGGGGCTCCTGCCAATACAGATTGGGGGGATTCCTCCACTAACCCCACCCCCTGGAATTCCCCTTATCCCCCGTCCTCTGTCCCCCGGGCCCCAGAGAAAAGTTTGGTCTGGATACCGGTCCCCGGGCTGAAAAAGGTTGGGGACCCCTGCTCTATAGTGTGTCTTGTTTTTTTTCTTTCTGTGCAGTTGATAATATTTTACACCAGTCTTTTTAATAATTCCCCTTTGATCCTTGCATTTGTTATATGCTGACACAAATGACTTGTTAGCCACAAATGGCATGGGTATTACAAAAGGAAAAAACTCCTTTTTTTGCTTTATTAAAGAACAAACATGGAAGGGGCGTCATATCTCATTGGAAATGAATTATAAAATAGCATACTGGTCAGGGAGAAACTGTTCCACCTTTTATTCACAGAAACCTACTTCCCTTCATTTGCTCTTCAAACAAAAGCTCATGGGACATCATTAATTCTACATTTCAAATTCTAGGTATTTTGCGAGAGAACATCGAGCAGTACATACCTCTAAGTGAATTTCCAACAGGTTTCCATTAGCACACAATTACAGGGTTATATGCTGTAACAGAGGACAAGTGTACTCTAATAAATTTATGAACAAAAAAAAAAGTCCAAAACAAAGACTTTTGAAATTCAGTCACTGCATACGTTGTTCAGGCTATTTTGCCTCCGTATACCTTTGTTAAAATTAAGTGCACAAAATACCACCAGATCTGGCAAGTAAGGATGCCAAAAGATAGGCAGATTTTTCCCTAAAATGTTTATTCAATTGCATACAAAAAACAAGACCAAAAATGGGATATTGGAAATGTGTCTAATTTACCAGGGGAGGGGATCCACTGCTTCCCCTGTGTTATTTGTGCAGACTTTCACTCTGGCATGGTCAGGAGGACCCTCTGTTCACATCCTCTATGGGCAGACTTTCTTTAACATGAACAAGGAACAAGTCCTGAATCTGTGGTTAGTCTGTGCCCTCAACTAGATCAACTGAATCTTGAAAGGGAACCTAAGATGAGAAGTTATGGAGGCTGACATGCTTATTTCCTTTTAAACAATGCACATTGCCTGGCTGTCCTGATAATCTTCTGCCTCTAATACATATAGTCAGAGACCCTGAACAAGCATGCAGATCAGATGTCTATCCAGGGCCGGATTTGAACTTTTTGCTGCCCAAGGCCCACTGTCACCAGCTACCCCAGGACCAACAGCATCCTAACCTCCCCTCCCAACATGGCAGGGATTCGATTGTAGGCTCCTCTGAGGACAGTTAATGAAGTGATGGCAGGGATTACATTATAAGATCCTCTGAAGACAGTTAGCGACATGATGGCAGGGATTAGATTGTACGCTCCTTGGTGAGCGGCACATTTGTTAAGCTACTGGCAGCTCAGAGGTCACTGTAGGTGGGCATATGCTGCCCCTTTAAGGACCTTGCAAGCTTTCTCAACAAAAGCCTTTTGTTTAATTTGCTGAATTATGCTAATCAACGCGTATGTATGTATTTATTTATGTATTCATTCATTTAGTTATTTATTCATTATGTATATTAAATATCAAATAAAGTTAATTAAACATTCATTTAATTAATTTAGCTGTAAAAGCCTTATAATCCTTTGAAAATCAAACTACTCTGGCAGCGAGTTGACTGTGCAAACTTGTTTTTAATAAAGCTACAACAAAAGCTACTATTTTATCAACACAAAGGTCTTTTTATACGTCTTTCATATGGGGCATGAGTTGTATAAATTCTACCCACAGCCAAACATTTGCCACAAACCTCTCTCTAACAAACTATTTATAAAAAGGTACTACCGGTACTTGCATATTATACCATCTACCAAATTTGACTGCCACCTGTCTAGTAGATATTTACTACTCTTCGGAAGTCTACATATCATTGGAAAGCTGAGAATCTTGGCTCTTAGATGCACTGTGCCCTTTCCTAAGTTACGCGGTGTTGAACCAGGGGTGTCCACTGCACCCGACTGCTAGCAGCACTAACCTAGCAACCCGAGTTTCCAGCTATAAACCCAGTGAGCGAAGAGAGCGGGTGAGGGCCCGGTGTGCAATTTCCATTTTTTTAAGTGGACACAGAGTTAGAATTAAAAGTTGTCAGAGTGAAGCAAGGATTAAGCCCACAGCCCATCTAGCAAAGGAAGCAGGCAAAAGGACAATGATTCCACTAAAGTGGGGAATATCACACAAAAAGGAGTGGACGCCTTTGTTCAATAACACCTAAATCAGGAATTTTGCATCACACCAATGCAGTGCATGTGTTATGGAGAAGTCTGTCCTACAGAAGCCCTACCCATTGAACCTCACAACCAAACAATGGCACATTGATTTTGTTTGTTTCTGCCCGAATGGCCAATGTTCAGGTCAAATTTATAAATGATGACCTGAAACCCAAATACCAAGTCTATAAACTTGCATCACGTTTTACTTAACTTCTCTTTGCATCCCAAAATTGTATTAAACAAAAATCAGAAGACCGCTCCCTGTATTAGTGCTATCTATTATCTACATTACATTACATTAATATTATCTTCCTGCCCATATACTGTAGTCATATTGTCAGGGTTTTTCTACAGTTTGGCATTGTCCTGGTGGTGAATGCTGATAATGGTACATCACTTTGTATCATCTGCAAAGATTTTAACATAGCTTTCTTTTCCAACTACTACTTCATAATTTAAAATAATAGAAGACAGCTGCACCCAGTAGAACTAGCAGTACATGATTCTTAATGGTATCAGCTGAGCCATTTGTGTAAAAAGGGTGCCTCCTTAGACTTCAATGTTATTTTCTGCAAATCTCGGCTACAAGGTGGCCGAGATTTTTGATTCAGCTACAAGGTTTCTGATTCTGCTATTAAAGGGTGCCCTTTTATATCCAAGATTTTTCGGGCTAAAAAAGGGTACTGGATATAGCCAAGATTTTTTTTCGGCTATATAAATGTAGAGATTGGCTGGCTCGAACCTCCGATTTTAGGTTTGCAAACCTCGAACACGCGGAAAAAGTTCACAAACATGCAAACTTTCGAACCACCATAGACTTCAATGGGCAGGCAAACCTTCAAAACTACAAACATTAACCACTTCAGCCTACAATGTCATCTCACCGTATGCATCCGAGCAACGTTCACCTCCCATTCATTCGCCAATAACTTTATCACTACTTATCACAATTGATCTATATCTTGTTTTTTTCTGCCACCAATTAGGCTTTCTTTGGGTGGTACATTTTGCTAAGAATTATTTTTTTCTAAATGCCTTTTGATGGGAAAATTAAGAAAACAATGGAAAAAACAACAACATTATTTCTCAGTTTTCAGCCATTATAGCTTTAAAATACTACATGCTACCATAATTAAAACCCACGTATTTTATTTGCCCATTTGTCTCTGGTATTACACTATTTAAATTATGTCCCTATAACAATGTATGGCTCCAATATTTTATTTGGAAATAAAGGTGCATTTTTTTCAATTTGCGTCTATCATTATTTACAAGCTTATAATTTAAAGTAATAAATTATGCTAAAGTAATACATTTTGCTAACGTAATAAAAATATGACTTGCATATTAAAAAAGTTCAGACCCTTAGGTAGCTATTTATGTTTTGTTTTTTTATTAAAAATTTTATTTGGGGTTTTTCAGAGTGGGGATTTAAACAGGTGATGTTAAATTAAATTTATTGTGTATATTTAAAAAAAAATGTAATATGTAGATGTAGTTTTACTATTTGGCCACAAGATGGCCACAGTGAGTTTTTGATTCTCCGTCCTGCAAGCAAGAGCTCTCGCTTGCAGGAACAGAAGGGGTGACCTGGGACACAGAAAAATTGCGGCTTTCTGGAGAAAGCCGTTGGTTTTTCTTAGGGGAACACAGATCAATGAATGGGATCTGTATTCCCATTCATTGATCTCAGGGGCAGCCAAAGGCGTTGGGAGCGTAAAGGAATGCGCGCGGCCCTGCAGCAGCTGTGTAGTCTACCTGGACGGATATATCCATCCAGATAGACCAAAATGGTTGATTGTGGCCACTAAAGTGATGGAAAAGATGTTTAAAGGGGTCTAACAACTGTAGTGGGGAATGGTGGAGTGGGATACACACCAAAAGTCCTGGGGAAAAATCAGGATTTGATGCACAGCTGCATTTTAAGGGCAGAAATCACATTGCATGCTAAATTGGAGGCCTAAAGTGCTTTAAAACATCTTGCATGTGTATACATCAATCAGGTAGTGTAATTAGTGTACTGATTCACACTGACAGACCAAATTTCCCTGCGTAACGCACCGCAAACAACTGTTTGTGTAGTGACAGCCGTGCTGGTGAGAGTACAGGCGATAGCGGTTTTCAAGCCCATATGGTCGCCGGGCTGAGGTAGCTCAATGACAGAACAACAGTGACTATCCAGGTGATCGAATTTGGTCTGTCCACAATGAAGCAGCGACCTTATTATCTTGGGTGTGCCCCATCCCCCTGACACACTCATATATACCCGGTGGTCATTGCTTCATTGTGAACCGCAAGCCCTTTCACCGTGAACAGGTATGCAGTGATTGGTATCAATACAATGTGCAGCTGTCACACACACAGGTACCGTGAACAGGTATGAATTGACTGGTATATAATATAAAACTGAGTGCGGTCACACAGGTGCAGTGAACAGGTATGCAGTGACTGGTTTTACAAATCTGCAGCTGTCACAAACACACAGGTACCGTGAACAGGTATGCAGTGAATAGTATTACAAATGTGCAGCTGTCACACACACAGGTACCGTGAACAGGTATGCAGTGAATAGTATTACAAATGTGCAGCTGTCACACACACAGGTACCGTGAAAAGGTATGCAGGGACTGCTATATAATATAATACTGCATGCTGTCATGCAGGTGCACTGAACAGGTATGCAGTGATTGGTATCAATACAATGTGCAAATGCCTGTCACACATACAGGTACCGTGAACAGGTATGCATAGTTGGACTGGTATTACAAATGTGCAGCTGTCACACGCGTGCAGTGAAAAGGTAGTCACTGAATGTGCTGGGCCTTGCACAGTATAGGAATTAGCAAAGGCCAGCTGTGACTGACTGACAGGGCTGTATATGCAAGTGTCAGTGGGCCACACAAAAAAAAAAAACAGATCACAAGAACAACATTAGCTCTCAAAAGAGTTGTTGTGGGGTGCTTATTAGCCATAAGTATCGGCAAGGAGCAAGCTAACAAGTCTAACTTTAGCCTAACTAAGCTTTCCCTATGTTTCTGCAGCAAACTCTCCCTTCTCTAATTACTACAGCCACACCGAGTGAAGATAATGGCTGATGCAGCTGCCTTATATAAGAGGGGGGGGGGGAGGACTCCAGGAGGGAGTGTAGCCTGATTGGCTACCATGTGTCTGCTGACTGTGATGTAGAGGGTCAAAGTTTAGTCTAATGATGTAGTATAGATGCGGGTCGAACTTGCCATAATGTTTGCATTTTGATGCGAACCAGCGATGTTCACGCGAATAAGTTCGCGGTTGAACCGTTCGGGCCATCTCTATATAAATGCGACTTCAACATCGGTTATATCAGCAGGTGACTAAATTAGGTTATAAGAGTTCATAATCATTTGTTAATATCAGTTAATTTGGTTATATCAGTTCAAAATAAAATATATGCTTGACATGAAATGTGGCAAAGATTGGGCACCACCATGGAGGATTATGGTTAGGCACCAGCAGGGGGGTTAAGATTAGGCATCACAAGGGTCTTAGGGTTAGGCACCACCAGGGAAGTGAAGTTAGTTCATAGTGATCACTCTGCTCTATCACGTTTCTTGGCTCTATCACTTTTCTCGGCTATATCCAGCACCCTTTTATAACCCAGCAAATTTTAGCTATAACAGCACCCTTTTATAGCCCAACAAATTTCGGCTATAATAGCACCCTTTTAAAGCCCAACAAAATTTGGCTATATCCAGCACCCATTTATAGCCACAACAAATTTCATCTAGGACAGCACCCTTTTATAGCCCAACAAATTTAGGCTATAACAGCATCCCTTTTTATAAACTAAAACTAGATTTTCAGCTACACCAGGTGCCTTTTGTAGT
This sequence comes from Hyperolius riggenbachi, assembly GCF_040937935.1. Lineage (NCBI taxonomy): Eukaryota > Metazoa > Chordata > Amphibia > Anura > Hyperoliidae > Hyperolius > Hyperolius riggenbachi. The sequence continues at coordinate 503,339,116 of NC_090646.1, forward strand.
CAAATTTGGCATCTCGGCTATACCTGGCGCCTTTTGTAGCCAAATCTGTTTTTGTCTATATCTGGCGCCCTTTTTTCCAGGTGCCCTTTTCAAATGTATGCTTATTAACAGCTGACTATTTTATGTATGTTAAGTTTACTACTACTCTTTGCTATCGGTATGTTAGCCAGTTCTTTATTTTTGTACACAAATTCTTCCCTAGTAGCTGCATCTTCAGCTTCTACTCAAGGCAGTGGAGCAGAACATAAAAGCTTTTGATCCATCTATTGCCTTCTTATCTAGATCTGAATTCATAACTTCAAAAAGTTTGTCAGAGAAGTAAACCCATGACATCAATGTAAGGCCATGTATATTTATGTATATTCTTAGGTAATGGAAAAAATACTTAAATTTAAAACAAAAATCCATATTTTCTCTCTTCAGTGTTCCACTGAACAGCATGCCAACTGGTAGATAGATATATTTGCACATATGAAGGAGTTTCTACGGTGGAATCGCTGATCATAAACAAACACATAAAATATGATCAGTGATGTCAGTGATGTAAAAGTTGCATTTGTATAAAATCTAGCAACACAATCCCAGCTGTTAACAGTGGGAAGCTGAAAACACAAGATGTGGACCTGTGACTGCCTGTCAGAAGATGAGGCCTCTTCAACAAGATTAGGGGAAAGAAAGGTGTTTCTGGAATAGTGAGATGGAATGATTTTTTTTCATGTATCCTTAAAGGATTTTAGTATTTGTTTTGCTCTTCATGTTCTTGACTACTGAGCTGCTAAAAAAAAAAAAAAAAAAAAAAAAAAAAAAAGATCTAAAAAGACTCCTTCACCCAGTCACTTGGGGTAAAAAGGCCATCTTCAAAAGTGGAAGGTGGGTTAGCTCATAATCATGAGAATTGCCCAATCAGCTCATTGGCACTAATTGTTTGAAAAACAAAACAAAAAACAAAAACAAGCCCTATGACATTAAGCACATAGAAATAAATAACCTGACTACTGTGTGAGTGGGATGACCCTCAAAAAGTAACCAATACTGCAAGTGTTTCAGATAATGGTATGCCCACTCTCCTCTGGCATGGAGGATGTCAGTCTGACTTGCATTACCCAGGTTCCTATAATTTGGAGGAATAAAAAAAATTAGAGCTCATTAGTGATTGTAACATTACTTAAGCAATATTGAGTTATGTCAAAACATTTTCTTTCCTGGTTCCTGCAAATAACAATCAAAAATGAACAAACAAAATGATGCAAGTAAATCAGCCTATAGCTTTGCATGGGAAAATATCTGAATAACAATTAAGGCCGGTTTTACACTTATTTATTGTATTGTGTAGATGCGATGCTCCAGCTAGATCCCACTGCAACCCAAAAAATTACAAGCATATGACCCTGCAGCAGAGTGCTGCAGTGACGCGTGGCAGGCTGGGAGACGTTGGTTACATGCGGCGGTGAGGACGTCCAGAGAGTTTTACGATATGCGCATATGAAATCTTTTAAATGTGAGCAGTGGTGCTCAGCAGAGCTCGAATATTCGAGTAGCTCGAATATTCGAGCTCTTTTCCAGCTATTCGAGCTCGGTATTCGAGCTCCGAATAGCTGGAGCTATTCGAATGGGCTATCCGAGTACACTCGAATAGCCCATTCACTATTCGAGCTATTCGAGCAACCCGGCGCTATTCGAGCTCGGTACCGAGCTCGAATAGCGTCATAGCCCAGATTGATGTCCTTAGAGCCAATCAGAGGGCTCCCAGGCCCTCTGACGGCAGCCAATCACAGAGGGGGACCCTGGCCAGCCCCTACCCTATAAATAGCGGCCGCCATGTTCCGTTTCTCCATGCTTGCCTGAGACTTGTACAGAGAGAGAGTTGCTCCTTTGTGCTTTGGCTTAGCAAGTGCTCTATTGTGATCATTTACCTAGCGTTTTTGCTCACCTACACCTGCCATATACACCTATATTGTTGTTAGTTAGATAGACATTGTATTTTAGTTAGTAGCTTGTGTGTTACATTAGAGACAGGCAGCTGCTGCAAGCTTACAGGTTTAGGCCTCAGGGGGGCCTTGCCTCTGTGGGCAGCTGTCCTCTGTTTATTTCTCTCATCTATACCAGTATTTCTGCTGTCCTTTACTAATAGTATTGTAGTTATACTGTACTAGGAGTAGGACACTCACTGACTGTCACTGTTTATAGGCTACTAGCTAGCTCCTGCGTGTGTGCACTCACTCACTGTCTGTGTGTACACACACTCTATTTCCTTCTGATTACTGATAGATTATTGTTATTTAGTTGTACTTACTTACTACTTACTCTTACTGTACCCGTAGGGACACTCACTGTCACTGTTCATATAGGCTACTAGCTCCTGCGTGTGCGCACTGCACTCACTGTCTGAGTGTACACACACAACACACACTCTATTTCCTTCTGATCGCTGATTGATTATCGTAATTAGTTAGTTGTACTTACTGTTACTACTTACTCTTACTGTACTAGGAGTCTAGGACACTCGGTCACTGTCCATAGGCTACTAGCTCCTGCGTGCGTGCACTCACTGTCTGAGTGTACACACACCCACACTCCATTTCCTTCTGATCGCTGATTGATTATCGTAATTAGTTAGTTCTACTTACTGTTACTACTTATTCTTACTGTACTAGGAGTCTAGGACACTCAGTCACTGTGTTCATAGGCTACTAGCTCCTGCGTGCGGTCACTCACTGTCTGAGTGTACACACACCACCCACACTCTATTTCCTTCTGATCGCTGATTGATTATTGTAATTAGTTAGTTCTACTTACTGTTACTACTTACTCTTACTGTACTAGGAGTCTAGGACACTCAGTCACTGTGTTCATAGGCTACTAGCTCCTGCGTGCGGTCACTCACTGTCTGAGTGTACACACACCACCCACACTCTATTTCCTTCTGATCGCTGATTGATTATTGTAATTAGTTAGTTCTACTTACTGTTACTACTTACTCTTACTGTACTAGGAGTCTAGGACACTCAGTCACTGTGTTCATAGGCTACTAGCTCCTGCGTGCGTGCACTCACTGTCTGAGTGTACACACACCCTTCTGATCGCTGATTGATTATTGTAATTAGTTAGTTCTACTTACTGTTACTACTTACTCTTACTGTACTAGGAGTCTAGGACACTCAGTCACTGTGTTCATAGGCTACTAGCTCCTGCGTGCGTGCACTCACTGTCTGAGTGTACACACACCCACACTCCATTTCCTTCTGATCGCTGATTGATTATTGTAATTAGTTAGTTCTTCTTACTGTTACTACTTACTCTTACTGTACTAGGAGTCTAGGACACTCAGTCACTGTGTTCATAGGCTACTAGCTCCTGCGTGCGTGCACTCACTGTCTGAGTGTACACACACCCACACTCCATTTCCTTCTGATCGCTGATTGATTATTGTAATTAGTTAGTTCTACTTACTGTTACTAGTTACTCTTACTGTACTAGGAGTCTAGGACACTCAGTCACTGTCCATAGGCTACTAGCTCCTGCGTGCGGTCACTCACTGTCTGAGTGTACACACACCCACACTCCATTTCCTTCTGATCGCTGATTGATTATTGTAATTAGTTAGTTCTACTTACTGTTACTACTTACTCTTACTGTACTAGGAGTCTAGGACACTCAGTCACTGTGTTCATAGGCTACTAGCTCCTGCGTGCGTGCACTCACTGTCTGAGTGTACACACACCCACACTCCATTTCCTTCTGATCGCTGATTGATTATTGTAATTAGTTAGTTCTACTTACTGTTACTACTTACTCTTACTGTACTAGGAGTCTAGGACACTCAGTCACTGTGTTCATAGGCTACTAGCTCCTGCGTGCGTGCACTCACTGTCTGAGTGTACACACACCCACACTCCATTTCCTTCTGATCGCTGATTGATTATTGTAATTAGTTAGTTCTACTTACTGTTACTACTTACTCTTACTGTACTAGGAGTCTAGGACACTCAGTCACTGTGTTCATAGGCTACTAGCTCCTGCGTGCGTGCACTCACTGTCTGAGTGTACACACACCCACACTCCATTTCCTTCTGATCGCTGATTGATTATTGTAATTAGTTAGTTCTACTTACTGTTACTACTTACTCTTACTGTACTAGGAGTCTAGGACACTCAGTCACTGTGTTCATAGGCTACTAGCTCCTGCGTGCGTGCACTCACTGTCTGAGTGTACACACACAACACACACTCTATTTCCTTCTGATCGCTGATTGATTATCGTAATTAGTTAGTTCTACTTACTGTTACTACTTACTCTTACTGTACTAGGAGTCTAGGACACTCAGTCACTGTCCATAGGCTACTAGCTCCTGCGTGCGTGCACTCACTGTCTGAGTGTACACACACTAAATTTACTTGTGATTACTACTGATTATTGTAACTGCTAGTTGTACTTCCTGACTGTTACTACTTACTTACTGTACTAGGGGACACTCACTCAGTCACCTCACCAACCAACCCACTCCATTAAAGTACCCCACTTTTCAGCCGCCCTTTTAAAAAACTTTTCTCTATACGCCCAAAACATTGAAGATGTCTGGAAGTGGCAGCCAGCGCGGTTTGGGCAAGGGGAAGGGCAGCAAGGGAATCAGGAGGAGAGGGAGCAGCATTGTGGCAAGCCGCGGCCGCGGGCGCGCCACCATGCACAGTTCCGCAGCAGCAGCAGCAGCGTCAGTGGCTAACATTCCTCCCATAGCCACTGGCCGTGGACGCCTTGGGCGCCGCCCAGCAGGAGCATCTGCAACTCACGCTGCAGAGACACAGCAGCAGCAGCGTGTAGCACCTGCTCCCATTTTCCTCCAGCCGGGTCGGAAACGTCCCATTGAGGAAAAGGATGCAGACACTGTGGTGCAACTCATGACGGAGGATGAGCAGCCCGCCATCAGCTCTGCATCCGAGGCCTCCACCCTCACCACCACCACCACCACCACCCCTGTTCGCAGCAGCCGCCCAGCAGGGTCTGGGGAGGAGGCCAGTTCACCGTCACTCGCCGACCTGTCATTCAGCAGTCTTTTGACCCCAGGCATCATGAGTAAATTGTCTGCTGTTGTTGGCGATCTTGAGGAGGAGATGCTGATGGGCACTTTGGGGGATGAGGGATTGGACAGCAAGACTGTGGCGACAGTCAAGCAGCCCATCCATGCATCAGGAGAGGAGTTTGGGGGGTCCTCATCCCAGCAGGACATGTTTCAGGAGGGGGAGGATGATGATGACCCGGTGACAGACAGAGACTGGGTGCCACCACCTCCAGTGGATGTCGTCCTCAGCAGCTCTGAGGAGGAGGAGGAGGATGCTCTTGTGGGCCTTGCAAGGAGGCGCATCATTGCAAGCATTGGCAGCAGCAGTAGGCAGGTCCCACAGCCTGCTGGTGTCTCAGGCTCAGCAGCAGCAGCAGCAGCATCTGCCAGTACCACCACCAGCCGCACCCAAGCCCCCCAAGCCCCCCCCCAACCACCACAGGGAGACAGGCAGCAGCGCTTCCATGCCGTAGGGGGATGTTTAAGTCACCAATCTGGCGATATTTCACCATGCCCACTGTGTACAGCAAGTACGCCACTTGCAACCACTGTCAGCGGAAGTTGAGCAGAGGTGCAGACCCCTTAAAGTTCTGCACCAGCTCGCTCATCAACCACCTTGCGGCTAAACATTTCCACCAGCATGAGGAGTTCCAGAGGCTGAAGGCATCTGGTGCTGGCAGTGGCACCACACCCATCACTGCACAGCCTTCAGCAGCAGCAGCAGCAACAGCAGCCACCCGCCCTCCTGCTCCTCCAGCAGCACCAGCAGGAGTGCGGAAACGCACTGCTCCTCCCCCCTCTGCAACTCCTGCCGCCGACACTGAGGCCTGTTCTGGCAGCCAGTCCTCAGTGGCCTCCTCCGCTGTGTCTGCTGATTCCCGTGCCAGCAAAAGGCCACGCCAGAGCCTTTTGAGCGAGTCCTTCCAGGGGGTGGTTAGGGCTCTGCCTCCCAGCAGCCGTCGCGTGCGGCAGCTGAACGGCTTGCTGGCACGGGCCATGTGCTCCCAACTCCTGCCGTACACGCTCGTGCAGGAGGGGAGCGACATTCGTGCGCTGCTTGCTTGCGCAGCCCCAGACTGGCAGCTCCCCAGCAGACACTTCTTTGCCCGCAAGGCCATTCCTGCACTGCACCGCTTTGTGATGGCCAATGTGGAGCGAGGGCTGGAGCACGCGGTTGGTGAAAGGGTCCACGTCACCATGGACTCCTGGAGCAGCCGCTTCGGGACAGGCCGCTACCTGTCCTTCACTGTCCACTGGGTCAGCTTGGTGGAAGGGGGTGAGGATGGGAGAGCAGCAGCGGGCACAGCAGCAGCAGCAACACAGTGGGTGGTGCCACCCCGCAGGGTCAGGGGAACTGCAGCAGGTTCCTCCGATCCTCTGCCATCCTCCGGCACACCTGGCCAAACCCCCCGCCTCAGCAGCAGCGTGAAGGCCCGCCACTGCCAAGCGCTGCTGCACTTGGTCAGCCTTGGGAAGACCAAGCTGACGGCAACCCATGTGTTGGCCAAACTCCAGGAGCAGGAGAGGATTTGGCTGACCCCCAGAGGCCTCAGAGTCGGAGAGGTGGTGGCCGACAATGGGGCCAATCTGGTTGCCGCAATAGACAGGGGAAACCTGACCCACATCCCCTGTCTTGCCCACGTGCTGAACCTGGTGGTGCAGAAGTTCCTGCGCACCTACCAGGGGATGGGCGAACTGCTGGAAACGGCAAGGAATGTTGTGCGTCACTTCCGGCGCTCGGCTGCAGCCTGTGCGAGCCTGGAAGACGTGCAAAAGGAGCTGGATCTGCCACGCCATCGGCTGATCCTTGACGTTCCGACTCGCTGGAACTCCACCCTGGCGATGTTGGAGCGTCTGGTTGAACAGAGGCACGCTGTCAACCAGTACCTTGCCCTGGCCACTGTTTCCGCAGCTCAGAGAAGGGACAAGACCAGCAACATCCCGTCCATCGTCCCCGATGATGACTGGAGGCACATGCAGCAGGTGTGCTTTGTGCTGGCTCCCTTCCTGCAGGCCACAAACATGGTGAGCAGGGACCATGCTATGGTCTGCGAGTGGGTGCCCCTGGTTTCTCTGCTGAACAGGGCCCTCGATGCTTTGCTGGAACAGGGAGCGGCAGCCTTGGACCAGCAGGAGCGGCAACCAGCTGCGCAGTCCACCTCTGAGGGGGAGGAGGAGGAGGACTTGGTGGAGGTCCCTGACCTGGCTGCTGATGAGGGGGATCAGCACAGCGCAGCTGAGTTGGTGCGGGGGTGGAGAGAGGATGAGGCGGCAGAGGAGGAGGATGAGGACAGCACTGACGTCGATGTGCCAGCAGACGTGGCCCGCCTCTTCCCAATGGCAGCGCACATGCTGACGTGCCTGCGCAGGGACCCCAGGGTGATCCAGATGAAGCAGAGGGAGGACATCTGGATCAGCATGATGTTGGACCCACGCCTCAAGGGGAAGTTGAGCCAGTTCCTGCCGCCTGCAGCAGGAGACCCAGCGCAACAAATAAGGAGCTTGCAGCAGGCCCTTGTTGAGCGCTTGGAGGAAGCCTTCCCCCAGCCTTCCACCCCCACTGTCCAGCAGCCAGCACAGAGGCAGCAGCAGGTGCCTGCATCCAGCAGCAGCAAGCGCCCCACAGACCTGCTGTCTCTCAGCCACGAGCTCTACAGGACTGTAGAGGCTCCGGCAGCAGTGACTAGAGAGGAGATGCATGCAGCAGCATCCTCCTCCGGTCACAGCCAGCGCCTGACCCGCATGGTGGCTGACTACATGGGGTCGTACAGCGGGCTTGACAGCGATGCCCCTGTTGATCCCATGGAGTATTGGGTCAAGCGCATGGAGATCTGGAGCGAGCTGGCGCAGTACGCCCTGGAAGTGCTGTCCTGCCCCCCTTCCAGCGTGCTGTCCGAGCGCTGCTTCAGTGCAGCTGGTGGCGTGGTCACCGAGAAACGCTCACGTCTGTCTCACAAGTCTGTGGACAGACTGACGTTTCTCAAGATGAACCAGGCGTGGGTGGAAGGCGAGTTCCTGGCCCCTGTTGTCGGCGAGAGGGGGACATGAACTGGCTGCCGGAACCATCGTTAATGTGCCTTACCACCCTTTACCACCTCCTGGCTCCTGCTCACTAAGCCAGCCTGGTTCACTTTGACTATTACGTCGCCTGCAGCCACACATTTTACACCTACAGTGGGCTGCTGTGTACTGCCCTTCTGCTGTCTGTCTGTGTTTCCCACTGCCAGGGTACACAGAATTACCTTCTTCTGCTGCCACTCTGCCACCAGCTATTACATCAAACAATAGCTATATTGGTTGCAAAACCAAAACCAAACAAACCATTAAAAAAAATAAAAGGTTTAATTTTTCTGAGGTGCCCGGGTTGAAAACTGTGTTGTCCCAGTTGTGTATTGGACACAATGTGGGCTGCACGACCGCTGTCTGGGACCTCCTGTTGTGTTTATTTACAGCCCTGGTATCACCGCTAGGTACCAGGGCTATTATGTCACGCTGCCTACCTGCTGCCACACTCACACTGCTCCTCCACACCTCCTCCTGCTGCTGCTGCTGCTGTCTGTCTGTGTTTCCCACTGCCAGGGTACACAGATGATTTACCTTCTGCTGCCACTCTGCCACCAGCTATTACGTCAAACAATAGCTGCTCGCCTACTCCTCCATTCCTCCTCCTGCTGCTGCTGTCTGTCTGTGTTTCCCACTGCCAGGGTACACAGAATTACCTTCTTCTGCTGCCACTCTGCCACCAGCTATTACGTCAAACAATAGCTATATTGGTTGTAAAACCAAAAACCAAAAAACCATTAAAAAAAAAAAAAGGTTTAATTTTTCTGAGGTGCCCGGGTTGAAAACTGTGTTGTCCCAGTTGTGTATTGGACACAATGTGGGCTGCACGACCGCTGTCTGGGACCTCCTGTTGTGTTTATTTACAGCCCTGGTATCACCGCTAGGTACCAGGGCTATTATGTCACGCTGCCTACCTGCTGCCACACTCACACTGCTCCTCCACACCTCCTCCTGCTGCTGCTGCTGCTGTCTGTCTGTGTTTCCCACTGCCAGGGTACACAGATGATTTACCTTCTGCTGCCACTCTGCCACCAGCTATTACGTCAAACAATAGCTGCTCGCCTACTCCTCCATTCCTCCTCCTGCTGCTGCTGTCTGTCTGTGTTTCCCACTGCCAGGGTACACAGCATTACCTTCTTCTGCTGCCACTCTGCCACCAGCTATTACGTCAAACAATAGCTATATTGGTTGTAAAACCAAAAACCAAAAAACCATTAAAAAAAAAAAAAGGTTTAATTTTTCTGAGGTGCCCGGGTTGAAAACTGTGTTGTCCCAGTTGTGTATTGGACACAATGTGGGCTGCACGACCGCTATCTGGGACCTCCTGTTGTGTTTATTTACAGCCCTGGTATCACCGCTAGGTACCAGGGCTATTATGTCACGCTGCCTACCTGCTGCCACACTCACACTGCTCCTCCACACCTCCTCCTGCTGCTGCTGCTGCTGTCTGTCTGTGTTTCCCACTGCCAGGGTACACAGATGATTTACCTTCTGCTGCCACTCTGCCACCAGCTATTACGTCAAACAATAGCTGCTCGCCTACTCCTCCATTCCTCCTCCTGCTGCTGCTGTCTGTCTGTGTTTCCCACTGCCAGGGTACACAGCATTACCTTCTTCTGCTGCCACTCTGCCACCAGCTATTACGTCAAACAATAGCTATATTGGTTGTAAAACCAAAAACCAAAAAACCATTAAAAAAAAAAAAGGTTTAATTTTTCTGAGGTGCCCGGGTTGAAAACTGTGTTGTCCCAGTTGTGTATTGGACACAATGTGGGCTGCACGACCGCTGTCTGGGACCTCCTGTTGTGTTTATTTACAGCCCTGGTATCACCGCTAGGTACCAGGGCTATTATGTCACGGCGAGCTGCCTGCCTCATTGACTGCCTGCTGCCACACACTCATCCTCCTCCTCCTGCTGCTGAATTTACCTCCTGCTGTCTTTGTGTTTCCACTGCCAGGGAGCACATACAATGGCGCTTCCAACATGCGTGCGCCCACCAGCTATTTGTTACGCTCAAAAATAGCTGCATTTCTTTAAAAAAAAATTGAAAAGAGAAATACGTGAAGATGATGAAGAAGAAGATGAAAAAGAAGAAGAAGATAAAGAAGAAGAAGATGAAGAAGATGAAGAAGAAGAAGATGAAGAAGAAGATGAAGAAGAAGATGAAGAAGAAGATGAAAAAGAAGATGAAAAAGAAGAAGAAGATGAAGAAGATGAAGAAGAAGAAGATGAAGAAGAAGAAGATGAAGAAGAAGAAGAAGATGATGAAGAAGATGAAGAAGAAGAAGATGAAGAAGATGAAGAAGAAGAAGATGAAGAAGAAGAAGATGAAGAAGAAGAAGATGAAGAAGAAGAAGAAGAAGAAGATGAAGAAGAAGAAGATGAAGAAGATGAAGATGAAGAAGAAGATGAAGATGAAGATGAAGAAGAAGATGAAGAAGATGAAGAAGAAGATGATGAAGAAGAAGAAGAAGAAGAAGATGATGAAGAAGAAGAAGAAGAAGAAGAAGAAGAAGAAGATATAGAAGAAGAAGATCTAGAAGAAGAAGAAAGATAAAGAAGAAGAAGAACAAGTATATACAGTAACACTACTGAACAAAATTTAGGACACAACTTCTCTTTCCACATTTTTTTTTAAAGGAACATCCCCACATAATCACTTGCTGTTGTTACTTGGAAAAAAAGATGTTTCTTGCATCATTCACCCTCAAAACAAGTGTTGGAAGCTATTTAAGGCCAATTCGAATAGTCAGCTCGAATAGTGAGCTCGAATACCGACTCGAATAGTGAGCTCGAAGTCCGAGGTCGAATCGAATAGTAAAAATTATTCGACTCGAATATTCGACTGACCTCGAATAATTTACTATTCGAATTCGACCAAACTCGAATTTTAAAAAGGGGTATTTGAGCCTCTTTTAATGTTTTACAATAAACGGTATTACCCTATGAGAAGCCTTTCTTAGTTTTAAAGGTGCTTGATCAGTGTATAAGAGCTTTGAAGGAACAAAAGTGTTGGTGGTTAAAACAGTGCATACAAAGTGCAGAGAGCTGGTCAGTGATCGGTCATCGACCGAATCTGGTGAGCCTGGACCTTTTTATGCATGCTGGTGAAGGCACGTGTTCTTGCAGTGGAACACGGTGTTCACAAAGGGGAATGTGGTGTATGGAAAGTTGTTTGAAATTGGATTCTGCTATGTCCCCCCATTTTTTATGTTTTTTTATGAGCTGATACAGCATTGGGAAGCAAGGAAGAGCAAAGTGGAGTTTGTGCTAAAGCTTGATTGTTGAACTGTTGATAAATCAGCCACTAACGTTGGTGAGTGCAATTCATATGGTTAATTTTGGAACGGATGAGCAGCAGTATGAGGGAGAGGTTTTAAAGCATCAGAAGCAGTGTTATATGATGTTTTAGAGGACTAAAGAACTTTATATGTGATCTTAGTAGGAATACAATTATTGTGGACTATGTGAGCGCTGCATACGCTTCCATAAAATATTGAGCATTACCCATACAAAAATTGAGCAAGGAAGCTGTAAAGCTGAAATTCCCCACCATTCTACATATTCCCCCAGGATGTCAATGTACTTGCAACATTTGTCCTGCAGCATTTACAGTAAGTCCCTCCAAATAGAATCCTTCTGACTGCTGGTGTAACCACTCATTTTCAACATTAGTTGCCTAAATCCCAAATCGTTCAACTAGGTGTTTGGTTGTTTTTTGTTTGTTTTTTTTTAGATTGGGGAACAGATGATAGTTAGAAAGAGCCAGGGTCGGTGAATAGGTTGGGTGGGTCATCACTTGAAAACCTAAGGAGGTCATTTTTGCCATACTGTCACTTGCAGTTTGTGACAAGACATTGTCATGCAACAAGATGAAACTTTTGGAGAATTTTCCTCAGCGTTTTTCATTGAAGTTTTGCCTCATCTTTGCCAATATAGAACAGTAATATGTTACATTAATGGTTAACCCTTTGGGAGGTAGTTCATGAGCATAACTTCCTTTGTATCCTAAAATGTGGTTGCCATTTCTGCACTTATGTTTGCATGCTGAACTTCTTTCGGCCTGGTGGAACCACTGTGCCACCATTCCTTAGACTGTTCCTTTGACTCAGGAGTATAACAGTAGATCCATGTCAGAATCAGAATCAGAATCAGTTTTATTTCGCCAAGTACAGCAAGAGCCATAATCGGAATTATTTGTGGTACACATGGCATAGACAGATACAACAGCACATACAATTTGAAATGCAGTAATCAGATATACAGAGGAGGCAGCGACGGGGACCAGCTGTCGACCCGGCAATTATGAGTGCAGGCCGGACTGGGGAAAGTCAGAGTTCAGTGACCGAACGGCCTGGGGAAAGAAGGTGTTCTTCCGCCTGGTGGTTTTGGATGGTATAGTCCTGAAGCGGCGGCCCAACGGGAGGAGCCTGAAGTAGTGGCTGCCAGGGTGAGAGGGGTCACGGGAGATCATGGTGGCCCTCTTACTCAATCTAGCGGAGTGGAGGAGATCAAGAGGTGGAAGAGGAGACCCGATGATTCTCTCTGCATCAGCTATGACCCTCTGCAGTTTATGTTTATCACTGGCCGATGCACCCGCGTACCAAACAATGACTGAGGAGCAGAGGATGGATTCTATGGTGGCGGTATAGAAGCTGGCCAGCAGCTCCCGTGGCATGCCAAATCTCTTCAGTTGGCGCAGGAAGAACAGCCTCTGTTGGGATTTCTTTTGAATTTTAGTGGTGTTCTGCCCCCATTTCAGATTATTGGTGAGAGTCGTGCCGAGGAACCGAACCGATGACACTATAGAAACTTCTGTTCCTCCAATGAGGACAGGCGAGGGGGGGGGAGGGTTCCTCCTGAAGTCTACAACTAGTTCAACAGTCTTTGCTGTGTTGAGAACTAGGTTGTTCTCCCTGCACCAATTGCATATTCTCTCGACCTCGCTCCGGTATTCATGCTCTCCGTTGCTTCCAATTAGGCCAATAATGGTGGTGTCATCCGCAAATTTGATGACCTTCACAGAGTCAGCGGATGAGATACAGTCGTTGGTATAAAGGGAGAACAGTAGAGGTGACAGAACACAGCCTTGTGGAGCCCCAGTATTGGTGGTTCGAATGCTGGAGTAATAGTTGCCGAGCTTCACCTGTTGTGTTCTATTTGTCAGGAAGTCCTTGATCCATGCTCGGAGAGTGGGATCAACTCCGAGCTGTGTCAGATTGGTGATCAGGATGTCAGGGCAGATCGTGTTGAACGCTGAGCTAAAGTCTAGGAACAGGATCCTGGCATAGGAGGCCGGCCTGTCTAAGTGCTCAGTGATGTGTGCCACGCTGACATTGATGGCATCCTCCACGGATCTGTTTGCCCTATATGCAAATTGGAGCGGGTCTAAAAGGGCGTCTGTGGACCTCTTCAGGTGGGCAAGGACCAGCCGCTCGAGGAGCTTCATGATGTTAGAGGTTAGGGCCACTGGGCGGAAGTTATTGTGCTCGGAACTGCCTGTTTTTTTTGGGACTGGTACAATTATGGACCTCTTGAAACAGGAGGGGACTGTACCATCAGATAATGACTGTTTAAACAAGGAGGTGAGCACAGGGGCTAGCTGATCGGCGCAGGTTCGCAGGCAGACAGACGACACTCCGTCCGGGCCGGAAGATTTCCTGGGATTCAGCTTCCGGAGGTGCCGGAGTACCTCGGATTCCCGAACAGCACTAGGAGCCAGGGCGCCGAGTACGTCAGAGGTCGATGTGGATTTGCCTACGGGCTGGTTGGAATGTTGCTCGAACCTGCAGTAGAACTCATTGAGCTCCTCCGCCAGTCGAGGGCTCGGGGTCGCCGTTTGGGATGTTGGTTTGAAATTTGTGGCTGCTCTCAGGCCCTTCCATACTTCCCGTGTGTTGGTGGACTGGAGGCAGAGCCCCAGCTTCTCAGCGTAGGCCCTCTTTGCCGATCGCAGTTCTCTTTTCAGGGCGAGCCTAGCTTCTCTGAATTCCTCTAAGGAGCCAGACCTGTGCGCCTCCTCTTTGCGTTTCCGAAGTCGGCGAAGCCTGTCGTTGAACCAGGGCTTGTTGTTGGGGTAGACCCTGAAGGACTTGGACGGGATACACACTTCTTCGCAGAAGGTGATGTAGGAGGAGATGTTCTCGGCCCATTCATCAAGGGTAGGTGCCTCCAGAGCCGTCCAGTCGGTGGTTTCAAAGCAAGCTTGGAGCTGCAGTTTGGCGTCTGCAGTCCATTTTTTGACGGTTTTGGTGATGGGCTTTGAAGTCTCTAGGAGCCTCCTGTAGGAGGGGATCAGGTGTACTGTATTGTGGTCAGAGTTTCCCAGGGGGGCTCCTTGGGTGGCTTTGTAGGCGTTCTTGTGAACCGTGTAGCAGTGATCTAGGGTGTTACCGCTCCTGGTAGGGCAGGTGATGTGCTGCTTGTAGAGGGGCCTCACGTGCCGAAGGTTCGCCTTATTGAAGTCGCCCAAGATGATGAACAGGGCCTCTGGGAGGGCTGTTTCCCACCGCGAGATACAGTCACTGAGTACATGCAGGGCGGACTTGGAGCATGCATCGGGTGGAATATAGACCCCAACGAGGACAAGGGAAGAGAATTCCCTCGGAGAGTACCGGGTGTCCTGCAGTTTATGGCAAGGAGCTCAACGTCTGGGGTGCAGGCCTTGTGGAGAGTGGTGGTGTTGGAGCACCAGGAGGTGTTTATGTAAAAGCAGATTCCGCCGCCTCTCGTTTTCCCAGAGAGGGCTGCATCACGGTCTGCTCTTAGGAGGTTGTAGTCTGGTACCTGTAGGGAGTCGTCGGGGATGCTTTCGCACAGCCAGGTCTCGGTAAAACAGAGAACAGGGGTGTTCTTGCTGATCTGGGGTTTGCTGTCGAGAAGGAGAAGCAGCTCGTCCAGTTTGTTGGGGAGCGAGCAGACGTTTGCTAGTAGGATGGCAGGGACAGGCGAGCGTAGGCCTTTCCTTTTCAGTCGGACCTGGGCCCCCGCCCTCCTTCCTCTGTGGCGGCGCTTGTTTGGTGCTCGCTTGGTGGAGAGGTATTCGATGTGTGCAGTGACAGCATCCCACAGGGGAGAGCCCGGTGTTGGGTTGGGGCTGTCCAGGGGTTCCCATTCAAGAAGGGCTTCTCTGGAGAGGGTGGCGGTCCGTTTCGCGCTCATGGTCCAATTTCCTCAGTAGGTGGCACAGTGTGTGGCCCCGGTAGGTGGGATAAGCGGGCAGCACAGTGAAGAGGCTACCAGATGGTGCAAGTGGTATGGAGCAGGCAGCGCAACAGTCTGTGGTATGGAGCAGGCAGCACAACAGTCTGTGGTACGGAGCAGGCAGCACAACAGTCTGTGGTACGGAGCAGGCAGCACAACAGTTGGATGGTATGGGGCGGGCAGCACGTCCCGGTGTGGGGCACAAATAGGTGGACTGGAGCAGACGGCACAGCCCGGTGCGTGGCACGGTAGATGGTCTGGTGCGCGTAGCCCGGTAAGTAAGCAGCCCAAGATGTCTAGAAGGTGTGGAGTGGGCAGTACGTGGTTTAGGCAGCGTAGCACAGGCACTGGCACAGTATCGATGGTGTGGGGCAGGGAGCAAAACACAGTCCAGGGCCCACTTAGATGGAGTGAAATGATAAAAGACCGAGAGCCCAATATAGTGTAGTATGCAATGGCAGGATATGGGAAGTATAACAAATAAAAATATTATACTCACAAACCAGGGTTGCCTCGGAAGCAACCACTGTCAAAGCAGGTGGGGAGAACAAGCCTGTCCCCACTCAGGAATAAAACGTCGCTCTCCGTAGGATAGAGGAAATAGTAGGGTAAAACACCCTTCCACCAAGGGTGGACTTCTGGATACGTGATTGGTGTACAGAGGCGCCGATAGTATAAAAGTGGCTAAAACATTAAAAAGGTTTAGGTTGCGGTGGTGGACCAGCTAACCACAAACGGACGACAAGGCTGTCGAGTATCAACATATATAAAATTTATTCCAAAGCTCCCACTAAAATTCGCTAAAAAAAGTCAGGCAGCACAGCGTAGACTGTGGCACGGATAGATGATATGGGGCCGAGGCACAGACTATGGCACTAGTTACCAGTAGAGATGGCCCGAATCTCCGATTTTCAGTTCGCGAGTTTGGTTCGCGTGAACTTTCACGAACCGCAGTAGACTTCAATGGGGAGGCAAACTTTGAAAACTAGAAACACTTATCCTGGCCACAAAAGGGATGGAAAAGATGTTTTAAGGGGCCTAACATCCGAATTTTTGCATGGATGAGTGGGATAGATGCCACAAGTCCCGGGGAAAAATCTGGATTTGATGCAAAGCAGCGTTTTAAGGGCAGAAATCACATTGCATGCTAAATTGCAGGCCTAAAGTGCTTTAAAACATCTTGCGTGAGTATACATCAATCAGGGAGTGTAATTGGAGTACTGCTTCACACTGATACACCAAACTCACTGTGTAACGCACCGCACACAGCTGTTTGTGTAGTGATGGCCGTCCTGGACTGGTGCGCACCATGGCGAGAGTGCAGGCAATAGCGGTTTTCAAGCCCATCTGGTTTCCGGGCTGTAGTAGCTTAAAGATAGAACAACAGTGACTGTCCAGCTGATCAAATTTGGTCTGTCCACAATGAAGCAACAATCCTATTATCTTGGGTGTGCCCCCCCCCCCCCCCCGACACTCATAATGCCTATAGCATTGCTTCATTGTGATACGCAAGCCCCTACACTGCGGCAAGGTAATGATCACGAAGTGGAATTGGCACCTGTACATGCCTTTTGTTTTGTTGTTGCAGCTGCAGTGCAGCCAGAACAATTAGGCAGGCATGTACATGCACCAGAAAAATTAGTATAGCTGCCTTAAAAATTCAAGAATCCACCTGGAGTCCTTGACCCTGTTGGTGGTGGTGGAGAAGGCAGTCAAGCGGCCTGCAGGCAGAGGTGCTGAGTGGGGAGCGACTTAGTCTTGGGCAGGCAGTCACACGGCGTGCAGCAGAGATGCTGTGTGTGGGAACTGACTTAGTCTTTGGGCGGGCAGTAGCCCTCCGGGTTCCATGCCTCATTCATTTTGATAAAGGTGAGGTACTGAACACTTTTGTGACTTGGGCGACTTCTCTTCTCAGTGACAATGCCTCAAGCTGCGCTGAAGGTCCTTTCTGACAGGACGCTTGAGGCAGGGCAAGACAGAAGTTTGATGGCAAATTGTGACAGCTCTGGCCACAGGTAAAGCCTGTGCACCTAGTAGTCCAAGGGTTCATCGCTGCTCACAGTGTCTACATCCACACTTAAGGCCAGGTAGTCGGCTACCTGCCGGTCCAGGCGTTGATGGAGGTGGATCCGGAAGGGCTAAGGCGAGACGTTGGACTAAAGAATATCCGCATGTCCGACATCACCATGAGATCGCTGGAGTGTCCTGTCCTTGCCTGCGTGGACATAGGAGAAGGATTACTGGCAGTGGTACCTTTATTGCGTTGTGCTGTGACATCACCCTTAAACGCATTGTAAAGCATGGTTGCCAGCTTGTTCTGCAAGTGCGGCATCCGTTCTGCCTTCTGGTGATTTGGAAACATCTCCGCCACTTTGTGCCTATACCGAGGGTCTAGTAGTGTTGCCACCCAGTACAGCTCATTCCCCTTGAGTTTTTTTATACAGGGGTCCATCAACAGGCTGGACAGCATGAAAGATGCCATCTGCACAAAGTTGGATCCAGACGTACTATCCATCTCCTCCTGCTCTTCCTCAGTGACGTCAGGTAAGTCCTTCTCCTCCCCCCAGCCACGAACAATACTACGGGAATGTTGAGCAGCACAAGCCCCCTGCGACACCTGCTGCGGTTGTTCTTCTGCCGCTGCCTCCTCCTCCAAAGAAACACCTTCCTCATCATCAGAGTCTGACTCCTCTTCCCCACATGACTCTGCCTCCTCCTCCCCCCTCTGTTCTGCCGAAGGTGTTGAGAAAACATCTGGTTCTGATGAGAATTGATCCCACAACGTTTCCTCCTGTAACTGTTCCTGTTCACGCTCCTCCACAGCTTGATCCACCACTCTACACATGGCACGCTCCAGGAAGTAAGCGTGCAGGATCAAGTCGGATGGTGCCTTCACTGTGACTCACCAGGTTGGTCACCTCCTCAAACGGCCGCATGAGCCTGCATGCATTTTGCATGAGTGTCCAGTTGTTGGGCCAGAACATCCCCATCTCCCCAGAGTGTGTCCTTCTACTGTAGTTGTAGAGGTACTGGGTGACGTCTTTCTCCTGTTCTAGCAGGCGAGAGGACATAAGGAGGGTCAAATTCCAGCCAGTTGGGCTATTGCAAATCAGGTGTCTCACTGGCAAGTTATTTCTCCGCTGAATATCGGTAAAGTGTGCCATGGCCGTGTAAGATCGCCTGAAATGCCCACACACCTTCCTGGCCTGCTTCAGGACATTCTCTAAGCCTGGGTACTTTGACACAAATCTTTGAATGACTAGATTCAGCACATGTGCCATGCAAGGTACATGTGTCAGCTTTTCCAAATTCAAAGCAAAAATGAGATTGCTGCCGTTGTCACCAGGGCCGGGCCGAGGCATAGGCTGGAGAGGCTCCAGCCTCAGGGCGCAGTGTAGGAGGGGGTGCAGAATTCATTCAGCTCTCATTCCTAATTGTGTTTGAAGCAGAAAGAAATAAGAAAAGGGGCTACATGGCAGTGACTGCAAGCCAGATAACTAGATATTAAGGTGTTGGGGAGGTTTTGGGCCCTGTGGCGCATCTTAGTCTAATAGCAATCAGTGTTTGATGGCTCGGGTGGCAGGGATGGAGGGGCGCACTTTGTGTCTCAGCCTTGGGTGCTGGAGGACCTTGTCCCGGCTCTGGTTGTCACACACCAAGTTGCCGATCTCCAGCTGGTGTGGGGTCAGCCACTGATCCATCTCTTTGTTATGAGCAGCCAGGAGAGCTGCTCCAGTGTGACTCTCCGCTTTGAGGCAAGGCATGTCTAAGATGGAGTGACACTGTCGTACCTGGCATGCAGCATAGGCCCTGGGGAGCTGGGCCTGTGTAGCTGGACAGGAGATTGCAGCACTAGTAGAGTTGAACTGTCACTCAGCCAAGGAGAAGGAGGATGACGACAGCGAAGAGGATGTAGCAGGAGGAGAGGAGGTGGCAGGAGGCCTGCTAGCAAGCCGTGGAGGTGTCACAAGTTGGTCCGCTGCACAGCCATGTACTCCCTGCTTGTCAGCGGTCACCAGGTTGACCCAATGGGCTGTGTAAGTAATGTACCTGCCCTGACCATGCTTGGTAGACCAGGCATCCATGGTCAGGTGGAACCTTGACCCAACGCTGTGTGCCAGAGATGACACCACTTGCCTCTCAACTTCACGGTACAGTTTGGGTATCGTATTCTTAGAGAAATAATTGCGGCCTGGTATCTTCCACTGCGGTATCCCAAATGGCCACAAATTTACGGAAGGCCTCAGAGTCCACCAGCTGGTATGGTAACAGCTGGTGAGCTAACAGTTCCGCCAAGCCAGCTTGCAGACACCGGGCAAGGGGGTGACTGGCAGAAATTGGCTTCTTCTGCTAAAGGATTTCCTTCACAGACACATGGCTGCTGTGGGCAGAGGAGCAGGAACCGCTCAAGGTCAGAGGCGGAGGAGGATGGCTGTGAAGGTGCAAGGGAGAAAGCGGCTGATGATGCTGCACCTGAAGGAGGAAGAGGAGAAGGAGGGTGGCTTTTCTTTTGGTGGCTATACATGGCACCAGACACTGCCACCAGCTGTTTCTGATGGCGAGCTCCCCCTGCTTCTTTCAGGAACTAGTCTCCTCCTACTCCTCTCTGACTCCCCCTCTGAACTGTCCCCCTGTTCATCTCCTCTATTGGGAACCCATGTGGCATCCGTATCATCGTCACCATCATAATCATCCTGCCCAGCTTTGCTTGCCTTAGACACTTCCAAAACTGCACAACAGCAGGTACTTCATCCTCCTCCTCCTCACACGTTACGTCTATAGTGTCGTCTAACTCAGACATATGAGGTTGTGTAACTTGCTTAGCACCTTCATCTTGTTGTAACAATAATGGCTGTGCATCAGTGATTTCCCCACCAAATTACTCATGCGAACTGTCAAAATCAGCAGATGTGGCGCTTGTAGTAGCGCTGGTGGCTGCGGAAGATGAGGTGTTATGTGTTAAATAGTCAACCACGTCCTGACAATCTTGGGAGTTGATGAGACGTGCCTTCTTCTGAGCACTGTACTTTGGTCCAGGGCCTCACGAAATCACATCAGCATGACCTTGCACAGACCTGCCGGGTGGCCTTCCTCTAGGTCTGCCTCTTCCTCTGCTTCTACCTGTTTTGTCCGTTTTGTCCATATGGGGAGGGATGAAGTGAAAGGTATGCACTGACTTGACTAATACAATGTGCAGTCACACAGGTGCAGTTGACAGGTATGCACAGAGTGGTATATCACCTTGCGTGCACTAATGTAGGTAGGCGGGTGCACTGAACACAACAGGTAGGTATAGGCAGTGATGGGTATTACAAATGTGCACCTGTCACACACATGTACCGTGAACAGGTACAGTGACTGGTGGTATTAAATATCACGCTGCATGCGCTCACGTAGGTAGGTGGATGCACTGAACAACAGGTAGGTATATGCAATGATGGGTATTCAATGTGCAGCTGTCACACACACACACACACACACACACACACATTTACCGTGAACAGGTACAGTGATTGGCGGTATTAAATATCACACTGTGTGCACTCACATAGGTAGGTGGGTGCACTGAACAACAGGTAGGTATATGCAGTGATGGGTATTACAAATGTGCACCTGTCACACACACGTACCGTGAACAGGTACAGTGACTGGTGGTATTAAATATCACACTGCATGCGCTCACATAGGTAGGTAGGTGCACTGAACACAACAGGTAGGTATATGCAGTGATGGGTATTACAAATGTGCACCTGTCACACACACACACAGGTACCGCCGTGAACAGGTGCAATGACTAGGTGGTATTAACAATGCGTGCGCTCATGTAGGTAGGTAGATAGGTAGGTGCACTGAACAGTGAACAGGTGCAGTGATTGGGATGGGATTACAAATCTACAGCTGCCTGTCACACACACAGGTAGTCACTGAATATGCTGGGCCAGGCAGTGGCACAGTAGGAATTACACCAAAGGCCAGCTGCGACTGACTCACAGGGCTGTTTATAATGCAAGTGGGCCACACACACAAAAAAATAGATCACAAGAACAAGAGTAGCTCTCAAAAGAGCTGTTGAGGGGTGCTTTTTTAGCAATAAGAATCAGCAAGGAACAAGCATGAAGTGAAAGGTATGCACTGACTTGACTAAGACAATGTGCAGTCACACAGGTGAAGTTAACAGGTATGCACAGAGTGGTATATCACACTGCGTGCGCTCACGTAGGTAGGTGGGTGCACTGAACACAACAGGTAGGTATATGCAGTGATGGGTATTACAAATGTGCACCTGTCACACACACATACCATGAACAGGTACAGTGACTGGTGGTATTAAATATCACACTGTGTGTGCTCACATAGGTAGGTGAGTGCACAGAACAACAGGTAGGTATATGCAGTGATGGGTATTAAATGTGCAGCTGTCACACGCACACACGTACCATGAACAGGTACAGTGACTGGTGGTTTTAAATATCACACTGCGTGCGCTCGCGTAGGTAGGTGGGTGCACTGAACAACAGGTAGGTATATGCAGTGATGGGTATTACAAATGTGCACCCGTCACACACACATACCGTGAACAGGTACAGTGACTGGTGGTATTAACAATGCGTGCGCTCACGTAGGAAGGTAGGTAGGTAGGTGCACTGAACAGTGAACAGATGCAGTGATTGGGATGGGATTACAAATCTACAACTGCCTGTCACACACACAGGTAGTCACTGAATGTGCTGGGCCTGGCAGTGGCACAGTAGGAATTACACCAAAGGCCAGCTGCGACTGACTGACAGGGCTGTATATAATGCAAGTGGGCCACACACACAAAAAAAAATATATAGATCACAAGAACAAGAGTAGCTCTCAAAAGAGCTGTTGAGGGGTGCTTTTTTAACAATAAGAATCAGCAAGGAGCAAGCTAACAAGCCTACAAGAGCCTAACTAAGCTTTCCCTAAGAGAGTCTGCAGCAGCTCTCCCTTCTCTAATTACTGCAGGCACACAAGTGAGTCCAATGCCTGATGCTGCCTGCCTTTTATAAGAGGGTCAGTGGCTCCAGGAGGGAGTGTAGCCTGATTGGCTACAATGTGCCTGCTGACTGTGATTTAGAGGGTCAAATTTGACCCTAATGATGCACTATGGGGGCGAATCGAACTTCCAGAAAAGTTTGCAGTTCTCTGTGAACGCGAACCACGGAAGTTCGCCGGGAACCATTCGGGCCATCTCTAGTTACCAGTTAATCATGTTCCAAAACATGCACTGTTGTCTCCACACCTCTCCTCTTTTGTTTGGTTGTCAAAAGTTTCAATATCCACTTTGCAGCAAGCTTTCTCATTTGCAAGTAATTGTGGATGATAGCACCAACTCTCTCACATGTTATTCCCAGATATGTAGCAATACTTTTGGCTGATATTCGGCAGTCCTCCATGAGCATGTTATGAATGGCTTTCACATTTGGATTCACAGAGACAGGCCTTCAACTCACTTTCAACATTGAAATGGCCAGTTGTAAAATTGACAATCCAACATTTAGCTGGTGCATAGGAAGGGCCACACTGTTACCCAAAAGCAGCGTACACACGCCGGACTTTAGGCAACGACGGGTCCGTCGTTGCCTCCCGCTGGGTGGGCGTGCCAGCGACAGTCCGGCGTGTGTACGCTCTGTCGTCAGACTGATACGGCTGTTTCTGAGCGATCCGCCCGGCGGATCGCTCAGAAACAGCCGTATCAGTCTGACGACAGAGCGTACACACGCCGGACTGTCGCTGGCACGCCCACCCAGCGGGAGGCAACGACGGACCCGTCGTTGCCTAAAGTCCGGCGTGTGTACGGACCTAAAGTTTCTGATATTTTATCATGGATTTGGTTTGCAAATTTCCCTTGGAGAAAAAGGACCTTGATTATGAACCTATGCTCTTTAATATTGCACTCCTTTAGAGATTCTGCCATGTTCACTTTGGACTGAAATAAAAAAACTTGAAGTCATAGGTAGTTTTTTTTTTCATTGAATATAGACAAATAGGCTGGTACACACTGCTATTTACAGCTTCCTAGCTCAACTTTTTTTCTGATTAAGATTCAATACTATTCAGCACCCCCTTGATTCTGCAGAACAAACAGAAGGAATAACTCTGACATTTTTAGCACTTAAATGCTATCTGCAGGGTTTTCCTAGGCAGATAATAGAGATTTGACTTCTATTCATTTTTCAGGACATATGCCATATTCAACAAGCTGTTCACACTCTCATTTGCATAGATAACAACTCTAATTTTTTTGCAATGCAGCAAAATAGAAAGCGGTTTCAGACAATTTTTTGTAGGACTAGCACTACTGTATGTGCCAATGTTTATCTCATCATGTCGCATATCAGTTCAGATGCTCTTTAACTGCCTACCAAACATGGCAGAAGATGTCAGTATCACCTTGCAATGCAATTAATAAGCATTCATACTAGATTTAGATTACTGGGAAACACGTATGAAATACACAGTAGGCCTTAACAGGTAAAGAGCATTGTGGGCAAAAACTATATTCTGAAGGGGGATGTCAAAGTGAACCTGAGGTGAGAGACATATGGAGGCCGATATATTTCATTTTAAACAATGCACATTGCCTGGTTGTCCTGCTGATGCACTGCTACTAGTTTTTGTAGCCATGGACCCTGATCAAGCATGCAGAGCAGGTGTTTGCATGACTCAAACTGCATGCTTGTTACAGATATGTGTGATTCAGACACTCAATAGTGCTTATAGAGTGCGCTACCCCTTCCCAAATATTCAATCATACAAACAGTTCTCTCCAGTGCTTCCTTAAATGTCCACAATCAGCAGGAGGAGACGTCCTCTGAGTGTTCTTACTATACAAGCGCTTTTTATCTTGATGTTTGTGAGTACAACTCTTGTTTTTTATACAATAAATCGTGGATCTTACACTATTGGAAGTCCTTTAGTTTTCAGATGTATGCTTGATAACCTGCCATCAGACGGTGGAAATGGATCTTAAACTGAAAGCACGGAGACTGAGATTGCACACCCTTAAAAACGTGGACAGCTGTCTGTGAGTGTGGACAGCGGCAGCAGAGGGTGAGCAGGAGATTTAGAGGTGTTAGCGGTTGGACACTTGTTTGCTGTATAAACAGGATTGCACTATGATAGCTTTTCATTGTTTTGTTTGAGATTGGATGCACCACATAACGTTGGAAAAGGAGCTGGTTAACCCCCTAAGCGCAGTTGCTGTCTGTAGGGCTAGGCAGCCTTGCAACCAGATGAACTGTGCCAATAACTGGAGAATCCCTGGAAGTATCTGGACTTGGATTGTGGACATTTAAGGAAGCACTGGAGAGAACTGTTTGTATGATTGAATATTTGGGAAGGGGTAGCGCACTCTATAAGCACTATTGATATTGATGAGATGTATATGTAGCATCTGTTTGAGTTGCAGCAAGCCTAGATACAGAGGGGAGGGTGAGAAGAGGGGAGCGCAATTGACAAAGACCAAATAGTGATTCAGACACTACTGTCCAGAAAGACAATCAGAACTGCCAGACAACAGGTATTGTTTAAAAGGAAATAAATTTGGCAGCCTCCATATGTCTCTGACCTTGAGTTCCTATTAAGGTTTGGAAGGAGGAAGCATCCGAGTCACTGGAAACACAAAGTGACTCGCAAGACAGAAAACTCCTCCTGCCCCTGTCCACTTGTTCAGTGATGTTTCAGGTGTTCTGAAAGACAGTGAACTCTTCCTGCCCCTGTCCACTTGTTCAGTGCTGATTCAGGTGTTCTGAAAGACAGTGAACTCTTCCTGCCCCTGTCCACTTGTTCAGTGCTGATTCAGGTGTTCTGAAAGACAGTGAACTCCTCCTGCCCCTGTCCACTTGTTCAGTGCTGATTCAGGTGTTCTGAAAGACAGTGAACTCCTCCTGCCCCTGTCCACTTACTTGTTCAGTGCTGATTCAGGTGTTCTGAATCACTATCCCAAATTCGAACACCAACACTATTTACTATTATGGATAGAAAAAGAAGAAGGAGACGAATATCTTTAAAATATATTTTTTAATTTAAAACAAATTAATAAGTAAAACAGACATTTCAAAAAAATGACTATACATCCCCATAAATGTATTTCCACAAGTGGCTCATTCCAATGCAGGGAAGTACTTCTACATTCCTACAAATCTTTCAGAGCCCAAGGTATGCAGAGCATGTACAGTATTCAAGAGTCATTAACTCTAAACAGCAGTAGAATTAGTGCTGATTTAAATACAATTAGCTCATACCAATGCACAATGGTTAATAGCAGCTCATGGCAGGGTGATGAAAGGTTATCAAGGTCTAATTCCATGACAGAGTTAACATAGCATTGTTATCTGTGCATGCTAATTAGCATAAAATTAACAGTTACTAATCTGCAGGGATTTTGATAAATGAGCCCCACACTCTGTTAACTGCTTTTGACAAGATGAAAGATGGATTCTCTATGTGAGGAGCAGAAGGGATTACTGAAAAGGAAAATTCTGTGAGCAAGGGCAATTATAGTAATAAGTATCCATGAAGTATACAGCAAGCAGATCACCCAAGCAAAGCCTGCCAACTAATGAAAAGATTTAAAAGGCAAACATGCTGTAAATCAGAAACCAAATAATATTGTTCATCACAGGCAGAGTCCTGGTGTGTGCCCAGAGCAACAGGCTGGGCGGATGGTGATAACTTGGACGAGACATGTTTCTTCTAAGTTACGATACGCAATTAAATCTTACACATATCTCTTGATAGTATTGGTCACAGATGTCTCCTTACAGAGTCAGATGTATTAAATGCAGAGCAACAGCTTAAAATAAGATGTTAAAATGTGTCACCTGAAATGGCATTAGAAGAAATGCAGTTTCTCTCTTGGTCCCTTATTCAATTCACTTCATCTTCCAAGTTTTCTTTCAGAATTTTTCATCTTCTGTTTAAAATAACTTTTTAGCAGATTGAAAAGTACCATCAAATTATTTCGAATATTTTCTTGATTGCTGGTGGTTGAGATCATTTGATTGACAAGGCATGAAAATAACACCTAGGAGAAAACTCAGGAGAAAAAGTTTATTGCATATGGACCTCTGAGCTCTATCCAATTCACTCTTTCTCCTAAGTTTTCTCCTACATGATATTTCCACATAATGAATAAAATGCCTTTTATGCCACCAGCAAGCAAAAAAATACTCAGAATAATTTTGACAGTATTTTTCACATACTCTTTAAAAATGTGAACAAAGGATGAAACCTTAAGGGGAAAAGTGAATTGGATTGAGTAGATAGATAGATAGATAGATAGATAGATAGATAGATTTATAGATACAGTAGATATTAGACATTGGTGGGAACATTGGTGGCCTCATCAAAGTTTTGCACCGTGAGGGGGGGGGGGGGTCCTCTGTGCATGCACTCATAATTTCCAGACTTGACTAATAAAGCACCCTTCTTTATTTGCCTATCTGCTGATTGGCTTCACACCAGTTTAACCTGAACTCTATCGCACAACTCATTCATCTCTTGTCTAAATTCTCTAATACTGCCAACTTCTGTTAGTCCCTTAAGGTAGCTATACTAGTGATGATGGGCAGGTTCGACCAAGAGACAAAACTCCCTCTAATCGAACCTGATTAGAGAGAGATCTGTTGGCTGCCCATACACCGCAGGCCGATTCAAGATCAATCTCATGCTTAAAGAGAATCTGTACTCTAATATTCTTACACTAAAAAGCATACCATTCTATTCCTTATTTTCTCCTGTGCCCCTCTGTGCTGTTTCTGCCACTCTCTGCTGCAATCCTGGCTTGTAATTAACAGTTTTAGGCAGTGTTTACAAACAAACTAACCAGCTTGTGATAGGCTCACATAAACAGAGTATGTGAGTCATTCAGAGTGTGCAGAGGGCCTGCAGAGGGTGTGTATCGCGTCTATCCAGACTATATCAGAAGCAGCCCTGCACATTCCACACATTCAAGCCTTAGCCCGACAGACATGACAGAGGAAAGGAGATAAGATTTATTACAGAGACAGTGCAATTAGGGAAGGCTGCAGTAAGCCAGAGCACATTCGAACAGGCATAGGAACTTATAGGATAGAAGAACTAAGGCTGAAAAATTTGTTACAGAGTCTCTTTAAATTGATTAGGAATCGGCCTTGTGAAGCCACATCCGGCTGCTTCATCGACCCGACACTATCCCCCTAATGTTAAATGTTCCTCCCGGAGGCTGCAGACAGGTAATGGGGTAAACATTTATCATTAGTGGGACAGTGCTGGGGGTTTAATCGCATTAGTTGCTCGTCCTAATACTGCACACTGTTACTGCCGTGCACCTGATCGAGCAAATCGGCCCTACATCTTGCAGCATGTATGATTAACTAATGCGACTGATTTTGGCATGAAATTGGTCATATTGTTGTTTGGGCATGCCCTTGGTGGCACCAATTTTCATCTGATTTGAATATAATAATCAAATCGGATGGTCTATCGGCCGCTAAGTAGTCTGATGTATGGCTACCTTTAGTTGGCGGTCTATCACACAAATGATGTGACTGAAAATCCTAAATTTAGGCACACATATTAAGACAATTTAAATACATTACATTTATATTTAATACAAACACTTGAATCTAACAAAAAGTTATTGAGATGGAAGGCCCTCTTGAATGATGCTCAGTCATGTTATCTCTTCAGCATTGGTCTGAAAACAAAAAAGTGTATGTCTGCACTCTGTACGGTTATGCCAAGAGGGTTTCTTGAAATGCACAAGGCTAATAATATGACGGATGTTGCCATCCTGTTTGAAGAAAGTCTATAAAGTAAAGCCAGCACATTCTTAATCTTCAGATTCTTCAGACGTAAACTTTTATCATAGCCACTCAGAACAAAGGCATATCCAAGGTTTTTCACCCAGCTTATCCCATTTTGCTGTGAGAAGATTGTCTTCATTTGTTTTTGTTTAGTCTCTAAACGTTGAAAATACCTTTGTTATGTTTGATCTAGAAAAGCCATTTTCAGGCAATTTCTGTTGAGAAGTGATTTAACCTCTTGAGAACCGCAGTGTTAAACCCCCCTAAAGACCAGGCAATTTTTCAATAAATTGGCAACTGCAGCTTTAAGGTCAAGCTGCAGGGTGGCACAACACAGCACACAAGTGATTCTTCCCCCCCCTTTTCTGCCCACCAACAGAGCTCTCTGTTGGTGGGGTCTGATCGCCCCCAATGTTTGTTTGTTTGTATTTGTTTATTTGTGTAACATGGCTGTCCCCAGTGCAGCGCTGCTGCTGATCGCAGCGCTGTACATGTAAATAGACGGCGATTACGCCGTCTAACAGTCTCCCGAGTGGCAACCGCCGCTCAGAGACTGAAGGTGGAGCTCTGCTCCGCCCACCAAGCAGGAGATGCGCGCGCACCCTGCGCGCGATCTCCTGCAAAACACAGCCCCAGGACTTTACGACAATTGGCGGCAACAGGTTAATATTGAGTGGGGTGCCAAGATGCTAAATGATCAATATTAGATACATATTGCTTATTTGCTACATCTTGCAAATGTGACCTACCTTAACTCTCACCCCCAATGCCCTTTACAGCTTAATTTCACCTAACATATTTAAACTCTTCTGATACCATCCTACATGTAAACTCTCCTTTGGCAATGATATTATCCTTTCCGCCTCTCTAGTCACCTCTTTTAAATCTTGCATATAGGACTTTCTCAAAATGTCTTCCCTTCTACAACTTGTTCACCACTCTTACTATCTTTAAGCACAACCTAAAACCTACCTATAATTTTACCTAGGACATTTTAAACTATCAGTGGCAGCCACACCATCATGCTGTACACAGCTTCCTTCATCTATTATGTCACTTCATTCTCCTCCTCATTAATTTAGTTGGCTCTTCGTAATCATGTGTACTTTTGCATGCCAGTCCGTTATCCCCATATATTTAAAGCTCGAAAGGGCAGGGTTATTTCTCTTATTGTGTTCCAGTGCTACTGTGTAATGTGTGTATATATTTCTAAAATCTTGTGTATAGTTTAGATGCTGAGCTGTATAACTGTGTATTTTCTATATTCTCTAATCTTTAAGGTCATTGTATTTAACATTCTCTGCCTATTTACAGCACCGCAAAAGATGTTGCTGCTATAGCAATAAAATGAATCTATTATAATGATTTCCAAGCTGGTGTGTGTGTGTGTGTGTGTGTGTGTGTGTGTGTGTGCGTGCGTGCGTGCGTGCGTGCGTGCGTGCGTGCGTGTGTGTGTGTGTGTGTGTGTGTGTGAGAGAGAGAGGTGTGTGTGTATATGTGTGTGTGAGAGAGAGGTGTGTGTATGTGTGTGTGTGAGAGAGAGGTGTGTGTGTGTGTGTGTGTGTGTGTGTGTGTGTGTGTGTGTGTGTGTGTGTGCGTGTGTGAGAGAGAGGTGTGTGTGTGCGTGTGTGTGTGTGTCTGGTTGCCCCATCCTGCCACACCTTGCTGTGATTGGCTGCTCCAATTGGCCACGGTACTGACTGAAGGGTGAACATAAATCTGGGTGGTCCGCGATGTCCAGAGACATGGTGCAGACACTCCTGCTCTGCACAGCAAAGCATGCACCACCAGCTACTTATAATGCTATATTAACATTAGACATGGCCTGAACGGTTCGAACACGAACTTGTTAGCACGAACAACATGAGTTTGCGTCAAAACTGCTGCACATTGTATTATAATACCAGTCACTGCATACCTTTCACTGCATCTGTGTGACAGCATGCTGTTTTATATACCGGCAGTCAGTGCGTCCATTTTCACAGCACCTGTGTGACTGAACATTGTTATACCAGCAGTCACTGCATACCCTTTTACTGCACCCGTGTGACTGCACGTTGTTCTACCAGCAGCCACTGCATACCTTTCACTTCACCTGTGTGACTGCACATTGTTCTACCAGCAGTCACTGCATAGCTTTCACTGCATCTGTGTGACCGCACGCTGTTTTATATACCAGTAGTCAGTGCATCCATTTTTACAGCGCCTGTGTGAATGAACATTGTTCTACCAGCAGTCACTGCATACCTTTTCACTGCACCTGTTTGACTGCACATTGTTCTACCAGCAGTCACTGCATACCTTTCACTGCACCTGTGTGACTGCACATTGTTCTTCCAGCAGTCACTGCATACCTTTTCACTGCACCTGTGTGACTGCACATCTTTTATACCAACAGTCACTGCATACCTTTTCACTGCACCTGTGTGACTGCACATTGTTCTACCAGCAGTCACTGCATACCTTTCACTGCACCTGTGTGACAGCACGCTGTTTTATATACCAGCAGTCAGTGCATCCATTTTCACTGCACCTGTGTGACTGCACATTGTTATACCAGCAGTCACTGCATACCTTTTCACTGCACCTGTGTGACTGTACACTGTTATACCAACAGCCACTGCATACCTTTCACTGCATCTGTGTGACCATTCGCTGTTTTATATACCAGCAGTCAGTGCATCCATTTTCACTGCACCTGTGTGACTGCACATTGTTCTACCAGCAGTCACCGCATACCTTTCACTGCAGCAGTGTGACTGCACATTGTTCTAGCAGCAGTCACTGCATACCTTTTCACTGTACCTGTGTGATTGCACATCTTTATACCAGCAGTCACTGCATACCTTTCCACTGCACCTGTGTGACTGCACATTGTTCTACCAGCAGTCACTGCATACCTTTCACTGCATCTGTGTGACCGCACACTGTTTTATATACCAGCAGTCACTGCATACCTTTCACTGCACCTGTGTGACTGCACATTGTTCTACCAGCAGTCACTGCATACCTTTTCACTGCACCTGTGTGACTGCACATTGTTCTACCAGCAGTCACTGCATACCTTTCACTGCATCTGTGTGACAGCATGCTGTTTTATATACCAGCAGTCAGTGCATACATTTTCACTGCACCTGTGTGACTGCACATTGTTCTACCAGAAGTCACTGCATACCTTTTCACTGCACCTGGGCGACTGCACATTTGTATACCAGCAGTCACTGCATACCTTTCACTGCATCTGTGTGACCATTCGCTGTTTTATATACCAGCAGTCAGTGCATCCATTTTCACTGCACCTGTGTGACTGCACATTGTTCTACCAGCAGTCACTGCATACCTTTCACTGCACCTGTGTGACTGCACATTGTTCTACCAGAAGTCACTGCATACCTTTCACGGCACCTGTGTGACTGCACATTGTTATACCAGCAGTCACTGCATACCTTTCACTGCATCTGTGTGACTGCACACTATTTTATATACCGCCAGCAGTCAGTGCATCCATTTTCACAGCACCTGTGTGACTGCACATTGTTCTTCCAGCAGTCACTGCATACCTTTCACTGCACCTGTGTGACTGCACATTGTTCTACCAGAAGTCACTGTATACCTTTCAGGGCACCTATGTGACTGCACATTGTTCTACCAGCAGTCACTGCATACCTTTTCACTGCACCTGTGTGACTGCACATTGTTCTACCAGCAGAAAGGATACAAAATAAAAAAATATGGCAAGAGATAATGAAGCGTTGGAGACAACCTGGTCAGAACCATACACTGTATTGAATGAAGCACATTGGTAATTACGCTTTACAAGTTGGCAACGAGAAAGTTCCAACAAGAACAGTATTCTATGAACACATTAAAAGATATACAGCTTAAAAGACATTTTTAAAAAACTGCAATTCTTACTATTGATTGATCTAAGAGAAGAGAGTTGAAGAGATAAATATGGAAGACTTGAGAAAGCCTGCTTATCCATTTCAACACTTTGATGCTAACACATGCAATTCGTGGAAAGTGTTTATAAAGACAGCCTACTGCAACTGGTTCTCCTGCAATATGAACTGCCGAGAATTACAGAATGCCCCAACTTTCAACGTGGTATCCTCAGTCGAATACCGATTCCATTATTCAGCTTAATGAACAAGAGTTACCAGAACTTGAAGACTTGATAGACTTTATTCTGAGACAACCAGAGAGAGAAGAATAAGAACAGATGAAGATGAAATTGTGGAGCTGGAAACCCGGTTTCACTGTCTAGCGGGGCTGTCAGATTTCTGTTATAACCACACTAAAACCCTGTCTTCTATATTATTTTTTAGTTAACTATGATCAGGGATGCTCGGATACCCCTTTTTATTATTCGAGTTAGATCGAATTCGAATAGTAAATTATTCGAGTTCGGTCGAATATTCGAGTCGAATATTTTGTACTATTCGATTCGACCTCGGAATTCGAGCTCACTATTCGAGTCGGTATTCGAGCTCATTATTCGAGCTGACTATACGAATTGCCCTTAAATAGCTTCCAACACTTGTTTTGGGGGTGAATGATGCAAGAAACATCTTTTTTTCCAAGTAACAACAGCAAGTGATTATGTGGGGATGTTCCTTTAAAAAAAAAAAAAAGGTGGAAAGAGAAGTTGTGTCCAAAATTCTGTTCAGTACTGTATATACTTCTTCTTCTTCTTCTTCTTCTTCTTTATCTTCTATATCTTCTTCTTCTTTTTCTTCTTCTTCTTCTTCTATATCTTCTTCTTCTTCTTCTTCTTCTTCTTCATCTTTTTCTTCTTCTTCATCTTCTTCTTCTTCTTCATCTTCTTCTTCATCTTCTTCTTCATCTTCTTCTTCTTTATCTTCTTCTTCATCTTCTTCTTCATCTTCTTCTTCTTCATCTTCTTCTTCTATATCTTCTTTTTCTATATCTTCTTTTTCTATATCTTCTTCTTCTTCTTCTTTTTCTATATCTTCTTCTTATTATTATTTTTCTATTTCTTCTTCTTCTTCTTTTCTATATCTTCTTCTTCTTCTTCTCCTTCTTCTTCTTCTTCTTCTTTTTCTATATCTTCTTCTTCTTCTATATCGTCTTCTTCTTCTTCACTTCTTTCTCTTCTATATGTTTTTTTTAAAGAAATGCAACTATTTTTGAGCGTAATAAATAGCTGGTGGCGCATGGTGGAAGCGCCATTGTATGTGCTCCCTGGCAGTGGAAACACACAGACAGCAGGAGGTAAATTCAGCAGCAGCATCAGGAGGAGGATGATTGTGTGGCAGCAGGCAGTCAATGAGGCAGGCAGCGAGACATAATAGGCTGTGGTACCTAGCGGTGGTACCAGGCCGTAAATACACAGCATGAGGTTCCAGACAGCGGTCGTGAAGCCCACATCGTGTCCAATACACAACTGGGACAACACAGTTTTCAACCCGGACACCTCTAAAAATAATATCACAAAGTATTAAAAAGTATATATATTTTTTTTTTTTAAAGAAATGCAGCTATTTTTGAGCGTAATAAATAGCTGGTGGCGCATGGTGGAAGCGCCATTGTATGTGCTCCCTGGCAGTGGAAACACACAGACAGCAGGAGGTAAATTCAGCAGCAGCAGCAGGAGGAGGATGATTGTGTGGCAGCAGGCAGTCAATGAGGCAGGCAGCGAGACATAATAGGCTGTGGTACCTAGCGGTGGTACCAGGCCGTAAATACACAGCATGAGGTTCCAGACAGTGGTCGTGAAGCCCACATCGTGTCCAATACACAACTGGGACAACACAGTTTTCAACCCGGACACCTCTAAAAATAATATCACAAAGTATTAAAAAGTATATATATATTTTTTTTTAAGAAATGCAGCTATTTTTGAGCGTAATAAATAGCTGGTGGCGCATGGTGGAAGTGCCATTGTATGTGCTCCCTGGCAGTGGAAACACACAGACAGTAGGAGGTAAATTCAGCAGCAGCAGCAGGAGGAGGATGATTGTGTGGCAGCAGGCAGTCAAAGAGGCAGGCAGCGAGACATAATAGGCTGTGGTACCTAGCGGTGGTACCAGGCCGTAAATACACAGCATGAGGTTCCAGACAGCGGTCATGAAGCCCACATCGTGTCCAATACACAACTGGGACAACACAGTTTTCAACCCAGACACCTCTAAAAATAATATCACAAAGTATTAAAAAGTATATATATATTTTTTTTTAAAGAAATGCAGCTATTTTTGAGCGTAATAAATAGCTGGTGGCGCATGGTGGAAGCGCCATTGTATGTGCTCCCTGGCAGTGGAAACACACAGACAGCAGGAGGTAAATTCAGCAGCAGCAGCAGAAAGAGGATGATTGTGTGGCAGCAGGCAGTCAATGAGGCAGGCAGCGAGACATAATAGGCTGTGGTACCTAGCGGTGGTACCAGGCCGTAAATACACAGCATGAGGTTCCAGACAGCGGTCGTGAAGCCCAAATCGTGTCCAATACACAACTGGGACAACACAGTTTTCAACCCGGACACCTCTAAAAATAATATCACAAAGTATTAAAAAGTATATATTTTTTTTTTAAGAAATGCAGCTATTTTTGAGCGTAATAAATAGCTGGTGGCGCATGGTGGAAGTGCCATTGTATGTGCTCCCTGGCAGTGGAAACACACAGACAGCAGGAGGTAAATTCAGCAGCAGCAGCAGCAGGAGGAGGATGATTGTGTGGCAGTAGGCAGTCAATGAGGCAGGCAGCGAGACATAATAGGCTGTGGTACCTAGCGGTGGTACCAGGCCGTAAATACACAGCATGAGGTTCCAGACAGTGGTCGTGAAGCCCACATCGTGTCCAATACACAACTGGGACAACACAGTTTTCAACCCGGACACCTCTTAAAAACAATATCACAAAGTATTAAAAAGTATATATATTTTTTTTTTTAAGAAATGCAGCTATTTTTGAGCGTAATAAATAGATGGTGGCGCATGGTGGAAGCGCCATTGTATGTGCTCCCTGGCAGTGGAAACACACAGACAGCAGGAGGTAAATTCAGCAGGAGCAGCAGGAGGAGGATGATTGTGTGGCAGCAGGCAGTCAATGAGGCAGGCAGCGAGACATAATAGGCTGTGGTACCTAGCGGTGGTACAGGCCGTAAATACACAGCATGAGGTTCCAGACAGCGGTCGTGAAGCCCACATCGTGTCCAATACACAACTGGGAACACACAGTTTTCAACCCGGGCACCTCAGAAAAATTAAACCTTTTTTTTTTTATTGTTTTTTTTTTTTAAGGCAAATTAAACAGATAGCTATTGTTGGACGTAATAGCTGGTGGCAGAGTGGCTGCAGAAGGTAAATCTGTGTACCATGGCAGTGGGAAACACAGACAGGCAGCAGCAGCAGCAGGAGGAATGGAGGAGTAGTGTGAGTGTGGCAGCAGGTAGGCAGCGTGACATAATAGCCCTGGTACCTAGCGGTGATACCAGGGCTGTAAATAAACACAACAGGAGGTCCCAGACAGCGGTCGTGCAGCCCACATCGTGTCCAATACACAACTGGGACAACACAGTTTTCAACCCGGACACCTCAGAAAAATTAAACCTTTTTTTTTTTTATTGGTTTATTTATTTTTTTTTAGGCAAATTAAACAGATAGCTATTGTTGGACGTAATAGCTGGTGGCAGAGTGGCAGTAGAAGGTAAATCTGTGTACCCTGGCAGTGGGAAACACAGACAGACAGCAGCAGCAGCAGGAGGAATGGAGGAGTAGTGTGAGTGTGGCAGCAGGTAGGCAGCGTGACATAATAGCCCTGGTACCTAGCGGTGATACCAGGGCTGTAAATTAACACAACAGGAGGTCCCAGACTGCGGTCGTGCAGCCCACATCGTATCCAATACACAACTGGGACAACACAGTTTTCAACCCGGGCACCTCAGAAAAATTAAACCTTTTTTTTTATTATTGGTTTATTTTATTTTTTTTAAGGCAAATTAAACAGATAGCTATTGTTGGACATAATAGCTGGTGGCAGAGTGGCAGCAGAAGGTAAATCTGTGTACCCTGGCAGTGGGAAACACAGACAGACAGCAGAAGGGCAGTACACAGCAGCCCACTGTAGGTGTAAAATGTGTGGCTACAGCCTGCAGGTGACGTAATAGTCAAACTGAACCAGGCTGGCTTAGTGAGCAGGAGCCAGGAGGTGGTAAAGGGTGGTAAGGCATATTAACGATGGTTCTGGCAGCCAGTTCATGTCCCCCTCTCGCCAACAACAGGGGCCAGGAACTCGCCTTCCACCCACGCCTGGTTCATCTTGAGAAACGTCAGTCTGTCCACAGACTTGTGAGACAGACGTGAGCGTTTCTCGGTGACCACGCCACCAGCTGCACTGAAGCAGCGCTCGGACAGCACGCTGGAAGTGGGACAGGACAGCACTTCCAGGGCGTACTGCGCCAGCTCGCTCCAGATCTCCAGGCGCTTGACCCAATACTCCATGGGATCAACAGGGGCATCGCTGTCAAGCCCGCTGTAGGACCCCATGTAGTCAGCCACCATGCGGGTCAGGCGCTGGCTGTGACCGGAGGAGGATGCTGCTGCATGCACCTCCTCTCTAGTCACTGCTGGAGCCTCTCCTGTAGAGCTCGTTGCTGAGAGACAGCAGGTCTGTGGGGCGCTTGCTGCTGGATGCAGGCACCTGCTGCTGCCTCTGTGCTGGCTGGACAGTAGGGGTGGAAGGCTGGGGGAAGGCTTCCTCCAAGCGCTCAACAAGGGCCTGCTGCAAGCTCCTTATTTGTTGCGCTGGGTCTCCTCCTGCAGGAGGCAGGAACTGGCTCAACTTCCCCTTGAGGCGCGCCGCGGGTCCAACATCATGCTGATCCAGATGTCCTCCCTCTGCTTCATCTGGATCACCCTGGGGTCCTTGCGCAGGCACGTCAGCATGTGCGCTGCCATTGGGAAGAGGCGGGCCACGTGTGCTGGCACATCGACGGCAGTGCTGTCCTCATCCTCCTCTGCCGCCTCATCTTCTCTCCACCCCCGCACCAACTCAGCTGCACTGTGCTGATCCCCCTCATCAGCAGCAAGGTCAGGGACCTCCACCAAGTCCTCCTCCTCCTCCCCCTCAGAGGTGGACTGTGCAGCTGCATGCCGCTCCTGCTGGGCCAAGGCTGCCGCTCCCTGTTCCAGCAAAACATCGAGGGCCCTGTTCAGCAGACAAACCAGGGGCACCCACTCGCAGACCATAGCATGGTCCCTGCTCACCATGTTGGTGGCCTGCAGAAAGGGAGCCAGCACTAAGCACACCTGCTGCATGTGCCCCCAGTCGTCATCGGGGACGATGGACGGGATGTTGCTGGTCTTGTCCCTTTTCTGAGCGGCGGACACAGTGGCCAGGGCAAGGTACTGGTTGACAGCATGCTTCTGTTCAACCAAACGCTCCAACATCGCCAGGGTGGAGTTCCAGCGAGTTGGAACGTCAAGGATCAGCCGATGGCGTGGCAGCTCCAGCTTCTTTTGCACGTCTTCCAGGCTCTCAGAGGCTGCAGGCGAGCGCTGGAAGTGAAGCACAACATTCCTTGCCGTTTCCAGCAGTTTGCCCATCCCCTGGTAGGTGCGCAAGAACTTCTGCACCACCAGGTTCAGCATGTGGGCAAGACAGGGGATGTGGGTCAGGTTTCCCCTGTCGATTGCGGCAACCAGATTGGCCCCATTGTCGGCCACCACCTCTCCAACTCTGAGGCCTCTGGGGGTCAGCAAAATCCTCTCCTGCTCCTGGAGTTTGGTCAACACATGGGTTGCCGTCAGTTTGGTCTTCCCAAGGCTGACCAACTGCAGCAGCGCTTGGCAGTGGCGTGGCTTCACGCTTCTGCTGAGGCGGGGGGTTTGGCCAGGTGTGCCGGAGGATGGCAGAGGATCAGAGGAACCTGCTGCAGTTCCCCTGACCCTGCGGGGTGGCACCACCCACTGTGTTGCTGCTGCTGCTGTGCCCGCTGCTGCTCTCCCATCCTCACCCCCTTCCACCAAGCTGAACCAGTGGACAGTGAAGGACAGGTAGCGGCCTGTCCCGAAGCGGCTGCTCCAGGAGTCCATGGTGACGTGGACCCTTTCACCAACCGCGTGCTCCAGCCCTCGCTCCACATTGGCCATTACAAAGCGGTGCAGTGCAGGCATGACCTGGCGGGCGAAGAAGTGTCTGCTGGGGAGCTGCCAGTCTGGGGCTGCACAAGCAAGCAGCGCACGCATGTCGCTCCCCTCCTGCACGAGCGTGTACGGCAGGAGTTGGGAGCACACGGCCCGTGCCAGCAAGCCGTTCAGCTGCCGCACGCGACGGCTGCTGGGAGGCAGAGCCCTAACCACCCCTGGAAGGACTCGCTCAAAAGGCTCTGGCGTCGCCTTTTGCTAGCACGGGAATCAGCGGAGACAGCAGAGGAGGCCACTGAGGACTGGCTGCCAGAACAGGCCTCAGTGTCGGCGGCAGGAGTTGCAGAGGGGGGAGGAGCAGTGCGTTTCCGCACTCCTGCTGGTGGTGCTGGAGGAGCAGGAGGGCGGGTGGCTGCTGTTGCTGCTGCTGCTGCTGAAGGCTGTGCAGTGCTGGGTGTGGTGCCACTGCCAGCACCAGATGCCTTCAGCCTCTTGAACTCCTCATGCTGGTGGTAATGTTTAGCAGCAAGATGGTTGATAAGAGAGCTGGTGCTGAACTTTAAGGGGTCTGCACCTCTGCTCAACTTCCGCTGACAGTGGTTGCAAGTGGTGTACTTGCTGTAAACTGTGGGCATGGTGAAAAATTGCAAGATTGGTGACGTGAAAAACCCCCTACGGACTGGAGCCGCTGCTGCCTGTCTCCCTTTGGTGGTTGGGGGGGGGGGGGGGCTTGGGTGCGGCTGGTGGTGGTACTGGCAGATGCTGCTGCTGCTGAGCCTGAGACACCAGCAGGCTGTGGGACCTGCCTACTGCTGCCAATGCTTGCAATGATGCGCCTCCTTGCAAGGCCCACAAGCGCATCCTCCTCCTCCTCCTCAGAGCTGCTGATGATGACATCCCCAGGTGCTGGTGGTGGCACCCAGTCTTTGTCCGTCACCCTGTCATCATCATCATCATCATCCTCCCCCTCCTGAAAAATGTCCTGCTGGGATGATGACCCCCCAAACTCCTCTCCTGATGCATGGAAGGGCTGCTTGACTGTCGCCACAGTCTTGCTGTCCAATCCCTCCTCCCCCAAAGTGCCCATCAGCATCTCCTCCTCAAAATCGCCAACAACAGCAGACAATTCACTCATGATGCCTGGGGTCAAAAGACTGCTGAATGACAGGTCGCCAACTGACGGTGAACTGGCCTCCTTCCCAGGCCCTGCTGGGCAGCTGCTGCGAACAGGGGTGGTGGTGGTAGTGAGGGTGGAGGCCTCGGATGCAGAGCTGATGGCGGGCTGCTCATCCTCCGTCATCAGTTGCACCACAGTGGCTGCATCCTTTTCCTCAATGGGACGTTTCCGACCCGGCTGGAGGAAAATAGGAGCAAGTACTACACGCTGCTGTGTCTCTGCAGCGTGAGTTGCAGATGCTCCTGCTGGGCGCCCAAGGCGTCCACGGCCAGTGGTTATAGGCGGAATGTTAGCCACTGACGCAGCTGCTGCTGCTGCGGAGCTGTGCATAGTGGCGCGGCTTGCCACAATGCTGCTCCCTCTCCTCCTGATTCCCTTGCTGCCCTTCCCCTTGCCCAAACCCCGCTGGCTGCCACTTCCAGACATCTTAGATGTTTTTGGCGTAAACAAAAAAGTTTTTTAAAAGGGCGGGTGAAAAAGTGGGGTACTTTAATGGAGTGGGTTGGTGGGTGAGGTGACACTAATCACTAAGTGATTAGATTGCTAAGTGATTACTAGTACAGTACAAATACAAAATACAATAATCAGTAATCAGTAAGTGTGAACAGTGAACAGTGAGTGTGTCCCCTAGTACACTAGTACAACTAGAAAATACAATAATCAGTAGTAATCAGATTCAGTAGAAGGAAATAGAGTGTGTGTACACTACAGACAGTGCACGCACACACACACGCAGGAGCTAGCCTATGAACAGTGACTGAGTGTCCCTAGTACAGTAAGTACAACTAGAAAATACAATAATCAGATTCAGTAGTAATCAGATGATTCAGTAGAAGGGAATAGAGTGTGTACTGTGTACACTACAGACAGTGCACACACACACACGCAGGAGCTATGAACAGTGACAGTGAGTGTCCCTAGTACAGTATAACTACAAAATACAATAATCACTCAGTAGTAAAGGACAAGACAGGGTAGAATACACTGCACAAACACAGGTATAGATGAGAAATAAACTAACAGAGAACAGGAGGACAGCTGCCCACACAGGCAAGGCCCTGAGGCCGAAAGCTCTAAGCGTGCCTGCAGCAGCAGCTGTCTCTATGTAATACACAAGCTACTAACTAAAATACAATCTCTATCTAGCTAACAACAATATAGGTGTGTATAGCAGGTGTATGTGAGCAAAAACGCTAGGTGATTGACCACAATAGAGCACTTGCTAAGCCAAAGCACAAAGGAGCAGATCTCTCTCTGTACAAGTCAAGCAAGGACGGAGAAACCTAACATGGCGGCCGCTATTTATAGGGTAGGGGCTGGCCAGGGTCCCCCTCTGTGATTGGCTGCCGTCAGAGGGCCTGGGAGCCCTCTGATTGGCTCTAAAGACATCAATCTGGGCTATGACGCTATTCGAGCTCGGTATTCGAGCTCGAATAGCGCTGTTTGCTCGAATAGCGCGAATAGTGAATGGGATATTCAAATTCACTTGAATAGCCCATTCGAATAGCTGCAGCTATTCAAGCTCGAATACCGAGCTCGAATAGCTGAAAAAGAGCTCGAATATTCGAGCTACTCGAATATTCGAGCTCTGCTGAGCATCCCTAACTATGATGATTCAAATAAGCCTGATATGTATGCATTTCAAGAATTAGTGTCAGTTATATGCCAGATAGAGTTAATCCTTAAACAAGTGCAAATAGTAAAATGCTCAGAATATATTTTAACCAGGCTAAGGGAAATTGTTTTTACTTTTATGGAGACTTAGATAGCAATTCTAGACAGACCAAGGTTGCCATGTTTTTCTTTGTTTTGGGAACAATATTTTATGTTGAAATTAGTGACGACAGCAGACATTATGTTATGGTTATGGTAGGTCATTGTGACTTTTATAAAATGTCAGACAGATAAAGCATTTTTAATTATAAGTTTAATGCATAATAGTACACTGCCATCTGGTGGTTATTTGTAATCTTTTAGAAGTTATAAAATTAATGATTTCTTCATAAAAAAAATTATAGAATGAAATTATTTAGATTGCTGATC
This sequence comes from Hyperolius riggenbachi, assembly GCF_040937935.1. Lineage (NCBI taxonomy): Eukaryota > Metazoa > Chordata > Amphibia > Anura > Hyperoliidae > Hyperolius > Hyperolius riggenbachi. The sequence goes on from NC_090646.1 coordinate 503,380,581, forward strand.
AGTATATATGTTACGGCCAGAACCCGAAGTCTGGCCACTTCGGGTTTTGGCCGGTCACAATGCGAAGTGGCCGGCTGATTCGGCCAATATGCAAAATGGAGATGAATTGCGGACTTTGGCCGGCCAGAACGCGTTGTGACTTAGCGTGGCCGGCCAAGTCCCGAAGTTTCGCTCCCCGCCGCCAGCTGCTCTCCTCTCCCTGCTGCCGGGTGTTCCGACGTGCACAGTCTCAGCTAAGTCCCGCTTAGTTAGTGCTCTCTCTGATGCTGCTCAGCTCCGCTGCCAGGCAAGATCGAGAGCAGCCTGAAAGGACCCGGGCTTCCTCCCTCTCTCTCTCATTCTGCCACTCTCCTGCCGCTGTCAGCTGATTCAGCTGCAAAGTCCCGCTCAGCTCTGCCTGCCGCCAGCTGATTCTGAGAGCGGCCTGAAAGGACCCAGGGCGCCTATCTTTCATTCTGCTGCCGCTCTCCTGCAAGTACCCATGCGGCCAGCTGCTTTGTCCCCCACCTTCCACCTCCTCAGGACCCGAGGCAACTGAGGGAACAGAGGTGAGACATGGGGTCAATGAAATCTAATAAAAAGGGGGGGCGGGGGGTTGGTAACACTGACAATGGAGGGGCAGAGGTGACACATGGGGTGGGGATAAACAAAAAGAGGGGTGGACACGGAGAGTGGGGGGGGGATTTGATAGGTGAGAGGGAATGGCCTGCAGCCACCCTGTACCCACGCCTGTACTCTATGATTCTCTGGTCCCCCGCTGCGGCTCAGTTTCACTTTCTTCAGTCGCTGGCCACTGCGTCTGTGTCGTCCTGGACGCATGCGTCCTCGTTCACGCTCCCGTGCTTCACAGGTGCAGTAAAAATCCTGTGCAGGACTCTTCCGACGACGAGAGTGTGAACGAGGACGCACGTGGCCAGGGCCGCGCAGGCGGAGTGACCGTCGACTTACAAGTTGGCAAAAGTGAAATTGAGCTGCAGCGGTGGACCGGAGGATCCCTAAGTACTGTTGCAGGCACAGGGTGGCTGCAGGGGGCTGGCAGAAGTGAAAAAAAAAGACATCACAGGTTTCCTTTAATGATCTGAAATTTGTGCATTTTCAATTTTGGACTTTGGCCGACTGACTTTGGCCGGTTCTAGAACTGGCCGGCCAATGTCAGAAATTTCCAGCATTTTGGACTCTGGCCGACGTCAAATCGGCCAGTTCTAGAAACGGCCGGCCAATTCTAGAATTGGCCGATTTCTGGTTTTGGCCGTAACATATACAATATTTGATTACTCTTTAAGGATAGTATAGTGTTTAAATAAGTATTAATGTACTGTAAGTCTGAATACTGTTGGTTACAGGCCTATGTATTTTGGTGGGCCAAGATGGCCAACAGCATTTCAGAAAGAAATGGGCATACCTCAGGCCAATTAAGACACAGATGTCATAATAAGTAAATAAAGCATGGAACATAGATATGGGAGATGTTTTTAATTCTGGAGACCCAGTGTCTCATGACATTTCTCTTATCGAGAGGTCATAACAAAGTCAAGATGTCTACCTGCGTATGTACCCAATTAATTAAGATATCACCCTCATTAGTTAAATGTCAGACTTTGTAAATAAGATGCGTTGAATGATGCACAAAACATTCCAAGATATGGAATATACGTCAGTGGGAAATTCCGATTTTTCAGCCATTTTTGAAAATTGGGTATAAAAAGGGAGGTAGGATGAGCAGGTTGTACACATCTCGACAACAGCTACCTTGGGGTTAGAGTTGGGCCGAACGGTTCGCCGGCGAACGTGGTTCGCGCGAACTTAGGTGGTTCGCGTGCGGGTACCGCACGCGAACGTTTTGCGGAAGAAGTTCGGTTCGCCCCATAATGCACCTGAGGGTCAACTTTGACCCTCTACATCACAGTCAGCAGGCCCAGTGTAGCCAATTAGGCTACACTAGCCCCTGGAGCCCCACCCCCCTTATATAAGGCAGGCAGCGGCGGCCATTACGGCCACTCGTGTGCCTGCATTAGTGAGAGTAGGGCGAGCTGCTGCAGTCTCTCATATAGGGAAAGATTAGTTAGGCTTAACTTCTTCCTGGCTGCATACCTGTTCTGTTCAGTGAGCCCTCAGCCCACTGCATACCTGTACTGTGATCCTGCCACTGCATACCTTTTCAGTGATCCTGCCACTGCATACCTGTTCTGTGAACCCACCCACCACCACTGCATACCTGTTCAGTGATCCTGCCACTGCATACCTGTTCTGTGAACCCACCCACCACTGCATACCTGTTCAGTGATCCTGCTGCCACTGCATACCTGTTCTGTGAACCCACCCACCACTGCATACCTGTTCAGTGATCCTGCCACTGCATACTTGTTCTGTGAACCCACCCACCACCACTGCATACCTGTTCAGTGATCCTGCCACTGCATACCTGTTCTGTGAACCCACCACTGCATACCTGTTCTGTGAACCCACCCACCACTGCATACCTGTTCAGTGATCCTGCTGCCACTGCATACCTGTTCTGTGAACCCACCCACCACTGCATACCTGTTCAGTGATCCTGCCACTGCATACTTGTTCTGTGAACCCACCCACCACCACTGCATACCTGTTCAGTGATCCTGCCACTGCATACCTGTTCTGTGAACCCACCACTGCATACCTGTTCTGTGAACCCACCCACCACTGCATACCTGTTCAGTGATCCTGCCACTGCATACTTGTTCTGTGAACCCACCCACCACCACTGCATACCTGTTCAGTGATCCTGCCACTGCATACCTGTTCTGTGAACCCACCAATGCATACCTGTTCTGTGAACCCACCCACCACTGCATACCTGTTCAGTGATCCTGCTGCCACTGCATACCTGTTCTGTGAACCCACCACTGCATACCTGTTCAGTGAACCCGCCACTGCATACCTGTTCTGTTCAGTGGACCCGCCACTGTATACCTGTTTAGTGAACCCGCCACTGCATACCTGTTCTGTTCAGTGGAGTTTGGTGTGTCAGTGTGAAGCAGTACCTTAATTACACTACCTGATTGATGTATACACATGCAAGATGTTTTAAAGCACTTTAGGCCTGTCATTTAGCATTCAATGTGATTTCTGCCCTTAAAACGCTGCTTTTCGTCAAATCCAGATTTTTCCCGGGGCCTTTTGGCGTGTATCCCACTCCGCCATGCCCCCCTCCAGGTGTTAGACCCCTTGAAACATCTTTTCCATCACTTTTGTGGCCAGCATAATTATTTTTTTTTCAAAGTTCGCATCCCCATTGAAGTCTATTGCGGTTCGCGAACTTTAACGCGAACCGAACCTTCCGCGGAAGTTCGCGAACCCGGTTCGCGAACCTAAAATCGGAGGTTCGGCCCAACTCTACTTGGGGTGAGACCTTCTACATAATTGAGGAGAGGTATGCCTTATTGATATTAAATTCTGGTGATTCTTAGCATTGAATATTTAGCTAAGCCTATTAAGCATTGAAAGTTAGCATTTTTTATTAGCCTTATTTTTGAATATTTTTTCTCTCAGCAACTACTAGAGATACTCAGAAATAGGCAACATTAACCAACCTTAGATCTACAATTCAATATCTGCATGATAAAGTTTATTTCATGGAACTGTGAACTTTGAACATCTTGAAGATTCATATTTTTCTGCTGTAAATATATTGCTTTTTGAAAAATACAAATTTATATAAAAATCAAAACTGAGTGCTTTGAGATTATTCCAAGAGAAACCAACATCTATAACTTTTACTGTTGTAGAGGGAAGGAACTCCACTATACCCAATATTTTTGATCGCAACGCTGTAAAAGTTATACCTTTTACTGAGTTAGTGATCTTACAGAGGTAGATACAGTAAGGTTTTCCAACAACTGCATACCTTTCACTGCACCTGTGTGACTGCACATTGTTCTACCAGCAGTCACTGCATACCTTTCACTGCATTTGTGTGACAGCACACTGTTTTATATATCAGCAGTCATTGCATCCATTTTCACTGCACCTGAGTGACTGCACATTGTTATACCAGCAGTCACTGCATACCTTTCATTGCATCTGTGACTGCACATTGTATTATATCACCAATCAGTATATACCTTTCACTGCACCTGTGTGACTGCACATTGTATTATACCAGCAGTCAGTGTATACCTTTCACTCCATCTGTGTGACTGCACATTATACTAGTCAAGTCAGTGCATACCTTTCACTTCATCCCCCCAATATGGACAAAACAACAGGCAGAGGAAGAGCCAGAGGCAGGCCACCCAGCAGGTGTGTTCAAGGTTGTGCTGACGTAATTTTGTGAGGCCCTGGACCAAAGTACAATGTTCAGAAGGCATGTGCCATCAACTCCCAAGATTGTCAGGACGTAGTTGATTATTTAACCATTTCAGCCCTCAGGGATTTTTCACCTTATGCATCAGAACAATTTTCACCTCCCATTAATTCGCTAATAACTTTATCACTACTTATCACAATTTATTTATTTACCTATAGCTTGTTTTTTCCACCACTAATTAGGCTTTCTTTGGGTGGTACATTTTGCTAAGAATTATTTTTTTTATAAATGCATTTTAACAGGATTAACAAGAAAAGAATGGAAAAAACATTAGTTTTTGGCCATTATGGCTTTAAAATAATCCACGCTACCATAATTAAAACCTATGTATTTTATTTGCCCCTTTGTCTCGGTTATTATACCATTTAAATTTTGTCCCAATCACAATGTATGGCGCCAATATTTTATTTGGAAATAAAGGTGCATTGTTTTTCGTTTTGCATCCATCATTATTTACAAGCTTATAATTTAAAAAATGTTTGTAGTATACCCCCTTCAAATGCATATTTAAAAAGTTCAGACCCTTAGGTAACTATTTATGTCTTTTTTTTTTAATTGTAATTTTTTTTTCCATTAAACATTTTATTTGGGTAATATTTTGGTGTGGGAAATAAACAGTTAATTTTCAATGTTGTTATATGTGTAAATTGTAATGTAAAAAATATGTAGGTGTAGTTTTACTATTTAGCCACCTTCAGTTTTTTTTTCCCTCCTTGTGCTTCACGCTAAGTGGAAGCACAAGGGGGATGCGGAAATTTTGATGCGCAGAAAGACTGAAGCCTCTTGTAAGAGCGCTTCGGTATTTCTGCTGGGGACATGGATCAGTGATCGGGAACCATGTTCCCGTTCGCTGATCCCAGGGCTACCGGGGGACACCACGGGGGCACGCACACGGGAGCGTGCCGAAGCACGGCACCGCAGCAGAGCAGCCGCCCGGACGTGAGCTTCACATCCGGGTGGCAGAAATGGTTAACACAGAACACCTCATATTCCGCAGCCACCAGCGCTACTACTAGCACCACATCCGCTCCATTTGACACTTCGCAGGAATTATTTGGTGGGGAATTAACTGATTCACTGCCATTATTGTTAAAACAAGATAACCTCCTATGCCTGAGTTAGGCGTCACTATGGACGTAAAGTGTGAGAATGATGAAGTACCTGCTGTTGGTGCAGTTTTTGAGGTGTCTGATACAAGCGAAGCTGTGGAGGATGATTATGATGATGATTATGATGATACTGCCATGGATGTCACATTGGTTCCCAATAGAGGAGATGAACAGGGGGACAGTTAAGAGGGGGAGTCAGAGAGGAGTAGGAGGAGACAAGCTGAAGAAAGCTGGGGGGGCACGTCCTCAGAAACAGCTCATGACAGTGTCTGGCGGCATGTATCACCACCTATGGACAGCCAGCCATTATGCCCTTCAAGGTCAGCTGCTGTCGTGACCACCACAGTGGCATCATCCCAGGGCTCAGCGGTGTGGACATTTTTGTGAGTGTCTGCCTCAGATGACAGCAATTCCATTGACCCCACCCCTTCTCTAAACAGTACACTCAAAGCTTTTATCAACAATGCCTTTCTAAATAATATTATTACAAAGAATGAAAAAAAAATGTATCATCAATACTCAACCCAAAACTCCACTATTCTACTATCTACCAAAGATACATAAGAACTTTACAGAATTTACAGAAACTGTACAGATCCACAACAATATAAAATTCAATCCAATATACTCACCCAAAAGTTCACGGTTTGCAAATACCCCAAAAAGTTAATCAAGGATGCCAAATACAAAGCCAAAATACCAAAGTCCGCCACCAATCTGTCCACCCCCTCCAACACAGAAGGTCCACCTAGATTTATTACACGTTACAATTCCCAACACATGCAAATACGAAACATCATTAAGAACAGGTGGGACATCCTTATGCAAGATCCATTCCTCCGACCTTTACTACCCCACGAACCAGCTATCACCTATAGAAGAGCGCCAAATCTCCAAAACATTCTGGCCCGCAGTCGACTCTCTGCCCCACACCCCACTCATAATACCCCACCCCAACAGGCTCCAGGTTGTTATCCATGCAACAAACCTCATTGTACAGCCAGCAAATTCATCCAGCCAGACACCTCCTTTACTTCTTACATTACCCATATCCAGTATCCGATCAATAGACACCTCTCATGTGAATCCAAGTATGTCATTTACCTCATTTCATGCCCCTGCCGGCTCCAGTACGTGGGGCGGACCACCCAAATGGCACACAGCAGGATTGGCCAGCACAAAAGAAACATCATTAACAAAATTTCCCCTTCACAGCGTCTCACGTCACTTTTCCACCCATCACAACAATGATCCCGATTTTTTTCGTATTACATTAATTGACCCAGTACGTGCTCACTTGTCGGATGCCCTTGATCGTCTCAGAAAAACTGAAATGTATTGGATACAAATTCTGAAAACCCTCGTCCCTGAGGGACTAAACGAGCAACTCAAAAAAAAAAATACAAAATTCACTATCATATCTAGCAGCGTTTTATTCATTTCTGCTGCTCTCTTTTATCAAAACTCTTTTATCATACCTTTTAATGATTATATTTATTTAATGATGATTATATAAATATTGTGTGTATATTGTGTATGTTTATTTTTATCTTATTTTTATGTTTTTGCTATATATTGCATCCTCCGACTAAAATTCTTAGAAATACAGAAGTGGGCATTTGAACTAAAATCTATGCAATATGCTAAAATTGTGGTATGGGTGTTGTGTGTGTGTTTTTTTTTTTGTTTTTTTTCTTCTTCCCCCTATTTAATTCACTAGGTACCATACCTTTTAATAACCACATGATGGCAGCAACACACTACTATAGTAGTTTTCAATACAAATGGCCACATTACATTTGGCAGCAGCCGATTGGCTGCCTGTCCCCCTCCACGTATCTCTGCCCCGCCTACCCTACACCCTCTGCTTCCTTCCATTGGCAGACACATCCCAGGCACCATATATAAAGCATGAAGTGTCCTTACTTCATCACAGAGGCGCTATTCGTGCTACTGACGAGCTACTGGTAAGACTACTACTATTTTATCCTAAAATATATTTCACAATCCCTTGCTTATATTCACTATACCCTGCCGCACTATTACAACTTTTATGCAATTGACTTTTATGCAAAGCATTTTTTTAAATCTGTGCCGTATACTGCTGCACACTACGATTATTTTTTCTGCGGTCACTCAGTTTGTGCTGCCACACTTCAGCACTTTATTAGCAATATTTTGCAGTACATAGTTAGCACTGTGCACTTTCTTGCCTCCTGCATAAAATTGAATTTTTCTACAGGGTTCACTGACCTTTTTGTGGATTTTATACCGCTAAGGTCTGCCAACCTTGTCTCAATTGTGCAACCTCATATCCAGTGTTTATATTGTGAAAATGTTGCATACAATTTGCATGATACTACATACTTTTATGCAACGCATTTTTACTTATATCTGCCCTATACTGCTGCACTTTACGATTATTTTTCTGCGGTCACTCATTTTGTGCTGCTACACTACTGCACCTTATTATTAGCAATATTTTGCACTACATAGTTAGCACTCTGCACTTTCTTGCCTCCTATACAAAATTGAGTTTGTCCTTAGGCAACAAGATGCAATGACTTTGTGGATTTTATGAGGCTAGGGTCTGTAGTCCTTGTTCTAATTGTGCAACCTTGTATCCAGTGTTTATATTGTGAAAATGTTGCATACAATTTGCTTGATACTACATACTTTTATGCAATGCATTTTTACTTATACTTGCTCTATACTGCTGCACTTTACAATTAATTGTATCTGCGGTCACGCACTTTGTGCTGCTACACTACAGTAGTGTTGGGCGAACAGTGTTCGCCACTGTTCGGGTTCTGCAGAACATCACCCTGTTCGGGTGATGTTCGAGTTCGGCCGAACACCTGATGGTGTTCGGCCTTTTAAGTTCGGGTTCGGCCCGAACTATTGAATGGCCGCCGACAGGGCCGAACAGGGCCCCTGTTCGGCCGAACAGGGCCCTGTTCGCCCGAACATGCCGCAATACGGCCCCCCTATGGGGTCGCAGGCATAAGGGGGGAGCATGCCCCGATCGCGGGGGGGGGGTCGGAAATTCCCCCCACCCCCTCCGCTAGCGCTCCCCCCTCTGCCCGCTTCCCCATACAAAAGTTTAAGGAAAGTACCTGCGGTAGTGGATGGCCTGGCAGTGGCACTGTGGAGTGAGGAGGAGGAGTCCGGAGAGTGACGCGTTAAGGGAGGCCGGGCAGCGGGCGTGAGGTCAGAGAAAGGGCGGAAGTACCACAAGGGTACTACCGCTGAACCGCCCGCTGCCTGGCCTCCCTCAACACGTCACTCTCCGGACTCCTCCTCCTCACTCCACAGTGCCACTGCCAGGCCATCCACTACCACAGGTACTTTCCTGAAACTTTTGTATGGGGAAGCGGGCAGAGGGGGGAGCGCTAGCGGAGGGGGTGGGGGGAATTTCCGACCCCCCCGCGATCGGGGCATGCTCCCCCCTTATGCCTGCGACCCCATAGGGCCCCCAAAAGCGGGATGTTCGGGAAGTTCGGGGTTCGGCCCGAACATGCCGAACATCTCGGCCATGTTCGGCGAACTTTCCCGAACCCGAACATCCAGGTGTTCGCCCATCACTACACTACAGCACCTTATTAATAGCAATATTTTGCACTACATAGTTAGCACTCTGCACTTTCTTGCCTTCTACACTAAATTGAATTATTCCTTAGGCTACAAGATGCACTGACTTTTTTGTGGATTTTATGATGCTAGGGTCTGTCAACCTTGTTTTAATTGTGCAACCTTATATCCAGTGTTTATATTGTGAAAATGTTGCATACAATTTTCATGATACTACATACTTAATTAATTTTATGTGGCTCACTACAGCAACGTCTTTTGTCTTTGTCCACAGTTTGTCCCCTATTTTATTGCCTGATGAAGTGGGCTGTGCCTGCGAAATGCGTTGCATCTTTTGGGGTACCAATAATAAATGTATTTGTTTAATTCAGACAGTATTTTGAGTCTGCTTTCCGGAGGTAAGTCCACCACTGCCTCCCAGCAAATTTTAAAATTTTTATTACCTTTTATCCTGCTGGCGCCTCTGTTCTCTTACGATAATACTGTGTGTACCCCTGGTGGAAGGGTGACCTACCCCTACTTTCCTGATCTACAGAGAGCGACATCTTAATCCTGAGTGAAGACAGGTCTAATCTCCTCACCTGCATCTACAGTGGTTGCCTAAGAGGTAACCCATGTTTGTGAGTATATTTATCTCACACTTACATTTATCCACGGTTTCCAATATATACTACACTATATTGGGCTCTTGGTGTTTCTTATTTATCTCTCTACAATGCCATTTGTACTCTCTGCCACCAAAAACTGAGCCGTGGAAAGACCAAGACTCGCGTAGGGACAACTGTCTTACGAAGGCACATGACAAAAAGCACAAACGGCAATGGGATGACCACCTGAGGAAAAGCAGCACACAAAAGCAAAGCAACCCTCCGCCTCCTCTTCCTCCTTCAGGTGCAGCATCTTCAGCCGCTTTATCCCTTGCACCTTCACAGCCACCCTCCTCCACTCCACCTCTCACCTTGAGCGGTTCCTGCTCCTCTGCCCACAGCAGCAAGGTGCCCATGAAGGAAATCTTTGAGCGGAAGAAGCCAATGTCTGCCAGTCACCCCCTTGCTCGGCATCTGACAGCTGGCTTGGTGGAACTGTTAGCTCGCCAGCTTTTATCATACCAGCTGGTGGACTCTGAGGCCTTCCGAAAATGTGTGGCGATTGGGACACCGCAGTGGAAGATACCAGGCCACAATGATTTCTAAAAAAAAGGCGATACCCAAACTGTACCGTGATGTTGAAAGGCAAGTGGTGTCATCTCTGGCACCAAGGGTTGGGTCAAGGGTCCATCTGACCACAGATGCCTGGTCTGCAAAGCACTCTCAGGGCAGGTACATTACTTATACAGCACATTGGGTCAACCTGGTGACTGCTGGCAAGCAGGGAGTACGTGGCTGTGCAACAGACCTAGTTGTGACACCTCCATGGCTTGCAGGCAGGCCTGCTGCCACCTCCTCTCCTTCTCCTCCTGCTACATCCTCTTCGCTGTCGTCCTCCTCCTCTTCGGCTGAGTGGCAGTGCTACTCTACTGGTGCTGCGATCTCCTCTCCAACTACACACCCCCAGTATCCAGGGCCTATACTGAATGCCAGGTACAACGGTGTCACGCCATCTTGGACATGTCTTGCCTCAAAGCCGAGAGTCACACTGGAGCAGCTCTCCTGGCTGCGCTGTACAAACAGATGGATTAGTGGCTGACCCCGCACCAACCGGAAATCAGCAACGTGGTGTGTGACAACGGCAGCAATCTCATTTCGGCTTTAAGTTTGGGAAAGTTAACACATGTACCCTGCATGGCACATGTGCTGAATAATAATAATCCAAAGATTTATGTGTAAGTAAGTACCCAGGCTTACAGGAGGTCCTGAAGCAGTCCAGGAAGGTGTGTGGGCATTTCAGGCGTTCCTACATGGCCATGGCACACTTGGCCGATATTCAGCAGAGAAACAACTTTCCGGTGAGGCGCTATTTGCGATAGCCGGACTCACTGGAATTCAACGCTCCTCATGTATAACCACCTGCTACAACAGGAGAAAGACGTCAATGACTATCTGTACAGCTACGGTTAATGGTCAGGCTCTGGGGAGCTGGGGTTTTTCATGCTGAGGTACTGGACATTCATGCGTAATGCCTGCTGGCTCATGTGTCCGTTTGAGTTGAAAAACCTGGTGAGTCTCAGTGAAGGCACCATATGCTTTCTTCCTGGAGCATGCCATGTGTAGAGTGGTGGATCAAGCTGTAGAGCAGCGTGAACAGGAATAGGAGGAAGAATTGTGGGAACCATCACAACCAGAACAAGATTTGTCATCAACACCTGCGGCAGCACAGAGGCGAGGGGGAAGAAGAGTCGGATGAGGAAGGTGGTTTTTTTGAGGAGGCGGAAGAACAACCACAGCAGGCATTGCAGAGCGCTTGTGCTGCTCACCTTTACCGTGGTATTTTTTGTGGCTGGGGGGAGGAGGAGAACTTACCTGACATCATTGAGGTAGAGCAAGAGGAGATGGCTAGTAGGTCGGCATCCAGCTTTGTGCAGATGGGGTCTTTCATGCTGTCCAGCCTGTTGAGGGACCCCCATATAAAAAAAACTCAAGGGGAATGACCTGTACTGGGTGGCAACTTTACTAGACCCTTGGTATAAGCACAAAGTGGCGGAGATGTTACCAAATCACCTGTAGGCAGAAAAGGTGCAGCACTTGCACAACAAGCTGGCAACTATGCTTTACAGTGCATTTAAGGGTGATGTCGCAGCACAACGAAATAAAGATACCACTGCCAGTAATCATTTTCCTCCTCCCATGTCCATGCAGTCAAGGACAGGACACTCTAGCGATCTCATGGTGATGGCGGACATTCTTTAGTCCAATGTCTCGCCTTAGCCCTTCCAGATCCACCCTCCACCAATGCCTCGACCGGCAGGTAGCCGAATACCTGGCCTTAACTGCGGATGTAGACACTGTGAGCAGCGATGAACCCCTGGACTACTGGGTGTGCAAGATTGACCCGTGGCCTGAGCTGTCCCAATTTGCCATCCAACTTCTGTCTTGCCCTGCCTCAAGTGTCCTGTCAGAAAGGACCTTCAGCGCAGCTGGAGGCATTGTCAGTGGGAAGATAAGTTGCCTAGGTCAAAAAAGTGTTCAGTACCTCACCTTTATCAATATGAATGAGGCATGGATCCGGAGGGCTAATGCCTGCCTGAAGACTAAATCAGTCCCCACACACAGCATCTCTATCTGCAGGTCGTGTGACTGCCTGCCTGAAGACTAAATCAGTCCCCACACAGCATCTCTGCCTGCCTGCCAGCCGCTGCTGCCTGCCCAAAACTAAGTCGCTACCTACACAGCATTTCTGCCAGCAGGCCGCTTGACTGCCTTCTCCGCCACCACCAACAGGGTCCAGGATACCAGGTGGATTCCTGAATTTTTAAGGCCGCTGCTAGGAGCGGCTGCTGACAAAAGACTAATTTTCCTGGTGCGTGTATGCATGCCTAATTTTTCTGGCTGCACTGCAGCTGCAACAAGAAAACAAAAGGCATATACCTGTGTAATTTCCCCTTCGTAATTGTTACCTTGCCACGGTGAAGGGGCTTGCGTATCACAATGAAGCAATTAATGGCTATATGAGTGTGTTGGGGGGCACACCTGACTAATAAGGTCATTGCTTCATTGTGGGCAGACCAAATTTGATCAGCTTGACAGTCACTGTTGTTTTGTTATTGAGCTACCTCAACCCGACCATATGGGCTTGAAAACCGCCATCGCCTGCACTCTCGCGCATCGTGCGCACCAGTCCAGCACGGCCACCACTACCAAACAGCTGTTTGCAATGTGTTACGCAGTGAGTTTGTCAGTGTGAAGCAGTACACTAATTACACTACCTGATTGATGTAAACATATGCAAGATGTTTTAAAGCACTTGATGCCTCCAATTTAGCAAAGCAATGTGATTTCTGCCCTTAAAACCCTGCTCTGCGTCCATAATTTTCCCTGGGACTTTTGGCATGTATCCCACTCTGCCATGGCCCCCTCCAGGTGTTAGACCCCTTGTAACATCCTTTCTATCACTTTTGTGGCCAGAATTAGTGTTTGTAGTTTTGAAAGTTTGCCTGCCCATTAAAGTCTATTGCGGTTCACATGGTTCGAGCAAACGCGAACTTTTGCAGAGGTTCGCATTCGAGGTTCGCGAACCTAAGATCGGAGGTTCGAGCCATCTCTAATTAACATTAGAAGTGCAGCAATATTTTGGGAAGAGACTCAAGCTGTAAAGATTAAGCTGCAAGCTTTTCTCAAGAAGTTGATTGTGTAAAAGCAAGAGGTCAACAAGGATACCTTGCTTGTATTAAGGACTATTGTGAGCAGTCATATGTATTTCTTTACTGTTGAAATTATATTTTTATTTCGCCTACCCTGATACTTTTTGATAAACTGGGAAAGATTATCCATTAAAGTCTTAAACTCATCAACTTCACCATTAGTGGGAAAAGCAAGTGCACAGTTAGCTGTTTCTGCTGCCATGGTAACAGCTCTGGGTCACAGAGAATACATTAGAAAAGGCCAATAGCATAGTTTCTCTACATGCTCTCAAAGTGAAGTCAATGAAACAAGTAGTCTGGGTGATATAGAAGAGGAGGGTCTCGTAAAAGTGGGCGAAGGGTCAGCTTGCAGCCCCTAGGCTGTATGTTATTTAAATCCGCTATTTCTAAATATAAATTTATTTATTTTTCAAATTAATATTCGAAAAGAAAACAAAATAAAAAACATTGTTCAACTTTCCAGAAACTACAGCAAATTTGAGTGTCTTTTTTTGTGTGTAGATTTGGCCTTTAATAGAGTTAGAAAAATACAAATTTTCCTATTTGCTGAACTTGTACTGGTTTTATTATCATTATTAAAAACAGTCTCCATATCCAACCTTAGCAATGCCCTCTGTGACTTTGTGTATAATTCAATCAGATTGTACATAAAGTCAGGCTCCCTGGAGCATGAGGAAGATGCATTGTAAATATATTATATTGCCTAGTGGCGATGTCAGGCGCTAGCCATATATCACTGTTAAAGATACTGTAGGGGGTAATCAGATAAACTGCAGTCAGTGGGAGATTTTGTGTAAATATCTCCACTTTGCAGCTTATTGGATTCTGGCTTCGGTCTCATCATACTGATCACTGTTGAGCAACACTTTCTAACTATAGCATCAATTTAAGGCTAAACCATAAATTACTATATTGCTGTACATCAAAGACTGAGTGAGCAACGTTGAAATACCTAGGACATGTGTGCCAGGACAGCCATCATTGGCTGACCAGTAAACGTTTTTTTATCACAGCATGAGGTAAAGTACACAGTATGTGTCCGGACCAGCACATACCACTGGATTCAATTAAATGTGTGAAGCAGTAGTGCTTAATAAGCAGTGTGTTAAAGATTCTGGAACTGCTGTAAAGTAGTGTCACATCGCTTTCACCTACCACCTTAATATTTTCACCTTAATATTAATTTTCACCTTAATATTTTTTTGTGTTCTGCTATCTGCCATGAGTCATTACAGGTCCTATTACATCTTTAGGCAAAAGTCTAAATATATAGGCTAATATCTTAGTAATTTCTTTGTAAGCAGACTATTCAATGAGGTGAATGATAAACATCCCTATGTACTTAGGCACATGACTTAGTATATCAAAAAGCAAGCCAAGCAGTTACATACACATAATTTATTGAGATGTAGTATGTGTAGTGAGTTGCATTTCCTGATCTTAAATATACATATATATATATGTATATATATATGTGTGTATATATATATATATATATATATATATATATATATATATATATATATGTATATTTAAGATCAGGAAATGCAACTCACTACACATACTACATCTCAATAAATTATGTGTATGTAACTGCTTGGCTTGCTTTTTGATATACTAAGTCATGTGCCTAAGTACATAGGGATGTTTATCATTCACCTCATTGAATAGTCTGCTTACAAAGAAATTACTAAGATATTAGCCTATATATTTAGACTTTTGCCTAAAGATGTAATAGGACCTGTAATGACTCATGGCAGATAGCAGAACACAAAAAAATATTAAGGAACCCCATTTTGATGTTAATATACAGTATAATGCTGTATATTGGTAAGTAATCCATCCTCACAGTGATGTTTATCCTAGGTATGAATGTCAGCAGCCTTCAGCCCCAGAGCATTATGGGAGATCAACAGTGATTGGCTTTATGAGCAGTAAAGATACTGCCATCACTGACAAATGTAAGAATGTAAATCAGGGTGAGGTAATTTCTTACAGTGGGCAAACACTGACTACATAATTTATAAATTAATATTGTAAAAAAAATCAATTTTATAAAGAGGAACTTTAGCCCAGGATTGAACTTCATCCCAATCAGTAACTGATACCCAATTTCCCATGAGGAATTGGACTGCTTTGGCTTTGAGCACACTGCCTAGCGGCACTCTGCAGCTTCAGTCACCATCTCCATTAGCTTGAAGAAGTCGGCCCATTGTCCTTCTTGTTACTGCTACTGTAGTTTTCATGTTTGTCTGTAGTAAAGATTACGAATGTGCTAGCTTATTGTGGATCAAGAAATGTGAACAAATTACATGCCTAATATCAACCATTTCTTGACCTTTATTCTAACTTTTAACTTCTCACTTTGCTTTATGAGCAGTAAAGATACTGCCATCACTGACAAATGTAAGAATGTAAATTAGGGTGAGGTAATTTCTTACAGTGGGCAAACACTGACTACATAATTTATAAATTAATATTGTAAAATAAAACAATTTTATAAAGAGGAACTTTAGCCCAGGATTGAACTTCATCCCAATCAGTAACTGATACCCAATTTCCCATGAGGAATTGGACTGCTTTGGCTTTGAGCACACTGCCTAGCGGCACTCTGCAGCTTCAGTCACCATCTCCATTAGCTTGAAGAAGTCGGCCCATTGTACTTCTTGTTACTGCTACTGTAGTTTTCATGTTTGTCTGTAGTAAAGATTACGATGTGCTAGCTTGTTGTGGATCAAGAAATGTGAACAAATTACATGCCTAATATCAACCATTTCTTGACCTTTATTCTAACTTTTAACTTCTCACTTTGCTTTGTATTGATTTTTTAACCCCCTAATATTATTTTTTTGGTAAAGTTCCTTTTTAAGGACTACTATGCCCACTATTTCTACCAGGAAACATTAACCTCTTGAGGACCACAGTGTTAAACCCACCTAAAGGCCAGGCCATTTTTTACTAAATTGGCAACTGCAGCTTTAAGGCCTCGCTGCAGAGCCACACAACTCAGCACACAAGTGATTCCCTTCCACTGTTCTCCTCACCAACAGAACTTTCTGTTGGTGGGGTCTGATCACCCCCCAGATGTTTGTTTATTTTTTTGTAAATATTTATGTCTTATCTTGTTTTGTATTATTTTTCCCTATTTTTTTAATTATTTTTCTAATTTCCCCTCCCTCCTTTCCCCGCCAGCCATTCAGCGTGATCTGAGGTCATAGGCTTTAGCGCAGTGGTCCTCATACTAAGGCCTGCGGGCCGGATGCGGCCCCCAAGGCTTTTTCACTGGCCCCCTAAAGACAAAATGTATAACTTATAGATGTGGCCCACTGTACCTGTAAATATTGGTGGCCCACAGCGCTGGCACCACCCATCCACATACTGTAGAAGCCAGCGAGCAGTTATTCTCTGGCTTCCAATTCTGCATCAGGTGACACTGCTGTCCAACTGGACGGCAGGTTGTCACCTGGGTATGCTTCACTGTCTGGTGCACAAAGGCGTTCTTCGGGGTGCCACATGACTGAATGGCTGCTGCTGGGAGTTCTCCTCCGGGCATGACTGGAAGGGAAATCAATACCTAGATCCAATGTAATGTTTTTCAACATGATTTTATGTATATTCAGGCCCCCCAACAGTCTGAAGTATGTTGACCCGGCCCTTGACTGAAAAAGTTTGGGTACCTCTGCTTTAGCCTATGACAGCTGATCACTTCCCTGCCTCTGGAGGGGACAGTCATGTCACATAGCTGTCCCCAGTACAGCGTTGCCTTAGATTGCAGTGCTGTACAGGGTAATTAGATGTTTCGCTGTCTAACAGTCTCCTAGCGGCCGCTGGGAGCCGAGCTCCGCCATCCAAGCAGGGATGCACGTGCATCGGTGCACGCAGTCTCCTGCAAACCACGCCCCAAGGACCTTACATAGATCGGCGTTAGGCGGTCCTGGGGCTGCCGCCGCGTCCACGCCCATTGGCGTGACGCGGTCGGCAAGTGGTTAAATATGTCATCAATTTGTTGACATCTATTTTGCAACAATTATCTCAAGAGATGTTATAAAGTGTAAAAAAACATATATTCCAAATACAATTTGCAATTCCAAGTATTTTAATTCTTGATTCATATAAATGATACATAGTGCACACAATTAACAAGCACAATACAAATGTAAAGAACATTTCTTCATACAAAGACACCCTTTAATAAATATTATATCACTACTTTCAGGTTGTCACATTATTCTTCATTATAATTATAGATATATTAGTCTCTGAGAAAATAAAGGATTGGTCCAAAGAAAATCAAATTTTTAGGTGTGACTCTGACTCTTGTCATTTTCCATTAATTTGCAATTCACCTTTTACTTCCGCCACAACATTAAAGTGAACCAGAAAGTGAACAAAAATGTGCTCAGAAAGTTTATTGCATGTGAAGATCTGATGGGTGTCAGTACTATATACTGTAAATACTATATCCTGTCCCTTTTTTTCTTTTCTTTTGGTTTACAGTTTTGTTGTTTTGTTTTTTGTTTTTTCAGTTCATATCTAAAATGTCTTACCTTTTTGTACAGCCTAAAATGTTGCCCTGCAATGGACCTCCACAGTGTATGTGAAAAGGGTTTTTAAAGTTCCCCTGAATCTTTTTTTTTTCTGTTAGAAACTATGCTTTTCCCTTTTTGCATTAATTAGTAGCAACAGCTTTACATTTTCAGAAAACACCTTGGAACAAGTATAGAAGTATCTCATCTTTCATGTTTACAGATTATAAACAGATATGCTGTGCAGTGAGCTTAATATACAACAGCTATGCAACTGATCAGGAATTGCTCTGAGTGGGAGAGATGGAACAAGAAAGAGAAAGAAAAGAGAAATAAAGGCCCTTATTCAATTCACATTTTCTCCTAGGAGATAAATAGTTATCTTCCGTTTAACTACCTAACGGCCGCCTCATGCCAACGGGCGTGACCGCGGTGGCAGCCCCAGGACCTCCTAACGGCAATTGGCGTCAAGTCCTGGAGCCGGCTACTGCAGAAGATCGTGAGCACGGATGCGCGCGCATCTCCGCTTGGGAGGCGGAGCTACGCCCCCGCCTTCAGTCTCCCATTGACGATCACTGCTCGAGAGACTGTTAGACGACGAAAGTGCCATCTTTTTATTTAATACAGCGCTGCAATCTAAGGAAGCCTCCTCCATGGGCTGGGGAGTGATCAGCTGTCATAGGCTGAAGCTGAAGCCTATGACAGCTGATCATGCTGATTGGCTGGCGGGGGGAAGGAGGGAGGGGGGACAGTAAAAATAGAAAAAAAATAGGCATATTTATTAGAAAAATAATAACAAAAATATTTATTAAAAAAAAACATCTGGGGGGGGGGCGATCAGACCCCACCAACAGAAAGGGGTGGGGGAAAATCACTTGTGTGCTGAGTTGTGCGGCCCTGCAACTTGGCCTTAAATCTGCAGTGGCCTATTAAGCAAAAAATGGCCTGGTCTTTAGGGGGGTTTAGCACTGTAGTCCTCAAGTGGTTAAAATAACTTTTCAGCACTCTGCAATTGAAAAAAGTGCCAAAAAGTAGGTAAAAAGTACTTTAAAAAATAGCTTTTCTTGCTTGCTGGTGGCTTAGGGCATATTTTATTGAAGGTGTGAAAATATCATCTAAGAGAAACTGTAGGAGAAAAACTTATCGTTATCGGCCATAGAGAGAACTGTGGGTTTTTATTACATTAAAGACATCATACATGAAAATTGTTTAAAAGGAACCCATGGCCACCAGAAACAACCCTTGGTTTATTTTTAAACCAGCAATGTAAATATAATAATTTTTAATTTGTAGCCATAGCCATGGGGATATGGATGCTTCTATAAGGCTACTTGCAGACCAAGACGTTGAATTAGGTGCCACGTTAAGGTCGCATAACGTGCACCTAACGCATGGTATGGTGTTGCAAGAGAGGATGGTAGAGTGAGCCGCGTTAGGCGGCTCTATCCCTATAAGGTCTCCCAGAGTGGCGCTGATTGGCCGGCGGGACCACGTGATGCGGAGCGAGACACTCCGCATCACGTGGTCCCGCCGGCCACTCAGTGGCCGCCAGTGCAGTGAATATTAAGTAGCCATGTGCGCGGCTACTGTAGCTGGCTCTCCCCGCCTCCTCTCCGCCCCCCACTGCGCATGTGCAAACAGTCTAACGCGGCTATAGCAGCTCTAACGCCGTAGCATGCTGCACTTTCCCGACAACCTGCAGCGTTACATGTAACGCAACGTGGGCTGTGTGAACAGTCCACTTGTGTTACATTGCTGTGCGTTGGGGGAGCGTTACAGGCGCACCAACGTGCGCCTGTAACGTCCCTGTGTGGAAGCAGCCTAAATGTCATATTCACATTGTTCTCTATAAATGTAGACCTGTTGCCAGTGCCACTTAATAAATACTAGATAAAATATAAAAAGTGGAACTTATAATGTACCAAAATTCCAATGGAATATATAATAGCCATTCTCACATAAACTAAAGAACTGCCCCGTTCACATCACAGAATGCAGGCACGTTCCGTTCAGAACACAACGCACAGGAACGCACGTCATGTGCGTCTCTGTGCGTTGCGTGGCTGATCCCATTCACTGAAAGTGAATGGGACAGCCGCGCGTTTTGCTAGGAAACGCATGCAGCATGCGTTCCCGGACCGCACAGGTCCGGAACGCATGCAGTGTGAACATCAGACAGTGCACTCTATGCACTGTCTGATGTCGTGCGTGTCGGCCTCCCGCACGCATTCCCGAAACGCGGACGGGAACGCGTGCAATGTGAACGGGGCCTAACACAAAAGCAAAATCTCCAGATTTGATGACTGAAAAAAAACATCCCTATTGTTCTCTGAGGAGCAGTTATGTTTAGTATTAAACCTACTAAATCAACAAAAAATGGAAAATGAAATATACTACACATTGCCTTTAAAACTGAATGTCAGTTAAAACACATTTTTATTTTTTTCTTGACAGATGAGCTTTTTGTCCCTAGGCTTGTGCAAAGAACTAGGAAACATGATCTGCACTTGGAGGAAAAACATTTTAGCCATGTATTTAGGAAAGGGATTTACTTTACTTTACTTTAAGAGTGCTAAAATGTATTGCTACAGGAAGTAGTTATGGCAAATTCATGATCTGTATTTAAGGGGGCTTAGATGCTTTCCTTGTGTTGAAAGACACCCATGGGTATAATTACTAGGTAATGCCCGGTGGTGTTGATTCAGGGACTTTATCTTATAACCATCTGTGGTCGGGAACATTTTTTTTCCCTTTCGGGGCTAATTGGACCATGCCTTGTAAGGGTTTTTCACCTTCCTCTGGAGAAACAGGGATTTGTGAGGGTGCAGGCTGGAGTTGTAACTTATTAATTTTTTGTACTTGATAGACGTGTGTCTTTTTTCAACCCAAATAACTGTAACTATGTAATGCTGGGCATACTCAATTTTCCGCAGGCGATTCTCTTATCTTCCACTCCTTTTTCTTATCTTTTTCTATTGTGCTTGATGCGGAATTGAGCGGGCAAAAAATCGTACATGTTGGAAATTATCTATCGAGCCATCTAAATGGCTCAAAAATGAACCATGTATTCCCAAGCATTAGAGAATGGACAGAACTTCCCTTCACTCTATATCCCAGTGACAGGTTTCAGTGTAATAGAAGATTAGTAAAATCTCTTTACTAAGGACAGAGACTGAAAAAAAATATGTTTGGTAAAATGGGGCATAGTCACAACAAATTGTCTCTGTGGTCTGTGTTCCTCTTTTGTCCGCGTCAATTTCTGGGCTCATGTAAGATCCCTGAATGTCACTTCAAAAAAGGAGATCAGTAGTATTGTGTTAAATTGTTTCCTGTTAACTGGCTTTTGTAAACTAAGCCTTTATGTCAATTATGTACCTGAATGATTGTATTTCTACCAACCAAAATGAAGCTTGTTTTTTATTTATTTTTTTAAAGGAGATCAGTGGAGATAGACAGTAATAACAAGTTTACAGAGAGTTATAACCTGTTCTTATGTTAGTGATAGGTAAGGGAATGTTTTGATTGGAGCTGGGCTTTAATGATAAATCCAGCCACAACTCTAAGACTGATGCTTTAAATGGTTATTACAGTTATTTAAAACTCAAAGGCAGAACAACCTAAGAAATAAATAGGTGATTAATTTAACTTATTCAAAGAGATCTTTTATGACCATATAGTTATGCTAAGCACACTTTTAGCACTTAATATGGGCAATGTAATGGAGCCAGGCGTTGCTACTGATAATAATCAGATGGTGAAAAATGCAAGAGGCAATTATGAGTGTTCAAATACAACAAAAATGTGCTATGTTGGTTGCAAAGATTTTATAGGCAACACACGTCTTGTTAGTAATTTTCTATTGTTATGTTATGAAATGCTTTTGGCATTTCAACTAAAATGTCACATATTTTCATTATTTTTCTGAAAAACAAAATATGTTTATCTCTTCTTAGTAATACATACAATAGATTTTGCATACAGAATGTGTACAGGTCATTGTAATGTTAATAGAGGGCAGCAAGTGAGTTTCCTATCATTGAGTGCATCAATAAATTAACAATAATTTGCCTGTGGAGTCAAGTTTTTATTAATTCATCAGGCAGACCTGGTTACACCTATTAAATTCCAACCAAAAGCGAATTCAAAATATATCATTCAGTCCAGTTATGCATAGATGTATTTTTAAATATAGCCAGCAGCACATCAAACTGATGAAATCTGCAAAAATCAAATGAACAGCTTCAATGAACAAAATCCATCTAATCTTTTAGACTATGAAACATTTGACCTATTTAATGATTTATATGAATTAACATCAATTTACCAAATTTTTCACAGGCCCACAATTGCACTGTCGGCTTGCCTACAGAAACATGGACTATAATGATGATCTCACCAGTGTGCTCATGCTCTTCACAGTCCAATCAACAGACGAGGTTGTGTTGACTGTGTTTGCTTTAAATTCAGCAAGAAAAAGTGCAGTCACCATAGATTTGAATCTGCTGTCTGGTTGGGCTGTCTAATGCCATCTAAATTGACAAATTGGCTGGAGAAGATGACAACTATTTTGGTAATTACAATATTTCAAAATGTAGCTGCATGTCATCTTAAATTTTTTTCACTTCCTATGGTAGAGCTTTAAACGTGTCACAAACATGGTAAAAGAAACAATAACAAAGCCAAATAGTACAAACGGCGATACAAAATACACACAGTGTTAAATTATAAGTGCTTGGAGTTGCAATTTCTTTCTGAATCATGAGCTTTAAAGGCCCTTGCAATGAAAGCTTAATATTGGCGCATAATCAATAGAAAACACAAACATGGAAGTTTTCCCTTATGGATTAATTTAGACGGTGTGAGATGCAAGCTGTGGCTGCAATACACAAGATTTGATGTCCAGAATAACTATTTAGAGCCACATGGCCTAGAAACTGAAGCAGCAGTCCTTTGTAAAACTGCACATTAGCACACTATATTTTATTTATTTACTGTATTTATAAAGCGCCAACATATTATCCAGCATATATATTACTGAATTCCACATTTGGTCTGACATTCTCTTTTTGTATATTGCCCACATCATTGAAATTGAAATTTGTCTGACCCTTGCAAGATTCCTTTTGGATAAAGAAATGTGTTAAATTTGTCTTCCTCACTACAATCTGCAATGAGAAACAATTAAAGTAAAACTGACTAAAAAATGAATTAAAGTTCAGAACTCCCTCCTATAGTACATAATGTGCTGAAATTGTCCAGTGCTCACTGATTGCCTGCTCCCATAGCATGCAGGTCTTCACACATAGCCAGGCTATTCCTGTGTCCCAGAGACCACTCATTCACTCTACCATAGGCACGAGGGATCATAAATCATATGCAAAAATGGAAACTTTTTGATTTTGAGATTTAGATAAAAGCTATAGACTATGGCATTGGGTTGTTGGGAGAAAGTAAGGGAAGTATCCCACACAGTCAGCACTTCATGGTGCCACTAGACACTGGTGATGGAGGTTGTCAATTCTCAAAGTAATCTTTTATTTTTCTCCAAAATAATTTTAGCTCAGGTACAATTTTAAAAATATTGCATGAGCAATTCTAACAATGGCAAGCTTATCAAACCCATGTGATATCTTCTGAGGACACAACTAGTGCACAACATTAAAAGGGTCATGATGTCCTTGCTGCTTTTTTTGTATGGTGCAATCTCAAACAGTGACATCCCCATCTCTCTTGCAGTAGTTATGACATGAAATCGGAATTTCAGCGTGTGTAAATACTTTCCCTCCCTTGGATAGTTGCTGGCAGAAGTGGATCCACTGGCATGAGACTGTGAAATAATTCAATGGTTTTAAACCCATGTATACTTGATAACCAGTCTATACAGAATTATTTCTGGTATTCACCACTAGCTAGGCATCAGAGTATCATGTGGCCTGCTCAAATTTACATAAATGTATATTTTGGACAGATTATAAAATGTGGTGTACCTTACAATTGAAACTTTCTCGGGAAATACAGCCTTGAATACAGCCATGAATAGAACGTTGCCTTCCTACAACAGATGTTATGTGTGATAATCCAGCTTTAACCACTTGCCGACCGCACGCTTATACCGTGCGTCGGCAAAGTGGCAGCTGCAGGACCAGCGACGCAGTACTGCGTCGCCAGCTGCAGGCTGATTAATCAGGAAGCAGCCACTCGCGCGAGCGGCTACTTCCTGTCAAATCACGGCGGGGGGCTCCGTGAATAGCCTGCGGGCCGCCGATGGCGGCTCGCAGGCTAAATGTAAACACAAGCGGAAATAATCCGCTTTGTTTACATTTGTACGGCGCCGTAAGGCAGATCGGCGATCCCCGGCCAATCAGCGGCCGGGGATCGCCGCCATGTGACAGGGGACGTCCTGTCACTGGCTGCACAGGACGGATAGCGTCCTGTGCAGCCTCGATCACCGGGGGGGGGGGGGGGGGGAACAGGTAGGAGAGGGAGGGGGAATTTTGCCGCGGAGGGGGGCTTTGAGGTGCCCCCCCCGCCAGCCACACGCAGGCAGCAGAGATCAGACCCCCCCTGCACATCATCCCCATAGGGGGGAAAAAAGGGGGGCAATCTGATCTCTCTGCCTGCACCCTGATCTGTGCTGGGGGCTGTAGAGCCCACCCAGCACAGATCACTAAAAACCACGCTGGTCCTTAAGGGGGGGGTAAAGGGTGGGTCATCAAGTGGTTAAGTGAGTAACTGTGGTTTGCCCCTGAAAGTGAGGCACACATCCAGAACCACTGGTGAATAGTGAGCCTCTGTATTATAAATTATAGCTATAGGCTCACTATACATCATACATTATAAGCTATACACCAGACCTTTTAAAATGTGTGCCTGGATTTCAGGGGCAAAAAGATGATGATTTGCATACTTGGGAGTGATGCATCATGGAAAGCCACATTTTACTACTTAAAGCTTAATTATTGCAAATATTTTCTATTTTAAGAGGTTTTATTCAGCACTGCTTTTTAGTAAGCAGGTTTACAGTCTCTTTTAGCACCTTATACTTTCCAAGTGGTTCTGGGTCACCATGAGCTATCTGACTATTATGCACTTAAACTGCCCCTTATATAATGTTGTACACAACTCTTGCACAAATCAGTTGCGTTGCTACAGCCAGCCCAGTTTAAGGTTCCTTGCCGGTCTATTTTATGCATTTGCAAATCTCCCACTGTCAAAGTACAACTTTTCTTTTTCATAAACAGTTTTAGATCAATACTGTTGGTTTATTGCATGATTGATTTTGCTTCTATAGGGAGATATCATAAAACAGTACAAATCTTTATTTAATAACAGTACTTTAAAGCTTATTCCTGTACTTCGTGACTAATAAGATTCCATCCCTAGCAACACGGCAACTTCTGCTATGATCCTGTCGTTCAGGCAGGCATTGTAAGAAAACTAAGGGCTGATCTTAGTGTACAGTATTGTAGTTTAACACAGCAAGACATTTTTTAAACTGCTGTAAATAGTGAGCTCCTCTGAAGGACAGTTATTGACATGTCTCTATACTCTGAAAAGCCCTACAGAAGATGCCAGTGTTGTATACGACTAGTAATACAATTCACCAGGCCAATCATATCTGCCCATGTATAATATGGAAAAAGTAACATAAAACCTGGATCTCTCAGCATAGTTCACTTTTACTTTTTTTCTATTACAAAATAAGTATTTTTCTGTCCCATAAACATTTTGGAAACTAAGATCCTCCATTCTGACACCTCAGTTGCTTTTATTACTGTCAGAGTTCCAGTTTATTGTGAGCATGTGTTCTGAGAGCTGGGGATTAATGATTACTGCATGTAATGTATTGACTCCATCCCTCAGCATCGGATTTCCCCTTATTTATTTCCCAACATAATGAGCATACCTACCCTTGTTTGTGTATGTGTCTAAGCAGCTATTGTGGTCTGGTAGTCCCTATGGCAACACAGCACATTTATTTACTGGTGGTACACTTTGTCCCTACCTGGAGAAAAATACTATTTTATGTGCATTCGTTTGTCCCTTTTGTTTAAATGTTATAAACTAGAATCGCCTTAGCTTGAAACTTCTACAGCATAAAATGTTCACTTGAGCGCTGAATATTGTAGTTAGAGTAGGGACCATTTCTAAGTAGGGAACCACAATGAGATGCATTGGCTGAGTACAAAAGACACTGCAGTCTTTTTAATGTTAGTGTGGCAGTTTACTGTATGTGTATTGAGTGCAGGAGATTAATGATTGTTTGCATCCAAATTGACCAAACCCCTTAGCACCGGTCTCCCCATTTTTAAAAACAGCATCAGCAGGATGAGCATAGCTACTCTTGTCTATGTACGTGTTTAAAAAAAACAGAAGGTCGTGCCCCTCTCCTGTATGGTGGGCTGTACCTCCCCCCCCCCCCCCCCCCACACACACACACACACACATTGCTGTCCTGAAGACGCCAAGACATTTATTTTCTACTAATCATTGTACCTTTCCATACTGTCAATAAGGGGGCTTCCCCACTTTGTCATTACTGCAACTTTTACACCAATCCATCAGTCATGTCATGTAAATATCACAGCATGTATACATAACCTCTGAGTATTCGCATGTCATGTGAACTACATAATAAAGTAACTTGAAGAATACAATAGAATATAATGTTGACTCACTGTTCTTTTTTTTTTATTATTATTTTTACATTTTACTGGATTATAGAAAAGCCCAGATCTGCTATCTCTGTTACTACCGTTTGAAAAGGTAAACCTACAGCAAACTTCATTGTAATTTATTGTATGAGCCACGGAGTATTAGCATTTTGGACTGAGGATCCATCTGTAATAATTTAAGGTAAGCAATTTTCTTGACAGCCACATACTGCTGTTCCAAGGTTCTGCATATTTATATGACAAATTACATCAAAATTCAGGCTTGTTCTCTGTGGGACCAAATGGATCGTCCTTTCCATTTCATTGATGGAGATTGCAGCTTTGATATCACCAAGCATTTTTTATAATACCTGTAAATCATAGCCTCTGAAGTGAGACAAAATAGGATAAATCAGCTCTAACAAGAAATTTATTTTCATACATTATGATGTGTCCACTGATACTACGTTGCATTCTGTAACAAAAAGACTTGGAGACTTATATAGCAGCTCAGCTTAGCATTTTGTGAATAGACAAACACCTTACTTAATATATGCACACCCTGAATTTATATATAATTTAGACAAATAGACAGATTTAGGAAATAGTCAATCATCACTTTATTTCTCATGTTTAAACATTTTTTTTCCAAGTATGCTAAAAAACAATAATCTAGTCTCGGATTGAAAAATTGAGCATTTCGTTCACAGAAAATCAAAATGCGTCTTATGGGGCCCATTTTTACCTCATTTAGCTGACCCCTCTTTGACTGTCTCCACATTCGCCCCCATGTACAACAGACACTCTGAAAGCCTAAAGGGGCCATACACTGTTGATTTCAGCCAGCAATCGATCGATTCGATTGAATCAATCGATTTGCCGCAAGTCGATTCATGATCAATCAGCCGATTGATCGATTTGTGGCCAATTTGATCGATTTTATCTATCTGACAGGAAATATAGGTCAATCTGCTGCTGGCAGCAGATCAATGGCCCATAGAGTTGCATTGGCTCTAATGGTGCAATAATGCATTTAGATCGATTTTCAATAGATTTCCAATAGATTTAATTCTGAAATCTATTGGAAATCTGTTCCTAGTGTGTGGCACACATCAGATAGATACCTGTCAGATTTGACCTGACAGGCATCTGACAAAAATCTATCTGATGGTCGAATCTGCTGCAAATCTATCAATTTATGGCCACCTTTATCCTCCTCTCCTGTCTATATCTGCCTAGTCCCTTCTTCAGTGTGCACCAGCCCACCGTCTTCCATATATACTCCTCATCCCCATGTGTATCATCTGCCAGGTTATGCCCTGTAGAGTTTTTGAAAATTTCTGAGACCTTTTCTGAGATTATGGGCTTGATTCACTAAACCATGATAACTCAAATATCACACCTTATCAAAGATATCACACCTTATGAAAAGATATCACACCTTATAAAAAGATATCACACCTTATGAAAAGATATCACACCTTATAAAAATATATCACACCTTATCAAAGTTATCACACCTTATCAAAGTTAACACAACTTATCAGAGTAGCATAGCGAGCACTACGTACTTATGCCTGCTAATTGGCAATGGCACTCATCCTGCCCTGAGCCCCTGCGGGTTCGTAGCACTCGCTATGCTACTGTGAAAAGGCGTGTTAACTTTGGTAAGGTGTGATAACTTTGATAAGGTGTGATATCTTTTCATAAGGTGTGATAACTTTGATGAGGTGTGATATCTTCTCATAAGGTGTGATATTTAAGTTATCATGGCTTAGTGAATCAAGCTCTATATGTTAAACTAAAATACACTGACAAAAAGAAATGTATGTTTATAACAATAATTCCAATCTAAGCAGAGACAGAATAGATTTAAATTTTAATAATGAGGATACCTTGTCTTTCTGAATGCCATATTACAATGATTCAGATAGGTGAAGTAGTAATATTATTGTTAGGGATGTATGGTTTACTGCAAATACAAATGCACTAGACTGTGTGTGTGTGTGTGTGTGTGTGTGTGTGTGTGTGTGTGTGTGTGTGTGTGTGTGTGTGTGTGTGTGTGTGTGTGTGTGTGTGTGTGTGTGTGTGTGTGTGTGTGTGTGTGTGTGCGCGCGCGCACACATACACTTTGTGCCGTGTAGTGTGTGTGTGTGCGCACATGCACTTTGTGCCGTGTAGTGTTTGTGTGTGTAGTGTGTACACAAGCACGTGTGCAGCACTGTACAGTGTATGTGTGCGCACATGCATGTTGTGCTGTGCAGTGCTTGTGTGTGTGGTTTGTGTATGCACACAGTGCTGTACAATGTGCGTGTGTGTGTGTGTGTGTGTGTGTCTGCACAAGCATGTGTGCAGCACTGTACAGCATGTGTGGTGTGTGTGTGTGTGTGTTGGTATCTGTGACTTTGCCCTGACTTGGTTCTCTTCCTACCTCTCTGAACACTTAGTCCTGACCTTCTTCAATGTATCCCTCTCCACCCCTCACTGTAGTTGTCCCCCATGGGCTCTGTCTCCAGCCCCCTACTCTTCTCTCTCTACACCTCTCCCTTAGCAAACTCATCTTCTCAGTTGGCCTCAAATTCCACCTCTATGTGTATGACACCCAAATCTAACTCCACACCCTTGATCTCTGCCCCAAGAAGAATGGGCTTTGCTGGACATGTCAAAGAGTGATTTTGAGCCATTTCTTGATTATATTTTAGTGAATAAAGTATACAACAGCAATTGGTGTATGGGAAGGATATATTCTAGATTTAACTTTAGGTTTGTTGTTGGTAACTTTTCATCTAGGACCTAGAATGCACCTAGATATGGGTTACTATTAATGAGAGATCTTCCTATCAGGGATGACAATGGAAAGTGAAGCTAGGGGTTCACATTCAGTTCATATGTATATGTATATACTGTACGACTAATGATGGTTACTTTCACGATTTAGCATTAGAAACTCTTTCACAAAAGAGCCTTACACTAGCTTAAGTCTAGAGAAACAGCTTTAAGCATAGATGAAATATATGTGAATTAATTTACCCGACGCAAACATTTTCAATTCCGGCCAGCCAGTCCTGTATTCAGATGGACCAGCAACACCACAGAGAAAACTCAGAAACACAGACATACAACAACATGATGCAACTTTCCCCCTATCTTCATTAGAATTGTGTAGCCTGGACCCCCCCCCCCCCCCCCCCTCTCCAGCCTGTATATTGTACAGTGGGAAGAAGCAGCATACTGATGAGGTAATCAACATGTTTGAATGACAGCACTCTACAATGCAGTAGAACCTTTCTATCTGTGTCTAGTACATTAAAAAGTTAAAAAAGGCAAGAATTATATTGGCTATATGTAAAGCGTGTTATTTACTGTATGACTCACTTCACTGAATGATTGTTTATAGTAGTATGACAAGCAGCAATACTAATAATGTCTAACTGTCTTATACACTGGACTAAAGACAATTTCTATTCAAACTTATTTAGGTTTTACTTTTCCATTTAACAAAAAAATGTGTCCTTCAAAAGTGTTCAGCAGCAGAAGTTCTATTATACCTCTCTTAACAGCTGCCCAACCCCTACCTGAAAGAGTTTGTGGGTTACAAACACAGGGTGGGGGGGGGGGGGAGAGAGGAAAAACACGTAGAGGCCAATTTATAAAAAGTGGTGATCTGACATTTAATGACCATTTTTTTGTTCTTCACTTATCAAATCTTGCCAGTTTTACAATGGCACATTCACATGTGAGAATTGTTCAATGGCAAACAAGACAAGAATAGAACAACCATGTATAGCTTACAGAGATGAATAGAAGTCAAATGAACTTGCACTGAACAATCGTACCTGTTGCATTCTATTATTTGTAGACTAGCAAGCAGAAGTGCCATCATCTTGCACTGAACGGCAGAAAAGTGGCCTACCGTTAATTCTTTACATGCCTCACTATTTAAGAAAGTGCCAAACAGGTACTCGCCAACATTTCCTTTGGCATTTTTTTTTATAAAAGTAGTGTATGCAATGGATGTGTATGTGTTTGTCTTTGCGTGTCTCTATTTCCGTGTGTGTGTGTGTGTGTGTGTGTGTGTGTGTGTGTGTGTGTGTGTGTGAGAGAGGTGTGTGTGTGTGTGTGTGTGTGTGTGTGTGTGTGTGTGTGTGTGAGAGAGGTGTGTGTGTGTGTGTGTGTGTGTGTGTGTGTGTGTGTGTGTGTGTGTGTGTGTGTGTGTGTGTGTGTATACAGTATATGTCTTTTCATTTGTTCGTGTTTTGAACTTTTTAAAAGTGCTCAACGCCTGGAAAAAAGGTGAACTTTTCACTTTATTGGCAATTTTGGAGAAGTAATGATCAGAAAAATGCTTATAAAACAGTAAAATTATCAGGGTGTACAGCCTAAGGGTCCCATTACAAGTGGGTTCCAGAGACCATAGAGTTATTGTTACAATTTTAAGGGTCATAGACATACTTGACTGATCTCACTCAGCAGGAATTGACACCTGATCCCCCAGGCAAAATCAATGGGCAGAGGCTGTACAGATGTGTATCTGTTTTAGTGTGTGTGTGTGGGGGGGGGGGGGGGGGGGGGGAGGAGGGGGTGAACGGCCAAAAGAGTGGCACAGATGCGATGTGACTCAGGGGGTGAGGCAAGGGCAAAGGCAAAGTTATTGGCTGATGCTAAACTGAGTTAATCTGTCTGGCAGGTTGCTAGCCTATCTGCAGACACTGGTCAGGGGCCTTTGTACACAAGCCGCATTAGCTGCTGAAGTGCTCGTTATTGACTACTTCAGCTCACTTTAACCTAGCATGTGTAAGGGGGCTTTAGTGTACTTACACTTAAAACCTTAGATAAGGTACCGTGTTTTATATGGATTCCATTGAACATTATTTTAAGTGGTTATGCTTAAAGGACTTCCAAAGCCAAATATTAAAAAAAAGTGAAATACCTGGTTCGCTTTTGTAGGCACAGAGGACGCCGTCCGCTCCCTCCGTGCCATTCTGCCAGGTCCCCGCCGCTCGATAGCCCCCCAGGCCGCTCCCGACCCCACGACCCGGGTCGGGCTCTCCTGCCTGCACTAATATGGCCGCCGGAGCTGGCCGCGGCTGCACAGTCTGCATAGCCGTGAGTGCGGCTGCACAGCTCTAGGGCCAACCCCCCGATCCACGCAACAGGAAACAGCCTGTAGCGTGGATCGGTGGGCTGGCCCTAGAGCTGTGCAGCCACACACGCGGCTATGCAGACTGCACAGCCGCAGCCAGCTCCGGCGGCCATATTAGTGCAGGCTGGAGAGCCCGACCCGGGTCGTGGGGTCGGGAGAGGCCCGAAGGGCTATTAGTTATGTTAATTAAAATAGATAGGTAATATAATATCTTACCCACTCTGTTTTAAAAGAGCAGGCAAATGTTTGTGATTTCATGGGGCAGCCATCTTTTTGGTTGAAAGGAGGTGACAGGGAGCATGATACACAGTTCCAACTGTGCTGTGTCCTGATCACCCCTTGCAGCTGTGCACACTAAGCTTCAAATCTCAAATACAAATAAAAAAAACAAATTTGCTCCAAAACAGCAGAACGAGAAGAACAACATCAGATCTGCTCTGGCAGATTTCTTTGATGGGGCGGAGCTTAGCTTCTGTGGAGCTAAAAATGAGGCTTGGATAAGAAAAACAAAGTTCTGATGCTGTGAAACTGTTGAAGAAACACCAAGTATTTTCAGTGCTGCTGAGTAGATTTTTAGCCTGGAGGTTCACTTTAACCACTTGAGGACCCACCCTTTACCCCCCCTTAAGGACCAGCGCTGGTTTGAGTGATCTGTGCTGGGTGGGCTCTGCAGCCCCCAGCACAGATCAGGGTGCAGGCAGGGAGATCAGATTGCCCCCCTTTTTTCCCCCCTATGGGGATGATGTGCTGGGGGGGTCTGATCTCTCCTGCCTGCTGTGGGTGGCGGGGGGGGCACCTCAAAGCCCCCCTCCGCGGCGAAATCCTCCCCCTCCCTCTCCTACCTGGCCCCCTCCTGGAGATCCGGCTGCACAGGACGCTATCCGTCCTGTGCAGCCAGTGACAGGCTGTCTCCTGTCACATGGCGGCGATCCCCGGCCGCTGATTGGCCGGGGATCGCCGATCTGCCTTACGGCGCTGCTGCGCAGCAGCGCTGTACAAATGTAAACAAAGCGGATTATTTCCGCTTGTGTTTACATCTAGCCTGCGAGCCGCCATCGGCGGCCCGCAGGCTATTCACGGAGCCCCCCGCCGTGATTTGACAGGAAGCAGCCGCTCGTACGAGCGTCTGCTTCCTGATTAATTAGGCTGCAGCTGGCGACGCAGTACTGCGTCGCTGGTCCTGCAGCTGCCACTTTGCCGACGCACGTTATGAGTGTGCGGTCGGCAAGTGGTTAAAGAGTAGCTATATTGGTAGGTGAACAGAGGCGCCAGAAGGATAAAAGTACATAACATTTTTAAAAAATTGCTGGGAGGAAGTGGTGGACTCACCTCCGTTAAAGCAGACACCAAGGACTGTAAATGTATAGATATACACATTTATTGAAAATACCCCAAAGATGCAACGCGTTTCACGGGCACAGCCCACTTCTTCAGGCAATAAGCAGGGGATAAACAACTGTAAACAAAAGACAGAGGCATAGCTATAAATGTTGCCATAAAAAGATACAAATGGATTATTATTTAGTGTAATAAGAATAGTATTTCAAACATAGTGTTTAGTGATATGGTATAGTAGGGGGGTGATTGCAAGGAATGGGTCAGTGTAAACTACATAATGTGTATAGGGGAATGGACTAGATAACAGTGGTAAAAGGTAGTTAGTAAATCAGATTAAGTTGGTATCAAATTGACCGCTTTAGGTATATTTCAGTAGAAGGTAGGGAATGGAATAAGTTGTAGCTGGCAAGAGAGAAAAAAGGCATGTGTAGTGGTTAAAAATAAAGATAAAGATAAAGACTTACCAGCAATTCAGTTATAGCAAGCAGAGCACCTCTGTACTGTTGTGAGGTCGCTTGCTGCTTTAAATGTGTTAATGCTGGCAGCTCTGGCCTATCCAGAAGCTGCTCCAGTGTGGGTGGGTGGAGTCAGTGGCCATGGTGACAGAGAGTCCTCCAATCAGCTGCTGCCAGCTGTAAGGAGTAGATTGGTGTGCATGTGGTCTTACATAATATGCATTCTTTCTCTGCATGCACAGGCCATGGGGACAGAGAGTGATTGGAGGACTCCATATTATGTAAGACCACATGCACACCAATCTACTCCTTACAGCTGGCAGCAGCTGATTGGAGGATTCTCTGTCACCATGGCCACTGACTCCACCCACTGACAACACCGCCCTGTGCATGCAGAGAAAGCATGCATATTATGTAAGACCACATGCACACCAATCTACTCCTTACAGCTGGCAGCAGCTGATTGGAGGACTCTCTGTCACCATGGCCACTGACTCCACCCACCCACACTGGAGCAGCTTCTGGATAGGCCAGAGCTGCCAGCATTAACACATTTAAAGCAGCAAGCGACCTCACAACAGTACAGAGGTGCTCTGCTTGCTATAACTGAATTGCTGGTAAGTCTTTATCTTTATTTTTAACCACTACACATGCCTTTTTTTCTCTCTTGCCAGCTACAACTTATTCCATTCCCTACCTTCTACTGAAATATACCTAAAGCGGTCAATTTGATACCAACTTAATCTGATTTACTAACTACCTTTTACCACTATTATCTAGTCCATTCCCCTATACACATTATGTAGTTTACACTGACCCATGCCTTGCAATCACCCCCCTACTATAACATATCACTAAACACTATGTTTGAAATACTATTCTTAAACACTAAATAATAATCCATTTGTATCTTTTTATGGCAACATTTATAGCTATGCCTCTGTCTTTTGTTTACAGTTGTTTATTCCCTGCTTATTGCCTGAAGAAGTGGGCTGTGTCCGTGAAACGCGTTGCATCATTGGGGTATTTTCAATAAATGTGTATATCTATACATTTACAGTCCTTGGTGTCTGCTTTAACGGAGGCGAGTCCACCACTTCCTCCCAGCAATTTTTTAAAAATGTTATGTACTTTTATCCTTCTGGCGCCTCTGTTCACCTACCAATTTGAGTCCACCCCAGGTGGAGGGGTGATCTACCCCCTTTTTTCCTATCTACAGAGAGCGACTTCTTAATCCTGAGTGAGGACAGGTCTAATCTCCTCACCTGCCTAATGAGTGGTTACCTAGGTGGTAACCCGTGTTTGTGAGTATTACCATCTCACTGTTTCATTTATCCAATCAATTTTGACATACTACACCATATTGGGCTCTTGATTTCTCTTCAACTTTAAAGAGTAGCTGTCAGCCATACTATCTCAGAAAAAAACAACACATATATAAGTAGATAAATACTTGCTCTACTTACATAAGATATGTATTGCACTGTTGGCATTTTGATTTCAGTGATTTTTCTATAGCATAAAAAGATAAAATCCTTCTTAGGATTCTCCATTGTGTTTATCTTGAAGCCAATCCTGATGTCATTTCCTCCCTTACTCTCCTCTGTCTGATAGTATGTGCATTGCCCACCCTCCTCCCAGTCTTCAGGCACTCCTACCCAGCACTGCAATAGAAAGCACTGTCTCATCATGAGAATTTTTGGCCAATCAGGGAGGAACCGAGGTGTGGGAGGGGAAAACAGGAGGGAAAGAGGCTTCAGCCAATCAGGCTGCATTAGTTAAGTCTGATGACAACCCAGAATTCCCTGCAACTTCCTTTGTGTGGCAATCTACCAAATAAGAGTCAGGTAAACTGGGGAATGATCATTCATCAACAAGAAAAGTAGTAGTGATTTTTAACTTTTGGACTGCCTGGTTAGCATCCTTATTAATTGTTTATCAGATAAAAATAAAGAATTGATTTTTGATTTTATGCCCAACAGTTACACTTTAATACATTAGAATGGCAAGGCTCTGCATGGAAGAAACTGGTTGCCACTGTATGTACAAAGACAAGGTGTAAAGCTAATTGAAATTCAAACCATCACACAGTTCCTACAGGAACTAAAAGCCTGTTTACAGCAGCTTTTCTAATCAGATTCAAAGCAGGGGGAAAAGGATGTTGAAAAGTAACTGCAACAAGTAGCATAAGTGTGGGGATACTTTTAATAATATTTCCAGTCTGTAGATATTATAAAGACAGTTAACTCCTTCTACTTTGGTACACAGCCTGTGCTTAAGAACATGCGACAAACACTTACTTATTATTAGTTTGTAAAATGCACAAAGTGATGCATTTTATACGTTTCTGCATTAAAGACATTAACCATTAGAGCTGGAATATGCAGGTTCTTTCTATACAGCGTGATATTATTACACCAAAGACAAAATTAACCAGTTGACCTTAAAACATACACACCAAAATCCTCAAAGTTTGGTCAGCTTAAGTGAACTTTAATAGAAGGAATGTTAGTTTCCCCGTACATGAAAGATACCAGTAGTTATAATCCCTAACTTTAAATGATTTTTCAAGAATTTCTACGATAGCGATAACTCACAGGAGAACATTGATTGACAGGTTTTGTGTCTCACCAAGACACGTCGTCTTTTTTTTTTTTCGAAAGAAAATAAACCGTTGACTGCCACTCTGCCATCTTATTCACAGCTCTTAAGTACGTAAAAAAAATACATTTATTTCAAACAATATCTCAATGTGTAACCTGTCTGCCAATATAAGTGTTTCATAAATTAAATGCATGGACTGGATAGTCAGCATAGCACAGATAAACATAACTTTTTTTTTTCATTACAGTTTGTTAAAGTGAATGGTTACCGATTAAAAAAAAAAAAAGTCAGAAACTCACCTAAGGAGAGGGAAGGCTCGGTCCTAATGAGCCTTCCCTCTCCTCTCCCGGTGCCCGGTGGATCCTCCATTCAAATCCCCCGCCGCGGGGGACTTCGGAAGTCTTCGGGAGCACTTGGGCTCCAAAGACGGGCCACTCCATACTGCGCACGCGCGAGTGCGTCATAGTGGGCACTTGCGCATGCACAGTATGGAGCGGTCCGTCTTCGGGAGCCCGAGTGCTACCGAAGACTTCCGAAGTGGCAGTATTTGACCAAACTGGTCGAATACTGCAACGGGGGATCGTGAGCGGGACCGGGCACCGGGAAAGGAGAGGGAAGACTCATTAGGTCCAAGCGTTCCCTCTCTTTAGGTGAGTATCTGACTTTTTTTTTTTAATCGGTACACATTGGCTTTAAAGACGAAGGTATTAAAAAAAAGAAAAAAATTGTGATTTTTTTTTTCAAGATAAATCACAGAAATGATAGGAAATATTCCTGCAACAATCGGTGTTGTAAGAAAGTCTATTGCACAGTATTATATTATTATTTTTTTAGATATTTTGACAACACATAAAGCAAGATAGTCTCCAAGGCATCCTGGCACTTACTGCCAATAGTGAGCAGCAGTTTTGTGACGCTGTATTTTTGTAGATGCAATGCAAGCTTGAAGACAAATTGGTTTCTCCAGGCTTGGAAAAGAACGTCATTCCTGCAGTAAAAGATGGCAGAAGACTTTGAGGATTATTAAAAGGGAGGAGAAGGGAAGGGACTTTCAGCTGCATGAAGGGAAGACAAACTTGTGTACACAAAGGCCTCCAGTGATTTCTTTGTTGGCAGTTAAATTCCTCTCATAATCACACTGCCGACAAATCAATTCTGTTGGCAGAATTGCTGCTCTTGTCCCACGTATTCATCTTAGTTGGAGATGTGTTGGCTCTGTTCCCATTCATCTGGAAGGCAAAGAAAGAAAGTGGTCCCTGTCATATAGGATGCCAGAAATTTCCTCACAAGGAAACCCTTTTATATTTCACCACCATATATGTTAAAAAATACGAATTAATAATTGGAGAGGTTTAAGACAGCAGCAACATTTTATAGAATCTTACTGGCTAAAATATGTGTTCATCATCTAAAAATCCTGACAGGGTTAATGGTACAAAACATTGAACCAAGAATAATTTATGGTTAGTTATGGTACATGCAGAAAAGAATAGTGAGAATATGATAAAAATGAGAAAACAGAACTGTATGGAAAATGGTACTTTAAATCAGGCATTGGAAGTTAACTGGCCCATATTCAATATCCTTTTTCTCCTAAGTATTCTCCTAGGAGATAAGTTTTCAGCTAGTGTTTAAAATAACTTTTAAGCATGCTGCAACTGAAAAAGTGCCTAGTGAAAAAAATTACTGTCAAAATTTCTTGCTTCCTAGTGGCTTATAGTGTACCCGAGTTGAAGCTCGAGTACAACATGCGATACTTACCTAAAGAGAGCCTATTGAGGCTTCTATTGAGGATCCTGAGGATCCTATTGAGGCTTTCCTCGGTGCTCTGATGTCTCGTTGAGGATGGCCTCCCAGAAGATTAGCGACATTGTATTGCCACTATTCATATCAGGGCCACGCATCTTCTCTTCCTTCGGCGTGGCCACGCAGTAGCTGCATGAGCACGACCATGCATGCACATTAAGCCTGAGCTGCGGGCTCCATGCTACTGCGCATGCGAGTCCGTTCTTGCGTGGCTTCTGCACACTCATGCTGGTAACAGAGGAGGATCATGGCTCTGATGTGGAGGGGGGCCACGGTCAGGAACAGGGGACACCAGACCATGGAGGGAAGACTCAACAGGATCCTGAGGCTTTCCTCTCTTCAGGTTGATATCTTATTTTGAACCTGAGCTTCGGCTCCTGGATCATTATAAAAAGCATTTTATTGATAAGATGTGAAAATATCACCTAGGAGAAAACTTAGTATAAAAAGTGAATTGAATAAGGGTCAGTGTGTACTGTCAAACTGGTTATACACAATTTGTAGTACATGAGAAAAATTGTACATTGCAGAAGAATTCTAAATTATTACTGTACAGTACACTGTAATTACTGAGCAGCATTTGCAGTGGAAGTTATTCGGTGGTCTGTTAATTACTAGAGGGAGATTGGCACAGCTGTGGGGAGCTTCAGGGATCTGCAACAACCTGACAGGGAGCTCTTGGGGTCTCCTTATTAAAGGAGACCCCCAGATGCAGCGGCAGAAGATAGCAGTGATGTTCAGCAGGTATGCATGTGCATGTGTGGGGAGCGAGGCCGTGGTGCTGAAGGACAGCACCACAGGGTAAAGCCAGTGTTGCTCCTCATGAGCTAGTGATCAGGACTACCTCATGATGATGAGCTGATTTTTGCAATCACAAGGTCGAAATCCGCATTTGTGATCAGCCGCAATCACAAATGCCGGTTTCAATTGCACTCATGATCAAAATCCGACTTGTGATTTGGATTCCAGCCTTAAATTTGAGTCGGTTGAAAACCCGCCGATTTTAGTGGTTAATAGCAAAGCCCCCTTACATGCTAGAAACACCAAATTTACAGGGTATGTTAACCACTTCATCCACAGGTCAGTAGATATACGTCCTCTGTGACTTCATCTAAGCCACAGGTCAGTAGATATACGTCTTGTAGCAGAAGCAGTGCTGTGCCGGATTGGGCTTGCTCCTGTGCACATTTCTGGCACTATCTGATGCATCACTAATTGGTGAACGGGAATATATGTTCCCTGAGCTAATGAGATTGATTTTTACCATTAAAAATACTTTTATTTTCTCAGTTCATAGTGAAAAATACACTCTGCAGCATTATTTCAGAATCAAATATCTTCACCATAAATTGTGACCGGAACATAATCTAAGTTTTGTGATAAGCAGTAAGCATAGCCAAACAAAATTTGTGTTTTTTATCTACAGTAGCACTTTTTATTTTTAAACTGGAATTGGTAAAACTGAGAAATAAATGTTTGTTCTATTTTTTTCTTTGTTTTCCCATTAAAATTCATAGAAAACAAAATTGTTCGAGGGAAAACATGGCATACCATGAAAGCCTAGTTTGTCTTGAAAAAAACAATATACAGTGGTGTGAAAAACTATTTGCCCCCTTCCTGATTTCTTATTCTTTTGCATGTTTGTCACACTTAAATGTTTTTGCTCATCAAAAACCGTTAAATATTAGTCAAAGATAACATAATTGAACACAAAATGCAGTTTTAAATGATGGTTTTTATTATTTAGTGAGAAAAAAAACTTCAAATCTACATGGCCCTGTGTGAAAAAGTGATTGCCCCCCCTTGTTAAAAAATAACTTAACTGTGGTTTATCACACCTGAGTTCAATTTCTGTAGTCACCCCCAGGCCTGATTACTGCCACGCCTGTTTCAATCAAGAAATCACTTAAATAGGAGCTATCTGACACAGAGAAGTAGACCAAAAGCACCTCAAAAGCCAGACATTATGCCAAGAGCCAAAGAAATTCAGGAACAAATGAGAACAAAAGTACTGTAATTGAGATCTATCAGTCTGGTAAAGGTTATAAAGCCATTTGTAAAGCTTTGGGACTCCAGCGAACCACAGTGAGAGCCATTATCCACAAATGGCAAAAACATGAAACAGTGATGAACCTTCCCAGGAGTGGCCGGCCGACCAAAATTAACCCAAGAGCGCAGAGAAAACTCATCCGAGAGGCCACAAATGACCCCAGGACAACATCTAAAGAACTGCAGGCCTCACTTGCCTCAATTAAGGTCAGTGTTCACGACTCCACCATAAGAAAGAGACTGGGCAAAAATGGCCTGCATGGCAGATATCCAAGGCGCAAACCACTTTTAAGCAAAAAGAACATTAAGGCTCGTCTCAATTTTGCTAAAAAAAATCTCAATGATTGCCAAGACTTTTGGGAAAACACCTTGTGGACCGATGAGACAAAAGTTGAACTTTTTAGAAGGTGCGTGTCCCGTTACATCTGGCGTAGAAGTAACACAGCATTTCAGCAAAAGAACATCATACCAACAGTAAAATATGGTGGTGGTAGTGTGATGGTCTGGGGTTGTTTTGCTGCCTCAGGACCTGGAAGGCTTGCTGTGATAGATGGAACCATGAATTCTACTGTCTACCAAAAAATCCTGAAGGAGAATGTCCGGCCATCTTTTCTTCAACTCAAGCTGAAGCAATCTTGGGTGCTGCAGCAGGACAATGACCCAAAACACACCAGCAAATCCACCTCTATATGGCTGAAGAAAAACAAAATGAAGACTTTGGAGTGGCCTAGTCGAAGTCCTGACCTGAATCCTATTGAGATGTTGTGGCATGACCTTAAAAAGGTGGTACATGCTAGAAAACCCTCAAATAAAGCTGAATTACAACAATTCTGCAAAGATGAGTGGGCCAAAATTCCTCCAGAGCGCTGTAAAAGACTTGTTGCAAGTTATCGCAAACGCTTGTTTGCAGTTATTGCTGCTAAGGGTGGCCCAACCAGTTATTAGGTTCAGGGGGAAATTTCTTTTTCCCACAGGGCCATGTAGGTTTTGATGTTTTTTTCTCACTAAATAATAGAAACCATCATTTAAAACTTCATTTTGTGTTCAATTATGTTATCTTTGACTAATAGTTAACGGATTTTGATGAGCAGAAACCTTTAAGTGTGACAAACATGCAAAAGAATAAGAAATCAGGAAGGGGGCAAATAGTTTTTCACACCACTGTATATTTCATTTCGGTGTCATAAGTAGGGATAAAATTACTTCTGATTAAATAAGGACATAGCTAAACTGTCAAAACTGCTCTAATCAATAGGTGGGAAACAAGGTCTGGATGCAAAGTGGTTAAGTAGAACAGTGGGAACAAGAGGAAAAAAAATCAAAAAGACCTTATAGTTCTTGATAAAATAGAATTTAAAGTTTCAGTAGGGAAAAAGTATACATTTAAATGCGGTAAATAACAGATAAAGTAGCAAACGGTAGTGTAAATGTACTTATGTATAAAGAGAGAACAAGAAATTTAATGACAGGGTTTTCAGGGGATCCCTATGCAGTGCGTACGGACCCCTTGAAAACCACTCCAGAGCCGTAACAGTGTTCCCACTGTTCTACTTAACATAACATGCAAATGTTGTGTTTTTAGCATGTAAGGGGGCTTTGCTATTAACCGCTAAAGTCGGCAGGAAATCACAAATTTCGACTCAAAATTCCAGATTCAATGCGGAATTTCAACTCGAAAACCGCATTCGAAATGATATTTCGTTTCTATTTGTGGCCAATTCTGAAGTGGGTGGAGTTGTGATCATGATCACTCGAATCCGTGATCAGGGATATCCGAGCAACCCTAGGTAAAGACTTGCTCCCCATTGCCCGGGTAAAGGGATCATCGCTCAGGCTTTTGCCTGAGTAATGCTCCTTAACGATCGGCCATCGTGCGAAGGGAACCGGCAATGGGTTTTGACGGTAATCGTTGAACGATGGCATAGTGATAAGTAGTTTGCATCTTCAAGTTACTTATCACCTGGAATAGGATATGGCCCTCTGTGAGATTCCACCAAAACCAGAACTATTGAGTTTTAGACTGAAGACATAACGATTTTTCATGTTTTTTGTATTGGAAAGAAAAATAGTTTTCTTTGACTATACTGAAAAAATACAATGTATTTGCACAAAGATTTTCTCTAAATCAAAAATAGCATTTTCGATGCGAAAATGAGATTGGTGAAAATTACCAAGCAACACTGTGGGAGAACAAGGTACC
The DNA here is from genome assembly GCF_040937935.1 of Hyperolius riggenbachi. NCBI lineage: Eukaryota > Metazoa > Chordata > Amphibia > Anura > Hyperoliidae > Hyperolius > Hyperolius riggenbachi. The sequence goes on from NC_090646.1 coordinate 503,422,698, forward strand.
CAATCACGCTAATTTAGTTACGATAATCATGTAACTTGTGGTATTTGCAGGCGCAAGTGAAGGAAATATTGCCGTGCACTGGGCTTGATTCACTAAACCGTGATAGCTCATATCACGGGTGTTTTCGTGCGTGTATTCACGTTTGCATGCGATCACGTTTTGACACGAAAAATCACGTGATAATTTGCAATTTCGCGCAAATGCAAAAATGCATTCGAAAACAGGCGTGATATGAGTTAGTGAATCAAGCTCACTATGTGTTCACTGCAGTTTTAAAGGCTTTTGATAAAGCAACCCTATTGTGAGACAATTTCCATTGTGCTGATAGTGTTCTCCCCAAGAAACAAAAATGATACTTACCACATCAGAGTTGAAAGGCTTCACATTGACATTGCGAATAGAGCTACTTGTAAGTGACCACACCTTTGTTTTGTGCTTGAAAGCAGCTCTCACCTTGAAGAAGAAACAGTACAATAAGTAGCAGCAAATGGTTAGTGCCCTATACATCAAAAGTGAAGTGTGATGATATACTTTACTTGCACATAAGTGTTAGTTTAGTAACAGAGACCTCAAGCTATAGAACAAAAGTATACCATAACAACAGTTATGATGACATACCAGTTCCTACATGGATTCAACTTACATGCTAAAGAGTAATTTTAAATCTTTCTTTACCGTTAGCTCTAGAAGTCGCCACAATCAAAAATACAAATCCCTGCATGGGTTTACGAACATTTCAAAAACCTTTGTCTGTTAATATGGTTTGTCACTGCATCCAAATATGCATGTTAAAACTTTACCGTTGAAAGTAGAAAATATATAAATGAGATGTGTAAACTTTGTCACCTTTTCTAAGTCCAAGCTCATTTATGATGGAGTGAATTGAACTAGAAAACAGTTATGGGGTTTAGTGAATTCAAAATTGAAATTCTTGAAAAAAAAACATGAAAGAGGTGTTTTCTGTGCTACTGCTTAAAGAGGAACTTCAGCCTAAACAAACATACTGTCATTAAGTTACATTAGTTATGTTAATTAAAATAGATAGGTAATATATTCTCTTACCAACCCTGTTTTAAAAGAATAGGCAAATGTTTGTGATTTATTAGGGACAGCCATCTTTTTCATGGGGCAGCCATGTTTTTGGTTGAAAGGAGGTGACAGGGAGCATGAGACACAGTTCCAACTATTCTGTGTCCTGATCACCCCTCTCAGCTGTGCGTGTTAGGCTTCAAATCTCAAATTCAAAATAAAAAAATGCACCAAAACAGCAGAACGAGAACAACAACATCAGAAATCCCATCATGCTTTGTACAGCATCAGCGGAAAATTCCCGGGCAGTTTTCTTCTGTGCAGCTAAAAATGAGGCTTGGATAAGAAAAACAAAGTTCTGATGCTGTGAAACTGTTAGGGCCCATTCACACTTGCTGATCGCAAAACGCTAGCGATTTTACTAGCGTTTTGCTCTGCCGTTTTTTTGGCAATTAACGCCAAAAAAATCACCATTCACACCTGGCGATTTTTTAGTGATCGTGGTTTGCGCTTCTATAGCACTAAAACACGATTGCTGGAAAATCGCCTGAAAATGGTGCAGGCTACGCGTTTGGGTTTAGCGTTTTGGGCGATTTCCGTCGATTAGCACAAATCACCCAAATGAGAATGGGCCCATAGACTTTTATTACCCTAGCGTTTTGAAAAGCACTGGTGTTTGAGCGTTTTGCCGAAATCGCCGGCAAAACGCTCAAGTGTGAATGGGCCCTTAAAGAAACACCTAGCCTTTTCAGTGTTGCGGAGTAGATTTGTAGTCTGGAGATTCACTTTAAGAGTAAAACCATCTAACTTGCCATCAGTGCACAGATCAAAGCATACATAGCTTGGACATCTGGAAGGCAAAATTAATGCTGAACGATACATACAAGTTTTGGAGCAACATCATACTTCTTTCTGGAAAAGTCTTGCTAGTTTTAGCAAAACAATGCCAAACCATATTCTGTAATATATGACAACAGTATGGATCTGTAGTTAATGAGTTTTTATCCTGAACAGGCCTCACTGCAATACAGACCTGTCACTCACTGAAAATTTTTGGTGCATTACGAAATGATAAATATGACAAAGTGGACAAGAAGTACTGAGCAGTGAAAATCCTACCAGACAAGAATAGGACAATGTTTTATTTTTTAAAAGTACGCCTACAGTATTGGTCACTACTCTTCTCAAACATTCACAGGGTGTCAAAAGAAGTATTTTTTGGTGTGACTATCAGTTTAAAAGGTTTCTTTCTGTTCATCATATCTTTTTCTTATTTGAAATAAGAGATCTATAGCTTACAATAGCCGGCATGCTTGAAAGGACTTCTGAAAGTTGAGTAAATAATGTTACAAGGTTAAAGTAACGTCTTATGTGATAGGCATAAAATATATTCCAATTATGCATCTCTGTACCTTATCCTTCTGAAAATGCTTTTGCAATGTACATTATGTAATTGCTAATGTTATGAAATGTAAGCCAGTGCTGTTTTTACATGAATAAACACAAGGACACCAGCACGATTGCTTAGTGGTATTTTAGATATGAGATTGCATAATATTGTCCCTGAAGTACCCTGGTTCTATTGTTTTCTCTTGTCAACATTTTAATAAGGTAAATGTAAAATATTAGATATGAATATTTCATATGTAACAGATGAAGCCAGTATGTGAAGCTCCAGGTGGACAAATGTATGCCAATTTAGTATTTGCTGTTAGACCAGAAAACCTGATAATGCACTGTAATGAGTCCTTTAGGAAAAACATATCCCTGTCTCTTAGCCAAGAAAATGAAGCAAATGTACGATCTTCTGCTCATAGCTCAATTAACTATGTTATTAAAAAAAGGATGGGGATCACCACTTAATAGCATGGCTACATCCTGTGTTGAACACTTGTTTGTAAACAAAGATTTAACCCCAAAAATAAAAAAAACAAGAGCTTGAAACTTGGAAGGTAAGTTTTTATGGTTAAGAATTTTCTTTTCATATTTGTGTTTTTGCTTCAGCGTAACCCTTTGTGGAAATTAGTTATTATTAGGCCTACACCTATTTCACCTGGCGGGTTGAGCATCTGGGGATCTCCTTATTAGAGATGGCTCGAACCTCAGACTTTGGGTTTGCGGACGCGAAAAAGTCTGAGTTTGACCGGGCGAACTGCCATAGACTTCAATATGCAGGCGAATTTTAAAACCTACAAAGACTGTTTCTGGCCTCAAAAGTGACAGAAATGTTGTTTCAAGGGGTCTAATACCTGGAGGGGGGCATGGCGGAGTGGGAAAATTACGTATTTGACGCAGAGTAGGGTTATAATCCCTAAAGGGCAGAAATCAAAGTACATTCCCACATTTGAGGAAAAGGGCTGCTTTAAAATATCCAGAGTGGTAATGTAAGGGTTATGTCCGCATCACACTGACAGACAAAATGCCACATTTACCAGGATTGAGTGCTAACAGGTCAGTAAGGCCCTTAGTTGTGTGGGCGCTGCATGAGGCAGACTGGCTCAGTGTACAGGTGAAATTTTATTTTTTTCTTGGGCCTATTTGTGAAAGTTATTGATAAAAAAATATTTTGACAGTTATTTATGTATAGTTTTGTTATGTATAACAAATTAAAAAATACAAATGTATTTATAAAAAAAACAACATTTCAAGGTAATATTTCTATAATTTCAATGATCATTTTCAAAAAATGAAAAGTCAGCAGGTGTCTGGCGGCAAGCCTCCACGCAGTGGAGGCTTGCCGCCAGCTGCCATTGGTGTTCAGTGGGTGGCAGGCTGGCAGCAGGCCTGCCTGTCATTCGTGGTAGGGGTGGTGTCACCCAACTCACTCAACTCCAATGTAGAGTCACGCAGTGGAGGCTTGCCGCCAGTTGCCATTGGTGTTCAGTGGGTGGCAGGCTGGCAGCCTGCCATTCGTGTTGGGGGGTGGTGCCACCAATTACACTGCAGTGCAGAGCCATGCAGTGGAGGCTTGCAAGCAATGAAATGCAGGCTACCTGAAAACTCCATCATGGTGTTTGAAGTACCAAGAATGAGAAGGGAGGGTGGTGGGTGGTGTGTGTGAACTGGCACCCTCTTTTTTTTAGTTCACCTTCTTTGTCAAACTTAATTTTGAAAAATTGAAAAAATACATATATATATATATATATATATATATATATATATATATATCATACATAAAATCCACACATTTTATTTGGCCATTTGTCCCAATTATTGCAACGTTACAATTATATTCCTAGTATAATGTATGGTGACAATATTTTATTTAGAAATAAGGGTGCATTTTTTTAGCTTTACATCACTTATTTTTAACCCATAATTTAATAATAATATGCCCTACTGAAATACATATTTAAAAAGAAAATGACTCTCTAAAGTCAGTAGGTGTAATTTTACTATTTGGCCACAAGATATCCCTGTTCAGTACTTCCTATTCGCGTACAATAAATAAACTATAGGAAGTGATGTGTTGCTACATTGTTACTAGGGAAGTGACGTAGGCATCATCAATGGATGCCTGCGATCACAGTGGCCTAGAGGGGAGATTAAAGAATGGGAAGTTGTTCCCATTCATAAATCTAACGATCGGTGGGTGGTAAGTGGCGGGAATTGGCGAGCGGGAGGAAGTGCGGTGGCTCTATTTAAGAATGAACATGGAAATATACGGATTGGCTTGAGGAATTTTTTTCCCCCACAGCCAATCCCCCCTGTTGCCAGCAACATTGCAATCACGGGGCATCTGCCCACACGATTGCGCGCACAGCCCCCCAAGCTGCAGGGACATGACTATTGTGTCCCTGCGGCTGTAGCAGCTGCCGCTGCAGATGTGAGGCTCAAATCGCAGCGGCAAAAATGGTTAAAAGGTACTCCAAGATTCCACCATAAAATTTCTCCAAAGTCCCAACTTTTCCTGGGCACCAAAAGTAGGGAAGAGCCCCCTGTTCATGGCATGGACAAGGGCTTTTGGGGAGAGAGATAGGCTTTGCTGCCCTTTTTTTCCCAAAGCCCCCCACCCATATCATGAACCGATGTGGACTAGAATTTCTTAGGGCGCAGAGACCCACACGATCCAGTCTCCGAATCCTGGCTATACCAGCCTGAATGGGTGGCAAGGGGTTAAGGAGACTTGGGAGATTTTAGTTTTTTTGTCTCCTAATACAGCAGCATTAAAAAGCGCTGTAACTTGCCCTTGGGTTTCGCTAACCAACAGTATCCCAGGCAGGAAATTCACTGCAGTTTCTGGGGCTATATGTAAATTTTCAATACTATTTAGAAAATATTTTCCTATAATAACTTTAACAATGATTTTCTGAAAAAGTACAATGTCTTTTTAATTGTTTTTTCCCTTTGTTCCCATTATCCTCCTTAACCACTTAAGCCTATCTGGAGGAACATTCTCATCCAGATAGGCTGCGCTTGCTCCCGCCGGCCGCGCACTCCCGCGCACACTTCTGTGTGCGCTCCTGCCACTAGCCGTTAACCCAGCAATGAATGAATAGATCCCATTCATTGATCAAAGTCCCCCGCAGAGAAACCTACAGCCTCTTATCAGAGGCTGCGGTCTTTCTGAGTAAAAAAAAGTTTCCCGCCCTCATTCTTGTTCCTGGAAGCGAGATCAATCACTCCCAGGACTTTTTTACTGTGGCCATCTTGTAGCCAAATAGTAAAACTACACCCACATCCATTTTTATTAAATAAATACATTATTTTACATTTAAAATTAGCTGTTTACCTCCCACAATTAATTTAATTACAATAAAAAAAACAAAAAAAAAACATAAATAGTTTCCTAAGGGTCTGAACTTCATAAATATGCATGTCAAAGGAGTATATTAATATATATTTTTTTAATTATAGGCTTGTAAAATTTTATAGGCTTGTAAATTGAAAAAATGCACCTTTTTCACAAAATCCTAATAATAATACAAAATACAGTGCAATATTACCAGCAGGGCAACTTCCATTATGCATACAAGGGCCCATATGCAATTTTCACTTTTTCTCCTCAGTTTTCTCCTGGGTGATATTTTCAAACTTGTCAATATAATGCCAGTCCAGAGCCTCCTGATACATTTAAAGCGACAGCACTTTGCATTATCAGATATTACAAGGCCCAAAACCAAGTGGCTCAGCATGCATAACCACTAAATGCACCTTGACAAAGAGCACCTGTCTTAGAAGTGGCTGCAGGTAGAGCCTCCTGATTGATTTAAAGTGACAGCAGGTGCAGGGGCCTTTGCATTATCAGTAATTGCAATCAGTAATTGCAATCAGTAATTGCAATCAATGAGAGACTTTCCTGAGTTTAGTCATTACCTAAATGTGCATAATTACTACTAGAAACGAAATTACGTCCAATTACATAACTAAAATAAAATTTGTTTCTATACAAAACATGAAATTGCGAAATTTCGTGTTAAACACGAATTTTCCCTGAAACGTGAAATTACAAAACTGAAATTTCGCTTACAGAATTCTGAATTATGGTTTGTATGGCAATTACGAAATTATGAATTTGTGTGGTAGCGGCAAAATTTGCGTTCGTAATTAACCACTTTAACCTTCAGTCATTTTCACTATGCATCCGAGCAATGTTCACCTCCCATTCATTAGCCTAAAGGCCCATACACACGTCGGATTTGCGCGAACGACGGGTCGTTTGAACGTTCCGTCGTTCGCACGTTTCCGCATGAAATCCGACGTGTGTACAGACTATCGTCCGGGAGATAAGACTGGTTACCAACGATCCGCCGGGCGGATCGCTGGTAACCAGTCTTATCTCCCGAACGATAGTCTGTACACACGCCGGATTTCATGCGGAAACGTGCGAACGACGGAACGTTCAAACGACCCGTCGTTCGCGCAAATCCGACGTGTGTATGGGCCTTATAACTTTATCATGACTTATCACAATGACCTGATCTATATCTTGTTTTTTCCGCCACCAATTAGGCTTTCTTTGGGTGGTACATTTTGCTAAGAGCTACTTTACTTTAAATGCATTTTAACAGGAAAAATAAGAAAAATACGGAAACAATTCATTATTTCTCAGTTTTCGGCCATTATAGTTTTAAAATAATACATGCCTCCATAATTAAAACCCACGTATTGTATTTACCTAATAGCCACAGATATTACACCATTTAAATTATGTCCCTATCACAATGTATGGCAACATTTTTTTTATTGTAATTTTTTTTTTTATTAAACATTTTATATGGGTATTTTTGGGAGGGTGGGATGTAAATTATAATTTTTTTATGTAAATATGTGTTTATTTTTTTTACATGTACTGTATTTTTCGGACCTTAAGATGCACTTTTTCTCCCCCCAAAATGGGGAGAAAAAGTGAGTGCATCTTATGGTCCGAATGCTAACTTTTGCCCTCCGACTATCACAATTAACGGCCGCGCCCCTGCTAATGCTGGACATCAGCCAGCCTACCTCAACTCATGTCCCAGATCTCCTTGCCTCCAGCCTCGAGTCCAGGCTTTCACAAGCAGCAAGCGGCTCCATGTTTGCTGTGCATCCAGCTCCCATGTGCTACTCCTGGTCACGTTCGCATCACTATCTTTTGGCTGCTGCTGAGGGCGATCCCGTTAATCCATGTGCGGCTCCAGGATATGCCCGCATTGCTGTCATCTGGCTGCTGCTGGTGGCAATCCGGTTAATCCATGTGCAGGCTTGCATCTGGCAATACAGGCAGTGTCGCATGTGCGGTTCTCTCCTGGGAGCCCGAATGTGAGCGGCGTGTAACAGCCACACGCTGTTACAATAGCGGATACCCCCTCTGTTGCCGGCCATGCTCACAATGTAAACACAGCACTTCGGGCTCCCAGGAAAGAACGCGGATACCGCACATCCGACACTGCCTGTATTGCCCGATGCGAGCCTGCACATAGATTAACCGGATCACCACCAGCAGCAGCTAGATGATGGCGATGCGGGCATAACCTGGAGCCGCACGTGGCAGCTTGTGAGTAGACCTCTGCCTGGCTACCTACACTGCAGGCAACTATGTCTGGCTACCTACACTGCAGGCAACTATGCCTGGCTACCTCCACTGCAGGCAACTATGCCTGGCTACCTCCACTGCAGGCAACTATGCCTGGCTACCTACACTGCAGGCAACTATGCTTGGCTACCTACACTGCAGGCAACTATGCCTGGCTACCTACACTGCAGGCAACTATGCCTGGCTACCTACACTGCAGGCAACTATGCCTGGCTACCTACACTGCAGGCAACTATCCCTGGCTACCTACACTGCAGGCAACTATCCCTGGCTCCCTACACTGCAGTCAACTATCCCTGGCTACCTACACTGCAGGCAACTATCCCTGGCTACCTACACTGCAGGCAACTATCCCTGGCTACCTACACTGCAGGCAACTATGCCTGGCTACCTAAACTGCAGGCAACTATCCCTGGCTCCCTACACTGCAGTCAACTATCCCTGGCTACCTACACTGCAGGCAACTATCCCTGGCTACCTACACTGCAGGCAACTATCCCTGGCTACCTACACTGCAGGCAACTATCCCTGGCTCCCTAACCTGCAGGGGCACCTATGCCTGACTACCCATACTGTGAAGACCTATCCCTGGCTTCCTTTTTTCCTCAGGCAGCAAAAAGTTGACAACCAGCCCTGCAACCCCTGCTCCACAAGACACCCCTGTATCAGACGCACCAGGGTTAGTATATTTTTTTTGTCCTCCAAACCCAGGTGCGTCTTATTGTCAGGTACGTCTTATAGTCCGAAAAATATGGTAGTTGTAGTTTTACTATTTGGCCACAAGATGGCAGCCATGAGTTTGTTTACAATTACGTCACTCTAAGCGTAACATGTACGCTTAGGGGGACGTAGGGGGACATAAGAGGCAGAAAAAGCGAGGCTTCCGAGAGAAGCCATCGCTTTTTCTGCAGGGACAGGGATCACTGATCGGGCACCATGGCCCGATTCATTGATCCCTCGGCTACCGAACCGCGGGCCGGGAGCGTGCGTGAACACGCAGGATCAGCCGCAGGAGCACGCGGGAGTGCAATGGCCTTCTGGACGTAGCTTCTACGTCCAGAAGGCTTAAATGGTTAAGGAAACACAAAATTACAAAAATTTCGGATCAACACGACTCTATAAGAAAACTCAGGAGAAAAAGTGAATTGCATATGGGCCAACGTGTGTGTCACTTATGCAATACGGTTTAAATACTGTAACATGTGTATGAGATGCAATGATGAGCATGTTGCATACATAACATGAGTTGTGCCACATGCACAATGTATGTTACAATGGTTGTGTGCACACAGCAATTTTACCAAGGTTTCCTTTATTGACCACCATGTTACATGTCACCTTAGGGTCCCTTTAATGCACTGTTCAAAGAGTACACAGGAAGCTACAAAACTAAGACAGGAAATAGAGTTATCACCTCACTGGTGACGCTGAGCTGCAGAACAATATGTAAATCACAGAGCTGGCTGTACAGAATTACAAATAATTTGGCAGGCAAAAAAGAAAAAAAGTTGCACTATATGCATTTAATCTGGGTATTTAGCTTTTTGCCTAAATTCTTGTTGTGAATGTAATCTCACTACTGAGACCTGTGCAGCTCTAAACAGAAATAGACACAACAATATGCTAATTGCATTCACAGCAGGCTGAGACAGGAGCTCAGGCTACATACGCATTCATTTTATCCAAAGTTATTTGCCAAATACTATTACAGCCTGTATAAATCTTTATGCATCTAGCTAGTAATGCCCCCCTGTGCTGCTGGATTCCAGAGTGGCTGCATGTTCTTCTATGCCTGTGGTTATGTACTTTTTAATATGATGAAGAGTGATGTACAAATTGCAGAAGCCCACACTAACCAGTGAGCAATCACATTCTATGCTTCCCACCTCGCTAAAATAATGAAGGCTAACATCTGACTGTTTATTATAGCTACTTGCATTTCGTACACAGCTAATAGCATTTCATACACAAGCACTTGAGTCACAAAACTGGCACGATATAGACTTTAATGCAGGCTGAAATCCAACAGTCTATTACCGGAAAACTGCAATTACTGTCCAAACAACTCTGCAGAAATTATTTTTTAGGTGACCACACATTAACAGATGGCCACCCGACATGCCCAAAAGGTTTAGCCCTTTCTTACTGGAATCTGACCAGAGAGGAATCTATTCCTGCCACACACTGAAAATAGATCCTTAATAGATTTCAGCATAAAATCTATTAAAAACAGTGGCATAGCAATAGGGGGTGCAGAGGTAGCAACCGCATCGGGGCCCTTGGGCTAGTGGGGCCCCATGAGGCCCACTCTCAACCACAGTAATAGCTGCTTATTGGGCCTGTTCTTGTAATAATCACTTATATAGATGCTTGGAATAGTAGTAATCATTAACACACAGTTCCCCACCCCCTTCTTGCTCCTCTGACACTGTGGTTGTCCTATGTATAGAGTGCTTGGGGGGCCGCAATGCAAAACTTGCACTGAGGCCCACAGCTTCTTAGCTACGCCACTGATTAAAAACGATTAAATCATTGCAACACTGCAGGTCACTAGTAGGCCATCTATCTACAACTGCTACCACCCTGCCACTGCCCTGCCGTTGTGTGAGGGAGAGCTTTCTGATCAATGATTTTGATCAAATTCATTTGGAAGTCAATCATAATTACAATCAGATGACCATGTTGGGGCATCAGTCTCCAGCACATTCCATCACAAAACCGCTGGGGAAAATCAATTAACGTATAGGGAGACACTGCTTGCTTGGCAGTTGAGAACAGCCATTATTTGGAAAACAATGCAATGAGGTTCACAGCAAGAAAACGGTTAGTGACAGGGCCATGACATCACACTCAGTGCTGGGCCGAAATTACGCATTAGCGTAATTACGCATCGTAATTCACTACAAATGCACCGTAAGCGTTACGTGTAAGGTTACGGTATTACACGTAATTAATTACGCGTAGACCATAGGTTACGTTATTACGCGTAACAAATTACACGTAAGACAGTAAACTCCTATTGAAATTTCACAGTCTGCCGTAATCGCGTAATATTACGCTCCCGTATAATATAAAAAAGCCGCCAACTTTAAGGGTTAATAGCAAAGCCCCCTTAAGTGCTAAGAGCCTCAAATTTGGAGAATATATTAAGGAGATCAGAAGGAATAAGAGGAAATTTTTTTTTTCAAAAAGACCTTATAGTTTTTGAGAAAATCGATGTTAAAGTTTCAAAGGAAAAATATATACATTTAAAAACCCGCCGACTTTAACGGTTAATAGCAAAGCCTGCTTAAAATTTAGGAACACCAAATTCCCAGGGTATATTAAGGGGATCAGTGGGAATAAGAGGAAACATTTTTTTTCAAAAGACCTTATAGTTTTTGAGAAAATCGATTTTTAAAGAGAATCTGTATTGTTAAAATCGCTCAAAAGTAAACATACCAGTGCGTTAGGGGACATCTCCTATTACCCTCTGTCACAATTTCGCCGCTCCTCGCCGCATTAAAAGTGGTTAAAAACAGTTTTAAAAAGTTTGTTTGTAAACAAACAAAATGGCCACCAAAACAGGAAGTAGGTTGATACATCCATACATAAGCAGGCTGTATACAGCATTCCTTTTGAATCTCAAGAGATCATTTGTGTGTTTCTTTCCCCCATGCACTGAAGTTTCAGGCTGCTCTTTTCTTCCTGCAAACAACTTTGCCCTTGTTTGTAATTCCTCAGTATGTGAAAGCCTAGCCAGCTCAGAGGACGATTTATCCAGCTGATTAGAGCAGCTTCTCTCTTCTCTATTATCTAAATAACACACAGGCAGTATGCATAGAGGGGCCAGGAAGGGTGAGTTCATAGCAGAACCACAACACTGAAGAACTTGGCAGCCTTCCAGACACAGGCCGACAAGTCTGACAGGGGAAAGATACATTGATTTATTACAGAGACTGTCATAGTAGAAAGTGCTGCAGTTAGCCAGAACACATTAGAATAGCTTTTGGAACATGTAGGATGATTAAAAACAGGATGCAATTTTTGTTACGGAGTCTCTTTAAGTTTCAAGGGCAAAAATGTCTTTTAAATGCGGAAAATGTCCGTTTTTTTGCACAGGTAACAATAGTGTTTTATTTTTATAGATTCCCCCAAGTGGGAAGAGTTTTACTTACTTCGTTCTGAGTGTGGGAAATATAAAAAAAAAACGATGTGGGGTCCCCCCTCCCAGACCTCTTTAACCCCTTGTCCCCCATGCAGGCTGGGATAGCCAGAATGCGGAGCACCGGCCGCGTGGGGCTCCGCACCCTGACTATACCAGCCCGCATGGTCCATGGATTGGGGGGTCTCGGAAGGGGAGGGGCAGCCAAGCTTTCCCCTCCCCTCCGAGCCCTTGTCCAATCCAAGGACAAGGGGCTCTTCTCCACCTCCGATGGGCCAGTTCCCACGCAATATCCTTGGAAATTGGCTAATCAGTTACAATGTAACAAAGTTGTTACAATGTAACAACTTTGTTACTTTGTAACTCCACCCCACCTGACGTCACTCGCCGCACACCCGCCGGCCGCCGCATACACTTACGCTAAGTCCCCACTGGCTCCCGCCGTCCACTCCGCCCACACCTGTCACCCATATACATGCTGGCACCCATGGGTGCCAGCATGTATATAGGTGACATGTGGGAGAGGCGGGTAGGGCAGCGAGAGCCGGCGGGACTTAGCGTCCTGCACACCCGACAGAGCTCTGAGCTATATAGCTCAGAGCTCTCTAAAGCATCTTTGTATTTGGGCTCCAAGGAGCCCCATTGGTCCTTAGCAGACCAATGGGGTTCCCATGGGTGCCAGCATGTATATGGGTGACAGGTGTGGGCGGAGTGGACGGCGGGAGCCGGCGGGGACTTTAGCGTAAGTGTATGCGGGCTGCGGCGGCCGGCGGGTGAGCGGCGAGAGACGTCGGGTGCGGTGGAGTTACAAAGTAACAAAGTTGTTACATTGTAACAACTTTGTTACATTGTAACTGATTAGCCAATTTCTGAGGATATTGCGTGGGAACTGGCTTTTAAAGGGACAGGTAAGTATTAATGGTTAATTAAGAATATTAAAGGACTTTTTTTGTGGTTATGTTTTTTGTTCAATTAAAATACTTTTTCTAAGTGTTTGTGTGTTTATTTACTTTTAAATCTTAAAGGAAATGGGTAAGGGGTACAAGTACCCCTATACTCATTTCTCCTGGGAGGGGGGGTGAGCATCTGGGGGACCCCTTTTTAAAGCGGACTCCCAGATGCCACCATGAACCCCCCCCCCCCCCAGGAAATCACGGCCTCCACCTCCACCGCCCATCGGAGGTGGAGAAGAGCCCCTTGTCCTTGGATTGGACAAGGGCTCGGAGGAGGAGGGGAAAGCTTGGCTGCCCCTCCCCTTCCGAGACCCCCCAATCCATGTACCATGCGGGCTGGTATAGTCAGGGTGCGGAGCTATCCCAGCCTGCATGGGGGACAAGGGGTTAAAGAGTCTGGGAGGGGGGACCCCGCGTCGTTTTTTTTTTTATATTTCCCACACTCAGAACGAAGTAAGTAAAACTCTTCCCACTTGGGGGAATCTATGAAAATAAAACACTATTGTTACCTGTGCAAAAAAAAACGGACATTTTCCGCATTTAAAAGACATTTTTGCCCTTGAAACCTAAAAATCGATTTTCTCAAAAACTATAAGGTCTTTTTGAAAAAAAAATTTTTCCTCTTATTCCCACTGATCCCCTTAATATACCCTGGGAATTTGGTGTTCCTAAATTTTAAGCAGGCTTTGCTATTAACCGTTAAAGTCAGCGTGTTTTTAAATGTATATATTTTTCCTTTGAAACTTTAACATCGATTTTCTCAAAAAAAAATTTTTCCTCTTATTCCTTCTGATCTCCTTAATATATTCTTCAAATTTGAGGCTCTACGCAATTAAGGGGGCTTTGCTATTAACCCTAAATATATATCTACGCCGTAAGCGTAATTCCGTAATGCGTAATAGCGTAAAATTACGCGTAATGATCCGTAAGCGTAGTTTTTTCCATTACGCCCAGCACTGATCACACTCTGGGAGGGGTTTCACTACAATATCAGTCATACAGTCATCCCTGATGATCCGTTAGAGAAAAAGAAAAGGGGCTACTAATTGCAATGAAGTTCAATCTTGGGTTAAAATTACTCTTTAAGGGAGGCAGAGATCAATATGTCCCAAATTCAGCCAACCTTTGCCAAATGCTTACAGTATGAGCTCTTTTTAAAGATTGTAAATACAGTCACATTTACTCTGCTAGCAGACTGTTTACTTAAATTGTACAGCCTATAGCACTGCGATCTACAGCAGCGCTGTACTGGGGATAGCCGTGTGACACGGCTGTCCCCCTGGGAGGCACAGAAGCGTTTGGCTGTCATAGGCTGCTGCCTATGACAGCCGATCACTGTGATTGGCTGGCGGGGGGAGGGAGTAACGGGTATAAAAACAAATAGTAATATTTATTTTAAAAAATACAAATAAATAAATAAACATGCCGGCAGGGATCAGAGCCCACCAACAGAAAGCTCTGTTGGTGGGCAGAAAAGGGGTGGTGGAATCAGTTATGTGCTGACTTGTATGGCCCTGCAATGAGGCCTTAAAGCTGCAGTGGCCTAAATTGTAAAAAATAGCCTGGTTACTAGGGGGGTGTAAGCCTACAGTCCTCTAGTGATTAAGAATGCCCAATATTTGATAACAATAAATTATTAAAATAATTAATGATTTCTGTATCAATAATAGAGTTTGGTCAGCAAAGGAAAGTATTGGGGCAGAATGTGAAATATGAATATACTTATACCTAGACTCAAGCTTGAGGAAAAAAGTCTGATGTATGCATTGATCTAGCACTAAATATGTATAATCTCTCAAGAGGACTCATTTGATTCTCTACATTTACAGTATAAAAACTGAGTATTAATGCAAATGTCATACATTTGTTTTACAGAATGTAAAATCAGAAGAACAACTGTTAGGAAAAAAAACACTGGTATTTCCACACAGTCTCCTCTGACACTTGGAAAAGTTAATGATATGCAAACATTTTCTGAGGCAGCTAGGGGCTAGATCTGAGCTTTTCCACCTACTTGGCCAGTCTGCGCACAAAGACCGAGGTGTGAAAATGTTTCGGTGCCAGAAAATGAGGATATAAATCTCAAGGCTATTTATGACAGCCAAGTTCCAGGAGTAATGAGGATTTTATAAATTAATGTGACACTGAAAATATGAAAGACTTTGAACTTCTATTCATTTCTTCACACGGGCATCACACTGGCAGGGTAAGTTTCTTGCAGACATAAGCAAGTATTCACTGTGCCGCCACACACGCAGTCTATTCCCACAATCCTCTTTGCCACTTTTAGGTCAACCATCTTTTTATAGGTGACTTTTTTAAAGCACCGGTTTAGGAACAATTTGTATAAGCATTTAATGGAACATTATTTTAAATGCATAAAACATTTTGCAAGAAGGTTGTAACTTTTGCTAAATAAATGGGGGAAATGACTGCAGCAGTCATAGATTCTCATCAGAAGTCCTGTAAACTGCTCACTCCCAAGTCACTCTTAAACTCTATTCTTTTAAGAGAATCTGAAGCAAAAAAAAAATAAAAAATATATATATATATATATATATACGCAAGTCAATAGATGTAAATGAGACAAAGTAAATGAGCCCTTTACAGCATCTCTGCCGCCTCCCTTTTGTCCACAATTCTGTGTCGCAAAACCGGTATTTCCTGGACAATGATGGCTGCAACCCCAGAAGTGTTTCCGAGTCATGGCATCACCTTCTGTGTGGCTGTGCATGGGCGCAAATGCATGGGCGCATAACACGTCACCCTGCTACTTCCTCACTGTGCACGGAGAGGGATGGATGCGCCCTGGGCTCATATGCAATTCACTTTTTCTCCGGGGTTTACTCCTGGGTGATATGTTCATAACTTGTTAATGAAATGCTCTTTCAGCGACAAGCAAGCAAGAAAATGCTCAGAATAATTTGGACAGAACTTTTTCACCTTATTTTTGGTACTTTACTATTATATTTGATTTATATTGCCAGCATCTTCTGCGGCACTGTACAATAGAATACAAAGTATAACAATACCATATAAACAATACAGCTATAGTTAACAGTGCAAGACAATGATGCATTACAGATTATGCAGTCAATAAATCAATTACAGATTTTTACATAATGGTAGAAGATGTGCACATTACACAACATTAAGAGACAAAAGGGAAAGAAAGTCCTGGACAATTGGCCTTAGGGTCTAAATGGTCAGGAATAGAATAATAGGTGAGGTGAAGCTGTGTATGAAATGGTAAAATGGTGGTCAGTCGGCAGGGTGTCCTAAGTGAAAGAGAGATCCAGAGAGAGAGAGAGACAGAGAGTATGCTTGCCTGGAGAGGTGAGTTTTCAGGTTGCACCTAAAAAGGGTAGGTGAGTGGCAGATCTGTTGACAGAGGGAGTTCCAGGGGAGGGTAGAGGATCGAGAGAAGTCTTGTAGACAGGAGTGAAAACAGGTAACCATGGAGGAAGACAGGAGAACATTGTTAGTAGAGCGGAGATTGTGTGTAGGATGGTGTCTGGAAATAAGTTTATTTTGATAGCAAGGAGCTAGGTTGTAAAGTGCTTTGTAAGTGAACATCAGGATTTTCCACCTTCTCAGCCCTATCCCACACTGTCAGCCTCTTCACTGGCTGCCAGTTACACAAAGGATACAATTCAAAATTCCTGACATTCGCCTACAAAGCACTTTACAACTTAGTTCCTCCTTTTCTAAATTAACGTTTTTCCAGATACCATCCTACACACAATCTCCGCTCACCTAACAATGTTCTCCTTTCTTCTTCTTTGGTCACATCTTCTCATTCCTGCCAACAAGATTTATCTCGATCTTCTCCATTCCTCTGGAACTCCCTCCCTCAACACATCCTCCACTCACCCACACTTACCCTTTTTAGGGGCAACCTGAAAACTCACCTCCCCAGGCAAGCAGGCTCTCATTTAGGACAATCTGACAATTTACCTCTATTTTACCATCTTACACACAGCTTCCTCTCACCTATTATCCCATCTCTTTACAGCCAATTGTCCAGGGCTCTATTCCCCTTTTGTCTCAAAATGCTTTGCAAAGTTCATGCATATCTTTACCCATTATGTAAAATCTGTAATTGATTTATTCACTGCATAATCTGTAATTTTCTTGTTCTGTTAACTGCTGCATTGTTTATATTGTATTGTTATACCTTTCATTCTGTTGTACTTTTTTATTATTATTATTTAGTATTTATATAGCCCCGACATATTCCGCAGCGCTGTACAGTGTATATTGTCTTGTCACTTAACTGTCCCTCTGAGGTGCTAACAATCTAATCTCTATCATAGTCCTATGTCTATGTATGTATTATAGTCTAGGGCCAATTTTAGGGGGAAGCCAATTAACTTATCTGTATGTTTTTTGGATGTGGGAGGAAACCAGAGTACCCGGAGGAAACCCACACAGACACAGGGAGAACATCCAAACTCCTTGCAGATGTTGACCTAGCTGGGATTTGCACCGGGCAGTGCTGGGCCGAAATTACGCATTAGCGTAATTACGCATCGTAATTCACTACAAATGCACCGTAAGCGTTACGTGTAAGGCTACGGTATTACGCGTAATTAATTACGCATAGACCGTTGGGTTACGTTTTACGCGTAACAAATTACGTGTAAGACAGTAAACTCCCATTGAAATTACACAGTCTGCCGTAATCGCGTAATATTACGCTCCCGTATAATATAAAAAAGCCGCCGACTTTAAGGGTTAATAGCAAAGCCCCCTTAAGTGCTAAGAGCCTCAAATTTGGAGAATATATTAAGGAGATCAGAAGGAATAAGAGGAAAAATTTTTTTTTCAAAAAGACCTTATAGTTTTTGAGAAAATCTATGTTAAAGTTTCAAAGGAAAAATATATACATTTAAAAACCCGCCGACTTTAACGGTTAATAGCAAAGCCTGCTTAGAATTTAGGAACACCAAATTCACAGGGTATATTAAGGGGATCAGTGGGAATAAGAGGGAAAATTTTTTTTTCAAAAAGACCTTATAGTTTTTGAGAAAATCGATTTTTAAGTTTCAAGGGCGAAAATGTCTTTTAAATGCGGAAAATGTCAGTTTTTTTTGCACAGGTAACAATAGTGTTTTATTTTCATAGATTCCCCCAAGTGGGAAGAGTTTTACTTACTTCGTTCTGAGTGTGGGAAATATAAAAAAAAAACGACGTGGGGTCCCCCCTCCCAGACCTCTTTAACCCCTTGTCCCCCATGCAGACTGGGATAGCCAGAATGCGGAGCACCGGCCGCGTGGGGCTCCGCACCCTGACTATACCAGCCCGCATGGTCCATGGATTGGGGGGTCTCGGAAGGGGAGGGGCAGCCAAGCTTTCCCCTCCCCCTCCGAGCCCTTGTCCAATCCAAGGACAAGGGGCTCTTCTCCACCTCCGATGGGCGGTGGAGGTGGAGGCCGCGATTTCCTGGGGAGGGGTTCATGGTGGCATCTGGGAGTCCCCTTTAAAAAGGGGTCCCCCAGATGCCCACCCCCCTCCCAGGAGAAATGAGTATAGAGGTACTTGTAGTACCCCTTACCCATTTCCTTTAAGAGTTAAAAGTAAATAAACACACAAACACATAGAAAAAGTATTTTAATTGAACAAAAAACATAACCACGAAAAAAGTCCTTTAATATTCTTAATTAACCATTAATACTTACCTGTCCCTTTAAAAGCCAGTTCCCACGCAATATCCTCGGAAATATACTAATCAGTTACAATGTAACAAAGTTATTACAATGTAACAACTTTGTTACATTGTAACTACGCCGCACCCGACGTCACTCACCGCCGCCGCCGCCACCGCGTCTGCGCTGCACGGACCGACAGAGCTCTGAGCTATAGCTCAGAGCTCTCTAAGCATCTTTGTATTTGGGCTCCAAGGAGCCCCATTGGTCCTTAGCAGACCAATGGGGTTCCTTCTGATTTGAAGAGCTCATAGCTCAGAGCTCTGTCGGGTGAAGGGACGCTAAGTCCCCGCCGGCTCCGCTGCCCTCCCCGCCTCTCCCACATGTCACCTATATACATGCTGGCACCCATGGGTGCCAGCATGTATATGAGTGACAGGTGTGGGCGGAGTGGACGGCGGGAGCCGGCGGGGACTAGCGTGTATGCGGCGGCCGGCGGGTGAGCGGCGAGTGACCTCGGGTGCGGTGGTGTTACAAAGTAACAAAGTTGTTACATTGTAATAACTTTGTTACATTGTAACTGATTACTATATTTCCGAGGATATTGCGTGGGAACTGGCTTTTAAAGGGACAGGTAAGTATTAATGGTTAATTAAGAATATTAAAGGACTTTTTTCGTGGTTAGTAGTGTGTATGGATTTATGGCCCTCGCTCGCCCTCTGATGGCTATTTCCTATGTGCGTGTGATACGCATGCGGAGACGCTTTGCGTCAGTTTTGACGCTTTTGACCCGACGTGTGTTTTTTCTCAGAAGTCACGGGGAGGTGACGTCAGCTTCCGGCTTAGCGTTCCAATGCCAGGAAATCATTCAGAGAGGCGGCGTTCTTTGCCGGCGTGCGTTCCACACACGGAGGGCGCATCCCAAGCTGAATGATGGCTGCAGCTCGTTAGGGGGTGAGTGTTACACTTATTTAAGGGGTAATCCCAGGGGGGGCAGGTTGTCCTGATGATGCGCCACTGTAACTGACCGGCGCGAAACAGCTGTCGACTATCCCTACTGCCTGTGCCTCTCTTTCCAGTTCCAAGGGGATGTAATGTATACCTTTTACCGATTCAATTAAAAGTGACGTTTTATTGATGTGCAAGGCCTCTTTTTCTCTTTTTGACATGAACTGTTGTACTAAGGTCCTGGCCTCTTGCACTCAGTGTCTTTCAACGTTTTAGCCATTCCTGTGCATTAAGCAACATTTCTTGGATATTGTTGATTGTCTGGTTTCTGCTTTTTTTTGCACGGACCCTGTATAAATCTTTACAGGGCTTTTTTAAGATGGCGATGTCTACTTTCAAAGAGGGACGTAAAGATGTAGATTCCTTCTTGGAAGAGAATAAAGAAATAAGCATTGGCTCCACCCCTCGCCCTCAAGAGTTGAAGAGTCTTGAGAATAGATTGTATAATTTAATGGAAAGAGAGGTACGCAAGTACTGGACTATTGCCACGTTAAAGAAATATAAGGCAGTAGGGAGAGCCCCACGGGGGATACGTTTTTACAAACATCTATCTCAGTCAAAGGTTCGACCCTCTGCAAAGGTCAAATGTGATGTCTTGTTTGACAAATGCATACTGCTATACCAAGACCTGGTGATAGAGGAAAATGAGATTGATTATCAAGAAATTTTGGATGAAATAGAGAACACTAAAAAATTGATAGAAGCTCTCACTGATGAGGACAGTTTAAATCTGCTAATCACTAAGTTTGAACTCCGATTGACCCCGATACAGGAGCAGATTAAAAAGGATAAAAACATTAAGTTTGCCAGAGACCGAATGGACTATGAGCAACAAAAGGTTTTCTCTTGGAGAAGTGAGAGACCCCCCTGGAGCCCTAATAAGAGGAACAAGGGGAGGAGGAGGAGACGAAATCCCTCTGGCAACAGCCAGGGTAGACTTCCATCTGACAGCTCACCCAATAGTTCACATGCCTCTACTAGACACTCTGGTACATCTTCAGAGGATGAGGCCCCTTTGGAAAGAGGAAGGTCAGGAGAGGCAAACGGAAATCACAAAAGTATTTTGAAACAAGTCTCGTGGACCAAGCCACAACCGAGACGCTCGGAGAGAAACAGGAAGAAATAAAAGTATATAATTTGTCGGGGGTGGAGCTGAGTGATGCAGTACACTCCCTTTTGAACAAAGGTTTAAACTTCTGTCCAACGGTGGAATTCGACTTTGTGAAGTTTGAACAGGAACTCTTTTTGAACACTAGGAAGTTATCATTACATAGGTTCTTTGCTAACAAGGAGAGACAATCAGATCAATCCCAGGTTGTGGACTCGAGAACTATACCTCTGTTAGTTGGCTCTTCTGAACACTATTGGGAACGTGAAACTTTGAGGGACCTCTGTGAACTTTCGGAGGCTTACACTCCTAATGTGGTGGAGACAGGACGCAACCTCCCCTACAATATAGGGAATAGATCAATCTTCAACCCCCCTTCGATACCAGGGGGCTCAGTTGAGCTATTCTACTCTAAGGTCCTTGAGGACTGTAAGGCTATAATATACCCAAGAGATGCTTCTAATTTATCACGCCAAGAACTGGAGGCTTTAAGATGGTTACAATCGAGGTCTGACCTCACTATAAAAGAAGCAGATAAGGGGGGAGGGGTGGTTGTATTGTCAACGGATCAATATAGGAGGGAATGCCTTCGACAACTGGATGATAGATCAACATATTCTAAATTATCTGTAGATCCAACTGCACAATATATTGGGGACTTAAAAAAATTATTACAAAAGGGGGTGGAGGATGGTGCACTGGATAGGGCCACAGCAAATAAATTGCTCCCTCAATTTCCCCGCAGCCCGGTGTGGTACTGTATCCCAAAGATACATAAAACCTTAAATAACCCACCGGGCCGCCCCATAGTCT
This sequence comes from Hyperolius riggenbachi, assembly GCF_040937935.1. Lineage (NCBI taxonomy): Eukaryota > Metazoa > Chordata > Amphibia > Anura > Hyperoliidae > Hyperolius > Hyperolius riggenbachi. The sequence goes on from NC_090646.1 coordinate 503,444,416, forward strand.
CGGCAATTGGATCTTTGACAGAGGCACTATCTCAATATGTTGATTTTCAATTGAGACCCCTGCTAAGGTCCTTGCCGTCTTATGTAGGTGACACTACTGAGGTCCTTAACGTTTTGGGAACTTTCGAATGGCAACCTGAGTACCATCTAGTCTCAATTGATGTGGTCTCTTTATATAGTAGAATATGTCATCCAGATGGTCTAGGAGCCATTGAGTCCTTTATTCCTGAGGTTATTGATGATGAGTCTCTGCGGTGGTTTGTCCTGGCGGGCCTGGAGTTTGTCCTGACCAGGAACTCATTCCTCTTTGACCGACAGTGGTACCATCAGGAGGTCGGCACGGCGATGGGGAGCCCTGTGGCCCCCACCTATGCTGGCCTCTTCATGGGCCGCTGGGAGGCGGATTACATTTATTCATCGAGGAATGGGTTCCTGGATCGGATCAAACTCTGGGTCCGCTATATAGACGATATTTTGATTATATGGGAGGGGTCAATAGAATCATTCCAGTTATTTATGGATTATCTAGAGTCCAATGATGTTAATATGTCCTTCACATATACTTGGGGTGACCAACAACTTGATTTTTTAGATCTGGACATTAGGATTCAAGAGGGGATGATAGTAACCAAAACCTTTATGAAAAAGACGGCAGTCAATTCCTTACTTAATGCAAATAGCTACCATCCCAACTCTACCCTTAAGGGAGTTCCTTATGGGCAGTTCCTAAGGTTACGTAGAAACGCCAGCTGTTGGGAGGATTTTATAGAACAGTCAGAACACCTGAGGCATAGATTACAATTAAGGGGATATAACTCACAGGATATTCAACAGGCATATGCTAGAGCTGCTTCTAGAGATAGAACCTCCTTACTTTTACATACCAAGAGGCCCCATAGATCTGACTCACAAAACAGATTCTTTATGCATTTCACATATTCTCCTATGTTCCAGTGCATTCAACAAACGATCAGAAAACATTGGTGGATAATCCAACAGGATAAAATGTTAAAATCTAAAAGTACCCTGTTCCCTTGTGTCTCCTATAAACGAGTCTCTAACCTTAAGGACAAACTTTCACACAGTGAATTCATTAGTCCTCAAACCACTTGCTGGCTAGGTTCCAATCGCCCTAAAGGAAATTTTAGATGCCAAAGGTGCTCCTGCTGTAATTTTATGGAGTTGGGTGATACCTTTACTCGGTTTGGACGGACGTGCAAGATCAGGCAGTTCATTAACTGTCGGACTAGAGGCCTGGTCTATGCACTTGTATGTCCTTGTAGGCGTATTTATGTGGGTGAAACCACGAATATGCTCAAGGATAGATATCAGGCCCATTGCAGGTCCGTACATAGCGGTGAGGGTTGTCCTAGAGTAATAGAACATATGCGGGAGGCCCACAATAGTGATGTGACTAAACTAAGATTTCTAGGATTGGAACAAGTTGGGCATGACAAACGGGGGGGAGATTGGCATCGCAGGCTTCTGCAGAGAGAAAGCTATTGGATCTCGTACTTTGATGCGGTTGGACCTTTGGGTCTTAATGAGAGAAATAATTTGGCTGTATTCATCTGAGATTTTTTGTTGTTTTTGTTTTATTGTTATTAGTATCCTTATTACCCCTTTTTTTTTTAATAAATTGTTGCCCTTCTAGATTTCCATGGGTCTTGCTGTGCAGTCCATCCCTCTAAGGTGGTGAGTATTCATAAGTATAGTGTTGCATTGGGGCATATTAAAAATTGAATTTACTTTCTCTCCCTTATGATGTGGATGGACTGTACTTAGCAACTGTAGACAATGGTGTAGTATGTGAGCAGTAGCCATCTGTAATTTGCATATATATAAAAAAAAATTTTTTAGTGGGTCTGTCTGCTGCCATGTATTTTTGATGCTGTTTATATAAATTGGGATGCAATGGGGCAATTATCCACAAGATGACAGCAGAGCGACTCTTTCACTTGGATGGCCTTATTTTGTAGTGTGTATGGATTTATGGCCCTCGCTCGCCCTCTGATGGCTATTTCCTATGTGCGTGTGATACGCATGCGGAGACGCTTTGCGTCAGTTTTGACGCTTTTGACCCGACGTGTGTTTTTTCTCAGAAGTCACGGGGAGGTGACGTCAGCTTCCGGCTTAGCGTTCCAATGCCAGGAAATCATTCAGAGAGGCGGCGTTCTTTGCCGGCGTGCGTTCCACACACGGAGGGCGCATCCCAAGCTGAATGATGGCTGCAGCTCGTTAGGGGGTGAGTGTTACACTTATTTAAGGGGTAATCCCAGGGGGGGCAGGTTGTCCTGATGATGCGCCACTGTAACTGACCGGCGCGAAACAGCTGTCGACTATCCCTACTGCCTGTGCCTCTCTTTCCAGTTCCAAGGGGATGTAATGTATACCTTTTACCGATTCAATTAAAAGTGACGTTTTATTGATGTGCAAGGCCTCTTTTTCTCTTTTTGACATGAACTTTTTTCGTGGTTATGTTTTTTGTTCAATTAAAATACTTTTTCTATGTGTTTGTGTGTTTATTTACCTTTAACTCTTAAAGGAAATGGGTAAGGGGTACTACAAGTACCTCTATACTCATTTCTCCTGGGAGAGGGGTGGGCATCTGGGGGACCCCTTTTTAAAGGGGACTCCCAGATGCCACCATGAACCCCTCCCCAGGAAATCGCGGCCTCCACCTCCACCGCCCATCGGAGGTGGAGAAGAGCCCCTTGTCCTTGGATTGGACAAGGGCTCGGAGGGGGAGGGGAAAGCTTGGCTGCCCCTCCCCTTCCGAGACCCCCCAATCCATGGACCATGCGGGCTGGTATAGTCAGGGTGCGGAGCCCCACGCGGCCGGTGCTCCGCATTCTGGCTATCCCAGTCTGCATGGGGGACAAGGGGTTAAAGAGGTCTGGGAGGGGGGACCCCACGTCGTTTTTTTTTTATATTTCCCACACTCAGAACGAAGTAAGTAAAACTCTTCCCACTTGGGGGAATCTATGAAAATAAAACACTATTGTTACCTGTGCAAAAAAAACTGACATTTTCCGCATTTAAAAGACATTTTCGCCCTTGAAACTTAAAAATCGATTTTCTCAAAAACTATAAGGTCTTTTTGAAAAAAAATTTTTCCTCTTATTCCCACTGATCCCCTTAATATACCCTGTGAATTTGGTGTTCCTAAATTTTAAGCAGGCTTTGCTATTAACCGTTAAAGTCGGCGGGTTTTTAAATGTATATATTTTTCCTTTGAAACTTTAACATCGATTTTCTCAAAAACTATAAGGTCTTTTTGAAAAAAAAATTTTTCCTCTTATTCCTTCTGATCTCCTTAATATATTCTCCAAATTTGAGGCTCTTAGCACTTAAGGGGGCTTTGCTATTAACCCTTAAAGTCGGCGGCTACCTAACATTGATCCATGCGTCAACTTTTCCGCTTGGCAGCATGACCTTACGCATTAATTGCTAGTAGGATTTTACGCGTAAAACTATAACGTAATTACCCGAATTACGGTATACTTACGCGTAATTGCGTAAGTGCTATGCGTAATTATAGACATGTACCGAAATTGACTGTCTATGCCGTAAGCGTAATTTCGTAATGCGTAATAGCGTAAAATTACGCGTAATGATCCGTAAGCGTAGCTTTCTCCATTACGACCAGCACTGGCACCGGGGACCCAGCATTGCAAGGCGAGAGCGCTAACCACTACGCCACCATGCTGCCCGTACTTTGTCACAGAAGATGCTGGTGTTGTATAACTCAAAAATACTATAAAGCTGCCAAGATTGTTATGTGATCTCAAGAGATGGCTGCATCCACATCAGCTACTGTGAGAAGGGTAGAATTATGATAGAGGTAGTATTAATGTTGGTCAGGAGCAGGTATGATAACTACAGTATATAGGCAGTGAGGACCAGGGAGATGGGTTTTTAATTGTATGTCATGCCAAACTGTTGTTTCACCTTATGAATAGGTATTAAGGGAAGTAGATAAAAATGGGTTTGCAAATAATTTTGATTTTTTTTTTACAATCAAGTTAATGTGATATCTACTGTACGTCTTTTGGCTACCCCATGCAACACATAAAAGTTACTAGTTCTGTACTTTTTTTAATACACAAATCTTACCTCGGAATTAAGAAGGCAATGGAAGAGAAAAATGAAGAATCCCTAAAATAAACAAGACAAAAATGGTCATTCAGTTGTTGAATTGTGACATTGATAATACAATCCATCATATGAAATAATGGGCCATATGCAATTTACTTTTTCGCCTGAGTTTTCTCCTAGGTGATAATTTTTCATCTTCAAATTAAAATACCTTTCCAGCACATTAACTACTATCAACTAAAAAAGTACCAAAAAGTAAATTAAAAAGTAGTATCAAAATTATTTTGATCATTTTCTTGCTTTCTGGTGGCTTAAAATGCATTTTATTGACAAATTTAAAAATATCACCCAGGAGAAAACTCAGGAGAAAAAATTAATTGCATATGGGCCAATCTGTTAATTTAGTTTTCTCCTGGGAGATATTTTTTTTTATCTTCTGTTTAAAAATAACTTTTACACACTTTTCAATTAAAAAAGTACCAAAAAGTAGGTGAGAATGCCCCGTTACAATTATTTTTGAGTAATTTCTCACTTTCTGGTGGATGAAAATACATTTTATTGACAAGGTGTGAAAATAACACTTAGGAGAAAACTCAGGAGTAAGTTCATTGCATAGAGCTCACAGTCTGAGTATAACGTTGCATAAATTTACCTGTAATGCTTAGTCAGTGGGGGTAATTTAGTAAGGTGAGAAATTGTATAATGCAGTGGCTCACCCTGGTGCTACTGCAATTGCCTAAGCAATATGCAGTGCAGGGGAAACAAGTGTGAGCTATTGCACTTTTAGAATTGTGACTGTCTGCTACCATAGACAAGCACTGCTCCGTTGACCTTAAAGGGGAACTTCAGCCTAAACAAACATACTGTCATTAAGTTACATTAGTTATGTTACTTAAAATAGATAGGTGATATAATCTCTTACCCACTGTTTTAAAAGAACAGTCAAATGTTTGTAATTTCATGGGAGCAGCCATCTTTTTGGTTGAAAGGAGGTGACAGGGAGTATGAGACACAGTTCCAATTGTCCTGTGTCCTAATCACTCCTCCCAGCTGTGCACTCTAGGCTTCAAATCTCAAATTCAAAATAAAAAAAATTGCACCAAAACAGCAGAACGAGAACAAGAACATCAGAAATCCCATCATGCTTCGCACAGCGTCAGAGGAAAAGTGCCTGGGCAGATTTCTTCTGTGCAGCTAAAAATGAGGCTTGGGTAAGAAAAACAAAGTTCGGATGCTGTTAAACTACCAAGCCTTCAGTGCTGCTGAGTAGATTTTTAGTCTGGAGGTTCACTTTTAGGCCTTGTTTCCACTTAGTGCGCTTCTATCCGCTTCTGTCCACTTTTTATCACCATATCAATGTTACAGATTGATACATATTGCTGAAAAGCGGACAGAAGCGGACAGAAGTGCATAGATGGAAACAAGGCCTAAAGGGAAACCAAGGTGAGGGGGATTTAGAGGCTGACATTTTTATTTCCTTTTAAATAATGCACATTGCCTGACTGTCCTGCTTATCCTCTGCCTCTAATACTTTAAGCCATAGATCTTGAACAAGCAAGTTTATTAGATGTCTATAACAAATCTGACAAGATTGGCTTCATGCATGTGTCAGGTGCATGATTTACACCCTACTGACCAGAAAGATCAGCAGGACTGCTTGGCAACTGACATTATTGTTTGGAAGCAAATCCATATGACATATTCCATAGATCTCACACCTCAGGTCCCTTTTAAAATGGAAACAACATGCAAGGATCACATTTCCCTATTGTATCACACTGCTCACACTGCTTGGATGCCAGCCTGACAACACATTTAAATGTGCAGTGACTAGGAAGTGTGATAACTGGTGACACCACTCTTTATTACACCAGTAATGCATGTGGGCTGTGAGTTTGTGCATTGTGTTGGCAATGGGACCAAGAAACTATACAGCCCAACATGGAGCTTGACCCCGGATCAATATCAACCCGCATCTATAAGATTGGGAGGCAATCTACAAAAGGATGGTCACAAAGGCTCCACCCCTCCCTACTCCCTTTGGAAATGTTCCTTTTCCCATATTTATGAACAATAGGCTCACACCTACATCATGCTAGGGTAGGATTACTGTAAGTACATCTATGGGAAACCAATACTAAGGTAGGCCCTGGAAAGATTTATGGTTAAATCTGGAAGCCGCTTATAAAGATATGGATATCCTCAAATACCCTCCCCCTCCTAGGTAAATATGTAACAGGGGTAACAAGTTTGAGAAAAATAAAGATACAATAAAATACTAAGTGAAAAAACAAGTATAATTTTTATATTCATCTTCCTATTTTCCTTTGTATCTTTCTTTCTTCTCTTTTGTATCCACCCAACATTACATGGGTGCTTGTTAGGGATGATCAATGAGAGGTAAATATTTTTGAGTTTATGCAAATTTGTGTACAAATGTATGCAGCTTGAAAATGGACTAATCAATTTAAACCTGGGTGGGACTTGAATGGTCCATTTCCAAGCTGCACATATTTGCATAAAAATGTATACAAATTTGCATAAACTCAGAAGTATTTGCATCTCATTGATCATCCCTAGGGCTTGTCTTTCACAATGATTGTAATTCTAGTTTGTGACATCATCTTGTTCTGTAGTTGAAAAATAAGAGATTTCTTCTTCTGTAGACTGCTTCTGTAGATCTTCCTCCAGCATTTTCATCTATACATTTCTTACTTCTTCTTTAATCTCCTGTTCTTCTGTGTTATTCTTTTCTACTATTCTTCTGCCTCGTTTTCTTTAATAGCTTAATTGAAGCTTGCTGAGCACCAATTGCCATTACTTCTAAAATGGTCTGGAACCCCGTTGGCGGGCATCTGAAGTTGCCACTGAGGCTTTGGTGGGCAAATTCAAATAATCATCTTGGCAGGATATCAGTATTTCAATTTGCCATTGAGCATTCTTATTGACACTAAGCAGCCATATTACAAAATAAGTGACACCAAGAGCCCAGTATAGAGTAGTATTTACTGGTAAATGGATGTTGATTAAAGAGTACAAAAGTATACACACAAACCAGGGTTACCCCCTAGGCAACCACTGTATAAGCAGGTGAGAAGATTAGACCTGTCCCCACTCAGGATTAAGAAGTCGCTCTCTGTAGATAGGAATAAGGGGGTATACCTCTCCACCAGGGGTGGATACAAGTATCCAGTGTTATAAACAGAGGCACCAAAAGTATAAAATCGGCTAAAATAGCTGAAATTGCTTGGAAGGCAGTGGTGGACTTACCTCCTATAAGCAGACACAAAAACTGTCAATTTCAACAGACATGAATTTTATTGGTATAGTCCACAAAATGTTGCAAACTCGTTTCACAGGTATAGTCCTGCTTCACACACTACAGTAGTATGCACCTGCCTCTGTGCTTCAGAGGCGCCTGGTGCATCCCTGGTATACTACTGTTGTGTGCTCCCCCTTTTTTATTGCCTGAAGAAGCAGGATTATACATGTGAAACGTATTGCAACATTTTGTGAAGTATACCAATAAACTTCATGTCTGTTGAAATTGACAGCTTTTGTGTCTGCTTATAGGAGGTAAGTCCACCACTGCCTTCCAAGCAATTTTAACTATTTTAGCTGATTTTATACTTTTGGCGTCTTTGTTTACAACGCTGAAAGCAGCCATATTGGTCTTTTCAAGTGTACCCACAGGAATTCTTGTCAGCAAATTTAAATAATACTTTTTTCATTTAAGTGTATTTTGTAATAAATGCAACCTTATTTTTACATTTAAATCTTTATTATAAATAGGTAAGTAGATCTGTGCTATTAATGCAAGCTCATATTTATTGTTTAATTGAGCCCAATGTAAATTCTTAATGTGTTGCATACCTGTAAAGAGTTGAAGACAGCAAACAGATATTGGAATACTATAGAATGCTCATTTACAGCAAGTACTCCAAAAATCCAAGAGCTTCCAAGGATTGGGAGAAGCACGGCAACTGCTTTGGCTGTTAGCCTGTGGGGAAAAAGCAGAAAATGTAAGTTTCTGTCACAAAGAATTCCCTTGAATTACATTTCTTTACACAACAAACATCAGTAAAGACTGAGCAATGGTCAGGTGCTGGGCTACACTATTTTACAAAGTATAATGACCACTGTCATTATTCATTATGTCAAAACCCAGACAGAGAGGCACATTCTGAAGAGACCCATCAAACTAAGACTGTTGCAAAGTAAAACTGTAAAGCACATCTAGACTTTACTGAGAGGATGACACTAGCACCAAATCAAACCTGTTGTTCAGTTTAAAACATGCCACTGGCTGTGTCTTACTCAATGGCTGTGTTCATTCACTCTTGACATTTATGACTACAAAACACCACTGATGTGGGACCAACAGTACATCATCTTGAGTTAGCCTACCATGGAACCAAATAAGTTTTGAAATATTAAACTTTATATCCTATACACATGTTTACTATCTACACCTTTGATACATATTTCTAGTAACTGCATGTATTATAACAGCAGGCATCTCCAAATAGGATTCATGTGAAACATTAAAGAGTAGCTCTGGCTTGCCCAAAGTTTATTTCAACCAAAAGGAGTATGTTAACCACTTCCCGACCGCCGTATGTACAATTGGCGGCCGGGAAGTGCACCCCGCAAGGACCGCCGTATTGACAATTGGCGGCGGTCCTTGTAGGGGCATGGGCGGAGCGATCGCGTCATCAGTGACGCGATCCTCCGCCTCCGCCTGGCGCCGCTCACCCGCCGCAACATCCCGCCGGCCATACGGAAGCGCCGGCGGGATGTTAACCCCGCGATCGCCGCATACAAAGTGTATAATACACTTTGTAATGTTTACAAAGTGTATTATACAGGCTGCCTCCTGCCCTGGTGGTCCCAGTGTCCGAGGGACCACCAGGGCAGGCTGCAGCCACCCTAGTCTGCACCAAGCACACTGATTTTCCTCCCCCCCTGCCCCAGATCGCCCACAGCACCCATCAGACCCCCCCCTGCCCACCCCCCAGACCCCTGTTTGCACCCAATCACCCCCCTAATCACCCATCAATCACTCCCTGTCACTATCTGTCAACGCTATTTTTTTTTTTATCCCCCACCCTGCTCCCTGCCCCCTCCTGATCACCCCCCACCCCTCAGATTCTCCCCAGACCCCCCCCCAGACCACCCCCCCTGTTTACTGTATGCATCTATCCCCCTGATCACCTGTCAATCACCTGTCAATCACCTGTCAATCACCTGTCAATCACCCATCAATCACCCGTCAATCACCCCCTGTCACTGCCACCCATCAGCCAGCCCCTAACCTGCCCCTTGCGGGCAATCTGATCACCCCCCCACACCAATAGATCGCCCGCAGATCCGACATCAGATCACCTCCCAAATCCATTGTTTACATCTATTCTCTCCTCTAAACACCCACTAATTACCCATCAATCACCCCCTATCACCACCTGTCACTTTTACCTATCAGATCAGACCCTAATCTGCCCCTTGCGGGCACCCAATCACCCGCCCACACGCTCAGATTGCCCTCTGACCCCCCCTTATCAATTCACCAGTGCATTAATTACATCTGTTCTTCCCTGTAATAACCCACTGATCACCTGTCAATCACCTGCCAATCACCTATCACCCATCAATCACCCCCTGTCACCCCCTGTCACTGCCACCCATCAATCAGCCCCTAACCTGCCCCTTGCGGGCAATCTGATCACCCACCCACACCATTAGATCGCCCGCAAACCCGCCGTCAGATTACCTCCCAAATGTATTGTTTACATCTGTTATCTTCTCTAAACACCCACTAATTACCCATCAATCACTCATCAATCACCCCCTATCACCACCTGTCACTGTTACCTATCAGATCAGACCCTAATCTGCCCCTTGCGGGCACCCAATCACCCGCCCACACGCTCAGATTGCCCTCAGACCCCCCCTTATCAATTCGCCAGTGCATTAATTACATCTGTCCTTCCCTGTAATAACCCACTGAACACCTGTCAATCACCTGCCAATCACCTATCACCCATCAATCACCCCGTCACTGCCACCCAACAATCAGCCCCTAACCTGCCCCTTGCGGGCAATCTGATCACCCACCCACACCAATAGATCGCCCGCAGATCCGACATCAGATCACCACCCAAGCGCAGCGTTTACATCTATTCTCTCCTCTAAACACCCACTAATTACCCATCAATCACCCCCTATCACCACCTATCACCACCTGTCACTGTTACCCATCAGATCAGACCCTAATCTGCCCCTTGCGGGCACCCAATCGCCCGCCTACACGCTCAGATTGCCCTCAGACCCCCCCTTATCAATTCGCCAGTGCAATATTTACATCTGTTCTCCCCTGTAATAACCCACTGATTACCTGTCAATCACCTATCAATCACCCATCAATCACCCCCTGTCACTGCCACCCATCAATCACCCCCTGTCACTTCCACCCATCAATCACCCGCTGTCACTGCCACCCATCAATCAGCCCCTAACCTGCCCCTTGCGGGCAAACTGATCACCCACCCACACCAATAGATCGCCCGCAGATCCGACATCAGATCACCACCCAAGCGCAGTGTTTCCATCTATTCTCTACCCTAAACACCCACTAATTACCCATCAATCACCCCCTGTCACTGCTACCTATCAGATTAGACCCCTATCTGCCCCTAGGGCACTCAATCACCCGCCAACACCCTCAGAATGCCCTCAGACCCCAGCCCTGATCACCTCACCAGTGCATTGCTTGCATCTATTCCCCCCTCTAATCACACCTTGAGACACCCATCAATCACCTCCTGTCACCCCCTAGCACACCTACCCATCAGATCAGGCCCCAATTTGCCCCGTGTGGGCTCCTGATCACTCGGCCAATCCCTCAGATCCCCCTCAGACCCCCTTCCGATCACTTCCCCAGTGCATTGATTGCATCTATTTTCCCCTCTAACCACCCCCTGAGACACCCATCAATCACCTCCTGTCACCCCCCTAGCACTCCTATCCATCAGATCAGGCCCAATACAACCTGTCATCTAAAAGGCCACCTTGCTTATGACCGGTTCCACAAAATTCGCCCTCTCATAGACCACCTGTCATCAAAATTTGCAGATGCTTATACCCCTGAACAGTCATTTTGAGACATTTGGTTTCCAGACTACTCACGGTTTTGGGCCTGTAAAATGCCAGGGCGGTATAGGAACCCCACAAGTGACCCCATTTTAGAAAAAAAGACACCCCAAGGTATTCTGTTAGGTGTATGACGAGTTCATAGAAGATTTTATTTTTTGTCAAAAGTTAGCGGAAATTAATTTTTATTGGTTTTTTTTCACAAAGTGTCATTTTTCACTAACTTGTGACAAAAAATAAAATCTTCTATGAACTCGCCATACACCTAACGGAATACCTTGGGGTGTCTTCTTTCTAAAATGGGGTCACTTGTGGGGTTCCTATACTGCCCTGGCATTTTAGGGGCCCTAAACCGCGAGGAGTAGTCTAGAAAACAAATGCTTCAAAATGACCTGTGAATAGGACGTTGGGCCCCTTAGCGCACCTAGGCTGCAAAAAATTGTCACACATGTGGTACCGCTGTACTCAGGAAAAGTAGTATAATGTGTTTTGGGGTGTATTTTTACACATACCCATGCTGGATGGGAGAAATTTCTATGTAAATGGACAATTGTGTGTAAAAAAATCAAACAATTGTCATTTACAGAGATATTTCTCCCACTTAGCATGGGTATGTGTAAAAATACACCCCAAAACGCATTATACTACTTCTCCTGAGTACGGCGGTACCACATGTGTGACACTTTTTTACACCCTAAGTACGCTAAGGGGCCCAAAGTCCAATGAGTACCTTTAGGATTTCACAGGTCATTTTGCGACATTTGGTTTCAAGACTACTCCTCACGGTTTAGGGCCCCTAAAATGCCAGGGCAGTATAGGAACCCCACAAATGACCCCATTCTAGAAAGAAGACACCCAAAGGTATTCCGTACGGAGTATGGTGAGTTCATAGAAGATTTTATTTTTTGTCACAAGTTAGCGGAAAATGACACTGTGTGAAAAAAAACTATTAAAATCAATTTCCGCTAACTTGTGACAAAAAAATAAAAACTTCTATGAACTCACCATACTCCTAACGGAATACCTTGGGGTGTCTTCTTTCTAAAATGGGGTCATTAGTGGGGTTCCTATACTGCCCTGGCATTTTAGGGGCCCTAAACCGTGAGGAGTAGTCTTGAAACAAAAATGACCTGTGAAATCCTAAAGGTACTCATTGGACTTTGGGCCCCTTAGTGCAGTTAGGGTGCAAAAAAGTGCCACACATGTGGTATCGCCGTACTCGGGAGAAGTAGTATAATGTGTTTTGGGGTGTATTTTTACACATACCCATGCTGGGTGGGAGAAATACCTCTGTAAATGACAATCTTTTGATTTTTTTACACACAATTGTCCATTTACAGAGGTATTTCTCCCACCCAGCATGGGTATGTGTAAAAATACACCCCAAAACACATTGTACTACTTCTCCCGAGTACGGCGATACCACATGTGTGGCACTTTTTTGCACCCTAACTGCGCTAAAGGGCCCAAAGTCCAATGAGTACCTTTAGAATTTCACAGGTCATTTTGAGAAATTTCGTTTCAAGACTACTCCTCACGGTTTAGGGCCCCTAAAATGCCAGGGCAGTATAGGAACCCCACAAATGACCCCATTTTAGAAAGAAGACACCCCAAGGTAGTCCGTTAGGAGTATGGTGAGTTCATAGAAGATTTTATTTTTTGTCAAAAGTTAGCGGAAAATGACACTTTGTGAAAAAACACAATTAAAATCAATTTCCGCTAACTTTTGACAAAAAAATAAAATCTTCTATGAACTCACTATACTCCTAACGGAATACCTTGGGGTGTCTTCTTTCTAAAATGGGGTCATTTGTGGGGTTCCTATATAGCCCTGGCATTTTAGGGGCCCTAAACCGTGAGGAGTAGTCTTGAAACGAAATTTCTCAAAATGACCTGTGAAATTCTAAAGGTACTCATTGGACTTTGGGCCCTTTAGCGCAGTTAGGGTGCAAAAAAGTGCCACACATGTGGTATCGCCGTACTCAGGAGAAGTAGTATAATGTGTTTTGTGGTGTATTTTTACACATACCCATGCTGAGTGGGAGAAAGATCTCTGTAAATGGACAATTGTGTGTAAAAAAAATTAACAAATTGTCATTTACAGAGATATTTCTCCCACCCAGCATGGGTATGTGTAAAAATACACCCCAAAACACATTATACTACTTCTCCTGAGTACGGCAATACCACATGTGTGGCACTTTTTTGCACCCTAACTGCGCTAAGGGGTCCAAAGTCCAATGAGCACCTTCAGGCTTTACAGGGGTGCTTACAATTTAGCACCCCCCAAAATGTCAGGACAGTAAACACACCCCACAAATGACCCCATTTTGGAAAGTAGACACTTCAAGGTATTCAGAGAGGAGCATGGTGAGTCCGTGGCAGATTTCATTTTTTTTTGTCGCAAGTTAGAAGAAATGGAAACTTTTTTTTTTTTTTTTTTTCACAAAGTGTCATTTTCCGCTTACTTGTGACAAAAAATAATATCTTCTATGAACTCACTATGCCTCTCAGTGAATACTTTGGGATGTCTTCTTTCCAAAATGGGGTCATTTGGGGGGTATTTATACTATCCTGGAATTCTAGCCCCTCATGAAACATGACAGAGGGTCAGAAAAGTCAGAGATGCTTGAAAATGGGAAAATTCACTTTTTGCACCATAGTTTGTAAACGCTATAACTTTTACCCAAACCAATAAATATACACTGAATGGGGTTTTTTTTATCAAAAACATGTTTGTCCACATTTTTCGCGCTGCATGTATACAGAAATTTTACTTTATTTGAAAACTGTCAGCACAGAAAGTTAAAAAAATCATTTTTTTGCCAAAATTCATGTCTTTTTTGCTGAATATAATAAAAAGTAAAAATCGCAGGAGCAATCAAATAGCACTAAAAGAAAGCTCTATTAGTGACAAGAAAAGGAGCCAAAATTCATTTAGGTGGTAGGTTGTATGAGCGAGCAATAAACCGTGAAAGCTGCAGTGGTCTGAATGGAAAAAAAGTGGCCGGTCCTTAAGGGGTAGAAAGCCCTAGGTCCTCAAGTGGTTAAACTATTATTATGCATTTATACAGCACTAATATTTTCTGCAGCACAAAGCACACTAAAAATGCATGTTTGTTTCATTTTCGGCTGACTGAGAGTTGGCCCCTGGCCATGCACATCCTTGTACTCATTACCGTCATCAAGTGCGTCCTGCGAAGGCGCAGTAAAAGAAGCCTCGTACTGCACCTGCGCACAACGCGCTTGACAACGGTAACACATACACGAATAATTACAAAAATCTCCTAACCAATCCGATCAGATTAATGAAATTGATCCTATTTTAAGATTGATTTCATAAATCTGATCAGATTGTTTGGCAGAGTTTTGTCCCAAACTATCATTTCCGATTGTTCATACAAAGCATACTTTGTAAGTGATTGTTCAGCAAATTGTATCATTACTGGCCACCTTTAGTGGCATAAAGTGTATCTACTATAGTCTAGTCAAACTGCCAGTATTTTTTGGGAAAATGTGAAGAAACTGGAGTGCTCAGAGAATACTGATATGGGTAAACATGATAAAATGTCCATGTAGATAAGATCCTGATTAGAAACCACATCTGTGACTTTATGCAGTGTGATAAATGTACTACTAAGGATGAGAGAGTCATGGAAAATGGTGTAGATACAGAAGGATGAGCCTGAATGCAAATTTACACTGAGGCCTATCTAATAGCATTTTATAGCTAATAGCACAACATGGAGAACACTCTATATGATAACTATTAAAGAGAGTACTTACCATTATTGGAAAGTACTAGTAATCATTACCTCTACAACACCAATAAAGAGCAGATGTGATAACCATTGCATGGTACTAGATTAACTTTCTGGAGCAGGGGCCTTTTTGCGTGTGCATCCAAAAAGATGCCACAGAAATGTTGGCATCAGTATATTGGTAAAATGAATGATATTCTACCATTGGCAGTGGCTAGTTCCGATACTAAAATATCAGCAACTTTTACCAAGATTTTACTAACATTAACCTAACCCTCTTTTCACATGAGCTCTCTCCCAACTAATGTCTAATCTTACCCCCCCCCCCCCGCCACAATATCTGCCGATATCCACCACCACTAAACCTAGCCCTATTCTCCACCTCTACTGCTATTTATCAGGCATCGGCTACCTAACCCCATTATTTGTCAAAAGCTAATGGTGCACAAATTACCCTTGGGCACCGCTATAGCCACAATTAACATTGGAGGCTATGTGGCGCCCATATTACCAAAGTGCTGCTGGCACCCAAATTACCTGCTTTGATAATTGCAGTTGCAACCTGTTTAGCCTTTAGTCCTGCATCACTTGCCCTGGAGATTAAATTTTGAACTTTTTGTTAAAAAATATTATACTAATAATCCTCTACATCTAGTGCCTTCCCCCTTGAAATAATGTGCTTAACAGGAAACTCAAAGGAATGTCAGAATGCCTGAACCTCAAAATTACATAAGATGAATGATTCAGATAGGGATAGCTGGAAACGCTGACTTCCGATTCCGTAGAAATTCTGATTTCCACCAGTGCTGCTTACCAAGTCTGTGGATTTTCAGTTAGTAATAATCCAAGTAGTTTTTTTGTCATTGTTTTTGCATTCACTGATTGGTCGAATAATTCTGAGTTGACTTGGAAGTATTGGACCAATCAGATAATGCTGAATTTTACTGCTTTAATCAGAATACCAGTGAAATTTTAGGCCGATCACAAAACTCGGGAATATTCGGTAGTGAAAATCAGTCTAATTCAATTTTCATGGAAAAATTTGGCATTCTCTGATTGGTCCAATGCTTCCAAATTCTGTAATTTGGCTAAAATTACTGAGTTGCGATAATGTGCTATTTCCACGCAAATCCGATTTCTGATCAGAAATACCAATTTCAGATTGAAAACGGGGAAATTTCAATTCCACGGAATCCCAATGAGCATCCCTAGATTCAGAAAGTATTGTTTTCCAGGAAGTAAACATAGTAGAGAAACTACATATAGAAACTATATGCTGTCTTTAAATGATAAGTAAATTGATTAATGCAATAGTGTAAATCATCACTCTTTCAGTCCAAAAAAATAAATAAACAAGGGAGAGAAAACAAAACAAGAGAAAATAATTCATAATTTCCTTAGATCCATCATAAAAGCCTAAAATGTCATCCGGACTAGGTAGAATGTTAACAATTGGAAAACATGCATCAAGCAATTATAGATAAATTACATTTCAAAGGCCTAGTACAGACATTGTGATTGTGAGATGTATGAGAGTGCTAACGCCTTTCTGTCTGATGAGCACTGCAGTGCAGGCTTCCTGCCCACTTTGTAGGCCATGCTAAATGGTCTTAAGCCCTTATTTATATCACAGTAGGTAAATAATTCTCTAGTTGGCAAGCACCAATGTAAACAAACAAAGTAACTGGACAGTAATTTCTGGGCAATCAGTGCCTTTATTTACAAACCAAGTGGTCAATCAGAGATTTGTTTATCTCTAAAAGATTAATCTCTAAAATATAAAAAGGCACAGATAAATTAACGGGCACTGGTGAGTGACTTACTACAACAATTCAAACTACAAAGTTCTGATTAACTTCCAGTATTACATATGGATAATATGTTTTTTAGATGGCATTGGGTGATAGAAGCAATAAGTTTACCTTCCTTTCTAAGGTACTCGTTGTCAAATATTTAATGAATTTGTTAATGTAGTTTTAAACTTGGAAGTTAAATATAGTATGTTTTTTCTTGTTAATCATTAATACTACACTGAATTATAGCTTTTGCTGTGCTGCATACCCACTAGCTCCATGTGAATTCTTCATAATTTTGTCCCAGATTTTCACCAGTATGGAGTTTTTATTCTATCTGGAATACATTAGTGAAGCGTAACTCACAATATACATGTATAATCTCCCAAGTATGCTGTGACAGATGTATGAGTCACAAGTTATATAGCTCATCAAGTGACCGCTAAAGTACTCCTGTACTGTACTTTTTTGACCTATTAAAAAAAACAAAAAACACAACATAACTCACCTACTCCGGGTTCTCTTTGCTGTCTTTTACGCCGTGTCAGTTCTTCTGTTTCGTCGCCATGTCCTCTTGTATCTGCCAGCATTATCACTGCTATAGTGCTGACCCGGAAGTAGACTGGAAGTACTTCTGGGTCAGCACCATGGCACTAATAATGCCAGTAGATAAAAGAAGACACTGTGGCAGAACAGGAGAACTGACAGGACAGAAAAGAGAGAGAAGGAAACCCAGAGTAGGTGAGTTATGGTTTTTTTCTTAACAGGTCAAAAAGTACAGAGGTACAAGTGGGCATGATTGGGGGCATTCCTAGGTAGGGTAACTGACATTTCCACCCCACCCATATTCGACGATCTGGTCAGTCGAAGGTTTCGGCTGACTAGAGAAGGGACCCCTGGGGGCATTGAACTGAAAGGATGGCGCTGTGACTAAGTCACAGCACTATTCACAAAACGGCACCTAGTGCAATCAAACCCCCTCTCAGTTCAGGGGTACTTTAAGGAACCACTGTTGTGAAAAGAACTACAAATGTTTAAATGTATGTACATATAATACATGTTTACACATCCATATGAGATGTAAATTTGTCTCACAATCTGACAACTCTAAACTACTTGATAGGGTTTATTTTCAAATCATTCCCTGGAAAAGCTCATCCAGGGAGTGCTTTTGAAAATAAATTAAATATTTAGAATCCCTCATGAGAAGCTGGGCTAGTTTCAAACCTATTGGTAAGAGGTTCAGAACTGTCAGATTAATATAACCTACTGTAAGTGATGCCAATATAGGGAAATGGTAATTTGCACTGCATTTTACTATTGGACAAATGTACATCTTATATGATTATCATTTCTTGGATTTATTTAGTGCCAACATATTATGCAGCGCAGTACAATACATACGATTACAATACAGATAATAAGCAATAAGATACAACAACATGGTACAGGTAATAAGCAATAAGATACACAACACAATACAGGTAGCAATACAATGCCAGATCATACACTGGAGTGGTAGTCTCAATAATGCAAGTTCACATATTCTGGGTAGAGTGCACAATCAAGTATGATAGACTAGGAGTGAGGACCCTGCCAGAGACTTCCAATCTAGAGGGCAGGGGGTTGACGCTAAAGGAGGGGGTGCATCAAGAGTGTCTCGACAGAGGGAGTTAGGGCAGGGCTGAAGTGGGGTAGGCCTCCTTGAAAAGGTGAAATTTTTATATTTATGTGTACACTTGCATTTGAGATTAGTTTTTCATTGTAGTGGACCTTTATGCTCCCAAGAAAGCGGTCTTCAACATGATAGACGTACAGTCAAGAAATCTTTAGGGCAGATTAATAGCTTTGTCTTTGTACTTTTTGGATTGATTTGGATGACACTGCACTGTTACCGCCATGTGGGGGCCCCCCGTATGAACACTACAGCTGAAACGGAGGCTGAGAGGCACTGTTTTCTAGCACCTGTTACATATTGGGCTCCATGAATAGTCACTTATATGTAGGGTCGCTAGGTCCAGAAAAAATTCAAACAAATAAGTCCTTTTTTTGTAGAAAATTATGTAAAAATAAAAATCAATGTACATCAAAGCTGTCAACCAATTTATTTGTGAAAGACTCGTTTCTAAATGCATTAAAGTCTGTATTGTCATTGTGTCATAAAAAATGATTATTAATCATTTTATCATTTCTCAGCTATCAGCAAAATACTCTCGTCGGATTTGCTTTCTACAGGGATAATTTATGTAGATCAGAGGATGGTAAAAGGATTATCATAGATCTGAAGTACATTGAGGGTGAATCAAAAAAGGCTCCTGCTGGGTTGGAAGTATACAAGTAATGTTTCAGAAAATGTTATTACCTACATATCCCAGCTGCACATATTTTTCACCTGTAGGGCCTGCTGCTTTGTAGGAAGGCCAATTGCTTAACAGGAGTAGTGTTGCTGTTCAAGTTTGGTATATGGTGGTATTCATCCCAAATGTTAGGTGTTCCTTTATGGAGGAACATTTCCCAAAGCAAATGCCTTCATTGTTCATCAAATGCTCAAAAAAGTTCTACATCACTGAAAGATTTAAGCACATGGGCATGACACTTATACCCGGAGTGACATGTGACATCATGAGATAGACATGGGTATGTATAGTGTCTAGCACACAAATAACCATGCTGTGTTCCTTTTTATCTATTGTTTACTCTTAGAAGTCACTTTCTGCTAGGAAAGTGTTTTATAGTTGGAATTTCTTATCAGTGAGGGTCACGCTGTAGTCACTTCCTGTCTGAGTCAGGACTGAGTCAGCCACTTACATACCTGATATTTAACTATTTCAGGCAGAGAAAGAAAAAAAGGAACACAGCATAGTTATTTGTGTGCTAGGCACTGTACATACACATGTCTATCTCATCATGTCACGTGTCACTTCGGGTGTCCTTTAACCACTTGCCGACCGCCTACTTCATATTGGCGGCGGCAAAGTGGCAGCCCCAGGACCACGTAACGCAGATTGGCGTCAGGTCCTGGGGCACTCTCTGGCCGGGGATCGCGCGCTGGGATGCGCGCGCATCCACCGGCAATAGGCTCCGCCCACCCGCGACGTCAACCCGCCGGCCAATCGGAAGCGCCGGCGGGTTGTTAACCCCGCGATCGCCGCTACAAAGTGTATAATACACTTTGTAATGTATACAAAGTGTATTATACAGGCTGCCTCCTGCCCTGGTGGTCCCAGTGTCCGAGGGACCACCAGGGCAGGCTGCAGCCACCCTAGTCTGCACCCAAACACACTGATCTGCCCCCCCCCCTGCCCCCTGATCGCCCACAGTACCCCTCAGACCCCCCCCTGCCCACCCCCCAGACCACCATTTGCACACAATCACCCCCCTAATCACCCATCAATCACTCCCTGTCACTATCTGTCAACGCTATTTTTTTTTAGTCCCTAAACTGCCCCCTGCTCCCTCCTGATCACCCCCCCACCCCTCAGATTCTCCCCAGACCCCCCCAGACCCTCCCCCCCCTGCGTACTGTATGCATCTATCCCCCCTGATCAACTGTCAATCACCTGTCAATCACCTGTCAATCACCTGTCAATCACCCGTCAATCACCCCCTGTCACTGCCACCCATCAATCAGCCCCTAACCTGCCCCTTGCGGGCAATCTGATCACCCACCCACACCAATAGATCGCCCGCAGATCCGACATCAGATCACCTCCCAAATCCATTGTTTACATCTATTCTCTCCTCTAAACACCCACTAATTACCCATCAATCACCCATCAATCACCCCCTATCACCACCTGTCACTGTTACCCATCAGATTAGACCCTTGCGGGCACCCAATCGCCCGCCCACACACTCAGATTGCCCTCAACCCCCCCCCTTATCGATTCGCCAGTGCATTATTTACATCCGTTCTTCCCTGTAATAACCCACTGATCACCTGTCAATCACCCCCTGTCACTGCCACCCATCAATCACCCCCTGTCACTGCCACCCATCAATCAGCCCCTAACCTGCCCCTTGCGGGCAATCTGATCACCCACCCACACCAATAGATCGCCCGCAGATCCGACATCAGATCACCTCCCAAATCCATCGTTTACATCTATTCTCTCCTCTAAACACCCACTAATTACCCATCAATCACCCCCTATCACCACCTGTCACTGTTACCCATCAGATTAGACCCTAATCTGCCCCTTGCGGGCACCCAATCACCCGCCCACACCTCAGAACGCCCTCAGACCCCAGCCCTGATCACCTCGCTAGTGCATTGCTTGCATCTATTTCCCCCCTCTAATCACACCTTGAGACACCCATAAATCACCTCCTGTCACCCCCTAGCACACCTACCCATCAGATCAGGCCCTAATTTGCCCCGTGTGGGCTCCTGATCACTCGGCCAAACCCTCAGATCCCCCTCAGACCCCCTTCCGATCACCTCCCCAGTGCATTGATTGCATCTATTTTCCCCTCTAACCGCCCCCTGAGACACCCATCAATCACCTCCTGTCACCCCCCTAGCACTCCTATCCATCAGATCAGGCCCAATACATCCTGTCATCTAAGAGGCCACCCTGCTTATGACCGTTTCCACAAAATTTGCCCTCTCATAGACCACCTGTCATCAAAATTTGCAGATGCTTATACCCCTGAACAGTCATTTTGAGAAATTTGGTTTCCAGACTACTCACAGTTTTGGGCCCGTAAAATGCCAGGGCAGTATAGGAACCCCACAAGTGACCCCATTTTAGAAAGAAGACACCCCAAGGTATTCTGTTAGGTGTATGATGAGTTCATAGAAGATTTTATTTTTTGTCAAAAGTTAGCGGAAATTGGATTTTTATTGTTTTTTTCACAAAGTGTCATTTTTCACTAACTTGTGACAAATAATAAAATCTTCTATGAACTCACCATACCCCTAACGGAATACCTTGGGGTGTCGTCTTTCTAAAATGGGGTCACTTGTGGGGTTCCTATACTGCCCTGGCATTTTAGGGGCCCTAAACCGTTGGGAGTAGTCTAGAAAACAAATGCCTCAAAATGACCTGTGAATAGGACGTTGGGCCCCTTAGCGCACCTAGGCTGCAAAAAAGTGTCACACATGTAGTATCGCCATACTCAGGAGAAGTAGTATAATGTGTTTTGTGGTGTATTTTTACACATACCCATGCTGGGTGGGAGAAATCTCTCTGTAAATGGACAAATGCCTCAAAATGACCTGTGAATAGGACGTTAGGCCCCTTAGCGCACCTAGGTTGCAAAAAAGTGTCACACATGTGGTATCGCCGTACTCAGAAGAAGTAGTACAATGTGTTTTGAGGTGTATTTTTATACATACCCATGCTGGGTGGGAGAAATCTCTCTGTAAATGGACAATTGTGTGTAAAAAAAATCAAATAATTGTCATTTACAGAGATATTTCTCCCACCTAGCATCTGTATGTGTAAAAATACACCCCAAAACACATTATACTACTTCTCCTGAGTACGGCGGTACCACATGTGTGGCACTTTCTTGCACCCTAAGTGCGCTAAGGGGCCCAAAGTCCAATGAGTACCTTTAGGATTTCACAGGTCATTTTGCGACATTTGGTTTCAAGACTACTCCTCACGGTTTAGGGCCCCTAAAATGCCAGGGCAGTATAGGAACCCCACAAATGACCCCATTCTAGAAAGAAGACACCCCAAGGTATTCCGTTAGGAGTATGGTGAGTTCATAGAAGATTTTATTTTTGTCACAAGTTAGCAGAAAATGACACTTTGTGAAAAAAAACAATTAAAATCAATTTCCGCTAACTTGTGACAAAAAAAAAAAATCTTCTATGAACTCACCATCCTCCTAATGGAATACCTTGGGGTGTCTTCTTTCTAAAATGGGGTAATTTGTGGGATTCCTATACTGTCCTGGCATTTTAGGGGCCCTAAACCGTGAGGAGCAGTCTTGAAACGAAATTTCTCAAAATGACCTGTGAAATCCTAAAGGTACTCATTGGACTTTGGGCCCCTTAGCGCAGTTAGGGTGCAAAAAAGTGCCACACATGTGGTATCGCCGTACTCAGGAGAAGTAGTATAATGTGTTTTGGGGTGTATTTTTCCACATACCCATGCTGAGTGGGAGAAATATCTCTATAAATTGACAATTGTGTGTTAAAAAAAGAAAACAATTGTCATTTACGGAGATATTTCTCTCACCCAGCATGGGTATGTGTAAAAATACACCCCAAAACACATTATACTACTTCTCCTGAGTACGGCAATACCACATGTGTGGCACTTTTTTGCAGCCTAACTGCGCTAAGGGGCCCAAAGTCCAATGAGCATCTTTAGGCTTTACAGGGGTGCTTACAATTAGGCACCCCCCAAAATGCCAGGACAGTGAACACACCCCACAAATGACCCCATTTTGGAAAGTAGACACTTCAAGGTATTCAGAGAGTAGCATAGTGAGTCCGTGGCAGATTTCATTTTTTTTTGTCGCAAGTTAGAAGAAATGGAAACTTTTTTTTTTTTTTTTTTTTTTTGTTACAAAGTGTCATTTTCCGCTAACTTGTGACAAAAAATAAAATCTTCTATGAACTCACCATGCCTCTCACTGAATACTTTGGGATGTCTTCTTTCCAAAATGGGGTCATTTGGGGGGGATTTGTACTATCCTGGAATTTTAGCCCCTCATGAAACCTGACAGGTGCGCAGAAAAGTCAGAGATGCTTGAAAATGGGAAAATTCACTTTTGGCACCATAGTTTGTAAACGCTATAACTTTTACCCAATCCAATAAATATACACTGAATGGGTTTTTTTTTATCAAAGACATGTAGCAGAATAACTTTCGCGCTCAAATGTATAGGAAATTTTACTTTATTTGAAAAATGTCAGCACAGAAAGTTAAAAAAGTCATTTTTTTGACAAAATTCATGTCTTTTTTGATGAATATAATAAAAACTAAAACTCGCAGCAGCAATCAAATAGCACCGAAAGAAAGCTGTATTAGTGACAAGAAAAGGAGGTAGAATTCATTTAGGTGGTAGGTTGTATGACTGAGCAATAAACCGTGAAAGCTGCAGTGGTCCGAATGGAAAAAAAGGCTCTGGTCCTTAAGGGGTTTTATGACTGCAGTCCTTAAGTGGTTAAGATGTGCCGACTTTGGGAAACTTGTTCACTAATACAGGAATGCATGCAATTTGCGAAAAGAACCACTCAAGCAGCAACACTAATGGGCATCTGCTTCAGAGAGAGGGAAAGTAAGTTGTTGGTGGTCCCACAGCTCTTAGCTCCCCTGTGGTTACAGAAACTGCTCCCCTGTAGTGATGAATAACTGTAATGAATAACTGAATAACTGTAATGAATAACTGTAAAAATAACAAATATGTACGCAATATGTAGGGTACGTTTATGCCACAGTAAAATATCCAGTAAATTACTTTTTCCTATGTAGCTGCAGCTTACAGTAGGTAAATGACAGGTATTTCTTTATTCCCAAAAGCAGTCCCTAAACTGCAGAGGAGTGGCACAACTGTTAAAATAGTATACAGGGATGGAATACACTGGAGCATAGGCCGGAGGCTAACTTACATTCTATAATGACTAGCATGACCTCTGACCTAAAGTGAGCTGTCCACTGGTGTTTGCAAAACCAGCATGTCCAGACAGGAACATGTTTTGTGAACATGGTCACTGTGGTGAATTCATTCCAGACTAGACATTTGACTATAGGCAAGAGGTCATACTGGCCAGTATGGGGTGGCAGTTTGTCACTGGTAAACCCATGCCATGGTGAATTCCATTCCTAGTGTACACACAAGTAGGGAAGCTTGCAAGCATGTGTATCTGTATAGATCCTTTCCATTCACATATTTCAGAAAAAAATTGAAAAAAAGCGGACGTGGGAGTTATATGTATATAAAGCCTATATTTTGAGGAAAACAATTAAAAGGTAACTGTGTATAGTAACTGCGTGTATAGACATGAGGTGTGAATATAGTCACAGCTGTGACAAACATTAGAGATGGCAGAAGCCAACTGAATTGACACATCACAGCTGCACTTTTTTTTTATTTGTCGTCAACAAACGACATAACTGAACATGTACACAAGAACTAAACGGTGTCACATTTTAATTGTTATTAAAAGCTAACTCATTCAACTCCTTAAAACCCCACATCTGCTGTTGCTTATTTTTTTTTTTTTTATCTGTAATGTATTATTTTTAAAATAGGTATGCCACCTGAAAAGCATTTTATATCTTTGATTGGCATGATGATGCAGTCTATGTCATTAGCTCTAAATGACAAGGGAAATAAAAGTTTGCTTTCTTAAAACAGAAAGAATTTGCAATAATTCAGGTAGGAGTGAGCTCCGAGATGTCTCCCACAATGCATCAGTGCTGAATATATGCAAATTAACCATTGTTGCCCTTAGAAGCTAAACACAACTCCAGAAACGCTGGAATGCAATGATGTGTCAGCTTGTTAATTAGTACAGAGCAATAATAATCCAACATGCATACAGACTGTTTTGGATTGGTTGATCCTCATCAGTGCATGCCATGGATTAATTTGGGTCACCATGAGCTTGCTGGTTAGTTTAAATGACTAAATGGTTAGTCTAAATGACAAGAGCAGCCATGTCAATGTATCCACATCCTTGGCATCTAAAAATTGAAAACGTACCAGAAGTCACCTAGAAATAAAAGATAGATACCTCAGTAGAGGGAGCCTTCTGGATGGTCCAGATGCTTTCCCGATCCTCTTACCCCACACCGTTTCAGAGCTGGGTCCCTCAACACATATTCATCAAGATGGTATATGGACCAGAGCCTCACCATGTACAAATAAAGGGGCTCAGGCAGCAGTGGTGGGGTTGAGGAAAATTTTGGAAGCATCTTAACTCGATGGACGTATGCCTTTTTTTAATCCAAATAACTATGTAACTATGTAAGTGGAGATAGGTACAGTATATTCTGGCGTATAAGACTACTTTTAAACCCTTGAAAATCTTCTGAAAAGTCAAGGATCGTCTTATACGCCGGGTGTCATTGCTGCCGGGTGATACGCCCTATCCTGTTACCGCCTCTCAGGATTGCAGTGAAGCAACATCAGAGAGGCAGAGAAGGATGTAAATAGGATAAAAGAAAGAGGCAGGTTTTATGGGCACAGTGTCATCTATTCTTCTATACCACTCTGATAAACAGGTAGAAAACAGGTAGACAGGGAGAGTTGACCAATCCAACCAGTCAATCACCTATATACTGTTATATACTGGGTACCACATACAGTACAGCACCAGTATCTGTTCATACATAACACCAATTTATGATTTTTTTATTGTATTTGGGTGTGCATTGAAAGAGGGGTAGTCTTATACAGCGAGTATATCCCAAACTCTACAGGGAGTGCAGAATTATTAGGCAAGTGGTATTTTTGAGGAATAATTGTATTATTGAATAACAACCATGTTCTCAATGAACCCAAAAAACTCATTAATAATATCAAAGCTGAATATTTTTGAAAGTAGTTTTTAGTTTGTTTTTAGTTTAAGCAATTTTAGGGGGGTATCTGTGTGTGCAGGTGACTATTACTGTGCATAATTATTAGGCAACTTAACAAAAAACAAATATATACCCATTTCAATTATTTATTTTTACCAGTGAAACCAATATAACATCTCAACATTCACAAATATACATTTCTGACATTCAAAAACAAAACAAAAACAAATCAGTGACCAATATAGCCACCATTCTTTGCAAGGACACTCAAGCCTGCCATCCATGGATTCTGTCAGTGTTTTGATCTGTTCACCATCAACATTGCGTGCAGCAGCAACCACAGCCTCCCAGACACTGTTCAGAGAGGTGTACGGTTTTCCCTCCTTGTAAATCTCACATTTTATGATGGACCACAGGTTCTCAATGGGGTTCAGATCAGGTGAACAAGGAGGCCATGTCATTAGTTTTTCTTCTTTTATACCTTTTCTTGCCAGCCACGCTGTGGAGTACTTGGACGCGTGTGATGGAGCATTGTCCTGCATGAAAATCATGTTTTTCTTGAAGAATGCAGACTTCTTCCTGTACCACTGCTTGAAGAAGGTGTCTTCCAGAAACTGGCAGTAGGACTGGGAGTTGAGCTTGACTCCATCCTCAACCCGAAAAGGCCCCACAAGCTCATCTTTGATGATACCAGCCCAAACCAGTACTCCACCTCCACCTTGCTGGCATCTGAGTCGGACTGGAGCTCTCTGCCCTTTACCAATCCAGCCACGGGCCCATCCATCTGGCCCATCAAGACTCACTCTAATTTTATCAGTCCATAAAACCTTAGAAAAATCAATCTTGAGATATTTCTTGGCCCAGTCTTGACGTTTCAGCTTGTGTGTCTTGTTCAGTGGTGGTCGTCTTTAAACCTTTCTTACCTTGGCCATGTCTCTGAGTATTGCACACCTTGTGCTTTTGGGCACTCCAGTGATGTTGCAGCTCTGAAAAATGGCCAAACTGGTGGCAAGTGGCATCTTGGCAGCTGCACGCTTGACTTTTCTCAGTTCATGGGCAGTTATTTTGTGCCTTGGTTTTTCCACACGCTTCTTGCGACTCTGTTGACTATTTTGAATGAAACGCTTGATTGTTCGATGATCACGATTCAGAAGCTTTGCAATTTTAAGAGTGCTGCATCCCTTTGCAAGATATCTCACTATTTTTTCACTTTTCTGAGCCTGT
Source organism: Hyperolius riggenbachi (assembly GCF_040937935.1). Lineage (NCBI taxonomy): Eukaryota > Metazoa > Chordata > Amphibia > Anura > Hyperoliidae > Hyperolius > Hyperolius riggenbachi. Next base: position 503,471,928 of record NC_090646.1, read on the forward strand.
CAAGTCCTTCTTTTGACCCATTTTGCCAAAGGAAAGGAAGTTGCCTAATAATTATGCACACCTGATATAGGGTGTTGATGTCATTAGAACACACCCCTTCTCATTACAGAGATGCACATCACCTAATATGCTTAATTGGTAGTAGGCTTTCGAGCCTATACAGCTTGGAGTAAGACAACATGCATAAAGAGGATGATGTGGTCAAAATACTCATTTTCCTAATAATTCTGCACTCCCTGTATATTTTAACTTGAAAAGTTTTGGGGGTCGTCTTATACGCCTAGTTGTCTTATACACCGGAATATACAGGTAATTATGGTGCACAGTCGTGACTAGTAATTTTGGATCTCCATAAAGAATAACTACATGAAGGTGACAGCTATCTAATTATGCCACACAGATCATATTAGTGGTTTCAGGGATGGTAGTGGTGTGATTTAATGGTGGACAGACCTTATTAGCGTTTCAGTGGCAGTACCGGTGTGATTTAGTGGCAGATGGATCGAATTATCAGTTTCCATTAGCACTTACAAACCTAGCAGTGGGGGTATGTTAGTGCTAGGCGTGGGTAGGGGGTTTGTGTTAAGCATCGGTGGCGTAGGGTTAGGTTACAATAGGCAAAAGTAGAATATCGGTAACATTATCAATATTTTGTAGAAATACAAGGAGAGCTGGGCACTGTGTTTTTTATTGCAGCAGTGTCAGGGCATGAAACGAACACTGTGATTCGGGGAGTGACACTAGGACCAAAGCAGACCGATATTCTACTATAGGAAACATGTATGCACCAATATTTTCAAGTGCTGTAATAATATGTACATCTCTGGAAGATCCACTACTTAGGTAAGTATCTGGTTTTAGCGTTTTTAAAAAAAAATGACGTGTGCTTTAAAGTATTTGAGACCAAAGTATATATTTTAGCTTTGGATAGAGTTAGAGGGGTTAAAAACATTACCAGGATGTATTGCTTTTTGGGATTCCAATGGATGGATCAGCCACTCACATCCTTTTGTTTGTGACTCTGATACTGAGAAAAGTAACAGAGTCAAGAAATCAATAATAATCTGGCCGAGGTACTGAATAGCTCTTAAATGTACATTTTTCAGGAGAACAATCCCTCTTTTGGATCTGAATCCCTCTCTGTCCCTCTTTCTTCCTCATTTGTCCCAGTTTCAGGACTGTGTAAAAAAATACATAAATATTTATGTACTAAAATATGTTTTTCTGCTTCTAAACTTTATTTGCATCCTCTAAATTGATATAATGCTTACTGACTTTTATTTCAAATGTTAATATGAAGGAAAATACTGATGACAGAAATATGGATGGATGGTCAATGAGATCCAAATAATCCTCTAATAATACCAATTGCTATGCAGCCTTTAAAAGGGACCAATCACATGCTGCTGCTGCTGTGATATTTGATTGGTCCATTTTCAAGCTACCTATATTTGAAAAAACATTAGAATACAAATCGTCATCAACTCAGAATTATTTGCATCTAATTAGCCATCCCTATAAAAAAGACTATGTGGCTTGAATTTGAATCGGCATCTTATGCTCATTCTTTGTGGCATGGCTGACTAGTGGCGGGAAGGTTGAGTGACTAGAGATGAGACAGGGATTTGTCCTAAAGCATCCCTTACCCATATGTAAATAAAGATTACTTGTACTTACCTGGGGCTTCTTCCAGTGCCATACTCTCCCCTCCCAGGCTTCAAAGCCCCTCCATCCACCCTATTGTGCCAATGTCCCCCTCAGGAAATTCTACCGCCCACAATGCAGGGGACCCAAGAGACACATATGGGCCTCAGATTATGGGGGGGCTTTAAGAAGCCCCAGTTAAGTAAAAGTCACAATTCAGGTGTGCTTTAAGCATGTTATACTTTTTTAGCCCAACAATTTGGAAGGTAGGGCATAACTCCCCTAGTGTAACATTAAAATTTAACCTCCTCGGCAGTTATAACGAGCCAGGCTCAGGGTGGAAAAACAAGCCAGGAGCGGTAACCCCGAGCAGGACTAGTGGTAGCCACCGGCAAAACTGTGCAGAGCATAGCGCGCAGCGGGTGTTTTCACTCACCTCCCAGGGGATCCTGATGCCAGCAGCCATTCTCCTTCCTGTCCTCTTAGTCTCTGCATCCCTCGGGTGAGATTGCCGTTTGTCGTCATGATGAGATATGGTGATCTCACTACAGGGTTACAGCACCACCCGGAGGATGGAGGGAGAACCGCAGTGCTGGATCCCGGGGAGGTGAGTGCTGGGGCTGCTGTAGATCTCTCTGCCGTTCAAATTTTTTCCTGGTTATAGGGTCTAAAAGCTTACAAAAAAATTGGACCGCTTTTAGGGCTTGATTCACTAAACCATGATAGCTCATAGCACAGCCGCGCTAGCTTTTTTTGCACGTAACAATTTGCAATTGTGCGCTAAAACACATGCAATAACGCTAGCGCGGCCATGCTATGAGTTATCGAGGTTTAGTGAATCAAGCCCTTAGACCCTAAAATCCAGAAAGCATCAGACCGTTAAAAGAAAAATAAGTAGAGTCCTGCTTTAAGTTAACAATAAAATGGTGCCCAGCCAGTAGCAGATAAAAATGGCATAGGACATGCACCTATAAAAATGGCGCAGCTATAGGCGGCAATATTAAAAGTCGCAATTAGCGGTAAGGAGGTTTAATTATGGCAGCCCATAAATAGCAGGGGCCTAGTGCCTGCTATTTATTGGGCACCATAATTTAGCCTCCTCGCCACTAATCGATTCGTGGCTTTTACTATTGCTGCCTATGGTGGCAGGGAGTAGGTATAATTAGGCGGGGGATAGGGTTAGACATGGGGGTGGAGAGGTTAGGGTTAGGCAGCCAGGGTGGAGTAGTTAGGATTAGGCATGAAGGTGGAGTGGTTAGGTTTAGGCAGCAGAGGTAAAGTGGTTAGGGTTAATGTGAACCAGAGATGAAGCACCCTCATGTATTTTACCATATATATCAGTGGGAACATTAGAGAAAACACCTACCCTGCTCTCTGTTTCCTTCTTCACTGCTCAGCTTGCTTCTTATCTGCCCTGATAAAATCCCAGACTGATCATTCAGTCTAGCTTTGCTCAGTAATCCTTATAGTTGAGTCATTATAGCAGAGCCAGAAGCCAGAAGGGGGCAGGCTTGGGCTTGAAAAGACATCAGAGAAGACAGACTTAGCTATAATGATTCCTGAGCAAAGCCAGACTGAATGCTCAGTCGGGGCTTTTATCAGGGCTGATAAGAAGCAGGCTGAGCAGTAGAAAATGAAACAGAGAGCAGGGTAGGTGTTTTCTCTAATGTCCCCACTGATATATATGGTAAAATACATGAGGGTGCTTCATCTCTGGTTCACTTTAAGCACATGGGGGGTCTTAGGGTTAGACATAGGTAGAGGGAGGGTTCAGTGTAGAGTAGGCAGAGTTGTAGGTATACATTACCTTCTCCCGGCAATCACCATCTGGCTTCAGTCACCGCATGGTGATTGGCTGACTGCAGACTCCAGCAAACTATCCAGGAAGTGAAGGTGACAAGACCAGGTAATGTATGAAATATGCCAGTAATGACATCTTGTTACTAAGGTTATTTAACATTTTAGGACATTTCTAAAATGTTAAATAACCTAATTAACAAGATGTTATTATCCGCATCACCCTACACCATTTTTAAACCGCGCTATTATTGTATTTATCCGCTCAGCCTGCCCTACTATTTGCTATTTCAGCTTGTTGCACTGCAGATAAATGTTAGGAACTAAGGAGGACAGGTAGACTGATTTGTTATATGTGGCATTATATATGGCGCAGAGAGTGAAGGGTATAGACATGATTAGATGAGGAGATGGTGTGCGCATTTGTTTCTTCTGAGGATTTAGAAGGAAAGTGCTGCAACTGAGCTTCTAGCATCCCCTTGTTGCTATATTTCTCGGAGGTGTTGGTAAAATATTTGCACAAGAGAAAAATGACCCAAGCTATTTATTAAGACATTCTTTTCTCTCTCTCTCTCTCTCTCACTCTCTTTTTCTTTTTACATCAGCCTCCATTATTCATTTTATGATCTAGGTAAAGAGAAAGTAAATAAAACAAGAAAAGAAACATCACCATATTACGGGTGCTATGAAAGGAGAAAGTTTATAATGTCATAAAGAAAGCAGTCTCGCTAAGTCAATACTTCCCGTTGTTTCTGTTTTCCAATTTCTGCCTCTCTCTAGACAATCTGTCAGTCCCAAGAAGCTGGGAAAGATTGATCATGCTAGATGAAATTAGCCCAACCTGCCATTACTCTTGGAAAGCAAATTGTATTGCTTTTCAAAACAGCCCATAAGTCACATTGGAGATTCGGTGAGGATATGGGTAAGTTATATATACTCACCATGTCTGACCTCAGCTGCACAACTCTTAGGACTTTCTGACAAGTGAGAAAATTAGCTGTGTTAGGAAAAAAAAACCTTCAAAATGTACTTCCCAAAATCAAATCTGTATGAAGTGAAACTTGAAGTTAGAGGCAAGTTGGGATTCTATCTTTATTTCTTTGTAATAAATGGTCTCCTGGCTGTTATGATCCTTTTTTGACTTCAAGTATCTGTCATGATGGAGGATTAGGGACGGGTTAGGCTTAAATACTTATTTACCTGTTCTGACATCATCTCTTCAGGCTGCTTGCCTCCCTCCCAAACAACACTCCCATAGATGCAGCATCGGCTATTTATTTATTTTTAAATTGCCACCAAGGCTCTTGCCACCCTCATCTGTGTTGAAGTTGCCCATCCCCAGTTCAGCAGCCGCTACCTAATTTGGGGCTGCTGAGCTGGGGGTGGGGCACGGCAACACAGGGCAGAACTTAAAAATCGGCCTGGTCAAGGTAGGGACTCTTTTCATTCACCACCATTTTTGGTGGATGTGGCTTCAGTGTATGATGCATCAAGAAATCCTACTGTATATGGTATTGGATCAATGCATATGGTATCTGTAATGTGATGTGAAAAAATAGGAGACTGGTTGGGACTGCTCTTTGTGGATCTGTGGATTGTGGTTGTTGTCTGCCCTGATGGATGGAGGTTGGACTGTGAAGTCAGTAAGTATGGTGGGAATAAGCGTAGTGGGGGGTTACACTATTAGGTGAGTTAGGGAGTAGATGGGATTAGAAAAATGGTGAAATAGTGCTCTAGCACCCACACAGCCCATAGTCTATGGATCCAGAAGCATAAAATATATAGCAGAAACCAATCCCATTCATTGCAATTTAGATATTATCTATGTATTGTCTCTAGTGCCATAAATTCAGCCCCAGTTAAAGAGATACACAGGGGATATATGCAGGCATTGGCTGACCTAAATATCCGAAGTGCATTTCTTAAGCATACACTCGGTGAAAGGACCTATAGTGAGGTTGGTCAACCCTTCAGTGTTAAAATTAAAAACATGTTTCCTAGAAATGTATGTCTTGTCATGTGGGAGTGTAATGCACACACCCTCCTGTAAAACTTTGTATTGATTGCAGTTCTGACATTTCGGTGTGCCCACACTAGTTCACAGTTCCCCTGTTCGGTCAGAGCAGTGATATTTCATTAACCAACCTTCCAAGGTGAAATGTTATTGAATGATTAATCTTATTATATTTGTTAAAAAAAAAGAATGTGCATGTGCAGAGATTGGAAAGAAAAACATTCGCTTCTTTCATATAAAATGAAAATTAAATGTACAATAAAATGTGTAGAGTATGCTAGTTGTAAAAAAAACATATACTATTGATGCAAATATGTGGATACAGTATGTACAGAATAATTTCTATATTTTGAACATCGCATAGATGAGTGAACTGACAATAGGGGTGGGGGGGGGGGGGTGATGCTGAGGAGGCAGTAAGGAAAAACTTCCTGATGCTGAGGAGGAACTGGGAGTGGAGATGAACTGTCTGTTGGGAAAGAGGATATCTGACTTGACTAGGGCAGGACTGCCAGCCAACTAAAAATGGAAACCAGGGGAGGGAGGGCTATCTCACACTAGAGGGGCTATAGCTTAGTGAATGCCAGCATGCATGAAAGATGAGAGGTTAATTGGCCTTGGGAGAGGGCACCTTGCATAAATATGTTTATGTTTTATTAACCATGTGACATGAAAATAAGTCTTTGCACTGTCCTCCCTACAAAAGCTTAGATAGCACAGTTTAATTATCTCTGACCTGATAACATCACTACAGAGTTGAAAATAAATTATAGCAAACTACTCTTCTGCTCCCAGGGAATTCAATGGCAGAGTTCATTAGTAAACAAGTTTAAAATACACATTCCAGGAGCAGACAGTAGCAGATTGTATACATTACTTAATTGTTACATCTAATACATTATCAAAACAAATGAACTGTTTAAATAAACAGGAGGGATAGACAAATAAAATGTGTGGGTTTAACCACTTCTCTACCACAGGGTTTTTCACCTAAAAACCACAGCAATTTTCACATTTAAGGGAGGCAAGGGTTAATGGGCTTAATGGGGGTATAATTTATTAAAAAAAAACCTCACTGATGCTGATCAGTCACTAATGCTGTGCTAGTTAACTGAGATCCTCTCACGAGTGATCTCAGTAACTGTAACAGCATACAGACTGATGCAATGTTTACACACATTCTGCATGAATGAGCACCGTCATTGGCTTTCAGCCAATCATGGACCAGCGGGTACCCGACGCGTATGCACATCTGCATGCACGCGGACGCGAACGCGCACGCGATCGCGAACGCGCACAGCAGCAAAATAAACAGGAGTTGCCTATCTACGCCCCTGTGACTCAGGTGAAGTTTAAAGGGGCGTAGATAAGCGTGGCAGAGGTTGTTAAGTGGTTAATGTACAATAGAACTGTTTACATTTAAGCTATAATGTATGAAAGTGGATAAATGGTGTATTTTTTCACTTTTTTCCTTATTTTCCTTATAAAATGCATGGAAAATAAGGTAATTACTAACAACAAATATCAGCCACAAAAAAGCCTAATTTGTCCTGAAAAAAACAATATATTAATAATTTAGTTATGATAATTATTGATAAAGTTATTGCCAAAGTAATCAGAGCTGAGCTGAATGGGGAAAATGACCAGGGTAGGGAAGTGGTTAAACAGGGATCACCTTCGGATTGCTTGTGTTAGATAATTCTTGATAAATAAAGCTTCACTTTAATGAAAGGAGAGAAAAAACCCCAATAATTCCTGGGAACATATACCGGTAACTGGTTGGAGCACCCTGAACTGGCAGCTGGGAAAATTGCATTGGCTAACTGAAAACCAGAGTCCGTTGGTGCCTTCCGCTGTATAGTTTGTATATGGTAGAATATATAATCAATTCCACAGAAACAAACAGTTTATTCCTAACTATAAACATTATGTGGTTTAATCTCATAAGCAGCCTAACCTAGTCATTTGTGATGGCAGTTTTCAACAGTGGTAATCTGGACATACATGCATTCAGTCTTCTGTCTAATTCCAAAAGTTTTGATGAAAGATGCACATGAAAGATTACAGCCCTTTGAATATCATTTCATGTACATAAATAAACTCATCAGTAAACAAAAAATTAAATTAAAAAAAAAATTACAAATCGGAACCCCTTCAGCCTGGAAAATTCCCACTGCTCTACCAAGGATAAAAACGGATCCATTTTCAAAGATAGCCCGATCCAATTCACTTTTTCTCCTAAGTTTTCTCCAAGATGATATTTTCACATCTTATACAAAATACCTTTTAAGTCGCCAGCATGCCTGAAAATACTCACAATAATTTTGGCAGTAGTGTTTTATCTACTTTTTAATATTAATTTAGAGATGGAAAAGTATCTGCTAGGAGAATATTTAGGAGAAAAGTGCATTGGTCCAGACTCATAAGAAACAGAACAAGTGGGCTGATTCACAAAGTTTTTCTGTTGACTAATCTCACCTTACTTATTAACTCTCAATTTATCTCACCTTCAATGGCTTAATCTTTTATCTTTCCTTATCTAACTTAAAGGGAACCAGAGATGCAGCACCCTCATGTATTTTACCATATAGATCAGTGGGAACATTAGAGAAAACACCTACCTTGCTTGCTGTTTCATTCTGCACTGCACAGCTTGTTTCTTATCAGACCTGATAAAATCCCCAACTGAGCATTCAGTCTGGCTTTGCTATAATGATTCCTGAGCAGAGCCAGCCAGTGCTGCTCGGATACCACTTTTCACTATCTGGATGTAATTCAGATCTGGATACCCAGATATCCAATCTGGGTCGGATATCCGAGTTTAAAATTTTCCGATCCGGATCCGAATCGGATATCCGACCTCAGTATCCGCCGGATTCAGATATCCGGATAGAAAACCGGAAGTGACTTGAAAATGGCAAAACAACTTTTTGGAGGTCTCTCTCTCTCCTCTCTCTCTTCTCTCCTCTCCTCTCTTTCTTCTCTCTCTTTCTTCTCTCCTCTCTCTCTCTTCTTTCTCTTCTCTCTTTCTCTCGCTCTCTCTCTCCCTCTCTCTCTCTCGGCCTGGATGGCATTTTTGCCATTGCAGGTGATTTTGGCTTCTGCTCGGATATCTGAACTAACTATCCGCCCGGATTTCGGATTTCAAATGGGAAATCCAAGTTTGCTTGGATAGTCTATTCGGATTTGAAAAAATATCCGAATTGCTATTTAAAGTTCGGATAGTGGAAAAAGTTCAGATTATCTGGGTATTTCGGATATCCGAAATCGTGCTGAACACCACAAGACACGAGAGAACACAGACTGAGCTATAAATATTCCTGAGCAAAGCCAGACTGAATTCTCAGTCAGAGATTTTATCAGGGCTGATTAAAAGCAAGCTGTGCAGTGCAGAATGAAACAGAAAGCAAGTTAGGTGTTTTCTCTAATGTTCTCACTGATCTATATGGTAAAATACATGAGGGTGCTGTGTCTCTGGTTCCCTTTAACCCATGGTTTATCTCTCCTTGTTTGACTTAACTCATGATTTATCCCTCTGTGGGCCATATCCTACTTAAAGCGATAAGTTGCTTGCAAATGCAAGCTACTTATCACCTCGCCACCACATGAGGATTACCGGTGAAAGCCTTGGCAATGCTCTGATATTCCATGCGATTGGGAGCGAGGTTTTGAGCTGTGGTGCTGTCCTTCAGCACAACAGCACTGCTGCCTCACTCCCCCAGGAGATGTGCGCTCATCTATCGTGATAGCATGCAGTTGACGAACATGACAATAGAGTTGCTGTGCAGGACGGTGGTTGCTTAGAGGCGCTGCCAGGATGGTGGTTGTTTAGAGGCGCTGCAGGGAGAATTGCTCAGGAGCCAAGAGGGTGCATGGTTCAGCTGCGGGAGGGGGGTTCAGGGCTGCACGAATGAACCAACGGGGAGCTCTGGGGTCTCCTTATAGAAGCATTCACTCAACGAACATCCACGCGATGAAAATCCTCATTGGTCCAGCCAGTGGACTAATGCGGAGCCCCGGTGGGAGCTTCAAAGATGCTTTGCCGAGGCTCAGAGAGAGTTACAGCAACGAGAGTTTCGGCGAGGGGTGGTGGATATTCATTGGTGCTGCGGGGAGAATCGCTTTGGGCCAAAAGGGTGCCTAGTTCAGCTGAAGGCGGGGGCTTCAGGGCTGCATGAATGGACCAACTGTAAGCTCTGGGGGTCTCCCTATTAAAGGAGACCCCCAGATGCAGCTGCAATGACATGTATTAGCTAATTTAGACCTGCTTTTTGCAGGCCTAAGCTACCTCTCATGTCTGACGGGATGCATCACTTCCTGGCAGCGTGAAAGTGTAATAGGATAGGGTGTAAAGCACTCGCTGGGCGATAATATTGCTCAAGTGAGTTTTTTAACACCCAGCCTAGGGTTAAATGCAATTGTGTCAACTGTCAAGGGACATTATTGTCCCATGATTATTGGACTCACCAGCGTTTAGCACTGGCAAGTCTGAAACTTGCATCAAGCCCTTTATCTGTTTTCTCACAATTATCTCTCCTTATTTGTTTATCTCATGCATTAAGCTCTCCTTACAGTTAAGGTGAAAATTAAGAAAGCTTTGTGAATCGACCCCACAAAGCCTTGCACCATTTTTTTTTCATATCCTTTTGATCAAATCTATTTGAAGACTATTTCTACCCAAGTTTAATGTATCCCACCTTTATAGTACAGCATGAGTAGCTGTCAGCTAAAGGGGTTAAAAATGATTGAGGAAAAAAAAGACCTGTTTTTTTTTAAAAGCGCAAAATCATCAGTACTTCAGAGTGCAAAAGATGCTAGTCCTAGTGGACACAGGCCGTGACCTAAGTTGTTAAAGTCCATCCAGGTCCATTCTAAGAGCTATCACAGCACTTTTCCCAAGGAACATGAAGTTGTTTGAAAGGCTGGTAAATGCTGTGAGATTATACTTTTGTCCTGTGGCCAGATATAATGACTTTTCGTTCTGCTGCATCCTGACTTGTCTCATTCTTGGCTCTTTATTGTTAATGGACAGATAGAAAGATGGCTGAGTCAGCCTGTGCCAGGACACAAATAGGTCTGATTTACCATTTCTTTCCAAATGTCAGTGTGTTACTGTACAAAGTCTATAAATCACGGCTCGCTCTGAAAGATGCCTGCTATACTCCTCCTCATATACTGCCAGCACCGTCTGATGATTATTAGTGACATTTTCCAGAGCACGATGTAAAATGAACATGAAGAATCAAAACAGCTCAAGAACCTTGTTATGCCCCCTCCTGTATAGCAACGTACAGTCAGAGCTACAAGAATTCTTCGACTTCAGAAAAAGCACATGGTGGCTTGAACTCCCAGCAGTGAGGGAAACCCGAGCTATACTACAGTTCTGATTAGATCAATCATTTACCATTTTAATCTTTAGACAGTATAAACGAGTAGGCGAAAAAGTACTAACAAAAATATTTTGAGTATTTTCTTGCTTGCTAGTGGTGTGTGAACGGCATTGTATTGTCGAGGTGAAAAAATATCAACTAGGAGAAAACTCAGGAGAAAAAAAAGTAATTGCATATGAGCCACAGTGTAATAAAAACAACAGTTATTAATAAATCCATAAACAAAATGTACACAGTACAAACGAGCACATGCATGCTGTTTGATGTAATGTGTAAACCACAGACAAGAAGTAACGGGGAGGTCTCTGCTCTTATATGCTTCGAATCTAGAAAAGATGAATGATGACACGTAGTGATGATCGTAATCTGCTAATTCCGATTATGCTAACTTTTGAGTACATTTTCTCAATTATACATAGTTATGAATTGTTAAGAGATAAAAACAGGGAACACCAAGAGCCCCAATAGTGTAATTCGTACTGGACAAGGTGGCAATAAGTTTGTGTTGCTAGATACTCACAAGTCAGGGTCACCAGCAGGCAACCACTGTAAAGGCAGGTGGGGAGATTGTCCTGACCCCACTCAGGATTAAGAAGTCGCTCTCTGTAGACAGGAAGAAAGGGTAGCAACCCTCCACCAAGGGTGGACTCAAAATTGTATACAATGAACAGATTCGCCAAAAGTATAAGATTAGATTAAATGAGCTTAAAAACCAACTTAAATGGCAAAATTGAAGGAGGAAGTGGTGGTCTTACCTCCCTCAAGCAGACACGACAACGACTGCGATTCAGACAGTCAAACACATTTATTAGGAACTCCAAAAAGAAATGCAACGCGTTTCGCAGGTTCAACCCCGATTCATCAGGCAATATAGGGAGGAGTATCAAACAATCTGCACAAGGATTCAAATTAAGCGTACAGAGGCGCTTAATTTGAATCCTTGTGCAGATTGTTTGATACTCCTCCCTATATTGCCTGATGAAGCGGGGTTGAACCTGCGAAACGCGTTGCATTTCTTTTTGGAGTTCCTAATAAATGTGTTTGACTGTCTGAATTGCAGTCGTTGTCGTGTCTGCTTGAGGGAGGTAAGACCACCACTTCCTCCTTCAATTTTGCCATTTAAGTTGGTTTTTAAGCTCATTTAATCTAATCTTATACTTTTGGCGCCTCTGTTCATTGTAAGAATTGTTAATTGAATTGACTTTGTATAAGCATTCGTAATTACGCATTCATTTACGCATAATTTACATGTAATTTCATGCCAACTATGGCAGTGAATAGTAAAGCCCCCATACATGCTATTGCTACTAATTGCTGCATATGTTAAGAAGAATAGTGGGGACAAGTACCAAAAATTTTTTTGAAAAAGACTAAGTCGTTTTTGAGAAAATCGTTTTTAAAAATGCATAGAAAAATGTTTTTTAAACTCAGAAAAATAACAGTTTAACCACTTAAGCCCGAAGGGTTGAAATTTTTTTACATCCGAGCAACTTTCACCCCCCATTCATTTGCCAATAACTTTATCACTACTCATCACAATGAATTGATCTATATCTTGTTTTTTTCGCCACCAATTAGGCTTTCTGTGGGTGGTATATTTTGCTAAGAGCCACTTTACTGTAAATGCATTTTAACAGGAAGAATAAGAAAATAATGGAAAAAATTCATTATTTCTCAGTTTTCAGCAATTATAGTTTTAAAATAATACATGCCTCCATAATTAAAACTCACGTATTGTATTTGTCCATATGCCCCGGGTATTTCACCGTTAAAATTATGTCCCTATCACAATGTATGGCGACAATATTTTATTTGGAAATAAAGGTGCATTTTTTCCGTTTTGCGTCTATCACTGTTTAGAAGCCCATAATTTATTAAATCATATTGATATACTCCTTTGACATGAATATTTAAAAAGTTCAGACCCTTAGGTAACTATTTATGTTTTTTTTTTATTATTATTGTAATTTTTTTTTTTTTTAATGTAAACTTGTATGTGGGTATTTTTTGGTGTGGGAGGTAAACAGGGTTTTTTTTTTTATATATTTATATGTTTATTTGTAATTTTTTTTCTTTTTAGGTGCAATTTGCTATTTGGCCACAAGATGGCCAGAATCAAAAAGTCCTGGGAGCGATCGATCTCGCTCCCAGGCAGAAGAAAGGAGCCCAGAGCTCAGAAAAGCCGCAGCGTCTGAAGAGATGCTGTCGGCTTTTCTCCGGGGGGGTCCGATCAGCGAAAGGGATTTATAATCCCTTTCACTGATCGGTGGGCTAACGGGCAGCAGCGGGGGCGCGCACGGGGGGGCCCGCGGGAACGCGCGCGACCCGCAGGAGTGCGCGCAGCCCAACTGGACGAGAAATCTCGTCCAGTTGGGCTTAAGTGGTTAAAAACCATTTTTCTTCGTATTTTTAAAATCAATTTTCTCAAAAACTTTTTGAAAAATTCTTTTTTGACTTGTACCCACTATATCACAACAACTCTTAGCCAGTCCACATTCAATATACAGAACAATGACAACCTGTCAATAATATAGTCCTCATAATAGCTGCAAGCCTTAATCAGGAAGACGTGACAAGAGAGTATTCCCTGATTCCCTGGGTATACACCTCAAAGTATAAACGCATACAAGCCTCCATAGCGTAAAACCATTTGATTGTTTATTAAAAGTTAAAAGTGTGCACTTTCATGCTCAGTCAGTCACAATAGTTTTCAAGAACTGAGAGTTTTAATAGGCTCTACCCCATGCGGTGGCCATCTGGCCGGATTGGAACTGAGCTGCAGCCTCATGTTCCCTCCGGACTCCCACATACTGCGCTGTCCTGTGCTCCTATAACTTCCTTGTTTGTGACCCTGCCCTACTAGTTTAGTCACTGACGTGACTCATCAGAGGCCTCAAATCTGCTACACTGGGATTCAAATTCACAAAAGGGGATGGGGCCAAAAATAGCCAATTAGATTGCTTTGAATGATTTTTGTAAGAAAATGTAAACTGCTCCCTTTCTTACATTATTGATTCCAAGGACCCCAATGCTCATAAACCTGGTCATCATTGACTGACTGTGTGTCAAAATTACAAAAAGTGGTCGGACCCAAGAACAACCAAATGCATACCTAAGCAACACCTGGTCTTTAGCTAGTGATAATAATAATAAAGGAATACAATATTTATTTAAATAATACTTGCCATTGTTCGGTTAAAACTTTGCAGTCAGCTTTGCACGCTTACATTTATTTGTTTACTATGAGTTTCTTGAAGTACAATTTATAGGGGGTTAATTCACAAAAACAATTTCTTACAAATTATCTCCCCTTATCTATTTCTCCTTTAAATTGCAAGTTCAAAAGAGCAGGGTTTAGTCTAATTACTGTATGATTTGTTAGAGCGCCCCCCCCCCCCCAAAAAAAAAATGAATGTAGACCTACTGTGTGCGAATGTTATTGTGTGACATCTCAGGGAGTTTACCATATGATGCTGAAAACAAAATATTGTACAAAAACCAATATGATATTTTTATTAATTTACATTTCCTGTGTGCTTTAAATACTGACTTAGGCAGTTAAAGAGACTCTGAAGTCTCTTTTTTCCGTTCTTTTGTTTAACATTCCTCTTCAGCTTTAATGCCAGAGTGAAATCACCGCATCCCCGTGGCAGAGGAGTGATTTACTTAGAAAACGACCCTCAAAGTTCTACAACGTTGCAGGTCGCAGATCATGCTGCCCTGACACTCCAGAGGGCTTCTCTTCCTGGAGAGGCTGAGCTTTGAGCTGTGCTCAGCCTCTCCTCAATCAATCTCTGCAGATCTCTGCCTCGTCCCCACCCCTCTCAGTGAAAGAAGACTGAGAGGGGCGGGGAGAGGCGTCGATCCGCAGAGATTGACTGCTGAGGAGGCAGAGCTACACCCTAAAGCTCTGCCTCATTGAGGAAGTGAAGCCCTGCAAGTCCCTGGGGCTTTGCAGGGCTTATCTCTAGTAATAAATCACTCCAGATTTTACTCTGGCATTAAAGCTGAAGAGGAATGTTAACCATTTTACCTCCCCCGGGACAAGTAACTACGCGCCTGCAAAATGCCACAGCTCTGTGCAGGGGTGTAGGTACTACGTCCCTCCCGTCGCCCCCCCGCCCCTACCCCCCCCCCCCCCCCCCTCCCACGCTCTGTACTGAATGATTACCACTGATCGCCAGCTGCTAGATCAATGAATGGGGAAAAAAATCCCATTCATTGATCTAAGTTCCCCTGTGAATGGCTGCATTGACCCAAACATCAGTGCCACTGGTGGCAGACAACCTGGATGGACAGCGGCAGGTACCAAGGAGGTGTGATGGAATGCAACAGAACCAGAGGAAAAACTAATGCCCAACGTAGAAACTGATCAGTTTAAATGGAAAACAGATTGTTTTTTAATGGATCAGTTTTTCATCTGTCCAGAGAAAACCAGATATTATGCTATGTCACATGACATAAACAAATGTTGACTTTGGCCTAGTTCACATTATAAATTGCTTGTGCAATCATGCTTTTGAAAGCCATTTTCCCTTCGCTTTCAGCGATTTGCACTTTAAGCGCTTTTGTAAGCACTTTTGTCAGTCGATTTTTTTTTCTTCCTGACAACACTCAGAAAGTGAACTCTTTGCCCTGGAACTAATAAATACAATGTATTTATTCTTAAAAGCATCGGTCAAATCGCTTTACAGAGCAATTCTTCAAGCGTTGTGCGATTTCCTTATACTTTCTATTAAAGCGCAAATGCTCCGAAAATGGTGCAGGAACCGCGTTTGCGATTGGAAAGAAAGCTCACCGCTCATGTGAAAACACTCAGATAGAGAAACATTGCAGAAGTGCTTTTGAAGCGATTTTAAAAATTGCCAGTGCTTAAAAAAAGCGAAAATGCTCTTAGTGTGAAACGCTCAAAACTTGATGTACGTTAACTATGTAACCTATAACATAGCATGCGACTGACCAAGTGCAACTTTTTTTGTGCTTGTGCATTATCTGCATGCTATTGGTTCTTGAGATTAATAAATATATTGATTGCTGGTTAGTGCTATGTTTCAAGCAACTTTTGCACCAGCACATAGGCTTAAGTCAATATCTACAAAAAGGTATATATATATATATATATATATATATATATATATATATATATATATATATATATATATATATATATATATATATATATATAAGCCAAGGGATATATATATATATATATATATATATACAGTATACACACCCATGTGTGGTGTCACACCAGCTCTGTTGATGTGTTTCAACTTTTTAGTTGTTTTTATGTGTATTCTACTTATATTTCTCTGTTAATGATCAACAAGGTAACATATAGGTTAAAATACAATCATTAAATCAAACAGAATCAGCTGTGTGGGTGGAAGGAAACTGGGAGCAGAAAAGCCGTTCGCTGCTAACAAGTTGAGGTTGCAGAAGACCGTTCGATGTATTAGAAAAAAACAAAACATACACAACAGCAGCAAGACAATGGGTGGTCTTTTTTCATTGCTAATGTCTCTGGCAGGCAGGAATTTCAAAGGTTTCAAAGGAAAGTTCTAAAAATGAACAAAGAAATAAGCAGATATGAAGATCGAAAGCACAGTGATCAGCCAAGGAAACGTAGCACAGCAGATGAAGGACACTTCATGATGACCTCTTTCACAATTGGAAGATGTCCAGTGGCACCATCGGCTCATACATGGAAGAAGCTAATGGAACCCTGGTACACCCAACTACAGTCCAAAGAATTATGATAAGAAGTGACCTTCATAGAAGACTTGCACTTAAAAAGCCACACCTCCAACTTGGAAACGAGGCCAAGTACATGCATACACATGAACTGCTGTGCAGAAATACAACTAACTGATAAGTGTGAATTAATATATGGCTGTAGCACAAGGCAGTTTGTTCATTGAAGGCCAGAAAATGGAACAAGGATTAGTGTCTGCAAGCGACAGTTAAAGAGGAACTCCAGTGAAAATAATGTAATAAAAAAGTGCTTCATTTTTACAATAATTATGTATAAATGATTTAGTCAGTGTTTGCCCATTGTAAAATCTTTTAAATCCCTGATTTACATTCTGACATTTATTACATGGTGACATTTTTACTGTTAGTAGGCCATGTAGCTGCTGCATGCTTTTTTGGCAGTTGGAAACAGCTGTAAACAGCTAAATTCAATGTACGGTACTACTGCTGAACCGCCGCTGCCCGGCCTCCCTCAACGCGTCACTCTCCGGACTCCTCCTCCTCAGTCACTCACTTCACAGTGCCGCCCACTGCCAGCCACCCACTACCACCGGACCGGTACTTCCTGAAACTTTTGTATGGGGAAGCGGGCAGAGGGGGGAGCGCTAGCGGAGGGGGTGGGGGGAATTTCTGACCCCCCCCCGCGATCGGGGCATGCTCCCCCCTTATGCCTGCGACCCCATAGGGCCCCCAAAAGCGGGATGTTCGGGGAGTTCGGGGTTCGGCCCGAACATGCCGAACATTGCGGCCATGTTTGGCGAACTTTCCCGAACCCGAACATCCAGGGGTTAGCCCAACACTACTGGCGGCAGTGTCGGGCTTGCTATACTAAGTTAAGCAAGCCCCAGAGAATATTTAAAATTATTTCCAGTACCCCCTATTGGTCTTTTAGCAGATCAAAGGTAATCCTCCCTGAGAGAAGTGCCAGCTGCAGGGATCGACATGTGGGTGCTGTTAGTTGATTGGTAAGTATCCGAGGATGATGGCATAGGAAGTTGCCGAGGAAACTGGCTGAAGATTATACAAAAGTAAGTACATTATTTATGGTTAAGATTAAAATACTTCTCATCCTTGTATTTTTATTTTGCATTTAACTCTTTATAAAAATGGGTACATCAGTACCTCTATGCCCGTTTCACATGAGGAGGGGGTGGGCATCTAGGGGTAGAGCATAGTGGAGGAGGACCAGAGGGGGTAGTCTGCGTGATAAGTGAGCAGAGCTGTGATGTATTTGTTGTGTTCCACTGCTCTATAGTGATTCAGATGCCCAGCAGAATATCCTTGGCAGAGAGAAGAGAAAGATAGGAGAGAGAAACAAAGAAAGAGAGAGTGGAAAGAGAGATGGATAGAGGAGATGAGAGAGCTGCTCCCAGTACAGATAGTGGACAGACTAACATCCATGAAGTTGTACCTGAGTGCAATGGTTGCTGCCCTCACACACGACATGAGATGGGGTTTGGCTGCTGGGTAGTGCTGCCATGTGTCAAACCTGATACTCATGTTACCAAACACTGCCATTTGGCTGCATGTAATTGCAGCTTAAAGTCAATTGTGGCCAGCACCCAGGAGGCTGAACTGCCCTAGAGAGCAGTTCAGCATTCCAATGGAAAAAACTGAAACACACACCAGGGATTCCTCCAGCCCCTACATTAAAGCGGAATATAACCCGGCATTTCAACTTTGCTCTAAAACATTTTTTACAGTATATTATATGCAACCAGCATTTTTTTTTACTAGACCAGCATTGGAAGGGTTACACGGAGCTTTAAAGGTCCTGGACAGAACTGCAGACGCATCTGAAGCTAACATAGATACATTTTGTTTACATAAATGTATCTAAGTGTGGCATGTGACTCACTCTCTCTGACTGAGAAGGAGCTGGAGGACAGCCAAAGAGTGTGTAACATTTATCACTTGTTACATTCTATTTAGTTAAATGTATCCATCTGAACTTCTGCATATCTCTCCACGGAACTTTAAACCTCTGTGTTTAACCCTTCCAATGCTGGTCTAGTAAAAAAAAAATGCTGGTTGCATATAATATGCTGTAAATAATGTTTTAGAGCAAAGTTGAAATGCAGGGTTATATTCCGCTTTAATAATTATGACAGTCCCCATTACTCCATGTAAAACCAGCAGTGTACACACACACGCACGCACGCATGCACGCACGCACGCACGCACGCACGCACACACACACACACACACACACACACACCAAGCATTTCTATCTTCTCTTTTCCCCCACACTACAGCACAGGTATGTCCCCTCAGCAGTACCATCCTCTTCCCATGCAGGACAACATCCCATCAGCATCAGGACAAGGCTGCATGGACATGAGGAGGAAAAGTAACACATTTTTCTCTGCAAAACAGGATACTTTTAGAGCTGGGGTTTATTGCTCTGCAGCCTATTCAATCAACACTTAAGGGTATGCATGTGTGGAGGGAAAAAAGGAATGTTTAATTGCAGATTATAAAGTTGGTGACAATGGAACTAGTACACTCAGAATGTTGTATTGATGAGCATCAGTACTAGCTGCAGTAGTCATCAGCCCCAATATCCTGGGAGGGCTGCGGTCATTTCTAATAGCAGTGAATAGCAGGAGGCTGGAGAGTATCTACTAACTCCTTCTGAATTGTGTTCCTATGTGACCTCTAGCTAAGCAGAGCAATGACATGGATTCATGCTAACAGGATTAGATCAGTGTTGCAGTCAGACACGCTTCTAGATACCTATTAAAGCAGGGAACATTGGGAGGTGAAATACATTCACCTGATTGCGGCATTACTTTCCAGCAGTCTCAGCGCTGGCTGAATGAGCTCACTGACAACTGCTGCTCTAGATTTCCATGGTGAGAGTTCCATTCTCCTGCATTACCACATACTATACACGACCGCATTTAAGATCTAGCGAAATTGACTATTGGAAATCAAAGGGAATATCTGGCTGTGACTGTGTGCTCCAACCAGAAACATAAAAAGGAAAGAAACAGTTTGATAGAGATGAAGATTAAAGATTGGCGTGCACTTTTGTCGATTTGATGCTGGAAGCTTTTTACATAGTACATAGAATGCCAATAAACATCTACAGGTGATTTCACACAAAAAAATAATTTACAACGGAAACAATTTTCCATGTGCACTCAACTCCTCAGCGTGATCTCAAACGCCTGTGAAGCACTGTAGATATCTACTTCAATAGAAAGTGGCATAGCTTTTACATATATCCTACGTTAGTTACACATTCACTATTGTTTTTGTTTAGCTCAAAATTGAAATTTTAATAACAAATGATTATAATCTTAAAGCAGAATGAAACCCAGCATTTCTTCTTTACTCTAAAAAATTATTTACAGCATATTATATACAACCAGCATTTTTTTTTACTAGAACCGCATTCAAAGGGTTACACACAGGACTTGACAGTTCAGTGCAGAGAAATCTGGACGCATCCGAAAGCGGACATAATGTTATCTTGTGTTTACTTAATTGTATCACGTGAGGAATGTGACACATTCGCTGACTGTGCAGAAGCTCCTGGACACAGACAGAAACTCAAAGCATTTCTGCCTTCAATACATAATGAATAAAACCAGTTATTAATAAAATGCAAAGTCAGCTTTCAAAGCAAAAAACTGTACTTTTGGGAACTTGTAATTTCTAAATGAATAATAATACTTATGCACAATTGTAAATATGATAACCATATGGGATATAAAAAGTAGGAAACATGTATTTATTGAATAATATGTCAGGGTTTTATACCGCTTTAAGGCTATGTTCACAGTGGGGGATAGCAGTGTCAGTATTGCACTGCAATTGCAAGCCTATTAGAAGTTCAGAATGCATCCGGTGTAATGCAATCCAGTTGACTCCAGTTTAGCATTGCGGAGAATGCAGTGCATTACAGCATAACACATGCATTAACAGTGGCAGTGAAGCATACTTTTCATTAAATGTATACTTCTCTGTATACGGGCAGCACAGTGGCATGCATGGTCAGGGCCAGATTTCTGGGAAGGCTACAAAGGCCTGCAAAAGGGAGCAGGACTTGGAGAGATAAGCATTAAAGTAAATCATCTCTCCTGCTTTTTTCTGTTCTACCATAATTCCAGAGACCCCTGCATCTCTCTAACTTCCTGGTGTGTGTAATGACAGCATCTGCTTTCACATGATGATCCCATCCTCTGTACGATAAGTGGGGACATACAAGCTGCTGTGAGATGTGCCAGGGGTTTACCACAGCGGAACTCTCAAGTTCAGTGAGTATTTTTTGCCATGCACACATTCACTGTCTGGTTTGTACAATAAAAAAAACATACAAATCGAGTCATTGCGATCTCCTGGATCCCTCTCTGCCATTTCCGCAGCTCCCTGCCATGATCCTGGCCAGTTTTAGGCAGTGTTTACAAACAAAAAACATGGCCTTACAAAGGAAGTGATGTTTATGTATATATATATATATATCATGTTACAGTATACTACAAGTTTTTATTACATAGTGAATTATCTGCACTCTACTCAGGCATTCTCACAGTTTCTCAGCATGGGCAGCTCCCTTCCCCCTCAGACAAGCTGAAATTGAGAACAGAGGCCCTGTCTGTGACTAATAAACAAAGCACACACACAGAGCCTGCAGAGGGTGTGGAAGGGGCTTGCATAACTTCTCCATATCACAGCAGAGGCAGCACATTCCCTGGGTCGACAAATCTTGACAAAGAAAAGAAGATTACATATATCACAGAGACAGTGCAACTATAAAAGGCTGCAGTAATCCACCGCACTTTAGAACAGGTATAGGAACTTATAGGATAGAAGAAATAAGGCTGAAAATGTTGTTACACAATCTCTTTAATTCTTTCCTGAGTCATTTTAGTAATAGAGCATTATAGAGTGTTAGCCACCAGTAAAATCAGGACGTTTTGAAACAATGGCATCTATTTATATTTGCAAAATAAGCTACTTATCTCCTTCTGATGCGCAAAGTTTATATAGCTGTGTGCTCTAACATCTTGTGAGTATTCAGGAACAAAGTCTAAAGAAGGCTCATTAGTCAAAGATTCACTGTTTTTCCTTTAAATTAGCCAATAAACGGTATCATTCTGTTCCTGATCATCTCTAGTGACCAGTCAGGATCAATGTCATTGACAAAAAAAAAGATCCAGAGTGCCAGATGATCTTGGTCGAGTACATGTGCAGCAGTGGTGGGCGAAATTTTGCATATGCAAAATTTCGCATCGAAACCCGTATTTACGCATCGTAATCATAATGCGAAATTACGGGGAAAATCATAAGTGATTTTGTATGTAATAGTAGTATTTCATAATTTAGCATAATTTTTCGCCTAATTTTCATGCAATTTACCGGAATTTTGTGCTGACTTTAAATATGCAAAGAAAAATGGTTTTTAAACTCATTTTTTAAAGTTTAAAAACCATTTTCCTTTGCATTTTTGAAATCGATTTTCTAAAAAACTATATGGTCTTTTGTGGAAAAAAATGTCTCCTTGTACCCACTAGTCCCTTTAACATAGGTAGCAATTTTGGCGTCCATAGCATGTATGGGAGCTTTGCTATTAACCTCCAAAGTCGGCATAAAGTTACGCAAAATTGAGTGAAAATTATGCACATTTTTATGTGAAATTACAAATGACTACAAAATCAATTTAGTTTGCAAACCGTAATTACATATAGGCGTAATTGCGAAAATGTACACAAAATTTAGTGAAATCGTCATTTTGCTAATTACGATCATGACTAATATGCAGGTGTCGTACACACCTTTCGTGCTGTCTGAATAGTAGCTTCAATAGATACAATCTGGTGATAGCATTGTGGTGAGCAGAGAGGACAGAAGAAAGTGATGCACACATGCTCCAAACCATCCCTTTTACAAAATGGCTAAACCTGTGAACTGTCTTGAAGCAATTATGCGGAACAATTATCTTGGCAATGCACGTTCTTTATTCTGCTTCCTGTACTGCTATTATTTTTATTTACATAGCATTTTCATCTTTCATGGTGCTGTACAAAGTACAATGCAGACAATAGAGAGTGGCGGGACCATAAATACATACTTAGGCCATGCATGGTACAATTATGTATGCTTTCCTGGGGTCAGTGATTCACTAAGCTATGAAGCAAGAATGATAATGACAGCTTGGGAGCCTACATCTTTAAAAGAAAGCCAACAATCGTAGCTCTTTATGTTCCATTATTTTCCTGTAAATGCACATTTTCCTGTGTTTGGTTCTCATTTCTGACTGTGCAAACAATGTGAAATTTCAGGCCCCATTATTTGAAGACCATAATATTGGAAGGGGTCATTTGTAAAATCGACAGCTTGGGGAAATAATGCTGCCACTTAACATGTCAAACATTTCAGAGGTGTGCTGGTTTCCTTAACAGTGCCAATGGTTTATTTCATGCTGCTTCTGAAAGATAATGAACGAACCTATCAAATTGCAAGTTCCACTGCAGCTGCACATTAGACACATTCCGCAATATGGTAGTGGGATCAATATATAACTGCTTTACATAGTACCGCTGCATTGGCTACGTTTTGTGCAAAATGTATTGTAAACCAGGAACTACACTTTTCAAATAAAACAGCATCAGCCATTAAAATATACATCTATAATACTCACTTACTACCTTAATACCAATCAATTTATTAAAACTAATAGATATGAATTACTATGGACTTACAAGCCTCTGCACACAGTACCGGCCCTATCATGAAGTTACCTCATGAAATTCAGGCAGTAAAATCCAAGGGGCAGCACCAGCAAGTTGTGTACACAGTGCAGAAGCATATTTCCAGAGATGTATGTCTTTCCACAGATGTATGTCTGTGACATCAGAACTGTACAGGGGCAGTGCATCCTGAAGAGAACAGGACTTGGTTATGCAAAAGGGTAATTGTGCTCCACGGCTCCCACTTTGCATATACAGATTGGGAATTGGGGGGATAGGAATAGATACTGGCTGCACTTGATGTTTGACAGGGGGTGGGTGGCATAAACTTTAGAAGCTCAGGAGGCAAAAACATTAGCACTAGCCACGTATGCAAGTAAACTTTTTATGCAAAGGGGGTTTTTTTGCAAACAAAGTACAAACAAAGCTTTTAAAAAATAAAATCTGCCATCCCACGTCCACGTGTGGAACCTATATTTAATTCAGTGGTGCAAGAAGATGACACGTCTGCATTTACAGTATCTATCAATTGTACATTCCATCTGGTTTGAAATATTAAGTCTGCTTTTAATCACATATATGCCATGGTGTCAGAGGTCTCCTTGTTGAAATGGTTGCTCATTTGGTTGCTGAATAATTCAATCAATTGAGCATCAAAGCATTCAGTCAGATCAATTTACCCTCCTATCATTACAGAAGATTCATAATATTGTCATTAGGGAGGCGGACAAGTATAGAGGGATTATCATTCAAGACAGAGGGGTTTACCAAAAGGAGGGATATCATATCCTAAAAGGCTTCAGATACTATGAGGAAGAAAGTCTGTAGGCTCACAATCAATTTTTTTAAAAACAATATTATTATTTATATAGTACTGACATATTTTGCTGCGCTTTACAGAATATATAGTCTTGTCATTTACTGTCCCTCACAGGTGCTCAGATTGATTTGATGGGGAAAGGGATGCTAAAGCCACTGACCTCACATTAAGTCTATCAATTAGCAGGGAAAGTGGCTACAGTGTATGGCATGGTGGGTAGGGTAGAAGGGGTGATGATCACAGCTATGGTGGCTTAGAGAATAGTGGCTGAGGTGAGTATAGAGGTGATTTGGAGCAGTGGGGGAAATAGAGGAAAATAATTGAGAAATAGGGCTTCCATGATGTGGCTATTTTGCCAGAAATGTTACTAGGCATTAAAATTGTTTCCATTCCTGCTTCTTATCTGCTGTAGTTTTATTGGAAACGTGTCTGCCCAATGGCTTGATATAATTCATAAAGGAATTTGCAAGGCTATTTCTAGCTTTTCCAGTACACATAAATAATTGATTGTATGCTGTGAATATACATTTTATGCATATTCCAGTTCCCATATATTTAGACATGCCTTATGGGAACGGCTACATTTAAAATCCATTTAGTTTACCATATTCTATATTATTGGGACTTACAAATTCCCACATAGGTGTCATAAAAATGTATATCACCTACATTTCGAGGTAGAGAGAAAATATGCTTAATTATATATGAATCAAACTATATTCTAATTGAATTTTAAAATGTTTGTATGTTGTCTACAGATTTTCCTATTACATTCAATTTAAATTCAACCAGCAGTGCAAATGCGTTATGTTTATCATTTGTTTAGATGTCAAAACATCTGCTGTTGTATACAGGCTGACCGGCTTATTCCATTTTTTATACAGTAATTGGTTCATGCTTGCTTCACACTGTTCAGTTCTCAGGTACAGCTCCCACCAAAGACTCCACCTGAATGAAATTTAAAGAGAAACTCCAACCTAGAATTGAACTTTATCCTAATCAGTAGCTGATACACCCTTTTACATGAGAAATATAATGATTTTCACAAACAGACCATCAGGGGGCGCTGTATGACTGATTTTGTGCTGAAACCCCTCCCACAAGAAGCTCTGAGTACCGCGGTACTCTGGGCAAACTGCCACAATGTAACAATGTTCACAGACAGGAATTAGCTGTTTACAGCTGTCTCTAAGGGCTCGTTTCCACCATAGCGAATCCGCATGCGGCGACGAGATGCGGATTCGCTTGTTACACTGAAGTGGCCGGGGCTGTTTCCACACGTGCGGCGTGCGGGAGCGATTTGGCGGCGGGCCAAATCTGCACGACGGGACCCACAGAATTTGCCTGCGTCGGGAATCCGTGCGAATCGCCGCTAATGTATTTAATAGTAAAAACGCATGCGTTTGTTACATGCGTTTTTACCTGCGATTTCGCACCCTTTTCAATGTTATTTTGCCCTGGCAGTGTCATGGTTAATTTCGCATGGCACCCTGCCATGCGAAATCGCACGCGAAATCGCGGGTAAAAACGCATGCGGAAACGCATCCGCATGCGTTTTTACAAGCGTCGGAATGCCGGCGAAATCGCGTCGCAACAGTGGAAACGGGCCCTTAAGCCAAAACAGCTAGGAGCAGCTACATAACCTGCCCACAGTAAAAATGTCACCATGTAAGAAATCGAGGAGAGGAAAGATTTTTCAATGAGCAAACACTGACTAAAACATTTATACATAATTATGGTAAAAAATGAAGCACTTTTTTTTACTAAATTATTTTCACTGGAGTTCCTCTTTAAAGAGAAACTTTAAACTTAGCTAGGAACTTAAAGGACAGGTGAAGCGAGAGGGCTATGGAGGCTGCCATATTTATTTTATTTTAAGCAATACAAGTTGCCTGGCTATCCTGCTGATCCTCTACCTCGAATACTTTTAGCCATAGACCCCAAACAAGCATATGTAGATAAGGTCTTTCTAACATTATTGTCAGATCTGACAAAATTGGCTGCTGGTGTTCTTCATACACTGCTGCAGCCACATAGATCAGCAGGATAGCCAGGTTCACTTTTGTCCTTTAAAGTGAACCTGAAGCAAGGTAACAGGCTTCAGGTCAGTTTGATACTTACCTAAGTAGAGGGAAGTCTCTGTACAAAATAGTGCCTTCCTGGTATTTTCTGTGTCCCATTGTTCCTGCAACATCCCCTGTTAAAGCTACAGTATTTGATCTGCTAGGTTGAAGTCCTCACATCCCCAAATACATCTTAAGACTAGTGGATCCATACTGCATATGTGCACTTAGCACTCAGTTATGCAAGTACTTCCAAAGCCTGCTGAGGAGTACTAAATATGCAGCCTGGCATGTTAATTCAATTAAATGGGGGACAGCGATGGAATTTTCTTTCAATGTGTTCAGACAGTGCCTATGCATTGTCTGATGTCCCAGTATATCACTGATATGTGTTGCTGACATCTGCTCAGCAACATGACAGTGTGCCCAGGCCCTTTGGTTTTCTCCCCATACACAGTTAGATAAAGTATTTTTTTTACTCACACAAAAGTTACATAGTTCTTTTGGTTAAAAAAAAAAACACATCCATCCATCAAGTCTATCCAGTTTTCCTGATACAAAAAACAATAAGCAGCATTTTAAATAAATAGGCATAATAATAACCCCTAAACATAATAAGGTAGAGCCTCACCCCCTCCCCACCCAATGAATGTAGACAGTGTCCTTTAATACATAAATAAGCAGGTTACCCTACCCCCCTCCCCAAAATAGAAATGACTAGGCAGAGTACCCCACACATACAGTGCGAAACAACCCCACATAATATAAATAGGCAGAATCCCACAAAACACACTCACAAGGGCAGGTTAATTATGGATAGGGGATTTAGCCTAATTACTGTATATACTGTAATTTGGAGTGAATTACTTAGCTTTAGGCAGTGCAATACGGGATGCAGAACTTGCGACCAGACTAGGGCTTTTGGACCAGTGGTGCTCAGCAGAGCTCGAATATTCGAGTAGCTCGAATATTCGAGCTCTTTTCCAGCTATTCGAGCTCGGTATTCGAGCTCCGAATAGCTGTAGCTATTCGAATGGGTTATTCGCGTACACTCGAATAGCCCATTCACTATTCGAGCTATTCGAGCAAACGGCGCTATTCGAGCTCGGTACCGAGCTCGAATAGCGTCATAGCCCAGATTGATGTCCTTAGAGCCAATCAGAGGGCTCCCAGGCCCTCTGACGGCAGCCAATCACAGAGGGGGACCCTGGCCAGCCCCTACCCTATAAATAGCGGCCGCCATGTTACGTTTCTCCGTCCTTGCCTGAGACTTGCATAGAGAGAGAGTTGCTCCTTTGTGCTTTGGCTTAGCAAGAGCTTTATTGTGGTCATTTACCTAGCGTTTTTGCTCACATACACCTCCTATACACACCTATATTGTTGTTAGTTAGTTAGACATTGTATTTTAGTTAGTAGCTTTTGTGTTACATAGAGACAGGCCAGCTGCTGCAGGCTTACAGCTTTAGGCCTCAGGGCCTTGCCTGTGTGGGCAGCTGTCCTCCTGTCCTCTGTTTATTTCTCTCTATTCTATACCAGTATTTCTGCTGTCCTTTACTACTGATTGTATTAGTATTGTAGTTATATACTGTAACTGTACTAGGACACTCACTGTCACTGTTCATAGGCTACTAGCTGCTCCTGCGTGTGTGCACTCACTTTCTGTGTACACACTACACACACTCTATTTCCTTCTGATAACTGATTGATTATTGTAATTGAATATTGTAATTAGTTAGTTGTACTTACTGTTACTACTTACTGTACTAGGAGTCTAGGACACTCAGTCACTGTTCATAGGCTACTAGCTCCTGCGTGTGTGCACTCACTGTCTGTGTACACACTACACACACTCTATTTCCTTCTGATAACTGATTGATTATTGTAATTAGTTAGTTGTACTTACTGTTACTACTTACTGTACTAGGAGTCTAGGACACTCAGTCACTGTTCATAGGCTACTAGCTCCTGCGTGTGTGCACTCACTGTCTGTGTACACACTACACACACTCTATTTCCTTCTGATAACTGATTGATTATTGTAATTAGTTAGTTGTACTTACTGTTACTACTTACTGTACTAGGAGTCTAGGACACTCAGTCACTGTTCATAGGCTACTAGCTCCTGCGTGTGTGCACTCACTGTCTGTGTACACACTACACACACTCTATTTCCTTCTGATAACTGATTGATTATTGTAATTAGTTAGTTGTTTGTACTTACTGTTACTACTTACTCTTACTGTACTAGGAGTCTAGGACACTCAGTCACTGTTCATAGGCTACTAGCTCCTGCGTGTGTGCACTCACTGTCTGTGTACACACACTACACACACTCTATTTCCTTCTGATAACTGATTGCTTATTGTAATTAGTTAGTTGTACTTACTGTTACTACTTACTCTTACTGTACTAGGAGTCTAGGACACTCAGTCACTGTTCATAGGCTACTAGCTCCTGCGTGTGTGCACTCACTGTCTGTGTACACACACTACACACACTCTATTTCCTTCTGATAACTGATTGCTTATTGTAATTAGTTAGTTGTACTTACTGTTACTACTTACTCTTACTGTACTAGGAGTCTAGGACACTCAGTCACTGTTCATAGGCTACTAGCTCCTGCGTGTGTGCACTCACTGTCTGTGTACACACACTACACACACTCTATTTCCTTCTGATAACTGATTGCTTATTGTAATTAGTTAGTTGTACTTACTGTTACTACTTACTCTTACTGTACTAGGAGTCTAGGACACTCAGTCACTGTTCATAGGCTACTAGCTCCTGCGTGTGTGCACTCACTGTCTGTGTACACACACTACACACACTCTATTTCCTTCTGATAACTGATTGCTTATTGTAATTAGTTAGTTGTACTTACTGTTACTACTTACTCTTACTGTACTAGGAGTCTAGGACACTCAGTCACTGTTCATAGGCTACTAGCTCCTGCGTGTGTGCACTCACTGTCTGTGTACACACACTACACACACTCTATTTCCTTCTGATAACTGATTGCTTATTGTAATTAGTTAGTTGTACTTACTGACTGTTACTACTTACTTACTTACTGTACTAGGGACACTCACTCAGTCACTGTTCATAGGCTAGCTCCTGCGCGTGTTTGCGCGTGCATGCACTCACTGTCTGTAGTGTACACACACTAAATTTACTTGTGATTACTACTGATTATTGTAACTGCTAGTTGTACTTCCTGACTGTTACTACTTACTTACTGTACTAGGGACACTCACTCAGTCACCTCACCCACCAACCCACTCCATTAAAGTACCCCACTTTTCACCCGCCCTTTTAAAAAACTTTTGTCTATACGCCCAAAACATCGAAGATGTCTGGAAGTGGCAGCCAGCGCGGTTTGGGCAAGGGGAAGGGCAGCAAGGGAATCAGGAGGAGAGGGAGCAGCATTGTGGCAGGCCGCGGCCGCGCCACCATGCACAGTTCCGCAGCAGCAGCAGCAGCGTCAGTGGCTAACATTCCTCCCATAGCCACTGGCCGTGGACGCCTTGGGCGCCGCCCAGCAGGAGCATCTGCAACTCACGCTGCAGAGACACAGCAGCAGCAGCGTGTAGCACCTGCTCCGATTTTCCTCCAGCCGGGTCGGAAACGTCCCATTGAGGAAAAGCATGCAGACACTGTGGTGCAACTCATGACGGAGGATGAGCAGCCCGCCATCAGCTCTGCATCCGAGGCCTCCACCCTCACCACCACCACCACCACCACCCCTGTTCGCAGCAGCCGCCCAGCAGGGTCTGGGGAGGAGGCCAGTTCACCGTCACAAGTTGGCGACCTGTCACTCAGCAGTATTTTTACCCCAGGCACCATCAGGGTATTGTCTGCTGTTGTTGGCGATTTTGAGGAGGAGATGCTGATGGGCACTTTGGGGGATGAGGGATTGGACAGCAAGACTGTGGCGACAGTCAAGCAGCCCATCCATGCATCAGGAGAGGAGTTTGGGGGGTCATCATCCCAGCAGGACATGTTTCAGGAGGGGGAGGATGATGATGACCCGGTGACAGACAGAGACTGGGTGCCACCACCTCCAGGGGATGTCGTCCTCAGCAGCTCTGAGGAGGAGGAGGAGGATGCTCTTGTGGGCCTTGCAAGGAGGCGCATCATTGCAAGCATTGGCAGCAGTAGGCAGGTCCCACAGCCTGCTGGTGTCTCAGGCTCAGCAGCAGCAGCAGCAGCATCTGCCAGTACCACCACCAGCCGCACCCAAGCCCCCCAAGCCCCCCCCCCCAACCACCACAGGGAGACAGGCAGCAGCGCTTCCATGCCGTAGGGGGATGTTTCTGTCACCAATCTGGCGATATTTCACCATGCCCACTGTGTACAGCAAGTACGCCACTTGCAACCACTGTCAGCGGAAGTTGAGCAGAGGTGCAGACCCCTTAAAGTTCAGCACCAGCTCGCTCATCAACCACCTTGCTGCGAAACATTTCCACCAGCATGAGGAGTTCCAGAGGCTGAAGGCATCTGGTGCTGGCAGTGGCACCACATCCATCACTGCACAGCCTTCAGCAGCAGCAGCAACAGCAGCCACCCGCCCTCCTGCTCCTCCAGCAGCACCAGCAGGAGTGCGGAAACGCACTGCTCCTCCCCCCTCTGCAACTCCTGCCGCCGACACTGAGGCCTGTTCTGGCAGCCAGTCCTCAGTGGCCTCCTCCGCTGTGTCTGCTGATTCCCGTGCCAGCAAAAGGCCACGCCAGAGCCTTTTGAGCGAGTCCTTCCAGGGGGTGGTTAGGGCTCTGCCTCCCAGCAGCCGTCGCGTGCGGCAGCTGAACGGCTTGCTGGCACGGGCCATGTGCTCCCAACTCCTGCCGTACACGCTCGTGCAGGAGGGGAGCGACATTCGTGCGCTGCTTGCTTGCGCAGCCCCAGACTGGCAGCTCCCCAGCAGACACTTTTTCTCCCGCAAGGCCATTCCTGCACTGCACCGCTTTGTGATGGCCAATGTGGAGCGAGGGCTGGAGCACGCGGTTGGTGAAAGGGTCCACGTCACCATGGACTCCTGGAGCAGCCGCTTCGGGACAGGCCGCTACCTGTCCTTCACTGTCCACTGGGTCAGCTTGGTGGAAGGGGGTGAGGATGGGAGAGCAGCAGCGGGCACAGCAGCAGCCGCAACACAGTGGGTGGTGCCACCCCGCAGGGTCAGGGGAACTGCAGCAGGTTCCTCCGATCCTCTGCCATCCTCCGGCACACCTGGCCAAACCCCCCGCCTCAGCAGCAGCGTGAAGGCCCGCCACTGCCAAGCGCTGCTTCACTTGGTCAGCCTTGGGAAGACCAAGCTGACGGCAACCCATGTGTTGGCCAAACTCCAGGAGCAGGAGAGGATTTGGCTGACCCCCAGAGGCCTCAGAGTCGGAGAGGTGGTGGCCGACAATGGGGCCAATCTGGTTGCCACAATAGACAGGGGAAACCTGACCCACATCCCCTGTCTTGCCCACGTGCTGAACCTGGTAGTGCAGAAGTTCTTGCGCACCTACCAGGGGATGGGCAAACTGCTGGAAACGGCAAGGAACGTTGTGCGTCACTTCCGACGCTCGGCTGCAGCCTGTGCGAGCCTGGAAGACGTGCAAAAGGAGCTGGATCTGCCACGCCATCGGCTGATCCTTGACGTTCCGACTCGCTGGAACTCCACCCTGGCGATGTTGGAGCGTCTGGTTGAACAGAAGCACGCTGTCAACCAGTACCTTGCCCTGGCCACTGTTTCCGCCGCTCAGAGAAGGGACAAGACCAGCAACATCCCGTCCATCGTCCCCGATGATGACTGGAGGCACATGCAGCAGGTGTGCTTAGTGCTGGCTCCCTTTCTGCAGGCCACTAACATGGTGAGCAGGGACCATGCTATGGTCTGCGAGTGGGTGCCCCTGGTTTGTCTGCTGAACAGGGCCCTCGATGCTTTGCTGGAACAGGGAGCGGCAGCCTTGGACCAGCAGGAGCGGCAAGCAGCTGCACAGTCCACCTCTGAGGGGGAGGAGGAGGAGGACTTGGTGGAGGTCCCTGACCTTGCTGCTGATGAGGGGGAGCAGCACAGTGCAGCTGAGTTGGTGCGGGGGTGGAGAGAGGATGAGGCTGACGAGGCAGAGGAGGAGGATGAGGACAGCAGCACTGCCGTCGATGTGCCAGCAGACGTGGCCCGCCTCTTCCCAATGGCAGCGCACATGCTGACGTGCCTGCGCAGAGACCCCAGGGTGATCCAGATGAAGCAGAGGGAGGACATCTGGATCAGCATGATGTTGGACCCACGCCTCAAGGGGAAGTTGAGCCAGTTCCTGCCGCCTGCAGGAGGAGACCCAGCGCAACAAATAAGGAGCTTGCAGCAGGCCCTTGTTGAGCGCTTGGAGGAAGCCTTCCCCCAGCCTTCCACCCCCACTGTCCAGCAGCCAGCACAGAGGCAGCAGCAGGTGCCTGCATCCAGCAGCAAGCGCCCCACAGACCTGCTGTCTCTCAGCCACGAGCTCTACAGGACTGTAGAGGCTCCGGCAGCAGTGACTAGAGAGGAGGTGCATGCAGCAGCATCCTCCACCGGTCACAGCCAGCGCCTGACCCGCATGGTGGCTGACTACATGGGGTCCTACAGCGGGCTTGACAGCGATGCCCCTGTTGATCCCATGGAGTATTGGGTCAAGCGCCTGGAGATCTGGAGCGAGCTGGCGCAGTACGCCCTGGAAGTGCTGTCCTGCCCCCCTTCCAGCGTGCTGTCCGAGCGCTGCTTCAGTGCAGCTGGTGGTGTGGTCACCGAGAAACGCTCACGTCTGTCTCACAAGTCTGTGGACAGACTGACGTTTCTCAAGATGAACCAGGCGTGGGTGGAAGGCGAGTTCCTGGCCCCTGTTGTCGGCGAGAGGGGGACATGAACTGGCTAAGAACCATCGTTAATGTGCCTTACCACCCTTTACCACCTCCTGGCTCCTGCTCACTAAGCCAGCCTGGTTCACTTTGACTATTACGTCGCCTGCAGCCACACATTTTACACCTACAGTGGGCTGCTGTGTACTGCCCTTCTGCTGTCTGTCTGTGTTTCCCACTGCCAGGGTACACAGATTTACCTTCTGCTGCCACTCTGCCACCAGCTATTACGTCAAACAATAGCTATATATCTGTGTAATTTGTTTTACAACCAAATCAAAAAAACCATAAAAAAAAAAAAAAAAGGTTTAATTTTTCTGAGGTGCCCGGGTTGAAAACTGTGTTGTCCCAGTTGTGTATTGGACACGATGTGGGCTGCACGACCGCTGTCTGGGACCTCCTGTTGTGTTCATTTACGGCCTGGTATCACCGCTAGGTACCAGGGCTATTATGTCACGCTGCCTGCCTGCTGCCACACTCACACTACTCCTCCATTCCTCCTGCTGATGCTGCTGTCTGTCTGTGTTTCCCAACGCCAGGGTACACAGATTTACCTTCTGCTGCCACTCTGCCACCAGCTATTACGTCAAAAAATAGCTATATCTGTGTAATTGGTTGTAAAACCAAAACTACAAAACCATAAAAAAAAAAAAAGGTTTAATTTTTCTGAGGTGCCCGGGTTGAAAACTGTGTTGTCCCAGTTGTGTATTGGACACAATGTGGGCTACACGACCGCTGTCTGGGACCTCCTGCCTGCTGTGTTTATTTACAGCCCTGGTATCACCGCTAGGTACCAGGGCTATTATGTCACGCTGCCTGCCTGCTGCCACACTCACACTACTCCTCCATTCCTCCTGCTGATGCTGCTGTCTGTCTGTGTTTCCCACTGCCAGGGTACACAGAATTAGCTTCTGCTGCCACTCTGCCACCAGCTATTACGTCAAACAATAGCTGCTCACATTACTCCTCCATTCCTCCTGCTGCTGCTGCTGCTGTCTGTCTGTCTGTGTTTCCCAACGCCAGGGTACACAGATTTACCTTCTGCTGCCACTCTGCCACCAGCTATTACGTCAAAAAATAGCTATATCTGTGTAATTGGTTGTAAAACCAAAACTACAAAACCATAAAAAAAAAAAAAAGGTTTAATTTTTCTGAGGTGCCCGGGTTGAAAACTGTGTTGTCCCAGTTGTGTATTGGACACAATGTGGGCTACACGACCGCTGTCTGGGACCTCCTGCCTGCTGTGTTTATTTACAGCCCTGGTATCACCGCTAGGTACCAGGGCTATTATGTCACGCTGCCTGCCTGCTGCCACACTTACACTACTCCTCTATTCCTCCTGCTGATGCTGCTGTCTGTCTGTGTTTCCCACTGCCAGGGTACACAGAATTAGCTTCTGCTGCCACTCTGCCACCAGCTATTACGTCAAACAATAGCTGCTCACATTACTCCTCCATTCCTCCTGCTGCTGCTGCTGCTGTCTGTCTGTCTGTGTTTCCTAACGCCAGGGTACACAGATTTACCTTCTGCTGCCACTCTGCCACCAGCTATTACGTCAAAAAATAGCTATATCTGTGTAATTGGTTGTAAAACCAAAACTACAAAACCATAAAAAAAAAAAAAAGGTTTAATTTTTCTGAGGTGCCCAGGTTGAAAACTGTGTTGTCCCAGTTGTGTATTGGACACAATGTGGGCTGCACGACCACTGTCTGGGACCTCCTGCCTGCTGTGTTTATTTACAGCCCTGGTATCACCGCTAGGTACCAGGGCTATTATGTCACGCTGCCTGCCTCATTGACTGCCTGCTGCCACACACTCATCCTCCTCCTCCTGCTGCTGAATTTACCTCCTGCTGTCTGTGTGTTTCCACTGCCAGGGAGCACATACAATGGCGCTTCCAACATGCGTGCGCCACCAGCTATTTGTTACGCTCAAAAATAGCTGCATTTCTTTAAAAAAAAATTTGAAAAGAGAAATAAGTGAAGAAGAAGACGATATAGAAGAAGATGAAGAAGATGAAGAAGAATAAGATGAAGAAGAAGAAGAAGAAGATGAAGAAGAAGAAGAAGAAGAAGAAGAAGAAGAAGAAGAAGAAGAAGAAGAAGAAGAAGAAGAAGGAGAAGAAGATGAAGATGAAGAAGAAGAAGATGAAGAAGAAGAAGAAGATGAAGAAGATGAAGAAGATGAAGATGAAGAAAATGAAGAAGATGAAGAAGAAGAAGATGAAGAAGAAGAAGATGAAGAAGAAGAAGATGAAGATGATGAAGAAGAAGAAGATGAAGAAGAAGATGAAGATGATGAAGAAGAAGAAGATGAAGAAGATGAAGAAGATGAAGATGAAGAAGATGAAGAAGATGAAGAAGAAGAAGATGATGAAGAAGAAGAAGAAGATGAAGAAGAAGATGAAGA
Source organism: Hyperolius riggenbachi (assembly GCF_040937935.1). Taxonomy (NCBI): domain Eukaryota; kingdom Metazoa; phylum Chordata; class Amphibia; order Anura; family Hyperoliidae; genus Hyperolius; species Hyperolius riggenbachi. The sequence goes on from NC_090646.1 coordinate 503,507,390, forward strand.
AGATGAAGAAGATGAAGAAGAAGAAGAAGATGAAGAAGATGAAGATGAAGAAGATGAAGAAGATGAAGAAGAAGAAGATGAAGAAGATGAAGAAGATGAAGAAGAAGATGAAGAAGATGAAGAAGAAGATGAAGAAGATGAAGAAAAAGAAGATGAAGAAGAAGATGATGATGAAGAAGATGAAGAAGAAGAAGAAGAAGACAATATAAAAGAAGAAGAAGATATAGAAGAAGATATAGAAGAAGAAGATATAGAAGAAGAAGATATGGAAGAAGAAGAAGAAGAAGATATAGAAGATAAAGAAGAAGAAGAAGAAGAAGTATATACAGTACTGAACACATTTCTGGACACAACTTCTCTTTTCAACTTTTTTTTTTTAAAGGAACATCCCCACATAATCACTTGCTGTTGTTACTTGGAAAAAAAGAGGTTTCTTGCATCATTCACCCTCAAAACAAGTGTTGGAAGCTATTTAAGGCCATTTCGAATAGTCAGCTCGAATAATGAGCTCGAATACCGACTCGAATAGTGAGCTCGAATTCCGAGGTCGAATCGAATAGTTAAAATTATTCGACTCGAATATTCGACTGATCTCGAATAATTTACTATTCGAATTCGACCTAACTCGAATTTTGAAAAGGGGTATTTGAGCATCACTGTTTTGGACCCACTAGGAGCCCTCCTTCAACTGTAGTATTAGCTTTCCAATGGTGCTATGCAGGTAATAATCACTTCCGTTCCATATATGCTTTGAATAGTGGTAATCATTAACACCATATGAATTGTTATGTATGGAATGCTTGGGGGACAAATGTAAATCTTGCACTGGCGGCGCAAGGCTCTCACTGGCCTTAGGTGTTGCTACCCCCTAGTTTAGTAGCCTGAAGGTGACTACTAACTGTAAAATGTTCAGCAAAAACTTGTCCAAGCAATCAGATAACTGAGATTGGATATGCGGAAGAGAAAGCAAAGATGTGATGATAAAACACAGGCAGGGTCAGACTGGGACACTAAAGGTCCACCAAGGAAGTTTTAGCCTGGGGCCCGCCCCCATTTCCTCCTCCTCCCATCCCCTCTTCTCCTCCCCCCCCCCACATTTTGGGCTCACATACACATGTACTCTAGAAATTTTGCATGATTTTATGGCAGGGAATAGATTGTGAGCACTTCTGAGGACAGTCTCCAAATCCAATAGGGATATGACCATATGCGGTGTGCGCAGCGCACCACAGCAAAAATAAACAAGTGTCACCACGCACTGGAACATGGGCATGGTCATGATGAGTCATGGGCAGACTTAAAAAAAAACACACAAAATAAGTAGCAGTGTTATTCACAGAGATTAGGTCTGACCAGATACATTTTAGATAAAATAATCAAATAGTTTCATGCCTCATAATAATTCATCAAGTAGTAAAATGGCAGCAGGTTTTCCGACAAAATGCAATCAGATTGCCAGCAGATTTCCCCACAAAATGCAATCAAATTGGTGGCAGATATCCCCCACAAAATGCAATCAGAGTGGCAGCAGGTACCCCCACAAATTGCAATCAGATTGGCAGCAGATACCCCCACAAAATGTAATCAGATTGGCGGCAGATATCCCCACTAAACGCAATCAGATTGGCAAAAGATACCCCCACAAATTGTAATCAGATTGGCAGCAGATACCCCCACAAAATGCAATCAGATTGGCGACAGATATCCCCACAAAATGCAATTAGATTGGCAGCAGATATCCCTACAAAATGCAATCAGATTGGCAGCAGATTTCCCCACAAATTGCAATCAGATTGGCAGCAGATACCCCCACAAAATGCAATCAGATTGGCGGCAGATATCCCCACTAAACGCAATCAGATTGGCAGAAGATACCCCCACAAATTGTAATCAGATTGGCAGCAGATATCCCCACAAAATGCAATCATATAGGCGACAGATATCCCCACTAAATGCAATCAGATTGGCAGCAGATATCCCCAAAAAATGCAATCAGATTGGCAGCAGATTTCCCCACAAAATGCAATCAAATTGGTGGCAGATATCCCCCACAAAATGCAATCAGAGTGGCAGCAGGTACCCCCACAAATTGCAATCAGATTGGCAGCAGATACCCCCACAAAATGTAATCAGATTGGCGGCAGATATCCCCACTAAACGCAATCAGATTGGCAGAAGATACCCCCACAAATTGTAATCAGATTGGCAGCAGATACCCCCACAAAATGCAATCAGATTGGCGACAGATATCCCCACAAAATGCAATTAGATTGGCAGCAGATATCCCTACAAAATGCAATCAGATTGGCAGCAGATTTCCCCACAAATTGCAATCAGATTGGCAGCAGATACCCCCACAAAATGCAATCAGATTGGCGGCAGATATCCCCACTAAACGCAATCAGATTGGCAGAAGATACCCCCACAAATTGTAATCAGATTGGCAGCAGATATCCCCACAAAATGCAATCATATTGGCGACAGATATCCCCACTAAATGCAATCAGATTGGCAGCAGATATCCCCAAAAAATGCAATCAGATTGGCAGCAGATTTCCCCACAAAATGCAATCAGATTGGCGGCAGATAACCCCACAAAATGGAATCAGATTGGCGGCAGATTTCCCCACAAAATACAATTAGATTGGCGGCAGATATCCCCACAAATTGCAATTAGATTGGCAGCAGATATCCCCACAAAATGCAATCAGTTTGGTGGCAGATATCACCACAAAATGCAATCAGATTGGTGGCAGATATTCCCACTAAATGCAATCAGATTGGCGGCAGATATCCCCACAAAATGCAATTAGATTGGCGGCAGATTTCACCCCAAAATGCAATTAGATTGCCAGCAGATATCCCCACAAAATGGAATCAGATTGGCTGCAGATTTCCTCACAAAATTCAATTAGATTGGTGGCAGATATCCCAACAAATTGCAATTAGATTGGCAGCAGATATCCCCACAAAATACAGTCAGTTTGGTGGCAGATATCACCCCAAAATGCAATCAGATTGGTGGCAGACATCCCCACAAAATGCAATCAGATTGGTGGCAGATATCCCCACAAAGGCAGGTCCCCACTTAGTGGGAGCTCCCATGCTGGAAGGGGGGGGGGCAGTTGGCACAGAGCGGTAGGGAGGGGGGAAGCCTTAATGTATATAGCCAGATCCCCCTTAAGTATAGGTAGGTGACCCCCCTTTAGTTTATGTAGCCAGATCCCCCTTTAGTATAGGCAACCCCCCCTTTAGCGTATATAGCCACATACACTTCCCCCCTTGCCTTTGTATATCCCCCTCGCCGCTGTTACATGCTCCTCTCCATGCCCCCCCTCTGCTCCCGGCCCCCCCTCCAGTAAGTTCTGATCTGATTCGGGCTCACCGCATTAGATTGTCGCGCGGTGAGCCACAGGGAACAGGCAGCAAGTGTTGCATGATAACGGTGGCTGCCGCTAGGAAGTGATGTCACACTTCCTGCTACAGGCAACACTCGCTGCCTGTTCCCCGCGGCTCACCGCGCGACAATCTAATGCTGTGACCCCGAATCAGATCAGAACTTACTGGAGGAGGGGGGGGGGTATCCTTAATGCATGCTTTTTATGAATCAAATTTACCCTGATGGTTTCATACATACTTGGGCTTTAAATATCACTATCTTTTTTACCATTCCTTATTATATACCTGCAGGCTGAATAACAATGTCACTGCATAAAGAGAACCTTTGTACAGCTGCTTCCAAGTGAAGGCAGCCATTGATCTGAAATGAAGTCAGAGGGAAAAGCACAGTATTATTGCCCTATGAGGAATGATCGGTGAGTCTGTGTTGGGATCACAGATCAGCACTGCTGTACACTGGTTACGGTGTAATAAATCATACTGAAATAACAACAAATGGATCATGAGTAACACTAGCTCTAGCGCTCAGTAAAAGGGTTAAAATATATATATGTGAGATATGAAGCCAGCTTCTGTGATTCTTTGATGATTCACATGTAATAGAATCTATTGATTTTCCTTCATTTGACCACATTATGACCAGAGTTATCTGCACTCTCATTACATTCTGCTGAGGAGCTAATGTAGTTGAAGGAAAATTGATTCAATTAGGGATCTGTTGCGGGATGTAAGTAAGTTCCAGTGTGAATAAAAGCAAAACAAGGTTCCAGTGCCGCAGTACTGTTCAGCACACAAATGACTGGCCCGTGCTCTCAATTTCCATTACATCTTTACTACTTCTGGAAAGATGCCTAATCTAAGATGTTATTTCCTGCAGGCCATTATAAACGATGGTGTTACGTTGTGCGATAAGGTCGGTTCAAGAGGTTTCACAACAAGAGCTTTTTTACTGCACAATTGCCACTTCCTTGAATCTTTAAGATAATTCACTGTACTTAAAGGACAACTGAAGTGAGAGGGATACGAGGCTGCCATATTTATTTCCTTTTAATCAATGCCATTTGCCTGGCCATCCTGCTGATCCTCTGCCTCTAATACTTTTAGCCATAGACCCTGAACCATGAACTGATTTAAAGGACCACTACTGTGAAATGTATAAAAAATAAATCTAAAAAAGATTTATACTGAAGAGAATGCTAGTAGAAAGGATAGTGAAGGGTAAGAATTAATTAAAAACAATAAATCACACTGCGTGAATGTGAGGGGAGCATACAAAGGGTTATGAGAGAATGTACTGCGGGCTGCTAGCTGTCCAACAGCATTTCAGTTAGTTGTAAAACTGTCTCCTGATCTTAGCCAGGCAGATACACACAGCCTGCAAGTATAGCCTCCGTCTGTAAGCTCCCCTCACATTCACACTGTCATGAATGTGTAAAGAGCAGTGTGATTTATTTTTTAACTAACTGTTAACCCTTCACTATCCCTTCTACTAGCATTCTCTTCAGTATAAATATTTTTTAGATTTATTTGTTATACATAATTTCACGATAGTGGTCCGTTAAGATAGGTAAACAATATGAAATTGTGGTAGATCAGGTAAACAATATATATCCTCCTGATAAATATCCTTCTTCAGTGGGAAGACTATTGCCGAAGTTTTGCTGGGAATATACCATGAGATTTTTTTGGCAGATAGATGGTTCGATAGATAATTTCCGACAGGTCCAATTTGATTTTCGATCGTTTTTCTGATCGATTTCTCATAGCAGTGAATGGAAATCAATCAGAAAAAGATTGGAGAATCGATCGGACAGTAAATCTGCTGAAAAATCTAATTGTGTATTCCCACCATTAGACCAGGACTCAAGTAATATCATTATCCTGTTTCTGTTTGCCCTTTTGCCAGACAGCCACTATTTGTAAACATTGCTGTGTACTATATCAGGTTGCAAGGACAGCAGAAGGTAAAACTGTAGAGAAATCTCACTAGGTACATTACAATATATAAATGCAGCAGTTATGCAATGCAATGGTGGCTTTCAGAGCAAATAATCTGTACTTTGGGAACTTTTAATTTGTAAATGGACTATGATATTGTGCACAAAAGGAAAACACATTTTTATTGAATATTATGTCTTTAAAATTTGTGTTAACTACCTAAAGACCGCTCCACACCACCTAATGCCAATTGGTGGGCAGTCCTGGGGGCATGTTTTGCAGGAGATCGCATGCCTTTGTGCTCCGCCATCTGCTCTGCCTCACTCTCCCAGTGGCGATCGCCGCTAGGAGACTGTTAGAAGGTAAAACCGCTGTCTATTTACATTGTACAGCACTGCTATTTACAGCAGCACTGTACAGGGGTCCGCGCAGTGGCGTTCCTACCACAGGGCGCAGGGGGCGTGGCGCACCGGGTGCCAGACAGCCAGGGGTGTGTCGCCACGACCCCCCAAGTCATGCAGGAGCGGGGAAGAGCAGCGCTAGGACATATCCCCCCTCCCTCACCTGGGTCCCCTCCTTCTGCCTCTCCCCCCCCCCCCCCAAAATGCGGGCAGCGGGCCGGGGGCAGTGGGCAGCAAGCAGGTAGGCGAGGAGAATACTTACGTCACTTCCGCATATCAGCCTGGAACGCTGCGTCACCGTCACGTGCCTCTTCTGCGCCTCCAATCATTGGAGGCGCAGAAGAGGCACGTGACGGCGACGCAGCGTTCCAGGCGGATACGTGGAAGTAACGTGAGTATTCTCCGCGCCCGCCTGCTCGCCGTTTGCTGCCTGCCCCGCTGCCCGCATTTGGGGGGGGAGAGGCAGAAGGAGGGGACCCAGGTGAGGGAGGGGATATGTCCCCCCCTCCCCACCGCTATCCCTGCTGTCACCCCTCCTTCTAGCTACACTGGAGGGGGGGCACAATGCTAGCTACACTGGGGGCCACTATACTACCTAAACTGGGGGGCACTATACTACCTAAACTGGGGGCCACTATACTACCTAAACTGGGGGCCACTATACTACCTAAACTGTAGGCCACTATACTAGCTATACTGGGGGCCACTATACTACCTATACTGGGGGCAGCTATACGGGGGGCGGGGGCCACTATACTAGCTATACTGGGGCAACTATGGGGGCCACTATACTACCTATACTGGAGGGCAGCTGTATGGGGGCCACTATACTAGCTACACTGGGGGCAGCAACACTACCTACATTGGGGGCAGCAGCTATGCTGCCTATCCTGGGGGCAACTATACTAGCTATATTGGGGCAACTATACTACCTTCACTGGGGGCAACTAACTACCTATTCTGGGGGCAAATGCTAGCTACCTATACTGGGGCAGTTGCGGCACCGGGGGGTGCTTTGGGTGCTGAAGCACCCCCTAAAATTCTCCAAGCACCCCCCAGCGTGAACTGACTTTCGGCATCTAATAGATGCCGTGTCAGTTCACCGCAGTGGCAGAGCAGAGCTATAGTAAAATGTCCGAAGCCCTGCTCTGGAGACTTTGGGAGTTTCAGTTGCTGTCTGCAGAGGATCGTGGGAGCTGCGCACCGGACGGAGGCCTGGAACAGGAGCTCTGCTGCAGGTGAGTAAATGTTTTTTTTTTTTTTTTATATTTTTACGTTTATAATCTGGCCAGGTCTGCTTCACAATTGAAGTGTTTTCTGGGCAAATCTGCCGACATGATTGCATGTATTTTCTGGGCAAATCTGCCGACATGATTGAACGTATTCTCTGGGCAAATCTGCCGACATGATTCCATGTATTTTCTGGGCAAATCTGCCGATATGATTGCATGTATTTTCTGGGCAAATCTGCTGACATGATTGAACGTATTCTCTGGGCAAATCTGTCGACATGATTGCATGTATTTTCTGGGCAAATCCGCCGACATGATTGCATGTATTTTCTGGGCAAATCTGCTGACATGATTGAACGTATTCTCTGGGCAAATCTGCTGACATGATTGCATGTATTTTCTGGGCAAATCTGCCGACATGATTGCATGTATTTTCTGGGCAAATCTGCCGACATGATTGAACGTATTCTCTGGGCAAATCTGCCGACATGATTGCATGTATTTTCTGGGCAAATCTGCCGACATGATTGAACGTATTCTCTGTGCAAATCTGCCGACATGATTGCATGTATTTTCTGGGCAAATCTGCTGACATGATTGAACGTATTCTCTGGGCAAATCTGCACACATTACGTGTATTTTCTTGAGAAAACCTGGACAAGTATGTGAATTTTCTGGGGAAAGGGTCAACAAAACTTGGGTCCACTGTTTGCGTTGCACTTTTAAAGGGAACCCGAGGTGAGAATAATAGTGAGGCTGCCATATTTATCTCCTTTTAAGCAATACCTGTTGCCTGGCTGTCATGCTGGTCCTCTGCCTCTAATTCTTTCAACCATAGACCCTGAACAAGCATGCTTGTTTCTGGTGTGATTCAGTTCACTACTGCAGCCAAATAGATCAGCAGGGCTGGCAGGCAACTAGTATGGTTTAAAAGGAAATAAATATGGCAGCCTCCATATCACTCTCACCCCGGGTTCACGGTAAATTACAGTTATCTCTGCCCTCATCCGGTCACAGCCACGCCCATTTTTTTGGCCGTGTGCGCTTTGCGCGCCGCATGTTAAATTCCCACCCGTTTTTGCCCCTTTACTTTTTTTTTTGGGAGGGGGTGGGTGTCTTATAATACCCAGCACCGGGTGTCAGATACCCTAGGTACGCCACTGGGTCCACGGACAGATGTGTCACTCGGCTGTCCGCCGGAGAGGCACAGAGAGCGATCGGCTCTCATAGGCTGATGTCTATGAGAGCTGATTGCAATATATGGCTGGCAGGGGAAGGAAGGGCTAAATAAAATAAATAAACAGCAAATGTATTAAAAACAACAACAAATAAAAAAAATAAACAAATATCCCAGCAGCGATCAGAGCCTACTAACAGAAATCTCTGTTGGTGGGCAGAAAAGGGGGGTGGGAATCATTTGTGTGCTGAGTTATATGGCCCTGCAGTGAGCCCTTGAAGCTGCAGTGGCCTAATTTGTAAAAAAATAGCCTGGCCACCGGGGGGGGGGGGGGGGGGGGGGGGATAAAGCCTGTAGTCCTTAAGTGGTTAAAACAGATGTTTAAAAAAAATTGGTTTGTTAAATTAGCCTCTTTCTTGCAATTGTGACTTTCTGCATACTGGGCTGCTTTCCTTACTGGATGTTAGTAAGGCTTTTGGGAATACAATGTAAAAGTGCATACAATAATCAGTCTCAATTTAAACCTGAACTATGCATCACATTGAAGACATAATTAAAATACTTTTATGAAAATCCATAAAAGGCTATAATAAACCATAATTCCCTACAGGAGAGTAGATCTAGGGATTGACATTTACAGTCACATTTAATAAGTCAGTGGAAAGCACAATGAGCAGAGCGATCATGTATGAAGATACCAGGCCTTGTCATTCAATACATTTGCCTGATGATTATACAGAAAAGAATTAACTGTGTCACAGTGCTCTAGCGATCTCTAGATCTGCACAGTTTCTTTATGATACCCAAATGCTGCAGGATTCATCATCATAACAGCAATGTGATTGATGTCTAATTAAAGGAATACTATCGATTCACATATTTTCAATTGACACAGGAATTGTTTGGGAAGTGCTGCTAAGTACTGGTGTATACATTTTAGTAGCAACTTCTTTGTTTACTGTTAGCAAAATACAATCAAAGTTTACTGACGCCAAAACTGACGGCTGACTGAGCCATGAGAAGAGGGGAAATTCCCCTCACACTTGATCAGTTAACTCTATGTGTAGCTCTGTGTGTGACAGAGAGAGACAGGACACAGAAGCTGCAGCTGTTGGGAGCTCTGTTTCTGACTTAAGAGCAGAGGAAATGTAACTAATAGTCACAGCTTTTCATACTGTTTTTGCTTTCAGAATTTGATATGTTTGATATTTGCTTTCTGTAGTCTGATATGCAACTCTGGCTGTGCATTGAAGCAGACACCCCTTCTGCAATTGATTTGTCCCAATATAGCTAAATCCTACCCTCAATAAATTACAGCTTTTGCCTCTGATATTTAACATGAAACGTAGGAAAATGATGTTCCGCATGCTGTTTTTCCCACTATTTTGCATGCGATTTCACATGGCTAAGAAGCAGGCAAGTTTAACCATGTCACTGCCTGTGTAAGTTTCCATAACATTACATGCGAAATCACACACGAGAAATCACTGGGAAAACCGCATGACAAAGCCGCATGCGATTTCCCTATTAAAAGCATTGCGGGCGATTCGCCCGCATTCCAGCCGCACGTGAAATCTTACGGCTCTGCCGTGCAGATTTCCCCCACACACCAAAACGCACCTGCACGACGCACAAGTGGAAACAATCCCATCCACTTGTATTGCCTATGCGAATCGGCATGTGGTGCCCGCATGCGGATTCGCTATAGTGGAAACGAGCCCTCAGTTGCAGTCTATGAGCGCTGTCATTTGTTTGATGTCTGTTTGAGGGAAAAGTATATACCATTTTATGACTAGCAGCACTAGGAAAAAATTATGTTTTTATCGTTAGACTAGCGGTAGGTCTTCCCCGAGAGGACCCGTCACCGTCGTGGGGAAGTCTAGTAGGGAATAATTTGTGCACATATTATTTATACTGAAGCTAACGTCCTCCTTTGCTGTACCTGTTTTGAATGCATGTTGTGTATTTTAGTCCACAATTGTGGAGCTCTGCACACCTATTGCAGGTAGTCAATTCAGGTGCAGCCTCTGTTTGGAAGCGCTGCCAATGTCTCCTGCTGTACAAAGCTGCTGTTTTTCACCTGTTGAGTTGATTAAAACAGCTGTTCCCAATTAATCAGGGTAATTGGGATGCTCTAGAACAGCTTGGACTATTTGGAATGGTATAGAACTTTGGAGTTTCCCACAGACTGTAACAGTTTGTGAAGGGTATGAATAATTTTGGACTGGACACTTTTTGCTCAAATGTAAATAAAAGCTGAGAAATGTTTTTTCCCCCCACAATAATGCCTCTTGTGCATCATCTTATTATCTTTTGGGAGACACCTATGTCATTTCTCGTCAAAAAATTACTTGCTGGTCGAATAAAATAAACTTTAGGTCAAAATTGGCCAGGGGTATGAATAATTATGGGCAGCACTGTATATATATATATATATATATATATATATATATATATATATATATATATATATATATATATATACTGTATATATATATATATATATATATATATATATATATATATATATATATATATATATATACAGTGGGTTGCAAAAGTATTCTGCCCCCTTGCAGTTTTCCACATTTTGTCACATTACTGCCACAAACATGCATCAATTTTATTGGAATTCCACGTGAAAGACCAATACAAAGTGGTGTACATGTGAGAAGTGGATCGAAAATCATACATCATTCCAAACATTTTGTACAAATAAATAACTGCAAAGTGGGGTGTGCGTAATTAGTCGGCCCCCTGAGTCAATACTTTGTAGAACTACCTTTTGCTGCAATTACAGCTGCCAGTCTTTTAGGGTATATCTCTACCAGCTTTGCACATCTAGAGACTGAAATCCTTGTCCATTCTTCTTTGCAAAACAGCTCCAGCTCAGTCAGATTAGATGGACAGCGTTTGTGAACAGCAGTTTTCAGATCTTGGCACAGATTTTCGATTGGATTTCGATCTGGACTTTGACTGGGCCATTCTAACACATAGATATGCTTTGTTTTAAACCATTCCATTGTTGCCCTGGCTTGTTGCCCCAGTCTCAAGTCTTTTGCAGTCCAAGAGGTTTTCTTCCAAGTTTGCCCTGTATTTGGCTCCATCCATCTTCCCATCAACTCTGACCAGCTTTCCTGTCCCTGCTGAAAAGATGCACCCCCAGAGCATGATGCTGCCACCACCATATTTGACAGTGGGGATGGTGTGTTCAGAGTGATGTGCAGTGTTAGTTTTCTGCCACACATAGCGTTTTGCATTTTGGCCAAAAAGTTCCATTTTGGTCTCATCTGACCAGAGCACCTTCTTCCACATGGTTGCTGTGTCCCCCACATGGCTTGTGGCAAACTGCAAACGGGACTTCTTATGCTTTCTGTTAACAATGCCTTTCTTCTTGCCACTCTTCCATAAAGGCCAACTTTGTACAGTGCATGACTAATAGTTGTCCTATAGACAGAGTCTCCCACCTGAGCTGTACATCTCTACAGCTCGTCCAGAGTCACCATGGGCCTCTTGACTGCATTCCTGATCAGCGCTCTCCTTGTTCGTCCTGTGAGTTTAGGTGGATGGCCTTGTCTTGGTAGGTTTACAGTTATAAAATTAATAATAACATGCACTAAGGAGCAAAAAGACTTCACTGTTTATTCAAATATTTTAAAATCATAAAATACAAAGCACCAGTTCCAACTATCTGATCATACACGACTCTCCTTTCATTCAAACACTCAAACCATAGAGGGCCCCTCTATTCAATCCTATTCCACCAGTATCATAGATTTCTCTAAAAGCAAAGAGTCCAAAAAGCTAATATTCCCTATAGACCTTCCGTCCCTTGGTCCAATCAAAATAGTTTCCTTAAACTTCCTTTCACAGTAAATATCGCACTATTATCTTCAGGATCCAAGTTCTCTTAGTCTGTTACAATTCCATCATAAAAAAACAAATTTTGGTTTGACCAAAATCCAATCGGACCACTATTTTTATAATCATTTGTAATCGATTGTGCCCATCAATGGAGATTAATTACAATCAATCCAATCAGAATTTTGAATCGATTAAGCGATTTTTTTGCTAGAAATTGGACCGTTAGTAGCCACCTTAAATCTTTAATTCTATTACCTTCAATTTGTTTTGCAATTTTTTTTTTAATTTTTGCACTAATTGTGTACTATGGAATGGAGCAATTTGCCTCCCCCCAATGTTTACTTCTTACTTTACATCTGTGTTATTTTGATTTTCTCTTACTTCCTTTCCTTTATGACACTTATAAGATAAACAAGAACTGAATGAAATTCTGCCAAATGTTGATGCAGGCAACAATAAAGACTTAAAGAGACTCTGTAACAAAAATGTCATCCTTTTTTCTACTATCGTACGAGTTCCTAAACCTATTCTATTGTGCTCTGGCTTACTGCAGCACTTTCTACTATCACCATCTCTGTAATAAATCAACTTATCTTTCCCCTGTTGGATTTGTCGCCCTGTATCTGGAAGGCTGCCAACTCTTCAGTGTTGTTGATCTGTTATGCACGCCCCCCCCTCCAGTCCCCCTCTATGTTCACTCCCGTGTGTGTTATTTACATTAGGCAGCCTCTTTGCTCTCTGGTCAGTGAGAGAAGAGAGCTGGATAAATCGTCCTCTGTTATGCTGTGAAAGGAGCTGGGCTGTCACATACTGAGGAATTACAGACACAGGCAGAGCTGTCTGCAGGAAGAAACAATCAGCCTGTCACTCTTCAGTGGATGAGAGCTGCAGGGGGAAGGTAAACAAACAAATGATCTCTTGAGATTCAAAAGGAAGGCTGTATACAGCCTGCTTGTGTATGTATGTATTTTCTATGTGTGGACATACTGTACATCAACCTACTTCCGGTTTTAGTGGCCATTTTGTTTGTTTATAAACAAACTTTATAAAACTTTTTGACTACTTTGAATGCGATGGGGAGCGGCGAAATTGTGACAGAGGGGAATAGGAGATATTCCCTAAAGCACTGGTGTGTTTACTTTTGTGCAATTTTAACAATACAGTTTCTCTTTAATCCCACTTCAAAGCCCAAATAGATCCAAAGCAGAGAAAGACAAATAATAAATGCAATCAGAATAATAAGTGAATATTCAAGACATTCACCATCATAATTGTACTAATATACTTCTCTCATGAAAGTAGATCACCTTACTGTTTATTAGACTGGAATAATTACTACTTGCCAAGCCAGTGATTGGCCAAGAATGCATATTCATCACATCAATCCATAGTGCACATGAATACCTTTGAATACTAGCTAGTGTCTTTTATTGTGATGAAACAGTGGATCAATATAATATACAGTTCATACTAAGCCAAACCACCCAGTTAAGCAACCTTCATTAAGGGTTCTTAACCCTCCTGGCGGTCTATTAGAAACCACCAGGGGCAGTGCAGCACTATTTAAAAATTATTATTATTTTTTTAAATCATGTAGCGAGCCTAGGGCTCTCTACATGATAGCCGCTGTACAGCAGCATCCCCCCGCCCGCTTCGATCGCATCCGGTGATCTTTGATCAGGAAATCCCGTTCAAAGAATGGGATTTCCTGAAGGGCTTCCCCCGTCGCCATGGCGACGGGGCGGGATGACGTCACCGACGTCTTGGACGTTGTGACGTCTAAGGGAGTCCCGATCCACCCCTCAGCACTGCCTGGCACTGATTGGCCAGGCAGCGCACGGGGTCTGGGGGGCGGCACGGCGCGGCGATCAGTGGCAATTCAGCGCGGAGCGGCGGAGATCGGAATGCACACGCAGCTAGCAAAGTACTAGCTGCGTGATTCAAACAAAAAAAAGTAAGCAAATCAGCTCAGCAGGGCCTGAGAAATCCTCCTGCGCGGCATAGCCCAAGCTCAGCTTTATGTTACCGCCAGGAAGGTTAATTTAAGAATTTCTTTAGCATTTCAGTCTGTAGCCAGTTTACTTTTCCAGGCATCGCAGATCCTCCCAGTCATGCTTTTTGCAGATATCCCAGCATGCAATGTGTAGAGGATCTCCTATTGCTCAATCTGTGCAGCTCATCTGCAAATACACCCAATTAGTACTTTTTGTTCAGCTACTCATCAATTACCAAAATAGTTCACTTGTCTCACGAGGGATTTGTTTTTCCTTACATAAGTTTAGATTTCCTTTAAGTGAACCAAACTTCAGAATTTAGGTCAGCTTTAATAAAGCTCTTTATCACTACAGTATACTTTCTTCAGATCAGTGGGAAGGACTTATATTGATTGCGCTACTTTGTATTCTTAAAATAGGTAAACAGGTGGGGAGGGAGGTAAAAGTTAAGGAGCACACATTGTTGTTGTGAGGAATATGTAGACTTGTGGGGACATTTGGCAAGCAATAGGGGACAATGCAAGTGTAGTCTCACCTTACCACTTTCAATAATCACTTTTTTATAAATTTTTTAAAGTATATCTCAATATCCTCAGTTACAGAAATGGAGCATGTGGCAGTACAGCATGCAACACGGACAAGATTCACTTAAATACACTATTATTAGTATTAGTTGATTTCAAGAAAGAGTAGTTTCAAACATTATTTTTACAGATAAGCTCTATTTTTTCATCCAACGATTAATAGCACACATTAGCCCACTAATTAGCAAACAAAGCCTCCTAAACTGTATATTTTCTGAAGGCAAGGGACTTTTACACTTACAATACAGTTAGTATGATGGTTACATGACAGGCAGTGTGAAACGTGCTGTAGTAATAATAATCAGGACATTTGTATAGCGCTCTTCTCCTGTCAGACTCAAATCGTTCAAGAGCTGCAGCCACTGGGACACGTTCAAGAGGCCACCCTGCAGTGTTAGGGAGTCTTGCCTTGAACCACCAATACCCATCCACAGTGATATACAGTACTTCCTGAGTAGCCCTTACTACATAAGTTGTGTTTGTTTAAGTGATGTCAAGATCTGCACAAGAATGGTAAGTATAACCAAACAACTTGCAAGTTGCAATGAAGGAAGAGGAAGGAAACACTTCAGAATTAGTGGAAACATTTCACAATCTTTTTTTTTTATAAAGATATAGCATACAGGGGCTGGTCTATTATTAGTATAACTGTAGAGTAACTTTTTACTGCACATATTAGTACGTATTGATGAGAAATTTGGGTGCACCATGCGGCACCATAGGTCGTAAATAATGTGAATTATGGATATAGCCACACTCAGAGAGTAATTTGATCACTATCAAAAAACAGAGCCAAAATGACTACAAAAAACAGTGTAATTCAGGTGCTACCAATATCTGGAAGCCGAATTACATCTAACCCCAGAGTCCATGGCGGCCTGGAGGGGGAATAGTTATTAACGCCACCGGGACTTTTACAGGAGCAGAGTAAGCCTTTTTTCGGCTTTGCCCTGCGCCCGAATTTCCCAGTGCCATAACCTATTTTGGTTCCTGGACGTAGAATCTACGTCCAGGAACCCTGCACGCTACTGCATGCTCCCATGGCCGATCGCGCGCGTGCACGCGCACTCCTGATTTGGTAGCCATGGAATCAATGTATCGGGCTATGGTGCCCGACCACTGATTCCTCTCCCCCGCTGAAAAAGCGACAGCTTCTCTCGGAAGCTGTGCTTTTTCTGGCTGTCACCTCCCCCATGCGTCGCTCTAAGTGTGTGTTACGCTTAGAGTGACGTCATGTAAACAAACTCATGGCCGCCATCTTGTGGCCAAAAAGTAATACTACAACTGAAAGTAAAAAAAAAAAAAAAATTAACACACATTTACATTATAAATCTATTGTTTACCTCCCACCCTCCCAAAACTACCCAAATAAAAGGTTTACTATAAAAAAAAAACATGTAAATATTTACCTAAGGGTCTAAACTTTTTAAATATCAATGTAAAGATGAAATATTTCTATATTTTTTTTTAATTTTAAACTTGTAAATAGTGATAGATGCAAAATGGAAAAAATGCACCTTTATTTCCAAATAAAATATTGTCGCCATACATTGTGATATGGACATAATTTTAATGGTGTAATAACCGGGACATATGGGCAAATACAATACGTGAGTTTTAATTATGGAGGCATGTATTATTTTAAAACTATAATGGCTGAAAACTGAGAAATAATGAATTTTTCCATTTTTTTCTTATTCTTCCTGTTAAAATGCATTTACAGTAAAGTGGCTCTTAGCAAAATGTACCCCGCAAAGAAAGCCTAATTGGTGGCGGAAAAAACAAGATATAGATCAGTTCATTGTGATAAGTAGTGATAAAGTTATAGGCTAATGAATGGGAGGTGAACATTTCTCACGTGAAAACAATGGAACGCGAATGGGTTAAGCTCTTTAGCAGTAAACCCGAGTCAGGCTCGAGACGGAAATCCACAGCTCAGAGTGGTAATCGTGAGTCTGAGTGAATTATATACAGGAGCTGCTGCAGATCTCTTTGTTCCCCTGGTTTTTAGGGTCTAAAAGCATGTGAAAAAACTGCACTGCTTTTAGACCCTAAATCCAAAAATAATCATATCTCAAGGGAGGTTAATTACAAGAATACCCGATTGAAGGTGGCATGCAATCATTAAGAAAATAAGTCAGTAAATCTGTAAAATTGCATTATTGCTCACTGCCCCTTTAATAGATTTTAAGCACGCTTAAGGATAAGTACAACTAATACTTTCAATGTTAAAGCTCCAAAATACATTGTAAATCACTGCTTAGAAAACATATCATGCGCTCCTTGCAACCCTCTTTCATGTCCCAACTTCTTTTCAAACATTCGGAAGCATTAATAATCTTCAAAATGCTTCTCCGCACCACATGTTCTCTGCAAGATAACCCCGACATAACTTAACACTGAAACATTAGCCTTGCTTCTGCCATCTTGAATTGAGATAATATTGTAATTTGAATACTTAACATATATTATGGCTGATCCGCACAGCATGAGAGAGAGAGCAGGTCTGTAAAGTGATATGACCCACACATTACTCAGCTCCTGACTTCTAGTTAAGGAAACTATTCTTAGCAACTCGGAGACATCCTGATAATAAAAAGCTCATTAGTATTCCTTGTATTTATCCACTGGAAGCTAATGGGAAAGTATTAGCATAATATATCTGACTCAGACTTACACCAACAGCGTGGAAGCTTAATGGGGAATCATCATTACATAATAAATGAAACACTGCTAAAGGGAACCCGTCACTACTTAAACACAATAAAAATGAAATATGTTACTGAAAGCTCACCCTGACTCACATCTCACAGGGCTTGAAATTGCAGAATGAAGACTTGGGAGCTATATTTCCCTCCATTTAGCTCTGAGTATGTTTATTTATGGTAACTTAGACCTTGAAAAGGACACACCCCCTTTAGGATTATCTTTTTTTGCCTTTGTGCATTTCATGAATGCTGGCCAAATACAATTCTGATTGGAACATCATTCAGAAAAACAATTGGAAATCAGATCAGACCTGTCAGAAATAATCAATTCAATCCATCTATCTGACCAGAAATTGCATGGTGTGTACCATGCATAAGAGCCAGCAGACTGAAAGCACTTTAAGTGATTGTTTAGTTAAAGGACACCTGGCCCGAGGCAAAGCTACCTAAGGTAAGCACAGAGAAATGTTCATGCTGCAGCCACATGTGAGATGTCCAATCCTCTCCTCTTCCCTCCTGTTTCCTGTAATCATGCCTTGAAAAGTTTGACATTTGGTAAAGTCAAATTTTTGAAAGGAAGAGGAAGGCTTGCTGCAATGTTTCCACCTCTCACCCTCTCATTTCCTCCTCTTCCCTGCTCCATTCACTGCCTTTAAAGAGAACCCGAGGTGGGTTTGAAGAATATGATCTGCATACAGAGGCTGGATCTGCCTATACAGCCCAGCCTCTGTTGCTATCCCAAACCCCCCTAAGCTCCCCCTGCACTCTGCAATCCCTCATAAATCACAGCCACGCTGCTGACAAACAGCTTGTCAGAGCTGGCTGTGTTTATCTCTATAGTGTCAGTCTGCTGCTCTCCCCGCCTCCTGCAGAACTCCAGTCCCCGCCTGCATCCCTTCCCTCCCTGCTGATTGGAGGGAAGGGACAGGGGCAGGGACCGGAGCTATGCAGGAGGCGGGGGAGCAGCTGAGACTGACACTACAGATGTAAACACAGCCTCACAGCACGGCTGTGATTTATGAGGGATTGCAGAGTGCAGGGGGACCTTAGTGGGGTTTGGGATAGCAACAGAGGCTGGGCTGTATAGGTAGATCCAGCCTCTGTATGCAGATAACATTCTTTAATCCCACCTCGGGTTCTCTTTAAGAAGAGGGAATGAGAGGGTGAAAGGAAGTAACATTGCACTCTGCCCATTCCCGTCTTAAAATCTGACTATAGCCTAAAGTCATATTTCAAGGAGTGATTACTAGGACTGGGGGGGGGGGGGGCTAGGAGAAGTGTGGACAGTGCATGGAAGCATATGGATCCAGCATGCCTCTGTGCTTACCTTAAGTAGCTTTGCCTCCGGTCAGGTATCCTTTAAACTCCAAGAATCAAGCATATGTACAGGTGTTCCCTGAACTTGATCCAGAATGTCAGAACTTTATAATTCAATCTTTTTATTAGTTTAGAAACATACAAAGTAGAAAGGATGTAAACGTGAACAAATGTACTTAATAATAGGCAAGTTAAGAATCGGTATACACATATTTTGAATTAGACACAAAAGATCCATAAAAAGATGTATAGCACAGTAACTCGAAAAAACACCAAATTGTTGAGCAAGCACCATCCACTATACCATAAAATATGGATAAATACCAAGAGTGTGCAGAAAGGAACTGATAATCATATACACAAAACAAGAACAAGTAGTTCCCTAAAGAACCGCACCACTCAATCAATATATCAGAAATATAATTAATCTTTATTCAGTACAAAAATCAATAAAAACATTAAAAACAATACATAGTGGGGCACTCCATAATATTAATCAATAATGAAGGTTTATATCGAGTGGTGCGGTTCTTTAGGGAACTACTTGTTATTGTATAGCACAGTAACTGTCACCAATAATAATCATGCATTGCTACTTACATTAAAATTGTATACTAGAGTTTTTTCTGCCTGTCTGAGTAAATCGTAATACAGACCAGAAACATCTGTTACTTATTTTCCCCACCTGCACTAACTGAATGACTAGTAGCAGCTTTGATAATCCCAGCACCCTTTTTAAGCAGCATTATGAAGGCACAATTATATATGCCTGCATGTCCAAAAATGAGGTAAAGCAAACTGAAATAATATTTGCCATTAATCCTTCCAATATGTGGCACTGAAATTAAGAGATTACTTATTTATCATCACATTTGGCATATCAATTTAAAGGAAAATATGTCTGGCAGGTCAGATAGCAGATTTAAGGAACTACAAGCAAATTATGGTGTTTTTTCTGAAGCCACTCTGCAGCTATTAATAAAATATAATGTTTAATACCAATCAGGATAAAAGTGCATGCCATTGAGATAAAGCAATTTTACAGCTCCAATTTACAAGTCACAAATGTCTAAATTAAAAAAAAAATGTCTTACGCATGTTTTGCAGCCATCCACCTCTTTATCAGAGGTAAAATCATTTTCCATTGCTGAAGTTAGAAATTGATGTGGTTGGTTGGTTGGTTGGGAATGTTCCTGAATATCACAACTTAATTCAAAAACTTCCAGAGAAAGGAAGATAACAGGAGCACCCTAAGTGGAAGTGCACAATTAATCTCCACATGTGGTGCGATTGCCAGTAGTAGGAAGTTAGTCCAGACGTCTCTTCCTTAACCCTCCTAGCCTCCTTGAGAAGTGATGACATATTGCTGTCACTTCCACTATATGTCACATCCACCTCGGTGTATGTCTGCCCAATAAGTTTTACCTGATGACCTTGTGAGGGGCTATTGATGGAGCAGCATTACGGTGAACTAATTTATCACTGTCTACACTTCATCCACTACTAAACGCCTATGAAGGAAGACCTACATTGCACTGGAGAATAATGATAACAGTAGATAATTGCAGAGGTGCTTCAGCGTACTATCCATAAAACAGAGCATTGTAAAAGACTAATACAAATTGAATAATGAATGAATGGATAAATTACCATATATGATCGCAGAAAGGTTCATCTGTGAATAAGCCCCCCCCCCATTTTTCCGCTCATAAAAATAGGACAAATGCAGTAATCCACCAATAGGCCAAGCATAGCATAGCTACCTCTCCTTGTTCTATCTTGAGTCTGAGCATCTCCCCAGCAGCTTTGAAACCGACCCCTAGTTTTCCAGGCTCACCGTCATGTGACTACAGTGAGCCTCGAGCTCTAGCAGTGAATTATGGAGCTACTAGGGAAATGTTAGGATGCAAGCAAGAGCAAGGAGAGGTAGCTTTGGTTATGAGTACACATCCATTGCTTACTATGCATAGGGGGGCACAACGCATAGTATATCACCCGTGGATAAGAAAGCAGGAAATTTGGGCGCCCAACGGCTAATGGACAATTTGAGAACCCCATAGGTGCTAATGTAAATTTTGGCTATTAGGCACCCAAAGCAGAAACTTGGGCGCATGATAATTGTTTTGAAAATTACGTTAATAGTTTTAGATTTTTTGTATAATTTTGAAAAGTAAACTATTATAGCTTTTGACATTATTAATTTTTGTATTTACAAATTCATTTTTGAAAATTATAATTTTGAAATGTATCTTTTTGAACCTTATAAGTTTAGGAAGGGGGGTTTTAGGATTAGGCATCAAGGAGGGTTTTAGAGTTAGGCGTCCCAACGTGTGGTTTTAGGGTTAGGTGTCAGGAAGGCGTTAGATATTTTATTACCATAATTTACACTATTTACACTTTTTCAAAAAGAATATTGGTAGATGTTAAGAATAATTTTATTACCGGATGCCCATTTTTCCTCGCTCTCCTATTTTATGCACGCACAGATAAGTCAGCCCCCCAACACACACACTTTTAGCCTAAAATTTGGGTAAAAAAAGATTGGCAATATATGATAATAAAATAAAAATGATGCTGTGGAGATACACTGTATCCAGCTCGTTGCATTGACTTTAGGGTTATTTGGGCTGAACTTGCGAGATTAGCTCCTCTCTATGTCAGTTCAGTTGTATAGATAGCATCATTATACTTCACTCATACTTCACAAGTACATTTACAATGTAATGTTCGTTCCATATCAGCAAAAACATTTAGAATTATCCTACACAATCAATTTAAAGCATAAACTACAGCAACACATTGATTTAATTAAACCAGTAAATTCATAGATGTCTATGTGATTTTTTTCTTGGTATCTAATTACAATCACATACACACACTTATCGGATAAAATTATCCTATGAAGCTTTACATGCATGTGACTGCTTTAGAGCAGGGTTATATCTCAGTATCAGATTGTAAAGTCAAACACTTAAAATAGCTTGTTAAATGTAACTTATGCTAACAGAAGATAATAAGCAGATAAAGGAAACCATAGGTCACATGCAAATAGAGGAGAAGAAAACATGTGAACTTAGTAATGATACCATAATTGGTTTTTATCGCTAATTGTGAGATCTATCATCTCTGCTTCATTGCATTCTAAAACTAACATAGTCTATAAATGCTACAATTTTCCAACTCACCAAGCCATCCATGACAAGACACTGATAAAGTATTAAATAAGTGTTGGCACTAGTTCATTGCAAAGTCCTAATGAAGTACATTGAGAAAAAGAACACGTATTGAGCAATCTTTTTTTTACATTTCAGGGTTGTTGTTTTTTTTGTTTTTTACTTAGATTTGAATTTATTCAAGCTGTGGCTCTGCTTTTCTATCACATGTAATGCTACTTTCATGGATTTTGTGGAATTAGCCAGGGATTTTCATATACAATGCTTAATGGCCTTACACAAAATACCACCCATAAATACTGAAAGGGCAAAATGCTGTAACCAGTTTTCCCTCTGCGTAATTCTAATCATTCCTTAACCTGCTCAGTGATAATCCTTCTAGAAAGTTATGTGAGGTTAATTGACTGCAAAAATACTAGACTGCACTAGTTGAACAATCGGCGCAAATCTGCAGAACGGGATTAGAGGAAGCGATGAAATTAAACCTCAATAAAAAGGCTATTTAGCTAATTTATAGCTTGAAAAAGTAACTATCCATAGTGTAAATGTTGACTTACATGGAAAACCGTAAATAAATGCAGAAATATGCACACACACACACACACACACACACACACACACACACACACACACACACACACACACACACACACACACACACACACACACACACACACACACTCACACACACACACAATGTTTTATTTTTTAGATGTACTACACATACAAATCATTATATCAATTTTCTTTTCACTTCAGATTCCCTGTAAATTGGGAATAGCAGTAATGATAGCTGAGCAAGAATCTCGTGGCGTTAATCTGGCATTAGTTCACTATAGAGGGGCAGAGGAGGAGACAGGCTTATTTTAAAGGCAAGTTAAAATTGTTATTATTTATTGGATTTATATAATGCCAACAAATTACACAGCGCTGTACATTAATAAGATTACAGATAATGATAACAGTGGTGACTGACAACACAATTCATGTAATAAAAGCTATAAGATACACAATGCCAGATCATAAATTGGAGTAGTAGTCCCAACAATACAAGTTCACATTATTCTGGGTAGAGTGCACAATCAAGTATGATACCCAAGGACAGAGGGCCCTGCCAGAGACTTCAAATCTAGAGGGCAGGGGGTAGTGACACGAAAGGAGGGGGGCTGCCTCAAAAGGTTATCGGAAGAGATAGTTAGGGCAGCAGTTGGACAGATAATGCAGTGTTTTACCGTGAAAATTGGAAAACCAGGAACATTTTAGACCAATACGAAGACTCGAAAAATACTCGGTAGGACATGTTTTGTATTGTAATGCAGGAATGCCAGGAACTGTAGTCTGGCATTGATTGCTCTTTCTAGTCTGAGTTTCACATGGTTACACCTGATTGACCCACCCATTAACTTAATTCAGATGGGAGTGGAACAGATGGCTTTCGCCAAATTAAATTTGGTCCAGGAGACAGGTATTTTGTCAACCACATCTCTTCCATAAACTGCTTTTATTACCCTATAGTCCTGATTGCTATTAGAATTTGAATTGTTCAATTGTGGATTTAGTTGAACTTTAAAATAGTACTGTTGTCACATTAAGGAGCTTAATCTAATGAAAGGGTGAAATAATGTGAGGAAAGTGTCTGCTGTAAACATGACGTTCACTACACAGTGAGAAAGTATGAGCATACATGTCTGTACATTTTAAAAATAAACTTGGTTTTCAAATAAGAAAACTCAGCATTGTCTAAATGTTTCGGTTATCCTCTGTAAGGCCTGGTGCACACCAAAACCCGCTAGCAGATCTGCAAAATGCTAGCAGATTTTGAAAAGCTTTTTCTTCTTTTTCTGTAGCGTTTCAGCTAGCATTTTGCGGTTTTGGGAAGCATTTTTGGTGTAGTAGATTTCATATATCGTTACAGTAAAGCTGTTACTGAACATCTTCTGTAACAAAAACGCCTGCAAAACCACTCTGAACTGCCGTTTTTCAGAGCGGTTTGCGTTTTTCCTATACTTAACATTGGAGGCAGAAACGCCTCTGCAATCCAAAAAATGCCTCACTCCGGGAGTATGCTCACTGAGATACATTGACCAAGCGTATCCGCAGCCGCAAGCGGCTGCAAAAACGCCAAAAAACCCGCTCGGTGTGCCCCAGCCCTCATACTCAAGAAAGCAGCCCTTTCCTGAATCATATCAACCATAAAGTAGTGCGCTAAGTACTGGTGTATACATTTCACTTCTTATCTATTTGGTTACTGTTATCTAATTCTTTTCACATTTTTCTGATGGCAGTCTGCTGAAATTCTGACGGCAGACTCAGCCATGAGGGGAGGGGCGAAATTCCCTCACATGTATCTGTTAACTCTGTGTGCAGAGAGCTCAGGCAGAGACAGGCAGAGCTTTCTCTCACAGAGAGCAGAGGAAATGTATCTTATGTGCAACATAAACATTTGTAATACTGTCAGGGCCGGATTTGTACTCTTTATCGCCCAAGGCCACTGTCACTAGCCGACCCCCTTCAGTATAGGTAGCGAGATGACCCCTCCCTCCTTCCCTCCGTTATAGGTAGCCAGATGACTCCCTTAATCCCTTCTTTTCCCACCCAGCTTTCAGTATTGGTAGCCAGTTCGCCTTCACACCGCAGCAGCCATCAGTGTCACTCATTTCTCCACTCATCTCCAGTGCAGAAGCTTACTCTTCTTTTCTGTCTCCAAAGCTGCCCAAGTCCATAGCCGGCGGCCACAATGCAAGCATGCACAGAGAGCAAGGTGGCTGCTGCACAGGCAGCTAGCAGCAGAGTACCACGGTCAGGTGCTAGTCTGATCTCCCTGCATTGCACATTTGCAAGCTTACAAATGCTGCACCAGTTTAGGCTCCTGCTTTGTTGCCCTTGGCTCTGTAGTGCCCTAGGCCATGGCCAAGAAGCCTTGACCTAAATCCGGCCCTGAATACAGTAGTGTGTGAAACCTGATACCTGTTTTCAAATAATCTGCTTCAATATTACACTGTTCTTAGCAGGTCAGACTGCAGAGTTTCATACCTCTGGAAATAAGACATTCCGAACTTAGCTAAAATCTACACACAATGAATTAAAGCTTTTGCCTCTGATATTTAACATGAAAAGTAGGAAAATGTTAACACTGCTACTCAGACATTATTTGTACGTTGTCATTTTAGAACACTTGGGCATTGTTAGCATTCCTTTTACCACTTGCCGACCGGCAGAGGGACCCTGTTGTTCCTCCACGCCACCATATGGCGTCAATCTTGCGAGGAGAGAGATTTGACAGGTACTAGTGGGCCGAATATCAAATTCTGTGTTCGCGAATTTCAAATCTGAATCTCTGCAAAAATGTGCAAATCTGGCGAATCTGAGAATCTCCATAGACTTCAATGGTAGTTTTGTAGGAAAAAAGAATACATTTAAATGCATAAATCCCAGATAATGTAGCAAACGGTAAGTGTAAATTTACATGTATCAAAAAAAGAGAGCAATGAATTTCATGATGGGGTTTCCAGGGGGTCCGTCTGCAGTGTGTACGAACCCCCTAGAAAGCCCTCCGAAGTTGCAATGCTTCAGCCAGGGAATGCTATACAGCCGCAATATTGCTGTATAAAGATCCCTGGCAACTTTACCTATTTTTGGATTTTTTTTAATGTTCAGAGTGTGGGAAATAAAAAAAAATGAGCCCCTTTAACCCCTTGTCCCCGTGCAGGCTGGGATAGCCAGAGTGCAGAGCCTCGGACGAGTGGGGGTTCACACCCTGAGCTATACCAGCCTGCAGCTAAGCCTCCCCCCCGGAGCCCTTGTCCAATCCATGTCCAAACCTCCAGTGCCCCAGGAGGAGGTGGGGGTGACAACTCCCGGGGGGCGGGGGGTTCATGGTGAAATCAGGGAGTCCTATTTAGGAAAGAACCTCTCAGAAATCCACCCCCTCCCAGGAGAAATAAGTATAGGGGTACCCCTAACCCCTTTCCACAAAGGGCTAAATGAAAAAAAACTTTGAAATAAATGTACACTACCGTTAGGTTTGCTACAGTATATGTCATTTACCGCATTTAAATGTATTCTTTTTTTCCCCCTATGAAACTTTAAAATCAATTTTCTCAAAGTATTTTTGATTTTTTTTCCTTGTAGCCACTGTACCCCTCCACACACCTTGAAAATGTGGTGTTTCTAGCACGTAAGGGGGCTTTGCTATAAACTGCTAAAGTCAGCTGCTATGCAGTATTCGCCTGGCGAATACTTTGGTCCATTGTCTATTGACGGAAGCTCGCACTTCACTGCGTCCCTCTTGAATGAGCCGGGGACCGAGCTCTCTGAGATCACGCTGGTAGTCATGTGTAGTAGCCGGCGTCTCTGTGTGTTGTCATGGAAACCAGACGGGCGGCTACTACACATGACTACCAGCATGATCTCAGAGAGCTCGGTCCCCGGCGCATTCAAGAAGGACGCAGGCGTTCTTTGGCTGGGCACTTACTGACAGCCGCATCTGAATCAGGTGAGACCTGTCTTGGCCGGGTTTTGCATTCATTGGCACAAGAATCTCAGAGCGCCCCTCTCAGACACTGAAACTACACACCCCAGCATGTTTAGCACGGGGTCCTTGTCTTAGCTGTTCTCTGGGTTGGATGGACTCCCTTCCACTGCATGATAGCGTGTGGTGCTCCTTAATTAAAAGGGGTAACCTTGTGCTGCCATCCAGCTGTGCAATGCAGCTGGAAACATTCTAGATATGTGTATTTCTCAGTATGCATGCACATAATGCTTCCGGCCATGGCTGCTATGCACAGTCAAGTGCAAAATTACAGAGAAGACTAGTGGACAGAAAATGTGTACTGCCCCTTTGTCCCCCAGGTGACTTGCTCCAGTTGGTGCAATGAATGGGTGGATCAGAAAGCTCAATGGAATGAAGCCCATTCAAACTAGAGTCGGTATGAGGACCTTATACAACACACACTGGCATGCGCAGCTTTATCGATTTAGTGTCAGTTCTATCTGCCCTTTAAGGGAAATTGAACCTTTGTTATTAAAATAGTTTTTCTTTGCAACCTTGGCAGTAATGCTCTGCTTGGAGTATTGCTTACTGGAGACTGTTCATTTTCTGCTGATGTACCCAGCTTCAAAATGGACCAATCAAAATGATCAGCCACTGCATCTGATTGGTCCAATTTTATGCTGTATAAATACCCATAAAATAAATTTAAATTTGCATCAAAAAGCAGGTTGCTTCATAACTCATTTTAAACACCTGGACTAATTCAGCGATTGGCAACATCTGGCCTTTTCTGCTAGGAACATTTTAGACTTTAGGTCAATTGAATTCACGCTTGTTACTTGTCCTTGCAATGTATAGAGCTGAGTATAAAGCACTGAGTTTTTCTCAACTGAAGTGGAATTTTAGTTGTTACAAAAACATATATGCAAACATATAAATATCGTCAAAGATACAGTCACAAACATACACTCTAGAGGATGACACATCCTGTTTAACATCCAAATGAGGTAATCAGCCTTGTTGCATACAAATGGCAAATATCAGGCAATTAGGCATAAATGGCACAAGCTAGCTGATCATCAGCATCTTAAAATGGTGGGGTAGATTGAAAGTATTCCTTTTCAACTAGCCTCCCAAAATCTAGGTGCATATTCACTCCTCAGTAAGGCATGTTTGGGGTCTATCTTGGGGCACGGTCAAATTATATTACACTCCTTGGGGAAATATAGTGCAATGATGAAACCTCTAGCACTAGGGATGCTCATTCCAAATCCACGGAAATGAAATTTTTGCATTTACGATCGTAAACCAGAAAACAGATATCGGATTTCTGTAGAAGTACCACATTACCTCAACTCGCTAATTTTAGCCCAATCACAGAATTCGGAAGCATTGGACCAATCAAAGAATGGAGAGTCAACTCAAAAACAAATGGCCAATCAGGGAACGCAAAAAATTACCAAAAAAAAAAGACTCCTCCGAAATCAGAAAACAGAAATCGGATTTCTGCAGAAACAGCGCATTGCCACAACTTGGTAGTTTTAGCCCAATCACAGAACTTGGAAGCATTGGACTAATCACAGAATGCAAAAAAAAATTGCAAAAAAAAAAAAGACTCCACATAAATCAGAAATCTTTGGAATCGGTAATAGGCATTGGCGTAAATCGGAATTTACACAGAATTAGAAATACCATTATGATATACAGTGGAGCGTTTGCCCGGGGGCACCATACAAACACTCCCCGCCTCCTCCCATCCCAGCGTGTGCGCTCCACTAATAAAGCTAGCATGACATGCTAGCTGGAGTCGCGCAGGGAGCGCCGATTTGGAGAGAGAGCGGAGGGGGAGTGAGTTGGGATGGACGGGGGAAGTGCCCACTTCCCTTGTCCATCCTAACTCACTCCCACTCTGCTCTCTCTCCAAATCGGCGCTCCCAGCGCGACACCAGCTAGCATGTCACGCTAGCTTTATTAGGGGAGCACACACGCTGGGAAGGGAGGAGGCGGGGAGTGTTCGTTCTTATACATTTATTCATGCTCACCGCAGTATGTCTGGGTCAGGGGTCAGGAAAGTCGGCCGGTACCGGCAGCTGTAGGAACCTAGCAGGGGCCGACGGCAGGGAGCGAGGGAAGCGGTGAGTATGTCCTTTTTATCCCTATTAGGGATGGTCGGAATGCCAATTTCCGATTCCGGGGTAAATCCGCATTCCGCCATTGCCAATTACCGATTCCGCTTTCCGCTACCAATTTCTGCATTCCAATGCGGAATTTCTGCCGGAAATCGTGGAAATTCCGCCCGAATTTAACATCGATTTTCTCAAAAACTATAAGGTCTTTTTGAAAACCTTGTTTTTGTATCTTGTTCAGAAGATTCTATTTAATAAACCCTGAAAATTTGGTGTTTCTAGGACTTACGGAGGCTTTGCTATTAACCGCTAAAGTCGGCGGATTTTTACTGTAATGTGAAATGCAGAAAATAGGCAGATACAGATTTTCTGCATTTTACATTACAGTAAAAATCCGCCAACTTTAGCGGTTAATAGCAAAGCCTCCTTAAAGAGACTCTGTAACATCAAAAACGTCCCCTGGGGGGTACTCACCTCGAGTGGGGGAAGCCTCAGGATCCTAATGAGGCTTCCCACGCCGTCCTCTGTCCCACGGAGGTCTCGCTGCAGCCCTCCGAACAGCCGGCGACAGGCCCAACTGTTCAATTCAATATTTACCTTTGCAGGCTCCAGCGGGGGCGCTGTGGCTGCTTTCGCTCCGAAGAAGGCGGAAATACCCGATCTCAGTCGGGTCCGCTCTACTGCGCAGGCACCGGAGACTTGCGCCTGCGCAGTAGAGCGGACCCGACGGCGATCGGGTATTTCCGCCTCCTTCGGAGCT
Organism: Hyperolius riggenbachi; assembly: GCF_040937935.1. NCBI lineage: Eukaryota > Metazoa > Chordata > Amphibia > Anura > Hyperoliidae > Hyperolius > Hyperolius riggenbachi. Next base: position 503,536,555 of record NC_090646.1, read on the forward strand.
GACAGCTGACAGCTGCCAGAGCGCCTGCGCAGGAGCAAGGAAGGTAAATATTACGTCACCGCTGTACGGAGGGCTACAGCGAGACCCCCGAGGGACGGCAGACGGCGTGGGAAGCCTCATTAGGATCCTGAGGCTTCCCCCATCCGAGGTGAGTACCCCCCAGGGGACGTTTTGTTGTTACAGATTCTCTTTAAGTCCTAGAAACACTAAATTTTCAGAGTTTATTAACCACTTGAGGACCTAGGGCTTTACCCCCCTTAAGGACCGGCCACTTTTTTTCCATTCAGACCACTGCAGCTTTCACGGTTTATTGCTCGCTCATACAACCTACCACCTAAATGTATTTTGGCTCCTTTTCTTGTCACTAATAAAGCTTTCTTTTGGTGCTATTTGTTGGCTCCTGCGATTTTTACTTTTTATTATATTCATCAAAAAAGACATGATTTTTGGCAAAAAAATGATTTTTTTAACTTTCTGTGCTGACATTTTTCAAATAAAGTAAAATTTCTGTATACATGCAGCGCGAAAAATGTAGACAAACATGTTTTTGATAACAAAAAAAAACCATTCAGTGTATATTTATTGGTTTGGGTAAAAGTTATAGCGTTTACAAACTATGGTGCAAAAAGTGAATTTTCCCATTTTCAAGCATCTATGACTTTTCTGACCACCTGACATGTTTCATGGGGGGCTAGAATTCCAGGATAGTATAAATACCCCCCAAATGACCCCATTTTGGAAGGAAGACATCCCAAAGTATTCACTGAGAGGCATAGTGAGTTCATAAAAGATATTAATTTTTGTCACAAGTAAGCGGAAAATGACACTTTGTGACAAAAAAAAAAAAAGTTTCCATTTCTTCTAACTTGCGACAAAAAAAAATGAAATCTGCCACGGACTCACCATGCCCCTCTCTGAATACCTTGAAGTGTCTATTTTCCAAAATGGGGTCATTTGTGGGGTGTGTTTACTGTCCTGACATTTTGGGGGGTGCTAAATTGTAAGCACCCCTGTAAAGCCTAAAGGTGTTCATTGAACTTTGGACCCCTTAGCGCAGTTAGGCTGCAAAAAAGTGCCACACATGTGGTATTGCCGTACTCAGGAGAAGTAGTATAATGTGTTTTGGGGTGTATTTTTACACATACCGATGCTAGGTGGGAGAAATATCTCTGTAAATGACAATTTTTTTATTTTTTTTACACACAATTGTCCATTTACAGAGATATTTATCCCACTCAGCATGGGTATGTGTAAAAATACACCCCAAAACACATTATACTACTTCTCCTGAGTACAGCGATACCACATGTGTGGCACTTTTTTGCACCCTAACTGCGCTAAGGGGCCCAAAGTCCAATGAGTACCTTTAGGATTTCACAGGTCATTTTGAGAAATTTCGTTTCAAGACTACTTCTCACGGTTTAGGGCCCCTAAAATGCCAGGACAGTATAGGAACCCCACAAATGACCGCATTTTAGAAAGAAGACACCCCAAGGTATTCCGTTAGTAGTACGGTGAGTTCATAGAAGATTTTATTTTTTGTCACAAGTTAGCGGAAAATGACACTTTGTGAAAAAAACCAATAAAAATCAATTTCCGCTAACTTGTGACAAAAAATAAAATGTTCTATGAACTCACCGTACTACTAACAGAATACCCTGGGGTGTCTTCTTTCTAAAATGGAGTCATTTGTGGGGTTCCTATACTGTCCTGGCATTTTAGGGGCCCTAAACCGTGAGGAGTAGTCTTGAAACAAAATTTCTCAAAATGACCTGTGAAATCCTAAAGGTACTCATTGGACTTTGGGCCCCTTAGCGCAGTTAGGGTGCAAAAAATTGCCACACATGTGGTATCGCCGTACTCGGGAGAAGTAGTACAATGTGTTTTGTGGTGTATTTTTACACATACCCATGCTGGGTGGGAGAAATAACTCTGTAAATGGACAATTGAGTGTAAAAAAATCAAAAGATTGTCATTTACAGAGGTAATTCTCCCACCCAGCATGGGTATGTGTAAAAATACACCCCAAAACACATTATACTACTTCTCTCGAGTACGGCGATACCACATGATTGGCACTTTTTTGCAGCCTAACTGCGCTAAGGGGCCCAAAGTCCAATGAGTACCTTTAGGATTTCACAGGTCATTTTTGTTTCAAGACTACTCCTCACGGTTTAGGGCCCCTAAAATTCCAGGGCAGTATAGGAACCCCACTAATGACCCCATTTTAGAAAGAAGACACCCCAAGGTATTCCTTTAGGAGTATGGTGAGTTCATAGAAGTTTTCATTTTTTTGTCACAAGTTAGCGGAAATTGATTTTAATTGTTTTTTTTCACAAAGTGTCATTTTCCGCTAACTTGTGACAAAAAATAAAATCTTCTATGAACTCACCATACTCCTAACGGAATACCTTTGCGTGTCTTCTTTCTAGAATGGGGTCATTTGTGGGGTTCCTATACTGACCTGGCATTTTAGGGGCCCTAAACCGTGAGGAGTAGTCTTGAAACCAACAATGTCGCAAAATGACCTGTGAAATCCTAAAGGTACTCATTGGACTTTGGGCCCCTTAGCGTACTTAGGGTGTAAAAAAGTGCCACATATGTGGTACCGCCGTACTCAGGAGAAGTAGTATAATGTGTTTTGGGGTGTATTTTTACACATACCCATGCTGGGTGGGAGAAATATCTCTGTAAATGACAATTGTTTGATTTTTTTTACACACAATTGTCCATTTACAGAGAGATTTCTCCCACCCAGCATGGGTATGTGTAAAAATACACCCCAAAACACATTATACTACTTCTCCTGAGTACGGCATTACCACATGTGTGACACTTTTTTGCAGCCTAGGTGCGCTAAGGGGCCCAACGTCCTAATCACAGGTCATTTTAAGGCATTTGTTTTCTAGACTACTCCTCACGGTTTAGGGCCCCTAAAATGCCAGGGCAGTATAGGAACCCCACAAGTGACCCCATTTTAGAAAGAAGAAACCCCAAGGTATTCCGTTAGGTGTATGGCGAGTTCATAGAAGATTTTATTTTTTGTCACAAGTTAGTGAAAAATGACACTTTGTGAAAAAAAAAATCAATTTCCGCTAACTTTTGACAAAAAATAAAATCTTCTATGAACTCGTCATACACCTAACAGAATACATTGGGGTGTCTTTTTTCTAAAATGGGGTCAGTTTGTGGGGTTCCTATACCGCCCTGTAGTGATGCTCAAATACCCCTTTTTAAAATTCGAGTTTGGTCGAATTCGAATAGTAAATTATTCGAGGTCAGTCGAATATTCGAGTCGAATAATTTTTACTATTCGATTCAACCTCGGACTTCGAGCTCACTATTCGAGTCGGTATTCGAGCTAACTATTCGAGCTGACTATTCGAATTGGCCTTAAATAGCTTCCAACACTTGTTTTGAGGGTGAATGATGCAAGAAACCTCTTTTTTTCCAAGTAACAACAGCAAGTGATTATGTGGGGATGTTCCTTTAAAAAAAAAATGTGGAAAGAGAAGTTGTGTCCTTAATTTTGTTCAGTAGTGTTACTGTATATACTTGTTCTTCTTCTTCTTTATCTTTCTTCTTCTTCTTCTCGATCTTCTTCTTCTATATCTTCTTCTTCTTCTTCTATATCTTCTTCTTCTTCTTCTTCTTCTTCTTCTTCTTCTTCTTCTTCTTCTTCTTCTTCTTCTTCTTCTTCTTCTTCTTCTTCTTCTTCTTCTTCTTCTTCTTCTTCTTCTTCTTCTTCTTCTTCTTCTTCTTCTTCTTCTTCTTCTTCATCATCATCATCATCATCATCATCATCTTCTTCTTCTTCTTCTTCTTCTTCTTCTTCTTCTTCTTCTTCATCTTCTTCTTCTTCTTCTTCATCTTCTTCATCTTCTTCATCATCTTCTTCATCTTCTTCTTCTTCTTCTTCATCTTCTTCTTCTTCTTCATCTTCTTCTTCTTCATCTTCTTCATCTTCTTCTTCTTTTTCATCTTCTTCTTCATCATCTTCTTCATCTTCTTCTTCTTCTTCATCTTCATCTTCTCCTTCCTTTTCAATATCGTCTTCTTCTTCTTCACGTATTTCTCTTTTCAATTTTTTTTTTAAAGAAATGCAGCTATTTTTGAGCGTAACAAATAGCTGGTGGGCGCACGCATGTTGGAAGCGCCATTGTATGTGCTCCCTGGCAGTGGAAACACAAAGACAGCAGGAGGTAAATTCAGCAGCAGGAGGAGGAGGATGAGTGTGTGGCAGCAGGAGGAGGAATGGAGGAGTAGGCGAGCAGCTATTGTTTGACGTAATAGCTGGTGGCAGAGTGGCAGCAGAAGGTAAATCATCTGTGTACCCTGGCAGTGGGAAACACAGACAGACAGCAGCAGCAGCAGCAGGAGGAGGTATGGAGGAGCAGTGTGAGTGTGGCAGCAGGTAGGCAGCGTGACATAATAGCCCTGGTACCTAGCGGTGATACCAGGGCTGTAAATAAACACAACAGGAGGTCCCAGACAGCGGTCGTGCAGCCCACATTGTGTCCAATACACAACTGGGACAACACAGTTTTCAACCCGGGCACCTCAGAAAAATTAAACCTTTTTTTTTTTTTTTAATGGTTTGTTTGGTTTTGGTTTTGCAACCAATATAGCTATTGTTTGACGTAATAGCTGGTGGCAGAGTGGCAGCAGAAGTTAATTCTGTGTACCCTGGCAGTGGGAAACACAGACAGACAGCAGCAGCAGGAGGAGGAATGGAGGAGTAGGCGAGCAGCTATTGTTTGACGTAATAGCTGGTGGCAGAGTGGCAGCAGAAGGTAAATCATCTGTGTACCCTGGCAGTGGGAAACACAGACAGACAGCAGCAGCAGGAGGAGGAATGGAGGAGTAGGCGAGCAGCTATTGTTTGACGTAATAGCTGGTGGCAGAGTGGCAGCAGAAGGTAAATCATCTGTGTACCCTGGCAGTGGGAAACACAGACAGACAGCAGCAGCAGCAGCAGCAGGAGGAGGTATGGAGGAGCAGTGTGAGTGTGGCAGCAGGTAGGCAGCGTGACATAATAGCCCTGGTACCTAGCGGTGATACCAGGGCTGTAAATAAACACAACAGGAGGTCCCAGACAGCGGTCGTGCAGCCCACATTGTGTCCAATACACAACTGGGACAACACAGTTTTCAACCCGGGCACCTCAGAAAAATTAAACTTTTTTTTTTTTTTTTATGGTTTTTTGGTTTTTGGTTTTGCAACCAATATAGCTATTGTTTGACGTAATAGCTGGTGGCAGAGTGGCAGCAGAAGAAGGTAATTCTGTGTACCCTGGCAGTGGGAAACACAGACAGACAGCAGCAGCAGGAGGAGGAATGGAGGAGTAGGCGAGCAGCTATTGTTTGACGTAATAGCTGGTGGCAGAGTGGCAGCAGAAGGTAAATCATCTGTGTACCCTGGCAGTGGGAAACACAGACAGACAGCAGCAGTAGCAGCAGGAGGAGGTATGGAGGAGCAGTGTGAGTGTGGCAGCAGGTAGGCAGCGTGACATAATAGCCCTGGTACCTAGCGGTGATACCAGGGCTGTAAATAAACACAACAGGAGGTCCCAGACAGCGGTCGTGCAGCCCACATTGTGTCCAATACACAACTGGGACAACACAGTTTTCAACCCGGGCACCTCAGAAAAATTAAACCTTTTTTTTTTTTTTATGGTTTTTTGGTTTTTGGTTTTGCAACCAATATAGCTATTGTTTGACGTAATAGCTGGTGGCAGAGTGGCAGCAGAAGAAGGTAATTCTGTGTACCCTGGCAGTGGGAAACACAGACAGACAGCAGAAGGGCAGTACACAGCAGCCCACTGTAGGTGTAAAATGTGTGGCTGCAGGCGACGTAATAGTCAAAGTGAACCAGGCTGGCTTAGTGAGCAGGAGCCAGGAGGTGGTAAAGGGTGGTAAGGCACATTAACGATGGTTCCGGCAGCCAGTTCATGTCCCCCTCTCGCCGACAACAGGGGCCAGGAACTCGCCTTCCACCCACGCCTGGTTCATCTTGAGAAACGTCAGTCTGTCCACAGACTTGTGAGACAGACGTGAGGGTTTCTCGGTGACCACGCCACCAGCTGCACTGAAGCAGCGCTCGGACAGCACGCTGGAAGGGGGGCAGGACAGCACTTCCAGGGCGTACTGCGCCAGCTCGCTCCAGATCTCCATGCGCTTGACCCAATACTCCATGGGATCAACAGGGGCATCGCTGTCAAGCCCGCTGTACGACCCCATGCAGTCAGCCACCATGCGGGTCAGGCGCTGGCTGTGACCGGAGGAGGATGCTGCTGCATGCATCTCCTCTCTAGTCACTGCTGCCGGAGCCTCTACAGTCCTGTAGAGCTCGTGGCTGAGAGACAGCAGGTCTGTGGGGCGCTTGCTGCTGCTGGATGCAGGCACCTGCTGCTGCCTCTGTGCTGGCTGCTGGACAGTGGGGGTGGAAGGCTGGGGGAAGGCTTCCTCCAAGCGCTCAACAAGGGCCTGCTGCAAGCTCCTTATTTGTTGCGCTGGGTCTCCTCCTGCAGGCGGCAGGAACTGGCTCAACTTCCCCTTGAGGCGTGGGTCCAACATCATGCTGATCCAGATGTCCTCCCTCTGCTTCATCTGGATCACCCTGGGGTCCCTGCGCAGGCACGTCAGCATGTGCGCTGCCATTGGGAAGAGGCGGGCCACGTCTGCTGGCACATCGACGTCAGTGCTGTCCTCATCCTCCTCCTCTGCCGCCTCATCCTCTCTCCACCCCCGCACCAACTCAGCTGCGCTGTGCTGATCCCCCTCATCAGCAGCCAGGTCAGGGACCTCCACCAAGTCCTCCTCCTCCTCCCCCTCAGAGGTGGACTGCGCAGCTGGTTGCCGCTCCTGCTGGTCCAAGGCTGCCGCTCCCTGTTCCAGCAAAGCATCGAGGGCCCTGTTCAGCAGAGAAACCAGGGGCACCCACTCGCAGACCATAGCATGGTCCCTGCTCACCATGTTTGTGGCCTGCAGGAAGGGAGCCAGCACTAAGCACACCTGCTGCATGTGCCTCCAGTCATCATCGGGGACGATGGACGGGAAGTTGCTGGTCTTGTCCCTTCTCTGAGCTGCGGAAACAGTGGCCAGGGCAAGGTACTGTTTGACAGCGCGCCTCTGTTCAACCAGACGCTCCAACATCGCCAGGGTGGAGTTCCAGCGAGTCGGAACGTCAAGGATCAGCCGATGGCGTGGCAGATCCAGCTCCTTTTGCACGTCTTCCAGGCTCGCACAGGCTGCAGCCGAGCGCCGGAAGTGACGCACAACATTCCTTGCCGTTTCCAGCAGTTCGCCCATCCCCTGGTAGGTGCGCAGGAACTTCTGCACCACCAGGTTCAGCACGTGGGCAAGACAGGGGATGTGGGTCAGGTTTCCCCTGTCTATTGCGGCAACCAGATTGGCCCCATTGTCGGCCACCACCTCTCCGACTCTGAGGCCTCTGGGGGTCAGCCAAATCCTCTCCTGCTCCTGGAGTTTGGCCAACACATGGGTTGCCGTCAGCTTGGTCTTCCCAAGGCTGACCAAGTGCAGCAGCGCTTGGCAGTGGCGGGCCTTCACGCTGCTGCTGAGGCGGGGGGTTTGGCCAGGTGTGCCGGAGGATGGCAGAGGATCGGAGGAACCTGCTGCAGTTCCCCTGAGCCTGCGGGGTGGCACCACCCACTGTGTTGCTGCTGCTGCTGTGCCCGCTGCTGCTCTCCCATCCTCACCCCCTTCCACCAAGCTGACCCAGTGGACAGTGAAGGACAGGTAGCGGCCTGTCCCGAAGCGGCTGCTCCAGGAGTCCATGGTGACGTGGACCCTTTCACCAACCGCGTGCTCCAGCCCTCGCTCCACATTGGCCATCACAAAGCGGTGCAGTGCAGGAATGGCCTTGCGGGCAAAGAAGTGTCTGCTGGGCAGCTGCCAGTCTGGGGCTGCGCAAGCAAGCAGCGCACGAATGTCGCTCCCCTCCTGCACGAGCGTGTACGGCAGGAGTTGGGAGCACATGGCCCGTGCCAGCAAGCCGTTCAGCTGCCGCACGCGACGGCTGCTGGGAGGCAGAGCCCTAACCACCCCCTGGAAGGACTCGCTCAAAAGGCTCTGGCGTGGCCTTTTGCTGACACGGGAATCAGCAGACACAGCAGAGGAGGCCACTGAGGACTGGCTGCCAGAACAGGCCTCAGTGTCGGCGGCAGGAGTTGCAGAGGGGGGAGGAGCAGTGCGTTTCCGCACTCCTGCTGGTGCTGCTGGAGGAGCAGGAGGGCGGGTGGCTGCTGTTGCTGCTGCTGCTGCTGAAGGCTGTGCAGTGATGGGTGTGGTGCCACTGCCAGCAGCAGATGCCTTCAGCCTCTGGAACTCCTCATGCTGGTGGAAATGTTTAGCCGCAAGGTGGTTGATGAGCGAGCTGGTGCTGAACTTTAAGGGGTCTGCACCTCTGCTCAACTTCCGCTGACAGTGGTTGCAAGTGGCGTACTTGCTGTACACAGTGGGCATGGTGAAAAACCGCCAGATTGGTGACAGAAACTTCCCCCTACGGCATGGAAGCGCTGCTGCCTGTCTCCCTGTGGTGGTTGGGGGGGGGGGCTTGGGTGCGGCTGGGGGTGGTACTGGCTGATGCTGCTGCTGCTGCTGCTGAGCCTGAGACACCAGCAGGCTGTGGGACGCTGCCAATGCTTGCAATGATGCGCCTCCTTGCAAGGCCCACAAGCGCATCCTCCTCCTCCTCCTCAGAGCTGCTGAGGACGACATCCCCTGGAGGTGGTGGCACCCAGTCTCTGTCTGTCACCGGGTCATCATCATCCTCTCCCTCCTGAAACATGTCCTGCTGGGATGAGGACCCCCCAAACTCCTCTCCTGATGCATGGATGGGCTGCTTGTCTGTCGCCACAGTCTTGCTGTCCAATCCCTCATCCCCCAAAGTGCCCATCAGCATCTCCTCCTCAAGATCGCCAACAACAGCAGACAATTTACTCATGATGCCTGGGGTCAAAAGACTGCTGAATGACAGGTCGGCGAGTGACGGTGAACTGGCCTCCTCCCCAGACCCTGCTGGGCGGCTGCTGCGAACAGGGGTGGTGGTGGTGGTGAGGGTGGAGGCCTCGGATGCAGAGCTGATGGCGGGCTGCTCATCCTCCGTCATGAGTTGCACCACAGTGTCTGCATCCTTTTCCTCAATGGGACGTTTCCGACCCGGCTGGAGGAAAATGGGAGCAGGTGCTACACGCTGCTGCTGCTGTGTCTCTGCAGCGTGAGTTGCAGATGCTCCTGCTGGGCGGCGCCCAAGGCGTCCACGGCCAGTGGCTATGGGAGGAATGTTAGCCACTGACGCTGCTGCTGCTGCTGCGGAACTGTGCATGGTGGCGCGCCCGCGGCCGCGGCTTGCCACAATGCTGCTCCCTCTCCTCCTGATTCCCTTGCTGCCCTTCCCCTTGCCCAAACCGCGCTGGCTGCCACTTCCAGACATCTTAAATGTTTTGGGCGTATAGACAAAAGTTTTGTAAAAGGGCGGGTGAAAAGTGGGGTACTTTAATGGAGTGGGTTGGTTGGTGAGGTGACTGAGTGAGTGTCCCCTAGTACAGTAAGTAAGTAGTAACAGTCAGGAAGTACAACTAGCAGTTACAATAATCAGTAGTAATCACAAGTAAATTTAGTGTGTGTACACTCAGACAGTGAGTGCACGCACGCAGGAGCTAGTAGCCTATGAACACAGTGACTGAGTGTCCTAGACTCCTAGTACAGTAAGAGTAAGTAGTAACAGTAAGTAGAACTAACTAATTACAATAATCAATCAGCGATCAGAAGGAAATGGAGTGTGGGTGTGTGTACACTCAGACAGTGAGTGCACGCGCGCAGGAGCTAGTAGCCTATGAACACAGTGACTGAGTGTCCTAGACTCCTAGTACAGTAAGAGTAAGTAGTAACAGTAAGTAGAACTAACTAATTACAATAATCAATCAGCGATCAGAAGGAAATGGAGTGTGGGTGTGTGTACACTCAGACAGTGAGTGCACGCACGCAGGAGCTAGTAGCCTATGAACACAGTGACTGAGTGTCCTAGACTCCTAGTACAGTAAGAGTAAGTAGTAACAGTAAGTAGAACTAACTAATTACAATAATCAATCAGCGATCAGAAGGAAATGGAGTGTGGGTGTGTGTACACTCAGACAGTGAGTGCACGCACGCAGGAGCTAGTAGCCTATGAACACAGTGACTGAGTGTCCTAGACTCCTAGTACAGTAAGAGTAAGTAGTAACAGTAAGTACAACTAACTAATTACGATAATCAATCAGCGATCAGAAGGAAATGGAGTGTGGGTGTGTGTACACTCAGACAGTGAGTGCACGCACGCAGGAGCTAGTAGCCTATGGACAGTGACTGAGTGTCCTAGACTCCTAGTACAGTAAGAGTAAGTAGTAACAGTAAGTAGAACTAACTAATTACGATAATCAATCAGCGATCAGAAGGAAATAGAGTGTGTGTTGTGTGTGTACACTCAGACAGTGAGTGCAGTGCGCACACGCAGGAGCTAGTAGCCTATATGAACAGTGACAGTGAGTGTCCCTACGGGTACAGTAAGAGTAAGTAGTAAGTAAGTACAACTAACTAACAATAATCTATCAGTAATCAGAAGGAAATAGAGTGTGTGTACACACAGACAGTGAGTGAGTGCACACACGCAGGAGCTAGCTAGTAGCCTATAAACAGTGACAGTCAGTGAGTGTCCTACTCCTAGTACAGTATAACTACAATACTATTAGTAAAGGACAGCAGAAATACTGGTATAGATGAGAGAAATAAACAGAGGACAGCTGCCCACAGAGGCAAGGCCCCCCTGAGGCCTAAACCTGTAAGCTTGCAGCAGCTGCCTGTCTCTAATGTAACACACAAGCTACTAACTAAAATACAATGTCTATCTAACTAACAACAATATAGGTGTATATGGCAGGTGTAGGTGAGCAAAAACGCTAGGTAAATGATCACAATAGAGCACTTGCTAAGCCAAAGCACAAAGGAGCAACTCTCTCTCTGTACAAGTCTCAGGCAAGCATGGAGAAACGGAACATGGCGGCCGCTATTTATAGGGTAGGGGCTGGCCAGGGTCCCCCTCTGTGATTGGCTGCCGTCAGAGGGCCTGGGAGCCCTCTGATTGGCTCTAAGGACATCAATCTGCGCTATGACGCTATTCGAGCTCGGTACCGAGCTCGAATAGCGCCGAGTTGCTCGAATAGCTCGAATAGTGAATGGGCTATTCGAGTGTACTCGGATAGCCCATTCGAATAGCTCCAGCTATTCGGAGCTCGAATACCGAGCTCGAATAGCTGAAAAAGAGCTCGAATATTCGAGCTACTCGAATATTCGAGCTCTGCTGAGCACCACTGCCGCCCTGGCATTTTACGGGCCCAAAACCGTGAGTAGTCTGGAAACCAAATGTCTCAAAATGACTGTTCAGGGGTATAAGCATCTGAAAATTTTGATGACAGGTGGTCTATGAGGGGGCGAATTTTGTGGAACCGGTCATAAGCAGGGTGGCCTTTTAGATGACAGGTTGTATTGGGCCTGATCTGATGGATAGGAGTGCTAGGGGGTGACAGGAGGTGATTGATGGGTGTCTCAGGGGGTGGTTAGAGGGGAAAATAGATGCAATCAATGCACTGGGGAGGTGATCGGAAGGGGGTCTGAGGGGGATCTGAGGGTTTGGCCGAGTGATCAGGAGCCCACACAGGGCAAATTAAGGCCTGAAATGATGGGTAGGTGTGCTAGGGGGTGACAGGAGGTGATTGATGGGTGTCTCAAGGTGTGATTAGAGGGGGGAATAGATGCAAGCAATGCACTGGCGAGGTGATCAGGGCTGGGGTCTGAGGGCGTTCTGAGGGTATGGGCGGGTGATTGAGTGCCCTAGGGGCAGATAGGGGTCTAATCTGATGGGTAGCAGTGACAGGGGGTGATTGATGGGTAATTAGTGGGTGTTTGGAGGAGAGAACAGATGTAAACACTGCACTTGGGAGGTGATCTGATGTCGGATCTGCGGGCGATCTATTGGTGTGGGTGGGTGATCAGATTGCCCGCAAGAGGCAGGTTAGGGGCTGATTGATGGGTGGCAGTGACAGGGGGTGATTGATGGGTGGCAGTGACAGGGGGTGATTGATGGGTGATCAGTGGTTTATTACAGGGAAGGACAGATGTAAATAATGCCCTGGCGAATTGATAAGGGGGGGTCTGAGGGCAATCTGAGCGTGTAGGCGGGTGATTGGGTGCCCGTAAAGGGGCAGATTAGGGTCTGATCTGATGGGTAACAGTGACAGGTGGTGATAGGGGGTGATTGATGGGTAATTAGTGGGTGTTTAGAGGAGACAATAGATGTAAACACTGCGCTTGGGTGGTGATCTGATGTCGGATCTGCGGGCGATCTATTGCTGTGGGTGGGTGATCAGATTGCCCGCAAGGGGCAGGTTAGGGGCTGATTGATGGGTGGCAGTGACATGGGGTGATTGATGGGTGGCAGTGACAGGGGGTGATTGATGGGTGATTGACAGGTGATTGACAGGTGATCAGTGGGTTATTACAGGGAAGGACAGATGTAAATAATGCCCTGGCGAATTGATAAGGGGGGGTCTGAGGGCAATCTGAGCGTGTAGGCGGGTGATTGGGTGCCCGCAAGGGGCAGATTAGGTTCTGATCTGATGGGTAACAGTGACAGGTGGTGATAGGGGGTGATTGCAGTGCTGGGCCGAAATTACGCATTAGCGTAATTATGCATCGTAATTCACTACAAATGCACCGTAAGCGTTACGTGTAAAGTTACGGTATTACGCGTAGACCGTAGGTTACGTTATTACGCGTAACAAATTATGCGTAAGACAGTAAACTCCCATTGAAATTACACAGTCTGCCGTAATCGCGTAATATTACGCTCCCGTATAATATAAAAAAGCCGCCAAATTTAAGGGTTAATAGCAAAGCCCCTTAAGTGCTAAGAGCCTCAAATTTGGAGAATATATTAAGGAGATCAGAAGGAATAAGAGGAACATTTTTTTTTTCAAAAAGACCTTATAGTTTTTGAGAAAATCGATGTTAAAGTTTCAAAGGAAAAATACTGTATATACATTTAAAATCCCGCCGACTTTAATGGTTAATAGCAAAGCCTGCTTAAAATTTAGGAACACCAAATTCACAGGGTATATTAAGGGGATCAGTGGGAATAAGAGGAAACAAATTTTTTTCAAAAAGACCTTATAGTTTTTGAGAAAATCGATTTTTAAGTTTCAAGGGCAAAAATGTCTTTTAAATGCGGAAAATGTCCGTTTTTTTGCACAGGTAACAATAGTGTTTTATTTTCATAGATTCCCCCAAGTGGGAAGAGTTTTACTTACTTCATTCTGAGTGTGGGAAATATTTAAAAAAAACGGCGTGGGGTCCCCCCTCCCAGACCTCTTTAACCCCTTGTCCCCCATGCAGACTGGGATAGCCAGAATGCGGAGCACCGGCCGCGTGGGGCTCCGCACCCTGACTCTACCAGCCCGCATGGTCCATGGATTGGGGGGGTCTCGGAAGGGGAGGGGCAGCCAAGCTTTCCCCTCCCCCTCCGAGCCCTTGTCCAATCCAAGGACAAGGGGCTCTTCTCCACCTCCGATGGGCGGTGGAGGTGGAGGCCGTGATTTCCTGGGGGGGGGGGGGGTTCATGGCGGCATCTGGGAGTCCCCTTTAAAAAGGGGTCCCCCAGATGCCCACCCCCCCTCCCAGGAGAAATGAGTATAGGGGTACTTGTACCCCTTACCCATTTCCTTTAAGAGTTAAAAGTAAATAAGCACACAAACACTTAGAAAAAGTATTTTAATTGAACAAAAAACATAACCACGAAAAAAGTCCTTTAATATTCTTAATTAACCATTAATACTTACCTGTCCCTTTAAAAGCCAGTTCCCACGCAATATCCTCGGAAATATACTAATCAGTTACAATGTAACAAAGTTGTTACAATGTAACAACTTTGTTACTTTGTAACTCCACCGCACCCGACGTCACTCGCCGCTCACCCGCCGGCCGCCGCATACACTAACGCTAAGTCCCCGCCGGCTCCAGCCATCCACTCCGCCCACACCTGTCACCCATATACATGCTGGCACCCATGGGTGCCAGCATGTATATAGGTGACATGTGGGAGAGGCGGGGAGGGCAGCGAGAGCCGGCAGGACTTAGCGTCCTGAACGGACCACAGAGCTCTGAGCTATATAGCTCAGAGCTCTCTAAAGCATCTTTGTATTTGGGCTCCAAGGAGCCCCATTGGTCCTTAGCAGACCAATGGGGTTCCTTCAAATCAGAAGGAACCCCATTGGTCTGCTAAGGACCAATGGGGCTCCTTGGAGCCCAAATACAAAGATGCTTTAGAGAGCTCTGAGCTATATAGCTCAGAGCTCTGTGGTCCGTTCAGGACGCTAAGTCCCGCCGGCTCTCGCTGCCCTCCCCGCCTCTCCCACATGTCACCTATATACATGCTGGCACCAATGGGTGCCAGCATGTATATGGGTGACAGGTGTGGGCGGAGTGGACGGCGGGAGCCGGCGGGGACTTAGCGTTAGTGTATGCGGCGGCCGGCGGGTGAGCGGCGAGTGACGTCGGGTGCGGTGGAGTTACAAAGTAACAAAGTTGTTACATTGTAACAACTTTGTTACATTGTAGCTGATTAGTATATTTCCGAGGATATTGCGTGGGAACTGGCTTTTAAAGGGACAGGTAAGTATTAATGGTTAATTAAGAATATTAAAGGACTTTTTTCGTGGTTATGTTTTTTGTTCAATTAAAATACTTTTTCTGTGTGTTTGTGTGTTTATTTACTTTTAACTCTTAAAGGAAATGGGTAAGGGGTACAAGTACCTCTATACTCATTTCTCCTGGGAGGGGGGGTGGGCATCTGGGGGACCCCTTTTTAAAGGGGACTCCCAGATGCCACCATGAACCCCCCCCCCCCAGGAAATCGTGGCCTCCACCTCCACCGCCCATCGGAGGTGGAGAAGAGCCCCTTGTCCTTGGATTGGACAAGGGCTCGGAGGGGGAGGGGAAAGCTTGGCTGCCCCTCCCCTTCCGAGACCCCCCAATCCATGGACCATGCGGGCTGGTATAGTCAGGGTGCGGAGCCCCACGCGGCCGGTGCTCCGCATTCTGGCTATCCCAGTCTGCATGGGGGACAAGGGGTTAAAGAGGTCTGGGAGTGGGGACCCCACGTCGTTTTTTTTTTATATTTCCCACACTCAGAACGAAGTAAGTAAAACTCTTCCCACTTGGGGGAATCTATGAAAATAAAACACTATTGTTACCTGTGCAAAAAAACGGACATTTTCCGCATTTAAAAGACATTTTTGCCCTTGAAACTTAAAAATCGATTTTCTCAAAAACTATAAGGTCTTTTTGAAAAAAATGTTTTTCCTCTTATTCCCACTGATCCCCTTAATATACCCTGTGAATTTGGTGTTCCTAAATTTTAAGCAGGCTTTGCTATTAACCGTTAAAGTCGGCGGGTTTTTAAATGTATATATTTTTCCTTTGAAACTTTAACATCGATTTTCTCAAAAACTATAAGGTCTTTTTGAAAAAATTTTTTTCCTCTTATTCCTTCTGATCTCCTTAATATATTCTCCAAATTTGAGGCTCTAAGCAATTAAGGGGGCTTTGCTATTAACCCTTAAAGTCGGCGGCTACCTAACATTGATCCATGCGTCAACTTTTCCGCTTGACTTTTCAGCATGACCTTACGCATTAATTGTTAGTAGGAATTTACGCGTAAGCCAATAACGTAACAACCTGAATTACGGTATTCTCACGCGTAATTGCATAAGGGCTATGCGTAATTACAGACATGTACCGTAAATGAATGTCTACGCCGTAAGCGTAATTCCGTAATGCGTAATAGCGTAAAATTACGCGTAATGATCCGTAAGCGTAGTTTTTTCCATTACGCCCAGCACTGGGTGATTGATGGTTAATTAGTGGGTGTTTAGAGGAGAGAATAGATGTAAACACTGCGCTTGGGTGGTGATCTGATGTCGGATCTGCGGGCGATCTATCGGTGTGGGTGATCAGATTGCCCGCAAGGGGCAGGTTAGGGGCTGATTGATGGGTGGCAGTGACAGGGGGTGATTGATGGGTGATTGACAGGTGATTGACAGGTGATTGACAGGTGATTGACAGGTGATCAGGGGGGATAGATGCATACAGTACACAGGGGGGGGGTCTGGGGGAGAATATGAGGGGTGGGGGGTGATCAGGAAGGGGCAGGGGGCAGGGGGGGAGGTAAAAAAAAAATAGCGTTGACAGATAGTGACAGGGAGTGATTGATGGGTGATTAGGGGGGTGATTGGGTGTAAATATGGGTCTGGGGAGTGGGCAGGGGGGGTCCTGAGGGGTGCTGTGGGCGATCTGGGGGGGGAATCAGTGTGCTTGGGTGCAGACTAGGGTGGCTGCAGCCTGCCCTGGTGGTCCCTCGGACACTGGGACCACCAGGGCAGGAGGCAGCCTGTATAATACACTTTGTAAACATTACAAAGTGTATTATACACTTTGTATGCGGCGATCGTCGGGTTAACATCCTGCCGGCGCTTCCGTATGGCCGGTGGGATGTTGCGGCGGGTGAGCGGCGACAGGCGGAGGCGGAGGATCTCGTCACGGATGACGCGATTGCTCTGCCCATGCCCCTACAAGGACCGCCGCCATTTGTCTATACGATGGTCCTTGCGGGGTCCACTTCCCGGCCGCCATTTGTCAATACGGCGGTCGGGAAGTGGTTAAACAGAATCTTGTGAACAAGATGCAAAAAAAAGTTCTCAAAAAGACCTTAAAGTTTTTGAGAAAATCGATGTTAAAGTCGGGTGGAATTTCCGCGATTGCCGGCGGAAATTTCTGCGATTTTCGGCGGAAATCCGCCTACCGCACTTGCATTACCGATTTCCGCATTCCGATGCGGAAATGCAATTTCCGATCGGAATTACGGAAATTGCATTTCCGCGGAATCCGAATGAGCATCCCTATTCCCTATGCATAGCAGCATTTGTTTTACCACAGCCTGTGGGCTGTGGTATCCTTTAAAGTAAATCTGTAGTGAAAGGCTTATAGGGACTATCATACTTATTTTAAAAAGTGTAACTGTCGGGCAAAAAATCAAAAGTCAATTCTTTATTTTTATCTGATAAACAAGTAATAATGCTAAACAGGCAAAAAAAAAGTTAAAATTACTTTTCTTGTTGATAAATGATCATTCCCCAGTTTACCTGATTCTTATTTGGTACACACAAAATTTGGTACATAAAAAGGAAGTTGCAGGGCATGCTGGGTTGTCCTTTTTTTTGCTTCTCTACCTCCCCACAGACTTAACTAATTCAGGCTGATTGGCTGAAGCTTCTTTCCCTCCTGTTTTCCCCTCCCACACCTCTGTTACTCTCTGATTGGCCAATATTTCTCATGCTGAGACAATGCACTTTCTATAGTAGAGGGTGGGCAATGCATACACAATCAGGCAGAGGAGAGTAAGGGAGGAAAAAACATCAGGGTTTGCTTCAAAATAGCAACAGTTAAAACGGGAAATGCTATGAATGATTTTATCTTTTTTACTGTAGGAAAATCACTAAAATCAAAACGTGGACAGTGCAATACATACAGTATGTTGTGTAAGTAGAGAAAGTATTTACTGTATCTACTTATATATGTGTTGTTGTTGTTTTTTGAGATAGTATAGCTGACAGCTGCTCTTTAAAGTATCATTATCTCACTAATATTATAAATGCAAAAGTTTGGATGTTTCGATGTTTGTTACTCAATAACGCAACAATGGCTGAACGGATTTGAATGAAATTTGGCACACTCATATTACATTACCTAGAATAACATATAGGGTACTTGTTATCCCCATAACCAAAAATGGGCGGAGACAAATACAAATTTCACTTGGAAAATGTAAACTGCAGCCATTCTTACACGGTTTGTGGTAGGGATCTCAAACTTTGCACAGTTGATCACTGGGTGACTGGGATTAATATTCAGAAAAGTGGGTGGAGCCTACAAAAACTAATTCACCTATTGATTTTCAAGGCTTGTGTGGTAACCCCCTTGGCGTTATGATTCTTTCCGGATTTTAGGATCTAAAAGTGGTGCAATTGTTTTGCCAGCCGACGTCGGGATCCCCGGGAGGTATGTAGAAACGCTCCCGCTGCACGCATTGCTCTGCATACAGCCTCCGGCAGCTACCCCAAGCAGAGGTCGTGATTACCACTCTTAGTTGGGGTTTTCCGCCCCGACCCTAGCTCGGGATAACCGCCAAGGAGGTTAATGGCACAAGCCTCAAACCTGGTACAGTTGGTCATTGGGTGACTGGGGTACAAATTCAGAAAAGGGGGTGCAGCTACAGCCAATCAGATTTGTTTAGTTTCAAGGAACATTACTGATGCCAAAGACTGCAAAGCTCGCAAACTAGGTCATTGAGTAATTTAGTAATTGTGTGTTGGGGTTAGAAAAAGTTGGCGGAGCCAACACAAGCCAAACACATACCCAGGCCACCCCCCGGCCATCAGCTAGTTATTTACTATTTTTATTATTTAGTATTTGTATAGTGCTGACATCAATGACCGATACCTGTCCATCCTGCTGATCCTCTGCCTTCAATGCTTTCAACCATTCACCCAGAACAAGTACGCATATCAGCTGCTCGGACTAAAGTATGACCACATTAACTACATGCTTGTTTCAGGTGTGTGATTCAGAAACTACTAAGTCAAAAAGATCAGTGGGATAGTGTAACGATCCGCTCAGCTGTCTGCACAGACAGACAGCTGTTTGACCATTCCTTAAGTCTGAGGGCTGCAGGTCTCTGGAAAAGAGACCTGTCTTTACTTTGTAAGTTTCAGACCTGCTCTGCTGCTGAGGAATTTGCATATATTTGTTATGCAGATTGCCCAGCTGCCTCATTTGAAGGCTGGCAGTATAAATACCATGTTCTCCCAGAATCCCTTGCTGGTCATCTTCATGGTTTGTTACTGGTGAATAGTGTTGGGCGAACAGTGTTCGCCACTGTTCGGGTTCTGCAGAACATCACCCTGTTCGGGTGATGTTCGAGTTCGGCCGAACACCTGGTGGTGTTCGGCCAAACTGTTCGGGGTTCGCCGAACTACTGAATGCATGGCCGAACAGGGCCCCTGTTCGGCCGAACAGGGCCCTGTTCGGCCGAATACTGCCCCCCATGGGGTCGCAGGCATAAGGGGGGAGCATGCCCCGATCGCGGGGGGGTCGGAAATTCCCCCCACCCCCTCCGCTAGCGCTCCCCCCTCTGCCCGCTTCCCCATACAAAAAGTTTGAAACAAGTTCAATAGTACCTGGGCTGGTGGCACTGGCTGGCAGTGGAGTGAGGAGGAGGAGGAGTCCGAGTAGCAGAGTGACGTTGAGGCCGGGCAGCGGGCGGTTCAGCGCTAGTACCCTTGTGGTACTTCCGCCCTTTCTCTGACCTCACGTCCTCTGCATACGAGGGTACGCATCACGCGTACCCTCGTATGCGTCATCACGCAGAGGACGTGAGGTCAGAGAAAGGGCGGAAGTACCACAAGGGTACTAGCGCTGAACCGCCCGCTGCCCGGCCTCAACGTCACTCTGCTACTCGGACTCCTCCTCCTCCTCACTCCACTGCCAGCCAGTGCCACCAGCCCAGGTACTATTGAACTTGTTTCAAACTTTTTGTATGGGGAAGCGGGCAGAGGGGGGAGCGCTAGCGGAGGGGGTGGGGGGAATTTCCGACCCCCCCCCCCGCGACCGGGGCATGCTCCCCCCTTATGCCTGCGACCCCATGGGGCCCCCAAAATGGGCATGTTCGGGGGTCCCATTGACTCCCATTGAGTTCGGCGTTCGGGCCGAACATGCCGAACATCTGGCCCATGTTCGGCCTGTTCGGCCCGAACCCGAACATCCAGGTGTTCGCCCAACACTACTGGTGAACTCTCCTAGAGTATCAGCCCTGTTTGTTTGTTAAAGTTTATCTTAGGGTAATTCCTTGGGACAGCACTAGGCAGCTCTTCTAGTGCAGTCAGGTTGCATTATCTGTTTTGCCTGTGTTGTCTCTCTGCTGCGATTGTCCTGCCGCCAGCGGCGGTCGACAGGAAATCGTTCTGTCTGTCTCCCAGGCAGTAGCAACCGCAGCTACACTCCCAGTGTAGGCCAGAGCTGTGGTTGCTACTGCCTGCTCCATCTGCCTGGATCACACTCGCCCTAGTGGTAGTGGCAGTGCCTCCTTCTGTATTCTGCCTCAGGGGTGCTAACTAGAGCAGCGGCTGCTACTGGTGGCCCCATCTGTTTGTCTTTTTGGATCTCACTCACCCTAATGGTAGTGGCAGTGCCTCCTTCTGTATTCTGCCTCAGGTGTGCTAACCAGAGCAGCGGTTGCTACTGGTAGCCCCATCTGTTTGTCTGTTTGGATCGCACTCGCTCTAGCGGTAGCAGCGGTGGATCCTCCTTGCCTGAGTTCCTGGAGTGTAGACCATAGCTGTGGTGGCTACTGGCTGCACTCATCTGTCTGTCTTGTCCTGTGTTTACGCCTGCTGTTGCCTGGTGTGAGGCAACCGATTAGCAAGCGTCTACGCAACCTGTTTGTCTGTGTTGATCGCTTGCTTTCGCAAGCGTTCATTCTGTTTGTCTCAGTCTATTTGTGTTCATTTATATTACATGTGGTTAGTTAAGGTGGCACTCTTATCACTGGGTGCTTAACGCGCGATGATCGTGCTGAAACGCGTTTGCTGTTGCGAATGAGTGCGGTGTTCACGTTTAGCTAGCGTTTGTTATTTTCTATATCTTCTCATTGTTGTTTGCTGTGCCTTTGCTACTCTCGTGCTCTGTTCTGTTCAGCCTTGTGTCACTTCTGGCAATCGCCTCTTCGTGCCCTACTTTGCCCTACTTTGCCTCTATCTGTACAATTCCCAACTGGCATCTGTGGCCGTGCAGAGGCTGTGCTCGTCTGCACTCCACAGCTCCATCTGGCGGTGGGAATTGCCCTCTACTGGTGCATTGCATCCAAGCTGGGTACTATCTAATTATACGCTTGTGGAGGATTTCCGCTGTGTCAGCGCGCATCTTGTGCGCTGACCACGGATATAGAAACCCGCAAATGTTACAGGATGACCAGCCAAACCGAAATTCCCAGAGTAGAGGGAATTTCCGATTTGTATGTTTTAGTGGAATATGGGTCTTATACCTTTAAGAGCTTCAAGAAACTAGATTCTGAAACCAAGGAAGACTTCCTTGCTGAGTGTGTAAAATTTTTGCTGAATCCTACTTTTCAATATATTGATCCATCCACGTCGGCTCTCCGACTCGCTTATACGCTATTGCAAGGAGATCTGTTTGTGTGGGCTCATGATATTTTGAGAAGCAATTCCTGGAAGGATAATCTTTATCAGTTTCTTACATTGATTTTTTCCCACTGGTTTAAACTGCCTTGTTTACCACCCATTTTTGATCAGTATGTATCTGTAAATCAGTCAGCTGTTCTATCCCTTCCATGCAAAGCCATTCAGTATATTAAAGGAGTAAAAAAATCTGTGCATGTTCCTGATCCCAACCCATATGGATCTTACCTTGATACAGGCTTGCTTGAGCCGCCATTTGCCTCATGGGAAATTGGGGCTTTGATGGAGGAATTTGAATTTGATTGGAAGGCCTTTTGCGATTTTTACATCGCAAAAAGCGAAGAGATCCTTGATGCTTGTGTTGATTCTATGTATAATTTGATTGATTCTGATGAGTGTGACAAATGTTTTGTGGATCCGGTGATTTGTTTGTGGCAGACGATTTTGGATGAATTGCACACACACCAACCAAATTCCAATAAAGAGACACCGTTGTCACATGATTATTCCTGCCTTTCTGGGGTAAAGCAAGTGAATTTGGACACTGTGCGACCTGAAATGAATGGGTGTGCCTCGACTGCGGACACCTGTGTGAATTTTGATGGATTTTCTTCTGTTTGTGTGAAGGTTGAATCTGTGTGATCTGATGCCTGTTTCTCACATAATCCTGCTATGGAGAAAATTCCTAAACCTTGCAGCCTCAAAAGCAATGTTTTGAACACCTTGCAGTGTGCTCCACAGATTGCGGAGGCTTGCGCTTTGGAAGCGTCAGTTTCGCAAACTAAAGCGATCTTGGATTCGCAAATTTTGCGTTCTGTCTCCCCGGATTCGACATTGTTAGCCGAGTCTAGGGGTGAGACAGCGCTTTGGTTTTGCGAATCTGATACTGAGGAAAGTAATGACTTTCCACCCTGTACTCTGGATGAGTCAATATTATCTCACAATGAAACTTCTGCAGGGAGCCCAGAGGCTCCTCTAGGTATTGCAGCTAATTGCATCTGCTGTCCTGCCATTTCAGAATTGCAGTCTGGTTTGACTGCTATGGAGGATTCTGTCTGCAGTGAAATGAAGCTCAGAAAATCAGAGCTAGTTTCACTAGATATTCCTGTGTATTCTTGTCTTGATGATGAAATTCAGTCTCAGCATATGGTAGAACCATTCCTGGGACATCTGCCCTGTCCGCAGGAGGTATTTAATGTTCGGCCCTGTAACATGGATAGTTCAGAATCCTTGTCAGAAAACTTGGAAAATGACACTTCTGAGGTCTTTTTTGATGTTTTGAAGGTTTCCAAGTCCCTCCTAAAGGGTGCAGAACTTCTAGGAGATGCCTCCTGCCCCCCAGATCCGTCTGAGATTTTGCCCACGTCAGTAGGCATTGCTATTATGCTGACTACTTTTGCAGCTCTTGTGGAGCTTCACTCATGTGTAGTCAATGATGAGTTTTGGTTAGATGATATTTCAGTCACAGAAACTTCCGAGTCTGAGTCCGAGTCTTCTTTTGAAAGACCAGTACCTGTGACCTCTACTCGTGATGATTTTCTGCCCGGTCCTGGTTTTGGTCTTGTCGTGTCAGACACTGAGGTTGGCAGTTCCCCAACGTGTCCTGAGGGTTCTCTTGTGCTGGTGTACCCCGATGCGCTCTGTGACCCAGAAAGCCCAAGTGTGTCTTGGTTGCCAGCATGCTCAGATGCTTCCTCGGCGGAGACATGTTCTGATGTTGCCTGCCTGCCTGCATGCCCAGAAGTGGTCCCTGAAAGTCCTGATCTTGATGGGTGTCCTGGTAAATCTGAATCCGGAATAATCATAGGTTCCATAGGGGTTCTTGGTAGTTCTCCATGTGAGCCTGGTGAGCGTTCTGGCCTCTTGGGATCTCTGCGAAGCTTCAAAGGGTTCTGGGAGATTCCGGGAGAAATTTTGCTTGGAACCCTGGATAGGATCCAGTGGCTTTTGTGTTGTAAGGGACACTTCGAACAGGTATTGGGGCAGGTTTGGTATTTTTGTACGGTCTCTGGAAGGTGGTAGGTATTGCTTGGAGGGTGTCGATGGGTCCTCCTCTGGAATTCACAGTTCTGATGGGTGTTATACTGAGACTTGTAGTACTGATGGGCATGTTTAGGTGGCTTCTGCTTCCGACGAGGTCGGTTTCGGGAGGATTGACTCTGGAATTGGGCCTTGTCGGGCTGACCCGACCTTCATGAGTCTTCAGTTAGAGTTTTTTGTAAACGTCAGTTTTGAGAGACGTCTGAAATCCGTCCCTAGAGGGGACAGCTAGACAGCTGTTTGACCGTTCCTTAAGTCTGAGGGCTGCAGGTCTCTGGAAAAGAGACCTGTCTTTACTTTGTAAGTTTCAGACCTGCTCTGCTGAGGAATTTGCATATATTTGTTATGCAGATTGCCCAGCTGCCTCATTTGAAGGCTGGCAGTATAAATACCATGTTCTCCCAGAATCCCTTGCTGGTCATCTTCATGGTTTATTACTGGTGAACTCTCCTAGAGTATCAGCCCTGTTTGTTTGTTAAAGTTTATCTTATGGTAATTCCTTGGGACTGCACTAGGCAGCTCTTCTAGTGCAGTCAGGTTGCATTATCTGTTTTGCCTGTGTTGTCTCTCTGCTGCGATTGTTCTGCCGCCAGCGGCGGTCGACAGGAAATCGTTCTGTCTGTCTGGGAGTGTAGGCCAGAGCTGCAGTTGCTACTGCCTGCTCCATCTGTCTGGATCACACTCGCCCTAGTGGTAGTGGCAGTGCCTCCTTCTGTATTCTGCCTCAGGGGTGCTAAACAGAGCAGCGGTTGCTACTGGTGGCCCCATCTGTTTGTCTGTATGGATCACACTCGCCCTAGTGGTAGTGGCAGTGCCTCCTTCTGTATTCTGCCTCAGGTGTGCTAACCAGGGCAGCGGTTGCTACTGGTAGTCCCATTTGTTTGTCTGTTTGGATCGCACTCGCTCTAGCGGTAGCAGCGGTGGATCCTCCTTGCCTGAGTTCCTGGAGTATAGACCATAGCCGCGGTGCCACCAGCCCAGGTACTATTGAACTTGTTTCAAACTTTTTGTATGGGGAAGCGGGCAGAGGGGGGAGCGCTAGCGGAGGGGGTGGGGGGAATTTCCGACCCCCCCCGCGACCGGGGCATGCTCCCCCCTTATGCCTGCGCCCCCATGGGGCCCCCAAAATGGGCATGTTCGGGGGTCCCATTGACTCCCATTGAGTTCGGCGTTCGGGCCGAACATGCCGAACATCTGGCCCATGTTCGGCCTGTTCGGCCCGAACCCGAACATCCAGGTGTTCGCCCAACACTACTGGTGAACTCTCCTAGAGTATCAGCCCTGTTTGTTTGTTAAAGTTTATCTTAGGGTAATTCCTTGGGACAGCACTAGGCAGCTCTTCTAGTGCAGTCAGGTTGCATTATCTGTTTTGCCTGTGTTGTCTCTCTGCTGCGATTGTCCTGCCGCCAGCGGCGGTCGACAGGAAATCGTTCTGTCTGTCTCCCAGGCAGTAGCAACCGCAGCTACACTCCCAGTGTAGGCCAGAGCTGTGGTTGCTACTGCCTGCTCCATCTGCCTGGATCACACTCGCCCTAGTGGTAGTGGCAGTGCCTCCTTCTGTATTCTGCCTCAGGGGTGCTAACTAGAGCAGCGGCTGCTACTGGTGGCCCCATCTGTTTGTCTTTTTGGATCTCACTCACCCTAATGGTAGTGGCAGTGCCTCCTTCTGTATTCTGCCTCAGGTGTGCTAACCAGAGCAGCGGTTGCTACTGGTAGCCCCATCTGTTTGTCTGTTTGGATCGCACTCGCTCTAGCGGTAGCAGCGGTGGATCCTCCTTGCCTGAGTTCCTGGAGTGTAGACCATAGCTGTGGTGGCTACTGGCTGCACTCATCTGTCTGTCTTGTCCTGTGTTTACGCCTGCTGTTGCCTGGTGTGAGGCAACCGATTAGCAAGCGTCTACGCAACCTGTTTGTCTGTGTTGATCGCGTGCTTTCGCAAGCGTTCATTCTGTCTGTCTGCCTATTTGTGTTCATTTGTATTGCTTGTGGTTAGTTAGGGTGGCACGCTTATCACTGGGTGCTTAACGCGCGATGATCGTGCTGAAACGCGTTTGCTATTGAGAATGAGTGCGGTGTTCGCGTTTAGCTAGCGTTTGTTATTTTCTTTATCTTCTCATTGTTGTTTGCTGTGCCTTTGCTACTCTCGTGCTCTGTTCTGTTCAGCCTTGTGTCACTTCTGGCAATCGCCTCTCTCCTGCGATTGCACTCCCGCTTTTGTTTCTGCAGATGTGTATTCACCATTGCTGGGTGGCGGCTAGATTGGGGAACACACATTTAGTCTGTCTCTGTGCTCTCTCTCTTAGAGGGCTATCGTGCCCTACTTTGCCTTTATCTGTACAATTCCCATCTGGCATCTGTGGACGTGCAGAGGCTGTGCTCGTCTGCACTCCATAGCTTCATCTGCTGGTGGGACTTGCCCTCTACTGGTGCATTGCATCCAAGCTGGGTACTATTTAATTATACGCTTGTGGAGGATTTCCGCTGTGTCAGCACACATCTTGTGCGCTGACAACGGAAATAGAAACGTTACAGATAGCCAGGCAACTGGCATTGTTTAAAAGGAAGTAAATGTGAAAGGTTTTAAATCCACTTTTCTACAGCATCACTTTAAAAGTGTCAGCCTCGGATTAGTGAATCATTTTTAGTGCCATTCTAGAAGAGTGGGGGGTTAATAATGCTACCAATTGGTATTGGAAGATTCACTTTCAAGCCAGTATTAGTTAAGGCTAACAGTGTTGCCTATGAGAGTGGGGGTAAACCTCTCTGCATAGCAACATGAATGGTACTTTTATGTTCATTAACCCACACCTGCCTGTTTTCCTTACAGAGAGAAATCAGTAGGGTATTAATTTAAAACTTCTTGCTTCTACAGAGAGAAAGTGAGGTATATGCATTTAGTCTCAGAGCAGCCGAGGAAGGGATCCACCCAAAGGCATAGCTAGGGTTTTCAGCGCCAGGGGACAAAGACATATTTGTGCCCACCATGCATCAGAATGTGGGCATGGTCATGGGTGGGGCCAAATGTACAAATGCTGTTTAGATAGCCAGATGTGCTCCCTTCCCCCATAGAGAGCCAGATGTGTCCCCCTTTAGATAGCTAGATGAGCCACCCTTTAGATAGCTAGATATGTTTCCCCCCCCCTTTAGATAACCAAATGTACCCTCTTTTTGATAGTCACATGTGCCCCCCCCCCCTTTAGATAGCCAGATTTGCTCCACCTTTAGATAACCATATGTGCCCCCTTTAGATAGCTAGATATGCCTCCCTCTCCCCCCCCCCCCCCTCCCCGATAGCCAAATGTGCAATCCTTTAGATAGCCAGATGTGTCCCACCTTTAGATAGCCCGATGTGCCCCCCCCCCCTCTCCCTCTGCAGAGGAGGGTGGACGTGTTAGCAACAGCAGAAGACCCACCAGCTATGACGTTCCAGCGATGGTGTCATCTCTCCTCAAGCATACTCTCCTTGGTAACAGTGGCGTCACAGGACAAGAGACACTGCTGTTACTAAGGAGAGGACACTGGGCGTGCTGCAGAGGAGAGATAACCTCATTGCGGTACCCTTGTAGCCGTTGAGTCTTCTGCAGTTACTTTTACACATTCGCTCTCCTCTGCAGAATGAGGGAGGGAGTCAGGGAGAGAAGAGGGGGTAATTCGCGTGACCAGTGATCTGCCTCTCATGCACGTAGGGGGTGCGGCGGCAATGCTGAGTGCCCTTACAGTGCTGCACTCGGGGACAAATGTCCCCCCTTGCACTCGCCTAGCAACACCTCTGGAGCCACCTCAAAATGTTGTGCTCCGTCACTGGCTGGGATTTATGGCATTCTAGCCTAATTGGAGGAATATGTGCAATATACAATAAAGAAAAGATTCTAAAGGACAGATGAGCCCATGTTGCCTTGTTTGTTGAAAGGATTTGAGGTGTTGGATGGTAAGTGGTAACCTGTGTGGAATGAGGAGCCCTTGATACAGTACAGATACAGTATATATTGCCCCATGGGACTGCATTGCTTGTATGGACTTCCTTACTAGTCTTCTCAACAGCCAAGGAAGTAGGATTCCCTCTCTCTTACTCTCTTAGCTTGAGCAAGGAGAAAGGTGTACACATAGGGCCTGATTCACAAAGCGGTGATAACTCAGTTATCATGCCTAAAAGACTTTAGGCGTGATAACCTTTGCACTGCTGAGTTAGCATCGTTCGTTTTGTGCTCTTTATCGCGCGCAAAGTCCCACGTGCAAAGTTTTGCACGCACAATCGCGTGATAAAGGGCTTTTCACAGGCGTGAAAACACTTTGCACCACTTTGTGAATCAGGCCCATAGTCTCCTTCTACAGGTCAGAAGTCCATGTAAGATGAACGTTAGTCTAAACTTAAAGGACACCTGAACTGAAAGGTATATGGAGCCGCTCTATTTATTTCCTGCTAGTTGCTTGGTAGTCCAGCTGGTCTCTTTGGCTGCATAAGTGTTACACACCCGAAACAAGCATGCAGCTAACCCAGTCAGACTTCTGTCAGAATCACCTGATCTGCATGTTTGTTCACGGTCCATTGCTGAACATATTAGAGGCAGAGGATCATCAGGGCAGCCAGGCAATTTGCATTGTTTAACCACTTAAGCCTAACTGGCCGAAAATTTTCGTCCAGTTAGGCTGCGCGCACTCCCGCGGGTCGCGCGCGCTCCCGCGCCCCCCCCCGTGTGCGCCCCCACTGCTGGCCGCTAGTCCACCAATCAGTGAAAGGGATTATAAATCCCTTTCGCTGATCGGACCCCACCGGAGAAAAGCCGACAGCGTCTCTTCAGACGCTGCGGCTTTTCTGAGCTCTGGTCTCCTTTCTTCTGCCTGGAAGCAAGATCGATCGCTCCCAGGACTTTTTGATTGTGACCATCTTGTGGCCAAATAGCTAACTACACCAAAAACACTTAACACTGAATAAAATACATTTACAAACATTTACAATTCCCTGTTTACCTCCCACACCAAAAATAATTAAATTAAAAAAAAAAATTACAATAATAATAAAAAAAAACACACATAGTTACCTTAGGGTCTGAACTTTTTAAATATGCATGTCAAAGGAGTACCGTATATACTCGCAAGCAAGCCGAATTTTTGACCCCCCAAAAGTGGGCCAAAAGTTGGGGGGTCGGCTTGCTTGCGAGTCATGGGTGGATAGGTGCTGTCCCTCCCCGCTCCCCCCGCGGCTGCCGCTGCTATTACCTTAAGCGGCGCCGCTTCCTCTATCCCCGTCCTCCTCCGGTAAGTAACTCATTCACAGCAGCGCGCCCCCCGCTGCTGTGATGACGCAGGAAACCATAGAGAGCGGTTCCCATAGTAACGGCATCGCCGCTACAGGAAGCCGCTCTCTATGGTTTCCTCGTCATCACAGCAGCGAGAGGCGCGCTGCTGTGAATGAGTTACCGGAGGAGGACGGGGATAGAGGAAGCGGCGCCGCCTGAGGTAATAGCAGCAGCGGCAGCCGCGGGGGAGCGGGGAGGGACAGCACCTACCCACCCATACTGGGGCACTATGCTAGCTATATGGGGCACTATACTAGCTATAATGGGGCACTATACTAGCTATAATGGGGCACTATACTAGCTATAATGGGGCACTATACTAGCTATAATGGGGCACTATACTAGCTATAATGGGGCACTATACTAGCTATACTGAGCACTATACTAGCTATACTGAGCACTATACTGGCTATACTGAGCACTATACTGGCTATACTGAGCACTATACTGGCTATACTGAGCACTATACTGGCTATACTGAGCACTATACTGGCTATACTGAGCACTATACTGGCTATACTGAGCACTATACTAGCTATAATGAGCACTATACTAGCTATACTGAGCACTATACTAGCTATACTGAGCACTATACTAGCTATACTGAGCACTATACTAGCTATACTGGGGCATTTTACTAGCTATACTGAGCACTACCTACCTATACTGGGCACTATACTAGCTATACTGGGACATACTGGGGGGATCACGCGGCCAGCGTTTCCTACCCCCGGCTTACATGAGGGTCAATCATTTTTTCCCTTTTTTTGGGGTAAAAGTGGGGGGGTCGGCTTACATGCGGGTCGGCTTGCTTGCGAGTATATACGGTATATCAATATGATTTAATAAATCATGGGCTTCTAAATAGTGATGGACGCAAATTGAAAAAATGCACCTTTATTTCCAAATAAAATATTGTCGCCATACATTGTGATAGGGACATAATTTTAACGGTGTAATACCCGGGGCATATGGGCAAATACAATACGTGAGTTTTAATTATGGAGGGATGTATTATTTTAAAACTATAATGGCTGAAAACTGAGAAATAATGATTTTTTTCCGTTTTTTTCTTATTCTTCCTGTTAAAATGCATTTACAGTAAAGTGGCTCTTAGCAAAATGTACCACCCACAGAAAGCCTAATTGGTGGCGGAAAAAACAAGATATAGATCAATTCATTGTGATGAGTAGTGATAAAGTTATTGGCAAATGAATAGGAGGTGAAAGTTGCTCGGATGTAAAAAAATTTCAACCCTGTGGGCTTAAGTGGTTAAAGTGTACCTGATACGGGGGATATAATTTTATACATACCTGGGACTTCCTCCAGCCCCCTCTGCCCTTATCGCTCCCTTGCCACTGTACCTTGCCTGCTGCAGCCTCCGCAACTGGCCCTAGTAAGTTATCCAGTCGGGGGCCAGTCGGCGCAGGGGCACGCTCCCTTGTCTCGCTACCGTGGCTGGAAGTAATCTGCACCTGCACAATACTATGAATATTCGCGGCCACGGGAGCAAGACAAGGAAGCGTGCACAGCCACACTGTGCCTGTGCAGTATGCCCTGCACCAGGGCGGCAGCATGGGAACAATCAGGATGGAGGGGGCTGGAGGAAGCCCCAAGTATATATACATTTTTTATATCTCCAGTCTCAGGTTTACTTTATCTGGAAATAAATTCAGTCAGCCTCCAAATCCCTTTCATTTCAGATGTGCTTTAATTAGTATATACTTGAATTTATTTGTATGTGTTTTTCCCCTCATTTTGTATATTATTTAGTTTTGTCATTGTGTTTGCATATTGTAAAGCTTTGTACTTTGAAAAATTTTTGTTTGTCCTTAGGGCTTACATATAGGGCTCAAATCACTAAAGCGTGATAACTCAGTTATCACGTGTAAAGGCTTTGCACATGCAACATATCATTATCACGTGCTAAGTATCATTATCACCTGCTAAATATCATTATCACGTGCTAAGTATCATTATCACGTGAAGTCACTGCAGATCACCCGAACTGAATGTAGATCATGAATTATTACTGTATATGGTACATAAAGCGACGCTTGTTAAACTTTGCGTGCGCCGTATTACATTAACGCACATGTTAATGTAAGCACCATTGCCAAACGCTATCTTCTGATCGTGAGAAGCGCCGTAGTTTTCAATGGCATTTCGCACTTAGCACGCAAAGCGTAATACCGTTTGCGTGATAAAACTTAACATGCAAACGGTGGAAACTGTTCACATGCACAATGCTTTACACGCTCGTTTGCACATGCAAAGCTTTTACACGTTATAACTGAGTTATCACGCTTTAGTGAATCGCTTCCTTCACGTGATAATGATACTTAGCATGTGATAATGATACTTAGTCCATGATATCACGTGCAAAGCGGCTTATCACTGTCGTGCCAAGTGTTAGCATGCTGTAGTGAATCGAGCCCATAGTCATTGTAGTAAATACTGATTTTCAGAAAGCAAAACAGTGTAGCAAACTAAAGTACACTTTTATAACTAAGTACAATTTTTTCCTACAAATGCTATCGGTACAGTTTTACATAAGTGCTTCATGTGCCATGTATTAGCTATAGCAGTGGTTTAATATTTGCAGTGACACTTGTGAGTCCTCATCTGTGCCAGCTACAGGAAATATTCACCTTCCATTTGATCCCTGCACTTGATTAGCCTAGAATGCTGGCACTTACCTCTCCAAAAATAAAGCACAGGAGGAAGACACTGAAGCTATTACGTGAACCTTTAATGTCAGGGAAGACTGGCTGTGTCCCCCAGCTGTGTCTACAGTAAATGGTTTGTAAAATAAAGGTGTTTCATCAGCAAGTCTGCAGCCTTGGGGGACAGGATTGAAGAGAGAGCAGGTTGGTGAAGTTTATGAAATAAAGCCACTCTTGACAGGTAGCTCAGAGTAATATTCAGAGGTGAGGGACTTCGAGATATGATAATTGATCCAGCACTTTAACCAGATCATGCAATCAAACACAAGGCTGATGTTAGCGGGGATATGTTTTGTGCTCTCATAAAGCTTAGCTTCAGCATTGCAGACAAAAAAATGATTATGCGCTTGCCCACTTAGACTTAGCCTGTACAAAACAAAAACAACCAGATAAAAAAACGTATTTCCACTACCACACAAAACATCGTACAGCTGAGCCTTCTGTTATGGCTGGATGAAAATGTGTTCCAGCAGCTCAATGAGAAAACTGAAAAGAGAATACCACACAGTGTCATTGGAATGGGAATTAATACATAGGCATAACATTTGTAGTTAATGGGACCAAAGTAAGAGGAATACGGACGCTGACATCTTCATTCCCTTTTAAACAATGCCAGTCTGTGCAGGTAGTAATGGAGTGGTGTCATGTTTATTTTAAAAGGGGAGTCAAAGGGTGCCATATCTAGAGCTATAGCTGTCCTTATGAGTAGAGTTGTTGAAGAAGTACAAAATCTAAGGTTTAACCCCACCAAGCACTGTTTTTAAGTAACTGTGCATCTTACAATTACAAACTCCAATCTTATCTGGTCTTATGAGGCCCTACCCTCTTAGCAGGCAGAATCTGAAGTACAACAATTTGTACACTTATGTACAATTTTGCATTTGTGATTTCTCATGCACAAAAAAACCTGGGAAGATAAGCATCAGGAATATAAAACCAATGCAAGTTTCATATCAATATTCATTTGCGTAGAAATACATTTAATGAGAAAATAGTAGCTAGCTGTTTCACTTCTTTAATAGTGGCTATTTAATAAAGTTTCTTTCAACAAAGATGCTGTTATGGATGGATTTGCCATAGTAGGCAAGTAGACCATAGATTCTGCCTCTACTTGTCCTGTCTGCTTGGGTGGCCAGTAGCTATCATGTGACACTGCCCACAACTCCCCCTTTACAGTGCAAAATAGTACAGCAGAGAAGTCATATTGAATGTTCTATGTCACAGTCACTCACCTGGTCAGTCCTGGTGACGACCACAAACCAGTGTCAAGACATGCCCTCACTAAACAGGGTGCTTATTCCTCCTGTCCTCTGCGTGGTGCTCTATCTCTATAGTGAGATTGCCTCCTGTCATCATGTGACAAACAGTGATTTCACCAGAGAGACTGGGAGCCTCAGAGGACTGGAAGAAGACAGGCTGCAAGTGTTGAGATCCTGACGGGGGTGGAGGGAGGGGTGGTGAGATCCAAACACCGCTGCGCAGCACTCTCTGCAGATTCCTGCCAGTGGCCACAGTTGTTAAAGGGCAAGGGGAGACTGGTGACA
Source organism: Hyperolius riggenbachi (assembly GCF_040937935.1). Taxonomy (NCBI): domain Eukaryota; kingdom Metazoa; phylum Chordata; class Amphibia; order Anura; family Hyperoliidae; genus Hyperolius; species Hyperolius riggenbachi. The sequence goes on from NC_090646.1 coordinate 503,569,523, forward strand.
GCATTTACTATGAGAGGGAATGAGGAATGGTGGCAGTGCTTTTTATGGGGGAGAAGAGGGGTTGGTTGTACTTGTTATAAATTTGGGGAGGCTATACTTGTCATGGGGAGAATTGGAGGTCTATGTTCAGAGCAGGATCATCCATCAGGCAACCTAGGCAGGTGCCTGGGCCCATTGGGTGTCAGGGGGTCCAACTGCAGCCTTCTTCGACCTCTCTCCACTTCAGATTACCAAAAGATCCCTGAATCTACTATCTTGCCTACGGCCCCATTGCATCTTAATCCATTTCTGGCTTTGGTGGCTGCACATGCTATATGAACCTTCTCAGGTTACCCCAGAAGGAAAAAGGGGCTCCATCAGGGTGTTGCTGGGGTGCCATATGATTTGTAGTTATGCCCCAGGAATAACTTTTTAAAGAAGAAACATACATTTACCTGTTTCATTCTATTATCATCAATTAAGCTTTTCTGTTTGCACACATATTTACTGTGATCTTTATAAAGCAGCCGAATAGGGTTATAAATTAATTCTTCTTATTCTATATGACAGATCAGTCTGTAACTTCCCTTTTCTGTTATTTTATTGTGTGCTGTGCCATTGTTCAGCTGCCAGCAGTTATTCACTTTCATTCAATAGAGCCTGCTTTTCAGCAGCAGACTAAATAAAGTTTTGACTGAGTGAGACCTTTTTTGATAAAGCTAGTAAGTAAAGGAAGGTCAAGCCATAGCATTCACAGGCTGCCTTCAAAGATTCAATTATAATCAGCCCTTTTAATAAATCCATTCTGTTTCTTTCTTTATTTTTATTTTTTTAATCTACAAAATACAAAAGTTAGGAAATCAATACTTCTATGCCAGCAGCCTTTAATAATAATGCTTTATCCATTTTAAATTGATAAAAATGTAAATAAACACAGATTAGTATTCTACTGTAAAATAGCTTATCAGGAAAAAAAAATCATCTGTCCAGATACACAGAGGATAACCTATTATCTCATCCTTGGGGGACTATTTCATATGCTCTTCCTCCAAGCTTTGCAGTTTCCAAGACAACATATGTATAGATTGTGTAATATGGGAGAAAAGATAGAATTTTAAATACAGCATCCTAAGCTGGCAGAAATTGCACATTCCAGTACCATATTGCTTATAGTCACTTGACAGAGATTGTACTACATAATACTTTTAAATCGCAATGCTAAGAACAGAAATATTATTTAACTATTGAGAGGGTGCATTGGATATAGCTGTTGTTTCTCGGTTCATTTCAAGCATTTTTTATGTTATGGACTCCCAAAAGGACAATTTGGTTTGAATAAAGCTTTCTCCTCTCCCTATCACCCCCAAATTCTTCGCTACCAGATTAGTGGAGTAATAAGAGGGCCTTTTTAAAGTCATTATCAGTGTTACTACTGTATTCATGTTTACAACAGTTACCCCCATAAAACCATCAACAGGAGTACCGTATATTTTTCTTTTTTTTCCAGGGTAAGCTAAATTTCCTTTGGGTGCTATTTTTGTTGTACTTGAATATAAGTTGACCTCTTGTATAAATCGACCCCATTATTTTACCCTCTTGAGCTAGAATAAATGACTCAAGTACAAGTCTTCAGCTGAACTCTATGTTTATACCTGAAGCTGGAAAACACCTGCTTCCCCTCCACCTGCTCTGTACATACCTGCAACAGCTGATTGCTTTGTTCCTGCATGATGCTGGAATATACCTGCCCTGTACATACCTGCAGCACCTGATTGCTTTGTTCCTGCCTGGAGCTGAAAAACACTTGCCTCCCCTCCACCTGTCCTGTACATACATGCAACAGCTGATTGTTTTGTTCCTTCCTGGAGCTGGAATACACCTGCCTCCCATGCACGTGCTTTGTACATACATGCAACAGCTGATTGCTTTGTTCCTTCCTGGAGCTGGAATACACCTGGCTCCCATGCACCTGCCTTGTGCATACCTGCAACAGCTGATTGCTTTGTTCCTGCCTGGAGCTGGAATTCACCTGCCTCCCCTGCACCTGCCCTGTACAAACATGCAACAGCTGATTGCTTTGTTCCTGCCTGGAGCTGGAAGACACCTGCCTCCCCAGCACCTGCCCTGTACTTACGTGCACCAGCTGATTGCTTTGTCTCTGTCTGGAGCTGGAAGGGACCTGCCTCCCTTCTACCTGCCCTGTATATACGTGCAAGTGGACTTACTTATGTGAACATTATTGCCACAAGTTGCCAGTAAAACAATATTATGTTTACAACTGTCATTAAAGGAAGCTGGGCCTCTCTCTCCCCCTCTCCACAGTGCTTATCAGACAGTGTTCTTTGCCCACCCACCGCCACCACCAAAAGAGCAATTGCTCTCTATCATCTCCCCCGTGTGTACTCATATGCAGTGTGATGCCCACAGCAGATGCTGCCACTCACAAATCCAGTGCCGGGCACAGCGTCCTTTCCTCTCTCTCATCCACACCAGTCTACGTGCATTAGCATAGCTCCAGCTCAAGTTACGTGACCTCGGGAACCAAAGCTACTCTAACGTACGTAGACTGGTGTGGATGAAGTAGATGAAAGGACACTGTGCCTGTCATTGGATTAGTTAGTGACAGGCAGCAGAGCTCTCTCATGATTTTGTGGAAAAAGGTTGCAACAGGAATTTGCGAGAAAAGACAGCAGAACACATTCAAATCCTGGACAGAACACAGCTTTGGGCTAGGAAACCTGAGAGTCAGCCCTTGCGGAGAATTTCCCTTTATTTTTTCCTTCTGCAGGGAATCTAATGTACTCAAAAGGTTTTTTGTTTGTTTGTTTGCTTTTTGAAACATTGGTCAGTGGTGGAGATTGATCTCCAACTATCATATATTAGTACCAAGAAACCCAATTGTGCACTCAAAAGATGTAAAAGCGTGAGGGATTCCCTCATAAGAGGATCTGAGGAGGAGTTATTAGCACCATCCCGTTACATTTGCCAAAGTTGTCCTGGCATTATTAGGGACAATTCCATAGCACATCCTATGATGGGTGGTCAGATACGCTTTCAAAGCTGCTTTACATGCAACAGGATCAAGCGTCCTTGTGGACTGGCATATGTTTGACAGACCACAAGGAAGGTTTGCTAATGCATAAATAAACACAAATACATCATCTACTCCATCAAGGCCCCTGCTGTGGAGAACTATCTTGGACCAGGGCCCCAAATAATCCTCCTCTGGTAAGACTTTTTGGGCACGTGCATAGTGTCAACAAGTTGTACTAGAGGAGATCATTGTTCCTGAGGGTGTGAATCCAACACAACTTTTGCAAAGATAATTTGCATGTATTGATAGACTGGAGATGATCAGACCTTAAAGTCTGAAAGATGGCTTGAGGTGTTTTAGTCTTTAGCTGCTCATTCACCTTTCTGTTTTGCTCAATTAAATTTGCATGGTTGCAATATTGTTGCAAATTGTATGATAATGGTTCCAAGTTTCAAGCTGGTTCTCATTGCGTACTCCATTTTATAAACGAAGAAGCCTTCAATTAGCTACTAAGTGAGTTCAGTGATTGGCCCAATGACAGCGTTGTGGTCCCACCCATGAGCCAATTGGCGCCAGTAACTAAGAGATCAGCTGTGATTGACAGGGCTGCACACCACTCAGCAGCAGCCATGTATGGGGCCTCTTTCCTCCAGCTCTTCATGGGATCTTCTTGCCCAATCCAACGCCTGCCCGAAGCCGCCCTCAGCCTGGTCAGCTTCCAAGTCACAATAGCAGTGACTGGTGGCAGCAGACCTATGCAGGTATTATTATTATTATTGATTTAAATAGCACCAACATATTCCATGGCACTGTACAAAGTAAGAAACAAACATGGGGTACATAATACAGACAATGGTGTACAGCAATACACAAAATAAAGTAACAAAATACAGAATTGGTAACACATGATGAGTAAAGGTATAATGAATTCCAAGACATAAAAGGGTGAGAGAACACTGCCCTTACATACTTATAATCTAAAGGACTGTGCTAAAGGTATGTGCTTCTACATGTCTGGGAACACAGGAGGAGGACACCCTTTGCCTCCGAAGAAGCAGAGCCTGGACTCTGCGAAACAGGCTGTCAGGCTTATCATCTGTCGTTTTTTTTTTAAATCTCTGACTGAGGATGAAATAAAGGTGGCTCTTTAACCACTTGAGGACCGTGGGCTTTACCCCCTTAAGGACCAGGGTTTATTGGTTTGGGTAAAAGTTATAGCGTTTACAAACTATGGTGCAAAAAGTGAATTTTCCCATTTTCAAGCATCTCTGACTTTTCTGAGCCCCTGTCATGCTTCATGAGGTGCTAGAATTCCAGGATAGTATAAATACCCCCCAAATGACCCCATTTTGGAAAGAAGGCATCCCAAAGTATTCACTGAGAGGCATGGTGAGTTCATAGAAGATATTATTTCTTGTCACAAGTAAGCGGAAAATGACACTTTGTGCCCCCCCAAAAAAAGAGTTTCCATTTCTTCTAACTTGAAATCTGCCACGGACTCACCATGCCCCTCTCTGAATACCTTGAAGTGTCTACTTTCCAAAATGGGGTCATTTGTGGGGTGTGTTTACTATCCTGACATTTTGGGGGGTGCTAAATTGTAAGCACCCCTGTAAAGCATAAAGGTGCTCATTGGACTTTGGGCCCCTTAGCGCAGTTAGGCTGCAAAAAAGTGCCACACATGTGGTATTGCCATACTCAGGAGAAGTAGTATAATGTGTTTTGGGGTGTATTTTTACACATACCCATGCTGGGTGGGAGAAATATCTCTGTAAATGACAATTGTTTGATTTTTTTTTACACACAATTGTCCATTTACAGAGATATTTCTCCCACTCAGCATGGGTATGTGTAAAAATACACCCCAAAACACATTATACTACTTCTCCTGAGTACAGCGATACCACATGTGTGGCACTTTTTTGCACCCTAACTGCGCTAAGGGGCCCAAAGTCCAATGAGTACCTTTAGGATTTCACAGGTCATTTTTGTTTCAAGACTACTCCTCACGGTTTAGGGCTCCTAAAATGCCAGGGCAGTATAGGAACCCCACTAATGACCCCATTTTAGAAAGAAGATACCCCAAGGTATTCCGTTAGGAGTATGGTGAGTTCATAGAAGATTTTATTTTTTTTGTCACAAGTTAGTGGAAATTGATTTTAATTGTTTTTTTTTCACAAAGTGTCATTTTCCGCTAACTTGTGACAAAAAATAAAATCTTCTATGAACTCACCATACTCCTAACGGAATACCTTTGGGTGTCTTATTTCTAGAATGGGGTCATTTGTGGGGTTCCTATACTGCCCTGGCATTTTAGGGGCCCTAAACCGTGAGGAGTCGTCTTGAAACCAAATGTCGCAAAATGACCTGTGATATCCTAAAGGTACTCATTGGACTTTGGGCCCCTTAGCGTACTTAGGGTGTAAAAAAGTGCCACGCATGTGGTACCGCCATACTCAGGAGAAGTAGTATAATGTGTTTTGGGGTGTATTTTTACACATACCCATGCTGGGTGGGAGAAATATCTCTGCAAATGACAATTGTTTGATTTTTTTTACACACAATTGTCCATTTACAGAGATATTTCTACCACTCAGCATGGGTATGTGTAAAAATACACCCCAAAACACATTATACTACTTCTCCCGAGTACGGCGATACCACATGATTGGCACTTTTTTGCAGCCTAACTGCGCTAAGGGGCCCAAAGTCCAATGAGTACCTTTAGGAGTGGGCGATCTGGGGCAGGGGGGGGGGGGGAATCAGTGTGCTTGGGTGCGACATAGGGTGGCTGCAGCCTGCCCTGGTGGTCCCTCGGACATTGGGACCACCAGGGCAGGAGGCAGCCTGTATAATACACTTTGTAAACATTACAAAGTGTATTATACACTTTGTATGCGGTGATCCGGGTGCTAGTAACCCGCCGGCGCTTCCAAACGGCCGGCGGGTTACAGCACGAGGTGGGCGGAGCCAGTCCCCGGCGGCCGATCGCGTCACGAATGACGCGATCACGCCGCCCATGCTCCTACAAGGACCGCCGCCATTTGTCAATATGGCGGTCCTTGCGGGGTCCACTTCCCGGCCGCCAATTGTCTATACGGCGGTCCGGAAGTGGTTAATAGCAACTGGTGCCCGGAAGCTGCTTCACTACACGCTTGTTATATTGAACTGTAATTTTTTTTCTGGCGGCACAGTGCTTACACCATTCCCTCAGTGTGTAACCAGTGATCTAGTGCCGGTCCCATATTCTGACCTTACCTGCAGTTACCAATATGTCTGTTTCCATGAATCAGGAAGTAGAAACAGCACAGCTTTATTTTAGGATTTGTATCAGCTGTAACAAAGAAATGTTTTATTTGTTTAAAGGTTATTATGTTGTTGCGTATCTTTTAGAGCAGAGAGGACTTCTGAGTTCAGGTCTGCTTTAATTTGTGTGTTTTTTTTTTAATTTACAGTAGCATTTTTTATTTCAAAATCATAATTAATGAAAAATTAAAACGTAAAACACTCTACTTTGTCCATTTTTTTAATTTTTTTAAATATATAGTAAAGAAAATAATTATTGGGTTAAATCGCACCTAAAAATGTATCTAGTCCCACCCCCTCCCTCTCCCCCAAAAAATGCACAAAGGTGTCATAAATAGTGATAATATTATTGCAGATTAAATAGGGGAATAGCTAAAATGTCTAAACTGCTCTAGTGCATAAAGGGAAACAGGTCTAGGTGTGAAGTAGTAAAATAGGCCCATGGAAGTATAATGTCTTTTCCACATCTGTACGATACAGGAAATTATTTGTTCTTTACAAAATCCAAAAAGAGATAAGACTCCTGCAGTTCAACAGCTGAGAGAGTTTAACCCCTTATATCTGAGCAAGCACAGAGTGAGCCAGCGCAAAAGCTGCAGGAAACTTAACAATGAGGTCCTTGGGGTGTTTTTACCTCCAGCCAGTAGATGTCACCAATACATTATTTAAAATGTACTGTACAGCAGAAACTCTTTATTTGTGTGGTTGTTTATCCTGACTTGAACTGCTGATGAGTATATACAGTATATGGACAACCTTGTCCAACCTGTTCATTACTCATCTTCTTGACTGAAATACACGTCCTGCTGCAGAAACCTGATTTCATTTAATTATGTTTGAGAAAGTACAGGAGTCGATATTTTTAAAACGTAGCGAGGAAGAGTGTCTGTGTTGGCTTTAGCAGAAACAAACTCATTTTCTGGTGCAAGTTATAAAATGAAAGGCAACACTGAATTGCTGGTCAACGAATAAGGCACATTCCTTTCATTACTCATTCTCATTTTTATAATTCTGCCCTAATGGTTGAATTTAAATTGCCATCAAGAATTCAATATCTTTTTTGTTAAATAAACTACTGTTCAGCGCATTGCATCTGAATAGACAACGTTTAATAATTCCTGCATCCACCTCTGTGTCACATCATCACTACTTACTTGAATGCATTGGCATCTCTGTGGACTTTGTAGTTGTCAGCACTAATTCTGGATATGATTCTGGTTACTGCAATAAGGATACCAATATTCACCTGGTTAGAGGATTTAAATAAAAATGCATTAATCAAAGTGAAATCCGACAATCACAGTCTTTAGAATAACAAAATAGAAAGCACAAAATGTAACAGTACTTATGACAATCTGTCAAATATATTAGATATTTTATATAACCAAACAGAGGTTGACATTGTGTAAAAGTCAACCCAGATATTTGACCCTTTTAAAACAGGGTTGCTTCCTGATGCTGATCTCTCTCTGCCGAGGGGGGAGAGGTATCTGACAGCAGTGTGGGAGACCCTGGTAAGTTTCTCAGATGTCCCATGGAGTAATGAGCACAGGTGCATGCTTGCAAGTGCATTGCATTGTGTTCATCTGGGCTACAGACTGAAGCCTAGTATACACATTCAGTTTTGATTGACCAACAACTGGCCCCTTTTACCTTTTCCATGTAGTATGAGAGTTTACCTACACAATATATTCATAGTATTCAAAACCTGTTGGCTCAAATATTAAAATGAGGTGGTAGAGCTGGCCAGTTACTGGCCAATCAAAATTGGATATGCATACCAGGCTTCAGACAGCACCCAACGGTTGCCTTCCTTGCAGCTGCAGAACCCACTGACAAAGTCACGGTAGATTCCAAAGTCACTTTTCTGTCAGACTGTATGCCATCAAATTGTGAGCGCTGCTTTACTTCAGCTCTTATGATAAGCTGAAAACTGCAGAGAGAACGCTGTATTAATATACAGCTCCGTAGTAAAGTGGTTAGCTCCAATCATCAGTTAAGCTAAACTAGGACTGTACTCTACTATGATATTACATATTGATCTGACAGATTTTACACCTGCTGAAATGAAGACAGAAAATACCAGCTCTGCTTGAGTTTCTAGTCTACTTATATGCAGAAAAAAAAGTAAACATTGCAGGTTACTTTAGCTAGGATACATTATTGAAAACTGCAGTTTGAAGGATGGGGGGATTTGATCTTTACAGCATAACTAAAGGCACATAAAGAGAGCAGCTCGGCATGCAGCTATGCCGTAATAGTAAAATTGTTTAAAGGCCTTCTTTTTAAGATGAAACCGTTTGGAATAGGAGTGTCTCAAAGCTGATCTCTCTATGAATATGTGAGATGTGCTAACTTGCTGGTGGTCAGTTATTCATTAAAGCAGAGGGACAGCTATTTATCCCAGGGAAAAAAACATATATAAGCAGATAAATCCTTGTTCTACTTACATAACATATGTATTGTACTGTCCATGTTTTGATTTTATGGAATTGTAAACAGTAAATAAAGAGAAAACAGGCATTTTCCATGTTTGCTGCCTCTGACTGAAGCCAATCCTGATGTTATTTCCTCCTTTAGTCTTTTTTATCCTCCTAGAAACTGCACTGTCATATCTAGCTTGCTTTGTAGACACATGAGAGCACAACATAGATCGTATTTCAGCAGCTTCTCCCTTCTCAGCCTTGTGCCACACTGAACTCCCCTCTTCCAATCAGTGAGGAGCAGGAATGTGAGAGGGGAAATAACAAGCTTCCCTCTCCTCAGCAATGTACCACGTATAGCCAGGCTGATTGATATAAGATATATTACAGAAGAAATATGTATGATTGTATTGGAATGCCTGCAATGCAGGGTCAAGTTGTAGACTGCTTAATAAACACAGAGCAGTGGGTAAATGGAATGTGATTTTATGGCTGACAATCCTGCTTTAATCCATTGATGACACATGACCCTACTCATACTCAGAAGACTGAGTGCACTGAAAATGCTCATCAATTCTATAGATAAAGAACTTTAAAACTTCATCATTTTAAAAGGTAATCACTTAGCATGATTCATTCTGTTTCCTGCATCCGAATTTAGACCCCAAATCACAGCCTATTGAAATCAATAGCCTGTTTACGATTCATGCATGGAAAAATTATTGCTTCTGCAGCTTTTTTTGTTTTTTGTTTGCAGATTACATCTCAAATCCAATAGCAACGCATTGGTGCAGCAGGAGAATTCAGATTTGCATCAGCCAGGGTGCAGCGTCAGTCTCATCACTTTAAAATATTGCAATTACAGAGACCTGGCATAAACTGAGGTACTTTATGTTTAGTTCCATTTTGCTTTAAAAACACAAGGGGAAAAGCGATTGAGAGGCCTTGATAGTGTAGTAAATTAGCACAATACAATAACTCTTAGCAGAGCCGGGCCGAGGCAGAGGCTGGAGAGGCCCCAGCCTCTGGGCGCAGGGCCTTGAGGGCGCATTCTCCACTCTTCCCGCCGGTGTACCATAATTTCTGCCTGCCCGTCAATTAGCTGCGGCCTACATGCATAAGCAGGAGGTGTTAAAGCGCTGGCCCACAATCTGTCTCTGCAGTAGTATCACGCACAGTCACTAGCGAGTCCGCCCACTGCCAATCAATTGCCACCTGATTACCTCCGCCCATTCTCCCTCCCTAAGTAGCTGCGGAGTGGGTGCCTTTGAGGATGGCTGGACGTCTGTCGTGCGTTGCCTCACAGCTGATTGTCTCGCTGCTCCCGCCTCCCCAGCTTCTGGCTCAGTTCCTCTCACAGATGCGCAGTCTCTCTGCTAGTGCCCAGCAAATAGAAGGAGAAAGCCGCCAGAGTTAAGGCACTCTACTTTTGAAATGGTCCTGCTGACAAGGCGTCATGTTCTTCAGTGTTCCGGCACACGAGGGTAGCTGATTTGTACCAGGAGACCACGCAGCTGTTAGAAATGGTCCCGGAGCAGAGAGCCAAAACCCTCCTCCTCCCTAGCCTCCCCGGGAAAAGTTGCTGACATCTGGAATTGGTTAAGGTTTTATTGCACTTGAAAGAGGCAGGTCTGTGTAATGCTAGGAATACACAAAGAGCTTTTTTGTCAGATTTACTGTCAGATTGATTATTGTTTCCATAGATTGATTATTTCCTACAGGTCCTATCTGATTTCCAAATGATTTTCTGATCGATTTTCCTTAGAAATGAATGGAAATCAGTCAGAAAATGGATCAGAAATTAGATTGGACCTGTCGGAAATAATCAGTCTGACAGTAAATTTGACAGAAAATCGCATAGTGTATTCCTAGCATTAGAAATACTGATTGGCTTCCTCGATTTGTTTCCCATACAAAGGTCCCTTTTTCACTATCAGTGTTTAGCAATTCAATTCCAATCACTAGTGGATCGTTCACAAGATGGACAGATGGAAACCGTGGCGAACGTTTCGATTAATGTGATTTGTTTGCAGCCTGTTTTTTTTCTCGAACGCAATCGTTGTCCTGCTGCTGAGATTTCGGTGAGATTGAGCTCTTATACTTTGCATAGGAGCTCAGTTGTGGTGATGGAAATTAGGAAGAAATGCAATCAAAGTGTAAATGCGATTGCAATCCCATTTCTAAGCGGAAAAGAGCCCTAAGGGCTCATTCACACTATGTGCACTGCTGTCAGTAATGACTCAGTGCACGTAATGTGAAATGCGCATGGTAGCATGAAAGTCCATAGAATTTCATGTTAGCGTTCACAGTACAGTGAGGTTTCGCAAGTTTTGCATTGTAACACAGCAGAGAACATCTTAGCGGGTGACACATGCGGTTTCAATTGGACGTTGTTTATGCATTCTGTTAGACAGAAACGCATGCATGAAATTGCATTCGTGCATGCATTGTGAATGAGTCCTTAGGGCCTGTCCACATTCATGCCTTCTTAAAAACGCAGATAAAATTGCATACACAAATGCAGGCATTTATATGCATTTTTGCATGCGTTTTTAGATGCATTTTTACCACAATGCCTTGCAAACAGATCCTGCATTATAGGAGAGAACAGCATTGTGGGGAAAACACACTGCATTGTGTTTTGATGCACTTTTGAAACATACCGATTGAGTTTAATTGTGTGTTGTTTTTTTAAATCCATTTAATCGATGCGTTCCTCAAACACATCAAAGCGCAACACTTGAGTGGAGACATCTGAAAGTGCTTTTGTATGCACTTTCTGATGTCTTTGCAGATAGCAGCATGTGCTGCTAAAATGCACAATGCATGAATCTGGACAGGCCCTAAAGCCCAGGAATGGAGGAAAGGGGGGGGAGGGGGCATTTTACAGTCTCTGCCTCTGTTACTGGAAAACCTTGTCCCGGCACTGACTCTTAGTAGATGAAAGAGAGGTACAGTACTTACAAAGGTAGGTTACTGCTTAGGCAACCACTGTTATGGCAGGTGGGGATATTAGATCCCCACCAGGGATGATCAAATTCGGCTTCGGGAGATATCCGGATTTTTGCTATCCGGATATCTCCCAGTAATGCTGTGCGGGCTGGGCGGGGGGGTCAAGCTTACCTCTCTGACGTCTTCTTTGGTCGTCCCTCGGTGCCTCCCACGATGCGCTCCATGCGCGTCACGTGATTACAAACACTTCCTCCTTCAACCCGGAAGGAGGAAGTGTTTGTAATCAGGTGACCGCCGCTTGGAGCGCATCGTGGGAGGCGCCGAGGGACGACCGAAGAAGACGTCAGAGAGGTAAGCTTGACCCCCCGCCCAGCCCGCACAGCATTACTGGGAGATATCCGGATAGCAAAAATCCGGATATCTCCCGAAGCCGAATTTGAGCATCCCTGATCCCCACCCCACTCGGGTTAAAACTCTCTCTCTCTAAACAGGAAAAGCACAGGGGGCAACACCCCTCCACCAAGGGTGGACTCAAGATATTAAATTAATATATGAACAGAGGCGTCAGTTTTAGAATAAAATAATGAAAAAGGGAGGTAATGGCAAACTTAAAGGACAACTGTAACAAGAGGGATATGGAGGTTGTCATATTTATTTCATTTTAAATACCAGTTGCCTGGCTATCTTGCTGATCCTCTGGCTCTAATACTTTTAGCCATAGACCCTGAATTAGCATGCAACATATCAGGTGTTTTCTGACATTATTGGCAGATCTGACGAGATTAGCTGCATGCTTGTTTCGGGTGTGATTCAGACTCTACTGCAGCCAAATAGATCAGCAGGGCTGTCAGGCTACTGGTATTGTTTAAAAGGAAATAAATATGACACCTCCATATCACAGGGGCAAACGCAGAATTTTTAAGGGGGGGGTTCCTGAAAGGTCCAGAAGCACGTATGTCCCCGAATGCTTCCGAATACAGGTGGCTCCATACTGCCCATGCACAAAAGTGCGCTGGCGTATTACGGAGCTGCCTATCTTTGGAAGTACTCAAGGACACGAGTGTTTCTGAGGGCTTCTGGTAGCAGCAAATGTGAACGGGGTACAGCGCTGGAACAACTCCCCAAGAGAGGAACAGGAGATAGACTTAGTTTGGACAATTCAGTGGAATATGCTACATAGTGTCACATAGCGCAAGCGATACCCATATGATGCAGGGATATATGCATCTGCGGAAGATGGCGGCGCTATATAAATACTAAATAATAATATTTTGCCTCACCAGGATTGCCCTTTTATTTAGCTTTCCTGTATGACAAGAACACACAGCCAGCTCTAGGGGAAGAGGGAAACAAAGGTGAATGAAGGAGGCTGGTGCACACCAAGAGTGCTTCTGAGCGTTTTTCAAATCAACAGTGATTTGAAAAGCGCTTGACTAATGTTACCCTATGTGGGTGTTCCCACAGCAGCGTTGTGATTTTTTCAAAATCGCAGGTATACTGCATGTAGCATGTTTTTGAGCAATTCATTCAAAAATCGCTCTGAAAATCACTTCACAAAATCACACTCACAAATTGCTAGCGATTGCTATTGTCATTTTGGCGTTGCACTAGCCCAGAGAGAGGAGTAGAGAAATTGAGAATAGCCTGAGATGGAGCAGAGAACTTATCTGTATTGCCGTCCCACATCACACAGGCTACTTGCCTGTAATCGGACTCCTGTCCCTGTCAGTCTCTCACACAAGTCAGAAAGAAGCCCTCGTGGAGTCTAGGGACTGTCAAAAACTTTTCAGCTTGTTATACACCTTACCCACACATGCAGTCATTATAACAATGAGGAGAGACCAGACAGATGTTTGCCCACAGACCCTGAGTCCAGGCAAGCTCTGCATCATGCTGTGCATATTTACCAGCTTGCATGCACTCTAATTTCATCATGTCAGACACTTCTGTGCTGTGGAAAGTCCAGGACTCCATAATCAACATTCTCTCACTGCAGGCTGCATCTTCTTGTGAGGGAAGCTGGGCTGCCTCTCTCATTCTATTAGCTGGAGGGAAGCACCAGAAGTAAGAAGGGAGGGAGAATGAGGCTGTTTATATTATGCGGGCTTCCCTGGCTGAATACACAGCTCAGTGCAGGGGGGAGGTTCCAGACACCCGGAATAGCCCCCTCAGTTGGCCAGTGATATCACTCTCTTTACAGTTGTCCTTTAACTCCCCAAGTAGACTCAAAACAATCAAATGTAACTCCACAAATGCTATTACCATTACCTCCCTTTTTAAACTGTTCTTAATTATTTTATACTAAATCTGGTGCCTCTGTTCATTTAATATACATGTATTTGAGTTTCCTTTTCATAAGTAAAAGGGGACTGGATAATACTTTTTATAAAATATAAAACCTCATTTACTTAGTGTCCAGGAAAGTGTGAAAAAAACAAAATAAATACACTAAAAAGAAAAAAAAAAACCACCTAGCTAACTGCTAGCTCCTGAGATTATTAACGTTTTCAAACAGCGCTTGTGATGATTTAAGTTTACAAAATGACAAATCACTTGACAAATCACGTTTACAAACATACTAGACATATCTATCGTATTTAACTAAAACATTATTTTAAATGTTATCACTTAGTCTTTGTAAAACATTAATTTCCACATAATAAAGCAATCAGTAAGTAAATTGTAATATATGTTTTACAGTCACTATTTGTAAAACATTATTATCCACATAATAAAGCAATCACTAAGGGGGGTCTTAGTGTTAATGTTTTCTAACGGCGCTTGTGATGATTTAAGTTTACAAAATGTGCCCTTGAATAACGTTTACATATTTATTGTATCTAACTAAAACATTATTTAACATTTTATCCCTTACTGTTTGTAAAACATTACTATTCACAAAATAAAGCGATCAGTACGTAACGTAGATTGTAAAATATTTTTTACAGTCACTATTTGTAAAACATTACTCTCCAAACTCCACACAATAAAGCGATCACTAAGGGGGGGGGGGTCTTAGGGTTAGGCACCACCAGGGGGTGTAGGGTTAGGCACCACAAGGGGGGTCTTAGAGTTAGGCACCACCAGGGGGGTCTTAGAGTTAGGCACCACCAAGGGGATCTTAGGGTTAGGCACCACTAGGGGGGATTTTGGGTTAGGCACCACCAGGGGTGTGTTAGGGTTAGACGCCACCAGGGGGGTCTAAGGGTTAGGGATAGGTAGAGGGCGGGTTCTGTGTGAGAGTAGGGTTAGGTTTAGCTGTAGTAAAATTTTAGTAATATTTACTAATGTTTTACTACAGTTATTATGAACATACTTACATTTTTTTTTCATTGTTATAAACAATATTTTCAGATTTTATAATATGAATAAACGATAAAGGAAGGTTATACACATTATCGTTTTTTAACAAACATAATTATAAGTTTCTCTTTCAAAATAGGGAAGATTATTGTGTTCACAATTTGCGATTTCATAGACATTATTAGGTTTTCAATTTGTAAAACATTATTGTAAACAAAATACAACACAATATTTTTATAAACGCTATTACTCCTTATCGTTCACATAACATGCCTTTTTTTCCCAATGCCCTTTTTGCATGGACGCGATTGCACTGGTCTAATGTCTATACAAGGCTTGGTGCCCTATAGCATTACAATATTTTCCTTAGATGTGATCACTTGATCAGATTTTTTTTTTATCCAATTGTAGAGAAAGCCACGTAAAGCGGTCAATTGAAATACAGAATTTTGTCGCTCGGATTGTTGAAACATATCTGAAGAAAGTGCCCAGATTGGGCGTACGTATATGTATGCCGCCAGTGGGCACATGGTGAGCTGAATGATGGCTCATCCTGATGCTGCTCAAATTCCAAGCAGCTCTATATACTATTCCAGTAACAACTTGGATTACCAGAACCCAGAAATAACCTTGCGCGGGGTTATAGCATTAGTGCTATAGCAGTGCCCAGCCTCAGAGTCAAGCACCGAAAACATGTTTTTTGAATAATACAGGAACAAATGTGCAGTGACAAAACAGAACAGTAAGTTTTATACCTCATAAGAGAAGAAAAATAGCGGTAGTCGGCACAGCTGGCAAGCTTGTTTAATCATGTGCATTCGTCTCAGTTAAAATTCTAACATAGTATAGTCAAAACAAAGTACATACCAGTACAGGCATTGAGGACGGATGGTGGGGGCTGGAAGCCTGATGGATGTTTTGCGCAGATGCACTTCTATGGAGACTCACAGAGATGAACGTCTATGGAGGCATCCGCACGAAACGACAGTCAGGCTTCCAGCACCCTGCTCCCACCATCCGTCTCAATGCCTGTACCAGTATGTGCTTCATTTTGACTACACAATGGCTATCATTCATAAAGCGTTCCCGCACACGGAAACGCTAAAAACATCCGACTTTACCAAACACTGAGCAAAATGTGTATTCATAAAGGCTGTTTCCGCATGCGAAGCTGACTTTCCCGAGCAGAGCGATAAATTACCGCATTGTGTAGTGATTCCATGCGGAAATGTAACAAAATGTAAATTCATAAAACTTTACACAAGCGGTATGCGGACGGGGATTACCGCTCCCCTGGATGTAGTGATAGGCATGCGGAGTACATGTAAGTGAATGGGACAGACCTCCCAAGCAGCAGCAGAGAGAACACCGCATGGAGGGACTCGGCCAGCTTCTCCTGTTTCCGCATGCCTACCGACAGCCTAACGCCAGCCTACAGCGGAATATCTCCGCACTCCTACCGCAACAGGCAACATTTTTATGAATGACCACCCACATGGCTGAAATACCGACAGCGGTGTTTCTCCGCACGGATTTAATTTACCGAAAGCACTTTTATGAATGATAGCCAATGTTGTCATTTTCACTGTGAGAAAGGCACATGATTAAACAAGCTCACCAGCAGTGCCCACTACCACTCTTTTCCTTCTCTTGAGTGTAGATTGCTACTATTCAAATCTGAGCACGCTGATAGCAGCCACATTGCAGGCTCACAGCCACAACCTTACAAATATGGTCCCCTAGACACAGTGTCAATGCACCATATCCTTCTTTCTTGAACGTTATTTTTTTTTTTTACTGCAAACAGAAAATTGCATTAAACGTGAGTGAGTCCACTGATGTACACTACAGTACATGGGCTGTCATTGCTAATGCATTTTCGCTCTGCCGAAAAACAAATGTGAATAGCACAGCGAGCTCAGTGTGAATGCTTACTTAGAACAAGGATATCTGCTGCAAGCCTGAACACTGGGAAAGCTGTTACATCACATGGGTCTTAAAACCTCCTTTAAATTTCAATACAGTATCATGTATATCAAAAGGATCCCAGCATACATACAAATTGTACATAAAAATAAAACAGCATTTGGTTGAAATATGCGAAATATACTCCCCAGATACAGCACAAGGACGTAAATGACAAAAAAGACAATTACTAAAACTCAGCATCCTCCAGAAATCTGATGCATTTTGTTATTTGATGTCACATGGAGCCAGAGTAACCTTGAAAAGGAACTCCCATCAGCATTAGACACATCTTCAAAACGCCTCCATTCTACGGGATACAAAGCAGCTCTCACTGTCTTTGCTGCCCGTGAATCACTGGTAAAAGGGGACAATGCTGGATTTCAATGAATACCTAGAAGAACTGTTGCCAGGAATACAAAGAACAGGAGCACCATGCAATCCATGTATGCCTTCTAGTAGAAAAAAAAAAAACACCTAATCAGATTTTCATCTCCACTGCAATTGAGCTCTTTTAATCTGAAGAACAATGATGAAAACAGTATCCCAAACATTTTTTCCTGAAGTTCTTACTGCATACCTTTCTCACCAGTTATTTGGAAAATGCAATAACCACAACAATGTGTTATATAGGGCAAATAACATTTATGTGACCCTCAGCTTGACAGAAATGACTGTAATTATGCTACAAATGTCCTTGTATAGCTACTTCCGTAGCATTCATGCTGATCTTCTGACCTCACTACTCACTACTATTGGTCACATTAAGCAATATTTCTGTATTTGGCAGCATAGGAAAGCAAGCAATATGGACATTTATTTTATGAAGTCCTGGATCAGAGAAAAGTAACCATACAAATTCTAATATGATTAGACTTGATTTAAATATTAAAGAAAAAAGCTTGCAAATGCCTCAGAATGGTTTTGAATATCCTGATGACATGATTTTTCTAGCCCCAGTTTATAATACTAAAAGCAAAGCTATTCGGAGAAAACTAATGTTTCCTGCACAAACCACCTACTGGACATATGACTGCACTTTCCATAATCCTTATGTCAGAATCCGCTCTGCTGGACTGCTGTGTTTCCTATGCAGTTTGCATGGTTCAGTCCAGGGAAAGGAGTCCTTTTTTGTCAGTTTGCAAGGCTGACTGATTTGCATCTACTTGTCATGCAAATTGCTTGTCTGCTTCCTTTGAGGGTTTCTAGTATAAATGTCACTTCCTACCAGAATGCCTTGCTCGACACAGTTTTCTGATTAGGGAAACTTACCTTGGAGCCTCAACCTTTTTGTATCTTGTGCGAATATGCTAGTGTAGTTAATTATTGGGGAGTGCGTTCAGCACTTCTTATAGTACGGTCAGGTTCTGTTTTATTTGTACTGTTCATTCCTGTCTGTATTGTCTTGTCCTTAGGATTATACTGTCACCTGCGGTGGCTGACAGTGAATCGTTTGGTCTCGCTCCTAGATCGCATTCGCCCTAGCGGTAGAGGCGGTGGATCTCCCTTGTCCGACTCTTGGAGTACAACCTTAGCTGCGGTTGCTACTGGTTACTCCTTCAGTCTGTCTTCTCTGGCACAAACGCTTGCTGTTGTCTGGTGTGAGGCAACCGATTAACAAGTGTTTGCATTATTTGTCTGTCGTCATTTTTTGTGTGCATTTGTTAGTTAGGGTTGGTACATTTTGCCACTGTTGCACTTAACGCGCGGTGGCCGTACCGTAAACGCGCTTGTCTCTGTTGCGCATATCGTGCAGGGTCCGCGTTTAGTGAGTTCTTTGTTATTTTTCTTGGCGTTCAGATTGTGGTTATTTACTGTGTCTTCTTTATTCCGTTCACGCTCTGTCTTTGCTCAGTCTTGTGTCGCTGATAGCAATCGCCTCTCTTGCGATAGCTTTCTCATTCTGGCCTGTTATGATGTGATATGTCTACCGTCGCGGGGTGGCGACTAGATTGGTAGACATTCATATTGTCTGTCTCTGTTTTTTCTTTCTTCTGACTTGTTGCTTTTGTGACTGTGGTGACTTCCATCTGCTTCAGCGCACATGGTGTGCGCTGGCTGGAAATCACCCACAGATCATTACATTAGTCGGGCAATTTCAATCTGGCATCTGTGGAAGTACAGGGGACTTGTTCCTCTGTACTCCGCAGTTCCATCTGCTGGTTGGAATTCTCCTCTGTTGTTCTATCTTGCTTAATCGTGCAATTCCTATCTGACATCTGTGGTTGTGCAGAGGGTTTATTCCTCTGCACTCCACAGCTCCATCTGCCGGTTGGAATTTTCCGGCAAAGTTATACTGGGTGCTCTGTTTCTGTGACTGTGGCGATTTCCTGCTGGAAATCGCCCGCGGATTATTACATTTCCTTCTGCTTCAGCGCACATGGTGTGCGCTGGCTGGAAATCGCCCGCAGATCATTACACCTTAGTGTCGATTTTTAGCTGCTAACATTCCACTGTCGAGGATTAGCTTCAGCAGACAATCAAGGATTAATAATGTGGGCTAGGACTCAACCCTGAATTCTGATGGCTGGTGTCAGTTTGTAGATCTGGTGGCCATCATAAGAGAAAAGTCTTAGAAGAATAACTAGAGTTAATTTTCATTGCTATGTCAACACAAGGGGCCTGATTCACAAAGCGGTGCAATCTGCCGCGATTCGCGCTTTGTGAATCAGGCCCAAGATGTACTAAAATGCAGAGCAATGCAGGTGCCATATGTGTTTTTGTAAAAAGCATGGCCGCCTGCTTTTCAGAGCAACATGATGGTGTGCTCAGGCCTTTAGTTGTAGTTATTCATATATCTAGGAGTTAGTGGGCAAGTTTTTGTTTATGTTTTGTTTCCTTTCTGGGGGGGGGGGGAGGGAGGAGGTTAAATAGTCTGAAGAGTGCAAATAAAGCACTGGTGTTGGTGTGATGCCTAGAAGCTGTCTCCAGACTTGCTTGGTGGAAAACAAAATAACAAAGGGACAATGCAGTGGCTTTAACAGAAGGCAAAAACACCCCCAACCTATCCCTGTGTATATGTATGGTGTGTGTATATGTGATAAAAAATACAGAAAATGATATATAAATTATATATAATGTGGTGCTTGACTGGTCAGTTAGGTGTTCTGCTACTATGAAGGGGGGTGGAGAGACAATGATCGGTGCATAAGCGGGGGGGGGGGGGGGGGAGCGGAGATAGCATTTGGATCAGTAGTGCTTGGGCACCGCGGTTGTTAAGGATCTGACATACCGCATCCTTAATAGATATTGCGTGTCCGCTGGCCACTGTACACACAATAGTTGCACAAACGATTGTCAGCCAAAGTGGTGGTCATTATTGGCCGCGTTGGCTGACAATTATCATGTGTTTGAAAGAGGTGGTAATAGCAATGTGTTAAACTCCAATTTCTTCACCGCTATCATGGTGTCCCTCTTATTTGCCCCATTACAGGTTTATCTCTTTAATTGCTCCCATTATGACCATTATGATTACCGATATTACTAGGATTCCCATTATATAAGCCTATTAGATGGGGCTCAGGGTGCTTGGCTGCAGTTGGACTTATACAGAGAGAAACACAGATGCATTAGTACTCATCAGAACTCTCTGCAATCAAATGCAAAAGTATGGTGGTATGCTGAGTATAAAATGCACCTTTCACTAGTTGGCACTACATAAAACATAGGCTATTATTATTTATTGGATAGTGCCAACATGGGGCTTGATTCACAAAGCGGTGCTAACCTACTTAGCGCGTCTAAAGTCTTTAGACCGGCTAACCAGGGTGCTAAGTAGGTTAGCACCAAATTTCTTAATCAGATCGTGCGCTAACTTTGCGCGTGCAAAGTTTTACGCGCGCAAAGTCCTATGCGCTCTGTGCAAAAGCTAGTTTAGACGTGCTAAGGGGGTTTTCACAGGCGTGCTAACAGTTAGCACCGCTTTGTGAATCAAGCCCATAGTAGGCAGCACTAAACAATAACAAAGGTCACATAAGGTTTGTGTGAAAATCCAGGCCATTGCTGGATTCTGCTGTTGGTTCCTACTGCAGTTAGGCACTCCATAGCTTAAGGACTCTTACCGTGTAGAAACCATTTCTTGAAATCCTTTGTTACACAGAGCATTGTCCCCTGGTAATTTATTGATTCATACTGACTCAATAATTACACTCTTTCTACTTCTGTACAGTGAAGGACTAGGAAAAGAAAATGCACTTAAAATGGTTTCTTAAAATGATCCCATAACAGAAACCGTGCCAGGATTTATTTGCCAGTGCATAATTGTACTGCGTCACATACGTGTGTATTTATATTTGTCAAACAGCGAGGAAGAGATTTTACATTTAGTTTTTACTGCATTAGTATTGCAATAATATGTCTTATTCTTCTTATTATAAAAGATCCCCAGGAAAAACAGAGCTTGCTATGCATTTCACATTTATGTGCCACTGGAGACCATTTGACCAAGTTGTGATTGTCTATGACAAAGAAGATAACTCATTAACATTTTTAAAGGATGCAATACCATGAGAGCTAAGGTCTCATTTCACTTTTTATTTCTTGCTCAATTAACTACTTGCAAGTAGGGATAATCAATGATATGCAAATACTTCTGAGTTTATGCAAATGTATGTAAATTTGTATGCAAATATATGCAGCTTGAAAATGGACCAATATAAGTCCCACCTAGGTTTAAAATGACTGGTCCATTTTCAAGCTGGTCCATTTTCAATTACAACCTCTATACCCACAACAAGAAGTTTCAAACAGGCCTCACTTGCCAATATCAAAAAGGTTACTTTATTGTGAATAAGGCAATCAAGAAGTTGTGAAAACAGTTCCACTACATTTAAAACCATTTAAAAACACTCAAAGAGCTCCAGAGAGTGCACAGCAGTTCCCCACCCCATTTGCTCCATACATACACACAGCCCATTCATCCCACAGGAATTAATGCATGCATTATAGTTGTTGTCATGACTCAAAGAAAAAATTGCACGTGCAAAAAAATCCACTATTGGCTGAAAAGGTTCCAGACCTTCAGAGTCCAGTAAGAAACATGCTGTCTCCAAGTCGGAAAGTTGTCACTGTTATATCTACAATTCTTTAGCCAGCAGCAACCACTGTTGTGCACAAAGATGCAGTCCAAGCACAGCCTTCAACGTTAGTAAGCATAGACAAACAATGGTTAGTTATTGCAACAGTTCTGTAGTTTCAGCATAGCGTTAAACATGCGTATCATGCGCAGCTAGGGTCAGAGAGTCCGCTTTGTTCATCAATCTTGTTAGGGGGTTACTATGACTCAATTGTATCAATCCCCCAAGAGTATACGATACCTCTCTTTTGGCATTACTCAGCACTGCATAGTCCTGTGGATAGTTGCCGTGTGGTTGATGTGGTAGATCTACCCGCGCGCGCCCACGTGGCAGCGCAACAGCGGGGATCACACTCGCAGCGGTATGGAACAGGGTGGTGGACGAGGCCGGCCTCAGGTAGCTCCTCCCACCGACATGTTTCGGCCAATGGCCTTCCTCAGGGTGTGGCTTAGGGTGAGAAGGGGTGGTTTCTCCCTTTATACTTTGAGGCTCTGGTCACATGACTTTTCTACAGGCGCCATCTTTGTTTCTGGTATCTTTGCCCAAACTTCAAAAGGTCAGGTTTGTTCCACATATTTTTTCGACGTTTCACCATATACTTGCTTCAATAATTACTATCAGGACATTCTACATTTCTCCAAGGGAGATTTTAGTGTTTTAGAGCCTTAGAAAGGGCTAAGTTGAGAAAAGGTTTGAAAGTGTTGAGATAGGGGGCTTGCTGATATATAGGCACATACATAGGCAGGTTTCCACTATCATATGAGCACCCGTACATTCATTCCACATGTATCACATGGGCATATCGCCCCCATCATCACTACCCCTCCTTTCTTAAACGGCCATACATCTCTCAGAGGGGATTTTTTTCCCTTTTTTTTTTAGGACAATGCACAATAGAATCTCCCCACATATATATGTTAGCATACACAGTATCGGGGGGGGGTTTGTATTCAAGTCTGGGGGTGTTACTTATGCCAACATGTGACCTAACCATATGGATTCAAATAGACCGAGAAATCGATCTCTGAATTGAGACCATGTGGTGCCAGAGTCCCCAGCTTATAAATCCACATGGTCTCAAGACGCAAAAGCTCACCCTCAACATCTATCTTTCTTGCCCCCTTCACTACTGATGACAGCACTTTAACCAAGCTGCCCTTAAATTTTCCTCCATGGACTTGCCGGTAGTGTTCTCTCAGGGGGCCCTTACAGTTCTCATTTTTATTGCCTACATTAGATATGTGTTCCAAAATTCTAGTTTTAAATGACCGGGTTGTCATACCAATATAATGTAGACCACAGGGGCAGGTCACCATGTACACAACCCCCGTGGTCTCACAGTTCACAAAAGTTCCAATTTTATATTCTCTTCTGTGTCTGGCATCCCAAAACGTTTTAGTTTTATGTACAAAAGGGCACACCTTGCACCTCCCACATCTGTGCATGCCACTCGGAAGTGGAGTTGCTGCCAGCCAGGTTTTCCTATCTTCACTTTGCTTTGTATTTTTAAATTCAGAGGACACAAGTTGGTCTTTTAAGTTTTTGGCTCTTCGTGCTGTCATTGTGGGGGCAGGTCCCACAATTTCTGCGATATCGGGGGATGCCATAAGGATAGGCCAAGCCTTTTGAAGGGAGTCTCGCACTATCTCCCAATGTGACCCATACTGGGTAATGATCCTTTCCCTGTTTTGGGTTCTTGATCCATCTCTCCTGCCAGACACGAGGAGAGTCTCTCGGTCTCTTTCTCTTGCCTTTTTCAAACTTCTTCTAAGTACTCTATGAGGGTATCCCCGTTCTCGTAGGCGTAGGTACAGTTCACGTGATTCTTTGCCAAATTCTTCCTCACACGAACAGTTCCTCCTTAGACGGAGGAACTGGCCGTATGGGATGTTCCTCACCAGGTGGCTGGGATGGTGGCTGGTGGCGTGGAGAATGGTGTTACCCGCAGTTGGCTTCCTATATGTTGAGCTGGTGAGAACCCCATCTCTGACCGCAATTTTCAAGTCCAGAAAGGGGATCTCATGCTCATCACAAACATATGTCAGCCTGATATTTCTATCATTGCTATTGAGTGTTCTAACAAAATCATCTAGCTCATCTCTGGTACCTCTCCACACCACCAGCACATCATCTATGAATCTAATCCATAGTGCGGCGTGCCGTCGAAATACATCAAGTACATACACATCACGCCTTTCCCATAAACCCAGGTGGAGACATGCGTACGCTGGCGCACACGCCGCTCCCATCGATGTTCCAGCCACCTGGTGATAGAACCTACCCCCAAATAGGAAGTAATTCTCAGTTAGTACCATTCGCAGCATATCCACTACAAAGCGGTTATGATCAACCATCATTGGGTGGGCCTCTTCAAGATAGAATGTGGCAGCCTCCAGGCCCACCCGGTGGGGAATCGACGTGTATAGAGACTCCACATCGATCCCCACCAGGAGGGCCCCACAGGGCATCTTAATTCCACCAATGACCTTCAGGACATCACGGGTATCCTGGACATATGAGGGGAGACCTTGGACCAAGGTTTTCAATTTTTGGTCCACATATTGTCCAATCCGTTCTGTTGGTCCCCCGATTCCTGATAGGATCGGGCGACCGGGGGGTTGCTCTTTATTTTTGTGCAGTTTCGGGATTAGGTAGAGGGTAGGTCTAATATATTCATCCACTTTCAAAAATTCTAGTTCAGCTTTAGACAGTAAACCCTCTTCAAAAGCTCCTTGCAATCTATCATTAATCTTATCAACTAAAGGGGGGAATGGGTCACATGTCATGCTTTCATATGTCCTCTCATCGCTTAAATGGCGATGCATTTCTTTTAAATAGTCCTCTTCACGCCATAGGACCACATTCCCCCCCTTGTCGCTCGGCTTTATAACAAACCCCTTTGCATCTTTTAATTCCTGTAGTGCCTTTTTTTCTCCTTTGGTCAGATTTTGTTTGATTCTAGGATTCAGGTTTAATGTCTCCAGGTCTTTACTGAAGGTCTCTAGGAAAACAGACAGAGACCTTCAGTAAAAACGTTTTGGGATGCCAGACACAGAAGAGAATATAAAATTGGAACTTTTGTGAACTGTGAGACCACGGGGGTTGTGTACATGGTGACCTGCCCCTGTGGTCTACATTATATTGGTATGACAACCCGGTCATTTAAAACTAGAATTTTGGAACACATATCTAATGTAGGCAATAAAAATGAGAACTGTAAGGGCCCCCTGAGAGAACACTACCGGCAAGTCCATGGAGGAAAATTTAAGGGCAGCTTGGTTAAAGTGCTGTCATCAGTAGTGAAGGGGGCAAGAAAGATAGATGTTGAGGGTGAGCTTTTGCGTCTTGAGACCATGTGGATTTATAAGCTGGGGACTCTGGCACCACATGGTCTCAATTCAGAGATCGATTTCTCGGTCTATTTGAATCCACATGGTTAGGTCACATGTTGGCATAAGTAACACCCCCAGACTTGAATACAAACCCCCCCCCCCCGATACTGTGTATGCTAACATATATATGTGGGGAGATTCTATTGTGCATTGTCCTAAAAAAAAAGGGAAAAAAAATCCCCTCTGAGAGATGTATGGCCGTTTAAGAAAGGAGGGGTAGTGATGATGGGGGCGATATGCCCATGTGATACATGTGGAATGAATGTACGGGTGCTCATATGATAGTGGAAACCTGCCTATGTATGTGCCTATATATCAGCAAGCCCCCTATCTCAACACTTTCAAACCTTTTCTCAACTTAGCCCTTTCTAAGGCTCTAAAACACTAAAATCTCCCTTGGAGAAATGTAGAATGTCCTGATAGTAATTATTGAAGCAAGTATATGGTGAAACGTCGAAAAAATATGTGGAACAAACCTGACCTTTTGAAGTTTGGACAAAGATGGCGCCTGTAGAAAAGTCATGTGACCAGAGCCTCAAAGTATAAAGGGAGAAACCACCCCTTCTCACCCTAAGCCACACCCTGAGGAAGGCCATTGGCCGAAACATGTCGGTGGGAGGAGCTACCTGAGGCCGGCCTCGTCCACCACCCTGTTCCATACCGCTGCGAGTGTGATCCCCGCTGTTGCGCTGCCACGTGGGCGCGCGCGGGTAGATCTACCACATCAACCACACGGCAACTATCCACAGGACTATGCAGTGCTGAGTAATGCCAAAAGAGAGGTATCGTATACTCTTGGGGGATTGATACAATTGAGTCATAGTAACCCCCTAACAAGATTGATGAACAAAGCGGACTCTCTGACCCTAGCTGCGCATGATACGCATGTTTAACGCTATGCTGAAACTACAGAACTGTTGCAATAACTAACCATTGTTTGTCTATGCTTACTAACGTTGAAGGCTGTGCTTGGACTGCATCTTTGTGCACAACAGTGGTTGCTGCTGGCTAAAGAATTGTAGATATAACAGTGACAACTTTCCGACTTGGAGACAGCATGTTTCTTACTGGACTCTGAAGGTCTGGAACCTTTTCAGCCAATAGTGGATTTTTTTGCACGTGCAATTTTTTCTTTGAGTCATGACAACAACTATAATGCATGCATTAATTCCTGTGGGATGAATGGGCTGTGTGTATGTATGGAGCAAATGGGGTGGGGAACTGCTGTGCACTCTCTGGAGCTCTTTGAGTGTTTTTAAATGGTTTTAAATGTAGTGGAACTGTTTTCACAACTTCTTGATTGCCTTATTCACAATAAAGTAACCTTTTTGATATTGGCAAGTGAGGCCTGTTTGAAACTTCTTGTTGTGGGTATAGAGGTTGAATAATTAAGTTT
The DNA here is from genome assembly GCF_040937935.1 of Hyperolius riggenbachi. Classification (NCBI taxonomy): domain Eukaryota; kingdom Metazoa; phylum Chordata; class Amphibia; order Anura; family Hyperoliidae; genus Hyperolius; species Hyperolius riggenbachi. Next base: position 503,596,348 of record NC_090646.1, read on the forward strand.
AAGGCCCACATATAGCTGAAAAGGCCACCTGAAAGGTGCAATTTGCACACATTGAGGCCCCTATCCCTCAGCTACTGCCACTAGGAGACCCAGCAATTTCTTGTACTACAAATAGGAGGGTTTATGAAACCCATGTAAGTGTGGTCCCATACAAAGATATCCCAGGTTTCTGGGGCTATTATATTAATTGTGAATTGCAATCACTGAGTGTGTTCAGATCCAATTGTTGTACATTTTATGCATAAGAGGAGGTGGTACCCATATGAACTAAGAACAATGGCATATCGGTTACCAGAAGTTCTACAGGAGGAAATTGATTCCGCATTCTTTAAAACAGGGGTCACTGATGAAAAAGAAAAAGGCAAAAATAGGGAACCTCTCTGGCAGCTGTTCAAGGGGCATCGTCACCTAGTGGAAAAACAGCTAAAAAGAAGGTGGAACGTCTCTTTTTTGCAATCCTATCACAAAGCTAAGGTCATCCCTCACGGGATACGTGAGCGAATAGCACCAGCTGACAATCTATTAACTGAAAGATTTAAGAAAACCTGGAGAGAGGATTGCTTGCAGAGAGGTTTACACATATTACAGCTGTTTATAGAGGAGGAAAGGATGCAATTAGAGGAGCTGTCAGATTTGGTTGAAACAAGCGGTGCCCAACTTGACAAATATAAAGATGACCCAGAGTTTGAAAAACTGAATAATAATCTAAAAGTGTATATAGAAAAGACACAATTTACGGTTAAAAAAATGAAACAGTCCAAGTTTCAGAGAGATGTTTTGGAGTGGGACTTGACAACGGTATTTGATCCATCTCTCAGACCTAAACGGGGACGGTCAAAATCAAGAAGAAGGGGGAGTGGTAGTCGACCTAGACGCCCAAATCCAACCCCTAAAAACAACCCCCCTAAAGTTACCATACATGACTATGAAGAAGAGACCGAGGATGAGGGTAACGACAGACAGGTGGCTTTTTTAGACCAGGAGGTAGAGGAGGAAGAGGAAGGGAGCGTGGAAAGCGACGACCCGGACAGAGGCAAAGGTTCAGGAAAAGGGACCAAAGAGACAAGTCAGAAAGGGAGAGGAGGGAAGGCAAAAACAATAGCACAGAAGGAAGAATTGAGGAGGGGGCGGAGTCAGAACAAATAACATCAGGAAAATTGGGAGTTGATGTGGTGAACCTCTCCGACTTTCCACTAGAGCCTCATCATATCTCCCTTCTCTCAAAGGGGCTCACGTTTGCCCCAGTCCAAAGAGGGGATGAATTTACTGTCTATAAGGACGTTCTCCTTTTTTTAAGGCGTGTCCTGTTGAAATTAATGTTTAAAGATAAAAAAACGGTCATAGAGGGGGAGGTAGCCCAATATGAATGTTTGAGTTTGGGAGAAAGAGAGGCTCTGATGGCATTGGAGAGTTTATGGGATGAAGGACATGTAGATGATAACTTGGCGGTGATAACAGAGACTGGTGACGAATCAGTACCTAAAACCAAGCTCCGAAAAAAATCTGACTTCATGCCCTCCCTCAGCTCAAATAAATATCTGTCTGTTTTCCTAGAGACCTTCAGTAAAGACCTGGAGACATTAAACCTGAATCCTAGAATCAAACAAAATCTGACCAAAGGAGAAAAAAAGGCACTACAGGAATTAAAAGATGCAAAGGGGTTTGTTATAAAGCCGAGCGACAAGGGGGGGAATGTGGTCCTATGGCGTGAAGAGGACTATTTAAAAGAAATGCATCGCCATTTAAGCGATGAGAGGACATATGAAAGCATGACATGTGACCCATTCCCCCCTTTAGTTGATAAGATTAATGATAGATTGCAAGGAGCTTTTGAAGAGGGTTTACTGTCTAAAGCTGAACTAGAATTTTTGAAAGTGGATGAATATATTAGACCTACCCTCTACCTAATCCCGAAACTGCACAAAAATAAAGAGCAACCCCCCGGTCGCCCGATCCTATCAGGAATCGGGGGACCAACAGAACGGATTGGACAATATGTGGACCAAAAATTGAAAACCTTGGTCCAAGGTCTCCCCTCATATGTCCAGGATACCCGTGATGTCCTGAAGGTCATTGGTTGAATTAAGATGCCCTGTGGGGCCCTCCTGGTGGGGATCGATGTGGAGTCTCTATACACGTCGATTCCCCACCGGGTGGGCCTGGAGGCTGCCACATTCTATCTTGAAGAGGCCCACCCAATGATGGTTGATCATAACCGCTTTGTAGTGGATATGCTGCGAATGGTACTAACTGAGAATTACTTCCTATTTGGGGGTAGGTTCTATCACCAGGTGGCTGGAACATCGATGGGAGCGGCGTGTGCGCCAGCGTACGCATGTCTCCACCTGGGTTTATGGGAAAGGCGTGATGTGTATGTACTTGATGTATTTCGACGGCACGCCGCACTATGGATTAGATTCATAGATGATGTGCTGGTGGTGTGGAGAGGTACCAGAGATGAGCTAGATGATTTTGTTAGAACACTCAATAGCAATGATAGAAATATCAGGCTGACATATGTTTGTGATGAGCATGAGATCCCCTTTCTGGACTTGAAAATTGCGGTCAGAGATGGGGTTCTCACCAGCTCAACATATAGGAAGCCAACTGCGGGTAACACCATTCTCCACGCCTCCAGCCACCATCCCAGCCACCTGGTGAGGAACATCCCATACGGCCAGTTCCTCCGTCTAAGGAGGAACTGTTCGTGTGAGGAAGAATTTGGCAAAGAATCACGTGAACTGTACCTACGCCTACGAGAACGGGGATACCCTCATAGAGTACTTAGAAGAAGTTTGAAAAAGGCAAGAGAAAGAGACCGAGAGACTCTCCTCGTGTCTGGCAGGAGAGATGGATCAAGAACCCAAAACAGGGAAAGGATCATTACCCAGTATGGGTCACATTGGGAGATAGTGCGAGACTCCCTTCAAAAGGCTTGGCCTATCCTTATGGCATCCCCCGATATCGCAGAAATTGTGGGACCTGCCCCCACAATGACAGCACGAAGAGCCAAAAACTTAAAAGACCAACTTGTGTCCTCTGAATTTAAAAATACAAAGCAAAGTGAAGATAGGAAAACCTGGCTGGCAGCAACTCCACTTCCGAGTGGCATGCACAGATGTGGGAGGTGCAAGGTGTGCCCTTTTGTACATAAAACTAAAACGTTTTGGGATGCCAGACACAGAAGAGAATATAAAATTGGAACTTTTGTGAACTGTGAGACCACAGGGGTTGTGTACATGGTGACCTGCCCCTGTGGTCTACATTATATTGGTATGACAACCCGGTCATTTAAAACTAGAATTTTGGAACACATATCTAATGTAGGCAATAAAAATGAGAACTGTAAGGGCCCCCTGAGAGAACACTACCGGCAAGTCCATGGAGGAAAATTTAAGGGCAGCTTGGTTAAAGTGCTGTCATCAGTAGTGAAGGGGGCAAGAAAGATAGATGTTGAGGGTGAGCTTTTGCGTCTTGAGACCATGTGGATTTATAAGCTGGGGACTCTGGCACCACATGGTCTCAATTCAGAGATCGATTTCTCGGTCTATTTGAATCCATATGGTTAGGTCACATGTTGGCATAAGTAACACCCCCAGACTTGAATACAAACCCCCCCCCGATACTGTGTATGCTAACATATATATGTGGGGAGATTCTATTGTGCATTGTCCTAAAAAAAAAAGGGAAAAAAATCCCCTCTGAGAGATGTATGGCCGTTTAAGAAAGGAGGGGTAGTGATGATGGGGGCGATATGCCCATGTGATACATGTGGAATGAATGTACGGGTGCTCATATGATAGTGGAAACCTGCCTATGTATGTGCCTATATATCAGCAAGCCCCCTATCTCAACACTTTCAAACCTTTTCTCAACTTAGCCCTTTCTAAGGCTCTAAAACACTAAAATCTCCCTTGGAGAAATGTAGAATGTCCTGATAGTAATTATTGAAGCAAGTATATGGTGAAACGTCGAAAAAATATGTGGAACAAACCTGACCTTTTGAAGTTTGGGCAAAGATACCAGAAACAAAGATGGCGCCTGTAGAAAAGTCATGTGACCAGAGCCTCAAAGTATAAAGGGAGAAACCACCCCTTCTCACCCTAAGCCACACCCTGAGGAAGGCCATTGGCCGAAACATGTCGGTGGGAGGAGCTACCTGAGGCCGGCCTCGTCCACCACCCTGTTCCATACCGCTGCGAGTGTGATCCCCGCTGTTGCGCTGCCACGTGGGCGCGCGCGGGTAGATCTACCACATCAACCACACGGCAACTATCCACAGGACTATGCAGTGCTGAGTAATGCCAAAAGAGAGGTATCGTATACTCTTGGGGGATTGATACAATTGAGTCATAGTAACCCCCTAACAAGATTGATGAACAAAGCGGACTCTCTGACCCTAGCTGCGCATGATACGCATGTTTAACGCTATGCTGAAACTACAGAACTGTTGCAATAACTAACCATTGTTTGTCTATGCTTACTAACGTTGAAGGCTGTGCTTGGACTGCATCTTTGTGCACAACAGTGGTTGCTGCTGGCTAAAGAATTGTAGATATAACAGTGACAACTTTCCGACTTGGAGACAGCATGTTTCTTACTGGACTCTGAAGGTCTGGAACCTTTTCAGCCAATAGTGGATTTTTTTGCACGTGCAATTTTTTCTTTGAGTCATGACAACAACTATAATGCATGCATTAATTCCTGTGGGATGAATGGGCTGTGTGTATGTATGGAGCAAATGGGGTGGGGAACTGCTGTGCACTCTCTGGAGCTCTTTGAGTGTTTTTAAATGGTTTTAAATGTAGTGGAACTGTTTTCACAACTTCTTGATTGCCTTATTCACAATAAAGTAACCTTTTTGATATTGGCAAGTGAGGCCTGTTTGAAACTTCTTGTTGTGGGTATAGAGGTTGAATAATTAAGTTTAAGGCCCACATATAGCTGAAAAGGCCACCTGAAAGGTGCAATTTGCACACATTGAGGCCCCTATCCCTCAGCTACTGCCACTAGGAGACCCAGCAATTTCTTGTACCATTTTCAATTACAAACAGATGTAAGTTGGGAAATGTGAATGCCTGGTGAAGCCGATAGTAGAATAAGGTTACTGACAGTATTCTACTATTGCTTTACCTAACCTACCTCTCACAGTAACATTCTCTCTATCTCATCCTAACATCCCTCCCCCGTAGCTGCTCCTAAAATGAACCCATCTGTTACCCTATCCCTAACAGTATCTATCCCTTCCTGCAGCATTACCTCGCTATCTGCTAAGGTCCGGTGCCCAAACTACACACTGAGCGCCACAATAGCCACAATTAAGATTGCCATTTATGATGGGGCCAAAATCAAAAAATATACACTTTGTATGTTTGCTACACCTATATCCAGGCCAGGAATAGAGGAGGATTTTTACAGCGAACCTAGCAGAAGTCGTAACATTTCTCTGGGATAATACTTATAGTGTTTTTCCATTTCTGTTTATATATCAGTGGGATATGTTTCTCTGTTTGATAACAACAAGATGTGGCGAGAAGAATTCATGATAAGAAATCAAGCAGTATCAAAATCCAGAACAAAATTTCTGCTCCGTCCTCCGCACATGTGGAGCCCTGTTGTAAAGTCACCTATAAAGTCAGTGTATAAGTTTACGTTTTTGGCAGACTTTCCTGAGAGTCTAAAGGACAAGAACTGTTAAGTGTGCTGTGGTAGTCATCTAGGGATTATTGCATTAATTAAGCAATACTGTATCTGTAGCTCTCTTTCTTCAGGGAGAAAAAAAAATATTTTCTAACAACTGCATTGTATAAAATTGGCATTGCATTCCATCACCGGAAGTATCTGTTTCTTAACCATTTTCATTTGCAGCCTGCTGGGGCTTAGCTCTGTAGCTGTGGCATATATCACTGACCAAGGACAGTTCACAGGAGCAAACTCAACAGAGAGAGAGAGAAAAAACTGATCCGGCCTCAGAGACAGAGAATATGCTAACAACAGTTCTTAATTGGATGGATACTGAGCTCAATCAAATAAAGATGCTTAATAAGGTCACAGCGGTGCTAAACATGTCAGTGCTGGATCAGTAACGTAATCAAACACAAGTCACCAAGGATAAAGGAAAACATTGCTATCTATGCTGAAACAAATATGTGACTTTTTAAATCTGTAAATCCGTTATCTCTATGTACATGGAGTTAATTTTCAGGCTGTATTCTAAACATTCAGGCTTCTGGCAATGTGCAAATGACTGACACATTTGGCACTGTGCGCTGCTTCCACTCTGTTCTATTAAGAAATCCACAGAATTTCAGCATTCCGGATCATTATAATACATACCTGAGCACTATACAAAGACACATTCACATTAAACAATTATTGAATACAGTACTTAATGATCTGGAAACACCAAAATAACTTCTCCACTGACAATGAGTAGCAAATGAACTTCAATTAGTCTAGGGACATTACGCCACAAAGAACACGGCTGTACTACCCAATTACTATGTCCCCTCCCCGCTATGTAAGAAAACATTTCTTTTGTAATGAAGGTGATATAGCACATTTCTATGTAATTTACTGCGCAGGAATAATTAAACTGCTGTAATGCATTCATGTATCAGTAAGTAAGCCTTGATCCTTTTCACAGAGCCAAGAAGAAGAAGGGTATTGTGAGCGCATGCAAGCTGTTAACTAGATCAACAGAAAGAAAGGAAAGAAAAGCTCTAAAAAACGAAAGCAAGTGCCAGCGGAAATTGTAACTCCTTACAGTCTGCTCTCACAAAAAAAAATATAACATATAAATGGACTTAAATTATTATGATTGTTTAAAAATGCATGTGGTAGCATGCAGGGCCGCCATCAGAAATTTTTGGGCCCCATACTGGGCAAACCTACTGGGCCCCCCCTCCTGCCAAATCACAATCTGCAGGAAAAAAAGCTCTTTAAAGTCCTGAACACTCGGACGCCTTTGGTGCCAAACATTACTGCATCTTGTGATGATAGTGCTCTCCATTCATGGCCCCCACAATGATGCCCTCCATTTTTATTTGATCTCCAATAATAGAATCCTCTTTTACTGCCATATAGTCCGTTGTAGCGTTCCCCATCCCTGTAGCTGCAGTTTAAATAGCGGGTGGCCTTGGTAAATATTACCAATATTTTACTATATCAATTAAAGGAGTACTATCGATTGAAACGACTTTTTTTTTAATACTCTATATTAGTGTACACATTACCACTAGTGCTAAGGGCACTTTATTTATTCACCCAGGTCTCTCTCTCGCTATCCCTGCTTAAAAATTCATTTCTCACACAGCTCATAGTAGTTTGGGTCACCCTGAGCTGCTTGGTTACTCTGTCACACAGCTCACAAATATATTTCACTGTGTCACTCACAGCATGCAGCAGACATGAGGAGAAATAGGCTGATCTGAGGTGGTAACAGATAACTAAATGAGCTGGAATATTGCTGGAATATAACTAGCTATACCAGGAGTCTGTGTTTATACTCAGACTGGCTGCCTGCTTGAGGCATTCACTCCAGGCTGCATCCACTTTACAAGCTGCTGAGAGGGGCAGACCACTGTCTACAATTAGCATTATTAGTATCTTTATCAGTAAAGAGAAGCAAAGATAATAAACACACATTGCTAGAATCTTTAACCCCTTACCACCATATCAACATGATTCTTTCAGCAAGGTGATAATTAAACTATAAACTGAGGAGTTGATAGCATCTCCCCTTTGCAGAGACATGGTCTAGCCCTCTGGGAGCTCAGTATTAGATACATTTTGTATCCAACACTGACACCAAAACTGATGGAGGATTTTACAGCTGAGAGGAACAGCTGTGTGAGGAATCAAATTGCTCCTAGTACTTGCCCTAATGTGTGCTACAACATACAGCATTTAAAAATAAATGCATACATCGATAGTATTCCTTTAAGTAGTAGAATAACATAATTTTACCGATATTCTACTATCAGCTATTTCCTGTGCCTTTTTCATTGCAGGGTAATGCACAGAGAGCATGCTGGAATTTTCAAACATTTCCCTTGTCTTGGCAGTGGGATCTATCCTATGACATGCCTGAATCTCCCCCTCTTGGCATCCAGCCATGCCACATCAAAGTTCTCAATAGTGTGATCACATGACTTCAAGTGATTATGAGAGCGACCAAGAAAACAGTGGTGCATGGAGCGGTTAGTGGAAATCAAGAAAAGGAGGTCTGGACAATCAGTCAGATGTGAGTGCACTGCCAGAATAATGTAAAATGTCCAGAAACTCCAGCAGCCTCTGCTTGCATTGCTGGGCAATCTAATGTTTTAACCTCCCTGGTGGTAACCTGGAGTCAGGCTTGGGGTGGAAAAAAGAAGCCAGGAGCAGTGATCCCAAGCCTGACTAGAAGTAGCCGCCAGGAGGTCTATGCAGAGCCTTAAGCGTAGCGGGGGTTTTAACTCACCTCCTCTGGGATCCACACTGAAAGCCATTCTCCTTCCGGTCCTCAGAGGTTCTAGATCCCTCTGGTGAGATTGCGTTTGTCATCATGTCGACAATCACTGCAGGGTTACATTGTGTCGGAGGATGGAGGGAGAATTGCAGCGCTGGATTCCAGGGAGGTGAGTAAGTGCAAGGGCTGCTGCGGATCTCTCTGTGGTATGATTTTTTTCCTGGTTTTAGGGTCTAAAAGTGTGCAAAAAAAAATTGTGCCGCTTTTAGACCCTAAAATCCATAAATAATTATAATACAATACAATACAATAACATTTGTAAAGTGCTTTTTTCCCATAGGACTCAAAGCGCATAGTTGGGTCTCAGATTAATACAGGGTTGCAGGCTGGGTTGTGTTACAGAGGAGATAGTCAGATGTTCATGAATGCCAGACTGAAGAGGTAGCTTTTCAGTTTAGACTTAAATGCTTCCAGGGATGGAGCTGTCCTGATTGGGTGTGGCAGGGAGTTCCAAAGTGTAGGGGCAACATGACAAAAGGCTCTGTCTCCAAAGGTTTTGAGGTGGACTCTGCTGGTGACCAAGGTGTTACGTCCTTTTGATGTAAGATTGTGTGTGTGTGTGTGGGGGGGGGGGGATGATGCAGTTGCAGCAAGTCCTTCAGGTATCCAGGGCCCAGATTGTGCAAGGATTTGAATGTCAGTAAGCCAATCTTAAACAGAATTATACTGCCAGAGAGGTTAATCGATATTTTGGATGAGACTCAAAATGATCCATATTCACAGACAATACATTTATGGATTGTTGCTGTCTCTTGATAAGGAATGCTTCTATAGTAGAGCGCGTATGAGCAGTCCACATAGAAAATCTGAATACGAGAGCTTCTATTGCAGAATTCATTACAGATCAGCAACATTCAGGGTAGATTATACTTAAGGTGGCCACTAATGATCCAATCTTTTTCATCCAAGTTTACCAAATCTATAGTGAAGAAAGGATCCGCAAACCAGGGTTGGCTTAGTGAAAAAATGTCCGTTCTTTATTAGAAAAATCCACATGACAGAAAATGTGCAATAAAATCACAGGATCGACTGACGCGTATCGGGCTTACAATCTGCCCTTAGTCATAGTCAAAGTGAACCTGTCAAGGAGGCAGCTTATAAATGGCTGAGAGGGATGACTCCACCCCTCACAAGCCAGCAGCCAGGTCCTTGAAGGGAAACATTACAGACAAATAGTAAAAGCAAACTTGCAATGTATAAAATATTACTAAAGGGTATAAAAAGGTAAGAGTAATGTAAAACAGAAGAAAGATAACCACTGGACTACAATATTATTACAATGGAGCTGCGATGTTACTACAAGAAAATACCACAAGAAGAGAGGGCAGATACAAGGACAGAGTCCTTGTATCTGCCCTCTCTTCTTGTGGTATTTTCTTGTAGTAACATCGCAGGTCCATTGTAATAATATTGTAGTCCAGTGGTTATCTTTCTTCTGTTTTACATTACTCTTACCTTTTTATACCCTTTTGTAATATTTTATACATTGCAAGTTTGCTTTTACTATTTGTCTGTAATGTTTCCCTTCAAGGACCTGGCTGCTGGCTTGTGAGGGGTGGAGTCATCCCTCTCAGCCATTTATAAGCTGCCTCCTTGACAGGTTCACTTTGACTATGACTAAGGGCAGATTGTAAGCCCGATACGCGTCAGTCGATCCTGTGATTTTATTGCACATTTTCTGTCATGTGGATTTTTCTAATAAAGAACTGACATTTTTTCACTAAGCCAACCCTGGTTTGCGGATCCTTTCTTCACTGTATTTGCTAAAGGACTGGCTCTCTAGATCCTGCACCGATTGGTATGTGTTGTCATGGGGGTTGAGCGTTTATGAACTTGTTCTCTGTTTACCAAATCTATGTAGTATAAGGGTAAATTGAGTGAGTATATGGAATAGATAATTTAGGCAGTTCCCTTATATTACATAGAAATGGTAAGATTGGTTGAAAAAGATTGGATCATTAGTGGCCACCATTACAATCTTCTCGTACGATTTTGCAAAGACTATTACCTTGCTCACTAATCTAAAGAAAAAAAATCAACTCATCTATGCAAATACTGTAAAATGTTCTGATGCAATACACAGGTTCCTCTTATCGCGGGTATCTTTTTCAGAGCAGGAAGGATTTAACATTATAATTATGTAACAAATAAAACATTAAGTTGTTTTTCTCAGTGCTGTTCTTAAAGTCATTGAAAATATTGATTTACATAATCACTAGCTTTGCTTCCTTTGCAAACCAAAAGGCTTAGGATTTCTTATAGTAACACGTAGTATTATGGAACCTCTGCCTCAAATAAGAAAATGTCAAAATACCAAAGCCAAGGAAAATGTGTCATTGCGAGCTCTCACACACCAGAAGATAGTGTGCAGAGAAAGCACTATCTGGGCTTTAGTGCGTTACCATGGATTACCCAATTATGTGCCACTGGAGACCATTTGACTAGTGTTTCCATAGTGATCCCTGCATCGCTATTTCAATTAGTAAAGAGCATAGAAAATAAGCTTATTTTTATGAAGCAGCAGCGCTATGTCATGGATTCAGAGCAAGATGTACCACACACATAGAAATGAAGTTTTATGTGTATACAGGCATCAGGAGAGTGACGAAGATAAAAAGATTATTGTGGTAGGGTTTTGTTAGAAGGCTCCCTAGGGCCTATGGCTTTTGGAGAGCTTATACACCAGACACATAATAGATCTTTACCTTCACAGATACTGCAGTTCAGCTTTACTTGCTCTTTAAATATTAACCTGCTCTTTGTGTGTTGCTCTTTTAGTGTAAGTTGCGTAAAATGTAGAAAAAAAAAAAACCTCAGGAAGTGAATATAACAAATGGGCTTACCAGTGTAGCAGGCCAGGCATAGACTGTTTACTGTTTTGTTTTACATTTTCCACTTGTTTTATATGGGAAAACTGTAAAATGGACCTTAAGAAGAGATAGTACTAGGGAATAGAGTATGTAAAGGCTCGGGACAGGATTTACATCACAGGAGCCTATAGGCACAGATGTCCTGGCACACTAAACTTTGCCCTTCATGAACCTACAAAGACTCATTGAACCACACCACAAGTGTGCTGGCTGGTCCAGCTGTCACTTCCCTCACCTGTCATAGGTAGCTATAGGTTCCCCTTAGTATTATGTAGCCAAAGCTATCCATACCAGTAACATAATGTAATAGATTGCGGAAAAGCCGCCGCGCGGACTGGCAGCGAGGCGGCTGGTTCCGCATCCAGCTCAGCGGTTTTCACGCGGCAGCGTGCGTCTGATGTGGCTGGGCCTTCTAGTGCACACAGATTGAGAAATACGCGTGCGTGCGCTGAGAGTCGGAACATTTATGACAAATGAAGAGGGATCAGCTGACCAGGTTGGTCAGCTGATCTCAGAGCGGGCGGCTATTGGTTGATCAGCGATGGGTGGCGCCGGGGAGCGCCGCTCTATATATAGTTATTGCTGGTCAGTCTCAAGTAGTGTTGGGCGAACACCTAGATGTTCGGGTTCGCGAACGTTCGCCAAACATCGCCGCGATGTTCGGGTGTTCGCGCCGAACTCCGAACATAATGGAAGTCAATGGGGACCCAAACTTTCGTGCTTTGTAAAGCTTCCTTACATGCTACATACCCCACATTTGCAGGGTATGTGCACCTTGGGAGTGGGTACAAGAGGAAAAAAAATATTTGAAAAAGAGCTTATAGTTTTTGAGAAAATTGATTGTAAAGTTTCAAAGGAAAAACTGTCTTTTAAATGTGAAAAACGTCATGTTTCTTTGCACAGGTAACATGCTTTTTGTCGCCATGCAGTCATACATGTAATACAGAGAAGAGGTTCCAGGAAAAGGGACCGGTAACGCTAACCCAGCACCAGCAGCAGCACACGTGATGGAACAGGAGGAGGAGACGCAGGAGGAGAAGGCCACGCTATGTGAGACACAACAACCCAGGCCTTGCATGAGGACAAGAAGCGTGCGGATAGCATGCTTTTTACCACCATGCAGTCATAAATGTAATAAAGATAAGAGGTTCAATAAACAGGGACCACGCGCCGGCAACGCTAACCCAGCAGCAGCAGACGTGATGGAACAGGAGGAGGCGCAGGAGGAGAAGGCCACGCTTTGAGACACAACAACCCAGGCCTTGCATGAGGACAAGAAGCGTGCGGATAGCATGCTTTTTACCGCCATGCAGTCATAAATGTAATAAAGATAAGTGGTTCAATAAACAGGGACCACGCGGCAACGCTAACCCAGCAGCAGCAGACGTGATGGAGCAGGAGGAGGCGCAGGAGGAGAAGGCCACGCTTTGTGAGACACAACAACCCAGGCCTTGCATGAGGACAAGAAGCGTGCGGATAGCATGCTTTTTACCGCCATGCATTCATAAATGTAATAAAGATAAGAGGTTTCATAAACAGGGACCGTCACCGGCAACGCTAACCCAGCAGCAGCAGCAGCAGCAGCAGACGTGATGGAACAGGAGGAGGCGCAGGAGGAGAAGGCCACGCTTTTTGAGACACAACAACACAGGCCTTGCATGAGGACAAGAAGCGTGCGGATAGCATGCTTTGTACCGCCATGCAGTCATAAATGTAATAAAGATAAGAGGTTCCATAAACAGGGACCGGCAACGCTAACCCAGCAGCAGCAGCAGCAGCAGCACACGTGATGGAACAGGAGGAGGCGCAGGAGGAGAAGGCCACGCTTTTTGAGACACAACAACCCAGGCCTTGCATGAGGACAAGAAGCGTGCGGATAGCATGCTTTTTACCGCCATGCAGTCATAAATGTAATAAAGATAAGAGGTTCCATAAACAGGGACCGTCACCGGCAACGCTAACCCAGCAGCAGCAGCAGCAGCAGCAGACGTGATGGAACAGGAGGAGGCGCAGGAGGAGAAGGCCACGCTTTTTGAGACACAACAACACAGGCCTTGCATGAGGACAAGAAGCGTGCGGATAGCATGCTTTTTATCGCCATGCAGTCATAAATGTAATAAAGATAAGAGGTTCCATAAACAGGGACCGGCAACGCTAACCCAGCAGCAGCAGCAGCAGCAGCACACGTGATGGAACAGGAGGAGGCGCAGGAGGAGAAGGCCACGCTTTTTGAGACACAACAACCCAGGCCTTGCATGAGGACAAGAAGCGTGCGGATAGCATGCTTTTTACCGCCATGCAGTCATAAATGTAATAAAGATAAGAGGTTCCATAAACAGGGACCGTCACCGGCAACGCTAACCCAGCAGCAGCAGCAGCAGACGTGATGGAACAGGAGGAGGCACAGGAGGAGAAGGCCACGCTTTTTGAGACACAACAACACAGGCCTTGCATGAGGACAAGAAGCGTGCGGGTAGCATGCTTTGTACCGCCATGCAGTCATAAATGTAATAAAGATAAGAGGTTCCATAAACAGGGACCGGCAACGCTAACCCAGCAGCAGCAGCAGCAACACACGTGATGGAACAGGAGGAGGCGCAGGAGGAGAAGGCCACACTTTTTGAGACACAACAACCCAGGCCTTGCATGAGGACAAGAAGCGTGCGGATAGCATGCTTTTTACCGCCATGCAGTCATAAATGTAATAAAGATAAGAGGTTCCATAAACAGGGACAGTCACCGGCAATGCTAACCCAGCAGCAGCAGCAGCAGACGTGATGGAACCGGAAGAGGCGCAGGAGGAGAAGGCCACGCTTTTTGAGACACAACAACACAGGCCTTGCATGAGGACAAGAAGCGTGCGGATAGCATGCTTTGTACCGCCATGCAGTCATAAATGTAATAAAGATAAGAGGTTCCATAAACAGGGACCGGCAACGCTAAACCATCCCAGATGTTCATTGGTCATGTTACTTGGTTGGGGTCCTGGAGTGTTGCGTAGTCGTTTCCAATCCTGGATTGATTCATTTTAATTTGAGTCAGACGGTCTGCATTTTCTGTGGAGAGGCGGATACGCCGATCTGTGACGATGCCTCCGGCAGCACTGAAACAGCGTTCCGACATAACGCTGGCTGCCGGGCAAGCCAGCACCTCTATTGCGTACATTGCCAGTTCGTGCCAGGTGTCTAGCTTCATGCCCGGTTTCAGGTCCAGCGGTGCCAGCCACAAATCCGTCTTTTCCTTTATTCCCCTCCAAATTTCCTCCCCTGTGTGCTGCTTATCCCCAAGGCAGATCAGCTTCAGCAATGCTTGCTGACGCATGCCAACAGCTGTGCTGCACTGCTTCCACGATCCTACTGCTGCTGGTGCTGGGTTAGCGTTTCCGGGTGAGGTACAGCTTTGAGATGCGTTGGAGGAGAAGGAGTCAGATAGGTAGATGCTGCTGTTGTTATCCAGTGGGAGGGACGGCGTTGCAGCTGTTTGCGGCGTGGGCAACACCCACGCCGTAGCAGGTGAGGAATCGCTGCCAGGCTCCACAAGGTTCACCCAGTGCGCGGTAAGGGAGATGTATCGACCCTGGCAGAACGCACTCGTCCAGGTGTCAGTGGTGAGGTGAACCTTGCAGGCAACGGCATTCTTCAAGCTTCGGGTTATTTTGCTGACCACGTGCTCATGCAACTCAGGCACTGCAGAGCGCGCAAAGTGGTAGCGGCTGGGAACCACGTAACGTGGGATGGCCACTGACATCATGCCCTTGAAGCTGTTTGTCTCCACCACTCGATATGGCAGCATTTCGCAGGCCAGAAGCTTGGCTATGCTGGCTGTTACTGCCACGGCCCGGGGGTCATTTGCTGGCAATTTCCTCTTGCGCTCAAACATCTCCGAGACAGACAACTGAACCGTAGGGCTGCACACCGAAGGGCTGTTGGTTGTTGTGTTTGATGAACACGGGGAGACCTCAAGAGCACTACTCCGGAAAGTGACAGTGTCAGCGTTGTCTGATGTTTGTGAATGTTGTGAACCACGCAATGGCTGGGCTACTGCTGCTGCTGAGGCGGGTCTGGTGGTGAGTCTGGTGAACCCAAGGGAGGCAGTGTTGCTGGTGGTACCCTGTCCTGCCGCGTTTGCCCACAGAGTGGGATGTTTGGATAGCATGTGGCGGCTCATGCTGGTGGTGGAGAGGTTGTTAATACTTTTCCCCCTGCTCAGGCGGGTCTTGCACACCTTGCAAATCGCCATGGTAACATCCTCAGTGCAGTCTTCAAAGAAAGCCCAGACTTTGGAGCACCTGCCTTGCTGGCGATTTCTGTTTGCGCCTCTTTTGCCTTTCACTTGAACTTCCACGCTCGTGGTGCCTGAAATTGCGCGCCGCCTACCTTGTGGCACAAGGCGAACTCGTGCAGCAGTGGGTTCTTCAACAGACTCATCTGTGCTGCTGCTACGACGGCGATGTTCTCGTTAACAAACAAAATCTGGGTCTATGTCCACATTGTCCATACCCTCCTCTTCCATCTCCTCAAACTCGTCATATGTCATTGTGGGGGGCCGTCGCCGTGGAGTAGAGCTTCCCAGAACAACCTCTGCGCAGCTCACTCCAACGTCGTCTGGTTATCTGGCAGTTGTGTGCATGGTGTCGCTGCCGGTTGTGTCAGCTTTGTGCCCACTGGATCCTTGTAACTGGCTGAGGACTCGGACCTCGTGCGTGATGTGCTGGTGCTGCTTAACCCACTGCTGGACGCTTGAGAGGTCATCCAAGTAATTATCTGGTCCTGTTCTTTTGGATCTGTGAGGGTGGTTGTCCTGGACAACATGGGCGGTATTGAGTGGGTTTTCTTGGGTGCTCCCCTGTGGCCTGTACGTGAACCGTCAGGGGAAACACCTCTTCCCTTGCCCCTCCCTCTTTCACTGGATTTCTTCCTCATTTCACTTATCCTTAAAGTACACGCTGACTGGCAGCAGTACAGTGGCAGTACAGAAATGCTATACAGTGGTGGGTGAGCGGTGTACCACTATTGCCAGCAGCGACACAGAGCACAATGCTATACAGTGGAGGGTGAGCGGTGTACTACTGTTCCCAGCAGACACAGAGTGGCAGTAAACACAATGCTATATAGTGTGGCTGAGCCGTGTACACAGAGTGGCAGTAAACACAATGCTATATAGTCTGCTATATAGTCACCCCGAACGGGGTGATGTTCTGCAGAACCCGAACAGTGGCGAACACTGTTCGCCCAACACTACTGGGAATGCAGATTTTAGTACCTAAACACACGATACAACATGTTTTCCGGGGTCGGACTCTGAGGCACATACAGATGGTCCCGATCATCATCCTCATCATACAACTCTTCTCCTGAGTCTGACCCACCCACCACCTCTGCCACCCCAACATCCCCTGACACAGACCCCTCATCGTCCTCAACATTAACTTGGGATGCTGGCCTGAGCCAGACCTCCTCCTCCACATCAGGCCCCATCATCTCCTCAATGGCAGCCCTCATTAATCGCTCTGGCGACGGACTGATGGACACAACGTTCTCCTCCGGGGAGGGCTGCTGCTGACCACTGGCTGCTGGGGTGGATGTTATAGCTTGCGTGGGGCGTTGGCTGTTGCTGTTGTTGGGAGTGCTGCTCACAGCGGAGGTCTCTGAGGAACTCATGGTGAGCTCATATAGTGGTTGGCGGTGAGTGGAGTATTACTGATCCCAGCAATATACACACTGACTGGCAGAGTACGCAATGCTATATAGTGTGGCTGAGTGGTGTACACAGAGTGGCAGTAAACACAATGCTATATAGTCTGGCTGAGCGGTGTACACAGAGTGGCAGTACACACAATGCTATATAGTCTGGCTGAGCGGTGTACACAGAGTGGCAGTACACACAATGCTATATAGTCTGGCTGAGCGGTGTACACAGAGTGGCAGTAAACAATGCTATATAGTGTGGCTGAGCCGTGTACACAGAGTGGCAGTAAACAATGCTATATAGTCTGGCTGAGCGGTGTACACAGAGTGGCAGTACACACAATGCTATATAGTCTGGCTGAGCGGTATACACAGAGTGGCAGTAAACAATGCTATATAGTGTGGCTGAGCCGTGTACACAGAGTGGCAGTAAACAATGCTATATAGTCTGGCTGAGCGGTGTACACAGAGTGGCAGTACACACAATGCTATATAGTCTGGCTGAGCGGTGTACACAGAGTGGCAGTAAACAATGCTATATAGTGTGGCTGAGCCGTGTACACAGAGTGGCAGTAAACAATGCTATATAGTGTGGCTGAGCGGTGTACACAGAGTGGCAGTAAACAATGCTGTATAGTCTGGCTGAGCGGTGTACACAGAGTGGCAGTACACACAATGCTATATAGTGTGGCTGAGCGGTGTACACAGAGTGGCAGTAAACAATGCTATATAGTGTGGCTGAGCCGTGTACACAGAGTGGCAGTAAACAATGCTATATAGTCTGGCTGAGCGGTGTACACAGAGTGGCAGTAAACAATGCTATATAGTCTGGCTGAGCGGTGTACACAGAGTGGCAGTACACACAATGCTATATAGTCTGGCTGAGCGGTGTACACAGAGTGGCAGTAAACAATGCTATATAGTGTGGCTGAGCGGTGTACACAGAGTGGCAGTAAACACAATGCTATATAGTCTGGCTGAGCGGTGTACACAGAGTGGCAGTACACACAATGCTATATAGTCTGGCTGAGCGGTGTACACAGAGTGGCAGTACACACAATGCTATATAGTCTGGCTGAGCGGTGTACACAGAGTGGCAGTACACACAATGCTATATAGTCTGGCTGAGCTGTGTACACAGAGTGGCAGTACACACAATGCTATATAGTCTGGCTGAGCCGTGTACACAGAGTGGCAGTACACACAATGCTATATAGTCTTGCTGAGCCGTGTACACAGAGTGGCAGTACACACAATGCTATATAGTCTGGCTGAGCCGTGTACACAGAGTGGCAGTAAACACAATGCTATATAGTCTGGATGAGCGGTGTACACAGAGTGGCAGTAAACAATGCTATATATAGTGTGGCTGAGCGAGGTACACAGTGGCAGTAAACAATGCTATATATAGTGTGGCTGAGCGAGCGGTGTACTACTGTTCCCAGCAGCGACACACAATGACTGGGGGGACCCTGGCTAGCATGGCTGGAGCGCGAACTACCCTGCCTGCCTACCCAAAGCTAAACCCACAGAGAAATGGCGGAGATATGACGTGGTTTGGGTATTTATTTACCCGAACCACGTGACCGTTCGGCCAATCAGAGCGCGTTCGGGTCCGAACCACGTGACCCGTTCGGCCAATCACAGCGCTAGCCGAACGTTCGGGGAACGTTCGGCCATGCGTTCTTAGTTCGGCCATGCGGCCGAACGGTTTGGCCGAGCACCATCAGGTGTTCGGCCGAACTCGAACATCACCCGAACAGGGTGATGTTCTGCAGAACCCGAACAGTGGCGAACACTGTTCGCCCAACACTAGTCTCAAGTTGTCTGCCGTTGCGAACACTTACGTGAAAGCACTCAGACCATAGTCAGATCTCACAGTGTGTTAGAACCAGGTGCCCCTGGGGATTCACACTGAGCCAGATTACTACTGTGTTACTATTGTGTTATACTTCAGACTAGTTCCAGGGTGTTGAGACCATGGACCTCACACCCAAGACTAGGGATACTGTGTTACTATTGTGTTATACTTCAGACTAGTTCCAGGGTGTTGAGACCACGGACCTCATACCCAAGACTAGGCCTTGTTTGATATTTGTTATGACCTATTGCTTTCCTGACTCTCCTTCTGCTTTCTGATTCGGTACCTATGCATATCTGATTACCTGTTGCCAACCCTGCCTGTCCCTGGTTACCGAATCAGCCTTCTGTCTCTGTACCTTATCTGCTCGTGTGTTGCCGACCTAGCCTGCCCGACCTTGCGAGCTTTCACTCTCTATTGAGGGATTAGTTCTCAGTGCCGCTTGTGGCGCCCACCTTCTAGGTGTCACTTAGCCACAGGGCCTTCCTGCTATTCAGCCTGGGGCTCCACCCCTTTGGAAGTTTCAGGCTGCTGGAAGGTCTTCACACTTCCCAGAGGGAGGTATTTCTCATACGGCCAAGGACCACCTGCTCCTCGGGTGGTCCTACTCAAAGTCATTACTGTTGCACCAAACACTCACACTATATAGGTGTCCAGAGGATAGTCATACTCGGATTATTGGTGATTCTGCAGATCATCCATAATCGGGTATATATCTGTATTACTGGTGATACTGCAGATCACCAATAATCAGATTCTCTCTGGGTGTTGACACCGATCGTTACACATAACTAAGGAGCTTGGGGCTCCTGTGAAAGTTTTACATGGTGCCTCAAGCACTCTATTGATATGGAGCCCTAAAACCTACTAAGGACACCTGCAGTGTCAGAGAGGTGTAATCAGAGTAAGGAAACAGTTTGGTAAGGATTACCACTATGCAATGCACTTACAGAGGTGTTCATTATCACAAATTAAAAGCACCAATAAAAAGCGAATAAGATGGCCCCAGTGCAGTTGCAACCTTTTGCATCCCCTACACCATTGATCCACAGTATCAAGTAGCTAGAGGTGTTCCCGACTGAAGGTAGATCTGGTCACTGGAATGCTGAGACCCGGGGATTGACCTCTCATTTACGCTCCACTTGGAACTCTGCATAGGTAAGGCAGGAGGGAGGCACTTGGGGAGAAGAGTGAACCACCTTTCCTTCATCAGGTGCCTGGAGGCACATGCCTCCAGTGCCTTATGGTAAATCCGGCCTAGTCTACATTGTCAGTTAAGGTTAGAATTCATGAAAGAGTTACCAATAGGGGGGATTAGAGTAAGGTATCAGAAAGAGGTTAACATTAGGGAAAGATTAGGGCTACATTTTAAGAAGAAAGGGGATATTAGGGTTTGGAGCTAAGAAGGGGTTAACAACATCTGGAAGGGGCAGGTTAGGATTGAAAGGAATGGGTTCACATTAGGGTGTTGGGAAGAGGAATCAATGATAAGGGGATTAGGTTATAAATGGGAGAGATGCATCAAAACAGCAAAGAGAGCACCATCGCAAAACCTAAATTTTAGAGTTTTTTTGGGCACACAACAAATGGATCGCTAGATTTAGTAAACTAGACCACAACATATTTAGCTAGTGATATAATTAGGGAATTGACACTTTTTTAGTTTTGATTCTTATAATGGGTTGACAATTAAAAATCTTTTTTCAAAGCATGCTATTTTAAAAGCATATAATGGATGCATACTGGACACAGGAAAGGTTAATATTAGGTACTCGGTGATGATGGAAAGGATACTGTAATAAGCATTGGAGAATAAGGAGGTTAATGTAAAATACAGGATAGAAAGAAGGTAAAGGTTAGGCACTGGAGATAGAGGAGGAGAGTGTTAGGCAAAGAAGAGGGGGGGGGGGGGTTGGTTATGCACAGGAGAGGGAAGAGGTTTAAAGCAGGATCATTGATGGAAGGATTTAGAGTTAGGCTATAGTGTGGGTGAGAAGATAGTGGTTAGGAACAGTATAGAAGTCAGCATTCATCATGACATAAAATAATGTTATGTTAAGGCATAGGGTGAGAGAGAAAAAATAGGGTTAAGCACAGGGCAGTAGGGAAGCACTAATGGATAAGCACAGGTTGGTGGTGGGATGAGGTTATGGTTAGATGATGGTTACTGTATATGCAGGTGAGAGAAGAGATTAGTGTTGGGCCAGGTGGAGGTTAAGACCATGCACAAGGTTAGTGTTCGGACATGAGATGGTGAAATATTAATGTTGGCTTCTAGAAACTGAGAGGTGAGAAGTTAATGTCAGGCACAGGAGAGGTGTGGTAGCAAACAGTGCCTAATCTTTCCCCCTTCTTTGCTGTATAGTGGCTGAATAGTGTACTACTGTAGAGCACTGCTTCTGACACAAGAGACCAGAGTTAAAATCTCGGCTCTTCCTGTTCAGTAAGCCAGCACCTATGCAGTAAGGAGACCTTCGGTAAGACTCACTAACACTGCTACTGCCTACCGAGTATGCCAAAACAACCACTGAAGACCCACCTTTTCACAAAACACTTTGTTCAATTTATAGGCAATGGCTTTTCCCCATGTCCTTTGCCTGTTAGTCAATTGTTGTGATGGTAGTATGGAGGGGATCCCATGGAAGAATCTAGAAGACACACTTAATAAATGGTCACCAGACATCTGTCTCTTTCCAATAAAAAATGATAGTTTTCTTGTTTTTTTTAACTCCTACCTATATATCATAAAAGAAAAAAGAAAACTTTATCCTTTTTTTTCATCTCTACACTTTTTTCTTCTTCATTATATATTATATAATTTATTTATTTTCTGCTTTCTACTTTGTTCTTCTCGTATTCTATTATTTTTTTCTTCTTTGAACCTGTTTGCCACCTGACATGTTTGAATTTACTGCTGGGACTTCCTATTGGTTGGCTTATGATCATAATAAGCTTGGGAAACAAGCAATGACAAGCTGAGTGACATTTTCTAAGCAGATCACCTGGTCACGTCTGTTGCAGCATCTGTCACTAATCAGCAAAGGTGGCTTTGTGATTTCACTCATCATGAACACCTGCTTGAATTCATTGATGGACGTGAGTGAGTGAGTGAGTGAGTGAGTGAGTGAGTGAGTGAGTGAGTGAGTGAGTGAGGATGAAAAGAAGAAAAAATAATAAAATAATTCCTGTTCTTTAAAAATATATTTTTTATAATTTACTATATTACTGAACAACTAAAGACTGTGTACAATCCCTTTAAGGTCTGTTTGTTACAGAAAAAAAAAATCCCTATTTCAAAGAAGTTTCAAGATGCTTGAAGATAACTGTCTGGAGAGGCTGTGCATGCACAGCAAGGATTCCTGGCAAGATGTTCTGAGAGAAGGGATGTACTCTAGAGACTTGACGGAGGACATACTGTGGAGATGAGAAAATGAAATACATGGGGAAAGGGACTGGAAAAAACATGCAGATTCAAAGGAAGGTCATGGGGGTAAAGTAAAATGCAGGGAAAAAAAGTTATAAAGCAGACAAAAGCTCTGGAGACCTGGATACCAGAGAATACAAAAATAACAATATTAGTAATTACAAGTGAAGTTGAACAATGTGCAATGTGTCTGGGAATAAGCCTATGAAGGAACTTCCCTTTTTGTTTTTTATTATGCTTAGCCGAAATGTGGAGTCCAATATCCACTCCCCACCAATCCACAAGTAATGCTGCCTCAGTTCCACAGACTTCCACCCCACAAACGATCAGACAGGAATCAGCAGTTTCCACAGAAACAAGAATACTATCTTAGTTGTAGAAGACAACATTGAGAAATCACAGAGAAGGCCTTTATAGACAAACTTTTAAAAAGGTCTCTTCTGACCTCCACCTGGATGGGGTTAAGGAAAGATTTGTATGTAACAACCGTGACATAATTGTGCATGTATGATCCACTTAGCCAATGAAAATGGTTAAATTTTCAGTGGTGATGTACCCCAGTGCAATTATAAAACAAAGACAATATATCTGGATCTGCTTTCCAGGGTCAATATGGAACAATAAGTATAATAAATAGAGCAGACTGTGCTTAAACTGTATTGAGAGTACTGTTGTGTGGCAGCCTAAATAGATAGAAATAAAAGAGATATAAGCTTCCCAGCATTTGTGTCTACCATGGCTCACAACATCAAACTTCATGGTTAACATAGCGGTTAAGATAGTAATGTTAATAATAATAATTATTATTATGATTATTATTAATAATCATAATGCTATTAGCATTCACTATGTTGATTTTCCATACATCCCCTATTTTCGATATTCCAACATTTTGGATACTTCTAATAGAAGGTCATTGAAAGGGAGGTGAGCTGGAGCTGTTCTGTGGTTTGTCAAATGAAATCTGAAGCTCTCTTTAGACATTATGGGTACCACAACATCTGGACCTGAATACGTGCTCGCTCCCTCCAGCCATCAGACTCACCCCCACCTTTAATACTTTCAAACAAGCCCTCAAGACTCACCTTTTCATGGCGTAATAATAGGCCCTGCAGCCCCTGCTCCCGATATATATATATATATATATACAGGGAGTGCAGAATTATTAGGCAAGTGGTATTTTTGAGGAATAATTTTATTATTGAACAACAACCATGTTCTCAATGAACCCAAAAAACTCATTAATATCAAAGCTGAATATTTTTGAAAGTAGTTTTTAGTTTGTTTTTAGTTTTAGCTATTTTAGGGGGATATCTGTGTGTGCAGGTGACTATTACTGTGCATAATTATTAGGCAACTTAACAAAAAACAAATATATACAATTTTAATTATTTATTTTTACCAGTGAAACCAATATAACATCTCAACATTCACAAATATACATTTCTGACATTCAAAAACAAAACAAAAACAAATCAGTGACCAATATAGCCACCTTTCTTTGCAAGGACACTCAAAAGCCTGCCATCCATGGATTCTGTCAGTATTTGATCTTTTCACCATCAACATTGCGTGCAGCAGCAACCACAGCCTCCCAGACCTTGTTCAGAGAGGTGTACTGTTTTCCCTCCTTGTAAATCTCACATTTTATAATGGACCACAGGTTCTCAATGGGGTTCAGATGAGGTGAACAAGGAGGCCATGTCATCAGTTCTTCTTCTTTTATACCCTTTCTTGCCAGCCACGCTGTGGAGTACTTGGACGCGTGTGATGGAGCATTGTCCTGCATGAAAATCATGTTTTTCTTGAAGGATGCAGACTTCTTCCTGTACCACTGCTTGAAGAAGATGTCTTCCCGAAACTGGCAGTAGGACGGGGAGTTAAGGTTGACTCCATCCTCAACCCGAAAAGGCCCCACAAGCTCATCTTTGATGATACCAGCCCAAACCAGTACTCCACCTCCACCTTGCTGGCGTCTGAGTCGGACTGGAGCTCTCTGCCCTTTACCAATCCAGCCACGGGCCCATCCATCTGGCCCATCAAGACTCACTCTCATTTCATCAGTCCATAAAACCTTAGAAAAATCAGTCTTGAGATATTTCTTGGCCCAGTCTTGATGTTTCAGCTTGTGTGTCTTGTTCAGTGGTGGTCGTCTTTTAGCCTTTCTTACCTTGGCCATGTCTCTGAGTATTGCACACCTTGTGCTTTTGGGCACTCCAGTGATGTTGCAGCTCTGAAATATGGCCAAACTGGTGGCAAGTGGCATCTTGGCAGCTGCACGCTTGACTTTTTTCAGTTCATGGGCAGTTATTTTGCGCCTTGGTTTTTCCACACGCTTCTTGCGACCCTGTTGACTATTTTGAATGAAATGCTTGATTGTTCGATGATCACGCTTCAGAAGCTTTGCAATTTTAAGAGTGCTGCATCCCTTTGCAAGATATCTCACTATTTTTGACTTTTCTGAGCCTGTCAAGTCCTTCTTTTGACCCATTTTGCCAAAGGAAAGGAAGTTGCCTAATAATTATGCACACCTGATATAGGGTGTTGATGTCATTAGACCACACCCTTTCTCATTACAGAGATGCACATCACCGAATATGCTTAATTGGTAGTAGGCTTTCAAGCCTATACAGCTTGGCATAAGACAACATGCATAAAGAGGATGATGTGGTCAAAATACTAATTTGCCTAATAATTCTGCACTCCCTGTATATATATATGTTATAGATGTGGATATATACATGTTTCTATTTAAATATACATACACACACATATATATATATATATATATATATATATATATATATATATATATATATGCCATCCAATAAAGTCTTCCTTACTTTCTTAGGGTGGGCTATTCTTATTTCAGCCAATGTCAAACATCATTCTACAACTACAGGATTGGCAATTTATTCATGTAATTGCCTTTACAGAGTGTCCTAATTTTGTTCAGGCGGGAGTTGTACAATGTATGAGCCTTAATGACAGACAGCAGAAAGCAATACAGTAAAAGCAGTGTGCTGTGTAATATGCACAGTAGTGAACCACCAGCAGTGCTAACCAATGGTCGTTGTAATATATGTTGTGCCTAATAATATACTACTAACACCACTAACAGACAGCAGAAAGCAACACAAATGATGATGATTACACATCATAGCTTACACTAACAATAGCAGGCCTTGCCTGCAGTATTCTCTACAATTCTTCAAAAGCTGCACTATATAAACCCCTCACAGATATAGATATCTTCCTCCCACAATGCACCCTCCCCCCCCACACACACACAAAAAAAAAGTAAAAAAAAATTTAAAAAAACAAATAAAAGTAATAGCCACCTATCTTACTGGCAGCGGCACTGAGCTGACAAGTTAAGTATAGAAGACTGAAATTACTGCTAAATCACATTTAGTCACATTTCGTCTTTTTTTAGAGGTATTTGTGGACGAGTACTACATAATCTATGTTTCCTATAGAATGCCTTTTACCCCCGAGATTTCCTGACCACTAGAGATGTAGCGAACGGTTCGCCGGCGAACGGTTCCAGGCGAACATTGGGGGTTCGCGTTCGCCTGCGCCAGGCGAACTTTTCCGGAAAATCGATTCGCCCCATAATGTACTATGAGGGTCAACTTTGACCCTCTGCATCACAGTCAGCAGGCACATTGTAGCCATTCAGGCTACAGTAAGCCGTGGAGCCCCACTCCCCCTTATATAAGGCAGGCTTGCCGGCCATTAGCCTCACTCGTGTGCCTGCTAGTGACAGACTAGGGACAGCTGCTGCAGACTTGTTCTTCTAGGGACAGATTAGTTAGGTTCTTGGCTGCTTAGTTTGCTCCTGGCTGATTGTTATTGCTTTTATAGCACCCTAGCTCTTGTCAGAGCTCATCCTGTACTTTTTTTTTTTTTACTGTGTGTCAAACTGACACTTTTGTTGCATGCACAGCATTGCTAATTGATAGTATGTGTGCCACTGCCAGCAGCCCAGCACATTCAGTGACTACCTGTGTGTGTGACAGGGAGCTGCACATTGTACTACCCAGTACTGCATATACCCAGTACCTGTTGTGTTTACTTAACCCACCTCATTGCTGCATACGCCTAGCTTTGTGTTGAGTGAACCCAGCTCACTGCATATACCTACTACTTGTTGTGTTTACTTAACCCACCTCATTACTGCACATAACTACCTGTAGTGTTGAGTGAACCCAGCTCACTGCATATACCTACTACCTGTTGTGTTGAGTGAACCCAGCTCACTGCATATACCTACTACCTGTTGTGTTGAGTGAACCCAGCTCACTGCATATACCTACTACCTGTAGTGTTGAGTGAACCCAGCTCACTGCATATACCTACTACCTGTTGTGTTGAGTGAACCCAGCTCACTGCATATACCTACTACCTGTTGTGTTTACTTAACCCACCTCATCACTGCACATAACTACCTGTAGTGTTGAGTGAACCCAGCTCACTGCATATACCTACTACCTGTTGTGTTTACTTAACCCACCTCATCACTGCACATAACTACTTGTAGTGTTGAGTGAACCCAGCTCACTGCATATACCTACTACCTGTTGTGTTGAGTGAACCCAGCTCACTGCATATACCTACTACCTGTTGTGTTTACTTAACCCACCTCATCACTGCACATAACTACCTGTTGTGTTGAGTGAACCCAGCTCACTGCATATACCTACTACCTGTTGTGTTGAGTGAACCCAGCTCACTGCATATACCTACTACCTGTTGTGTTGAGTGAACCCAGCTCACTGCATATACCTACTACCTGTTGTGTTGAGTGAACCCAGATCACTGCATATACCTACTACCTGTTGCATTTACTTAACCCACCTCATCAGTGCACATAACTACCTGTTGTGTTGAGTAAACCCAGCTCACTGCATATACCTAGCATCCCCCCGAGATGGACAAAATGGACAAACCAGGTAGAGGAAGAGGTAGAGGCAGACCCAGAGGAAGGCCACCAGGCACCGGCAGGTCTGTGCGAGGTGGTGTTGCTGTGATTTCATGCGGACCTGCCCCAAAATACAGTGCTCAGAAGAAGGCACGTGCCATCACTTCCCAAAATCTTGAGGAGGTGATTGAGTATTTAACACAGAACACCTCATCTCCCGCAGCCACCAGCGCTACAACAAGCACCACATCCGCTGCATTTGACACTTCGCAGGAGTTATTTGGTGGTGATGGTGGTGGTGAAATCACCGATTCACAGCCACTACTGCAACAACAAGAAGAAGGCGCAGGTACACCACCTCCTACGTCTGAGTTAGGTGGCGATAGTATGGACGTAACGTGTGTGAATGTGGATGATGGACCACCTGAAGTTGGTGCAGTTGAGGAGGTTTCTGAGGAAAGCACAGCTGGCCAGGAGGATTATGATGACGATTATACGGATACCACATATGTTCCCGGTAGAGGAGATGACCAGGGGGACAGTTCAGAGGAGGATTCAGAGAGGACTAGGAGGAGACTACTCCATGATAGAAGCAGAGGGAGCTCGTCCTCAGAAACAGCTGGGGGCAGTGTCCGGCGCCATGTATCACTCGCTATGGCCAGACAGCCAACATGCCCTTCAACCTCAGATGCTGATGCCACCGTAGCGCCATCAGCCCAGGGGGGCTCAGCGGTTTGGAAATTTTTTAACGTGTGTGTCTCAGATCGGAGCAAAGCCATCTGTTGTCTCTGCCAGCAAAAATTGAGCCGTGGAAAGGCCAACTGTCACGTAGGGACAAATGCTTTACGAAGGCACCTGGAGAGAAGGCACAAACAGCTATGGCAAGAACACCTGAGGAAAAGCAGCACCCCTCAAAAGACAAGCCGCGGAGAACAACCGCGGCAGCCGTCACAGGGGGCTTCTGCTGCTCCACGTTCCCATGGTATTGTTCATGGCTGGGGGGAGGAAGAATGGATACACTTTTAAACAATTTAAAAATACAACCATCTAAACTTTCAAACAATTTAAAAATACAACCATCTAAACTTTCAAACAATTTAAAAATACAACCATCTAAACTTTCAAACAATTTAAAAATACAACCATCTATCATTTTCAAAAATTTAAAAAAAGGGCAAAAAAATTTGCCCTCCGTAAAACATTCTTGGCAAATGCTTTCGACTTGGTTTGTCTTCCGCTGGCTCAAGGGTCCATCTGACCACAGATGCCTGGTCTGCAAAGCACGGTCAGGGCAGCTACAGCATGGGTCTCAGCAGGCTCCCACTTCGGGCCGAAATCCAACCTTCATTCCCCGCGGTGACAATGGCAGACTTGCCCTCCATAACGGATTCCCGTTAAAGGATTTAAAGTTAATTCATTTCAAATACACAGCAGGGCCTCGAAAGTCCGCCTCCTGTATTGTTATTTTTGGTCACTACCTCGGGGCGGGCGTGCATGCCTGCCTGCTGCCCTCCTTGGATGTGTAGTGGTAGCCGTTTCTCAGGCTCCACACCGGATTCCATCCCTCATTCCCCGGCCATTACCTGGGGTCACAAATGGCAGACTTGCCCGCCTCCATATGATTCTCGTGAAAGGAATGTGGTGTCATCTTTGCCCGCCATAACTGGTTCTCATTAAAGGATTTAAAGTACATTAATTTCAAATACACAGCAGGGCCTCGAAAGTCCTCCTCCTGTATTGCTATTTTTGGTCACTACCTCGGGGCGGGCGGTCGTGCATGCCTGCCCGCTGCCCTCCTTGGATGTGTAGTGGTAGCCGTTGCTCAGGCTCCACACCGGATTTAAACCCCTCCTTCCCCCGCCATTACCCGGGGTCACAATGGCAGACTTGCCCGCCTCCACAGGATTCTCATTGTAGCGGTACTGAACAAGTACACAGCAAGTAGAAAATGTAATTTAAAAACAAAACGTAAGCTTTTTAACAATGCCATGGAAAGTTGAGAAGGAAGTCACACATTACCTGACATCACTGAGTGAGGAAGAGCAATCTCGCCATGTTGCGCAGTAGTCCAGCATGGCCGTCACTACACAAACAGCTGTTTGCGGTGCGTTACACAGTGAGTTTGGTGTGTCAGTGTAAAGCAGTACTCTAATTACACTCCCTGATTGATGTATACACATGCAAGATGTTTGAAAGCACGTTAGGCCTGCAATTTAGCATTCAATGTGATTTCTGCCCTTAAAACGCTGCTTTGCGTCACATCCAGATATTTCCCCGGGACTTTTGGCATGTATCCCACTCCGCCATGCCCCCCTCCAGGTGTTAGACCCCTTGAAAGATCTTTTCCATCACTTTTGTGGCCAGCATAATTTTTTCTATTTTTCAAAGTTCGCCTCCCCATTGAAGTCAATTGCGGTTCGCGAACTTTTCCGTGAACCGAACCTTCCACGGAAGTTCGCGAACCCGGTTCGCGAACCGAAAATCGGAGGTTCGCGACATCTCTACTGACCACCCTGCATTACAGGAATGCCCAAATCTAAGCTTCCTGAATATACACCAAATATCAACATTGTTGAACTGAATCAAATAATCATTTGTTTCATATTTATGTAAAATGTAACTTTGGCCCAATTCTTAACAGCAATAATAATTATCTGCGTACTACTGATGTCTGTCCATTTTGGTAATTTAATACATTGATTCTTGTATACTTATTTTTTTTTTACAACTTTTTTATTTCTTTTTTTAAATGTGAGAAAACGCGGAAAAGCCGCCACGTGTACTGACAGCAAGGCGGCTGATTCCGCGTCCAGCGCGGCGGTCTGCACGCGGAAGCGTGCATCTGGTGACATGGCAGGATGCGGAAAAGCCGCCGCATGTAACGACAGTAAGGCGGCTGGTTCCACGTCCAGCGTGGCGGTTTGCACGCAGTAGCGTGCCTCTGGTGTGGCTGAGTCTGTTAGTTCACACGGGTTTAGGAATACGCGCGCGCGCTGAGAGGCAGAACTTTTATGACGGCCAAGAGGGGACCAGCTGACCAGGCTGGTCAGCTGACGCCAGAGCAAGTTTCTACTGGTCCATCACTTAGAGGTAGCGCCAGAGAGCGCTACACTATATATAGTTGCTGCTGGCCAGTCACAAGTGGTCTGCCCTTGCGAACACTACGTGGAAGCACTCAGACCTTAGTCAGATCCTGCAGTATGTTTGAACCAGGTGGACCTGGGAATTCACACTGAGCCAGATTACTAGTATTGTATTCTGTTTATGCTTAGACCAGTTCCAGGGTGTAGAGACCACGGACCTCACACCCAGACTAGGGAACCTGTGTTATCAATCTGTTATACATCAGACTAGTTCCAGGGTGAAGAGACCACGGACCTCACACCCAGACTAGGGAACTTGTGTTACCATTCTGTTATACATCAGACTAGTTCCAGGGTGTAGTGACCACGGACCTCACACCCACACTAGGGAACTTGTGCTACCATTTTGTTATACATCAGACTAGTTCCAGGGTGTAGAGACCAAGGACCTCACACCCAGACTAGGCATTGTTTGATATCTTTTATGACTTATTGCTTTCCTGACTACTTCTCTGATCTCTGATTCGGTACTTCGCACATCTGATACTCGGTTGCCAAACCCTGCTTGCCTTGGATACCGAATCAGCCTTCTGTCTATGTACCCTATCTGACCGTGTGTTGCCGACCTGGCTTGCCCAACCACGAGAGCTATCTCTACTATTAAGAGATAGTCTCCAGATCACTCAGTGACATTGGTCTTTATTGTCACTCACTCTCTGAACCTTCCTTCTTCCAGCCTGACTCCACCCCTTGGGGAGTCTCAGACTACTGGAAGGTTTCCTTATCTCTAGAGCAGTATTGCCCATACTGTCTCTAATTTCCTGTGCTATACTCAAAGTACTACCGTTACACCAAACACTCACATTATCCAGGTGTCCAGAGGTTAGCAATATAGCTGTATTATCGGTGATTCTGCAGATCATCAATAATCGGGTATATATCTGTATTCTTGGTGATACTGCAGATCACCAATAATCAGATTCTCTCTGCGTGCTGACACCGATCGTTACATTAAACAGGTCTATGTCCGTTCCCTTAGGAAGATTTATACTATGGTATGAGTGTCACGGATGCTTGTTTGTGGCCCAGCAATGTATGGAGCATAGTCTGTAGATACAGTTTAAATGGCATCTTACAACAATATTTGATCCCAGTTATAATTAGAGATGGCCCAAATGCTTAGACCGCAAACGTATTTGTGCGAACTTCGGTGGTTCGCGTTCATGGTGAACCTCAAACTATATGCGAATTTGACTCGCCCCCAATATTACATCATTAGGGTCAACTTTGACCCTCTACATCACAGTTAGCAGACACAAGGTAGCCAATCAGGCTACACTCCCTCCTGGAGCCCCCCCCCCCCCCCTTATAAAAGGCAGACAGCATCAGCCTTTTCACTCACTTGTGTGGCTGCAGTAATTAGAGAATGGCAAGAACCTGCTGACATAGGGAAAGCTTAGTTAGGCTCTTGTGTTAGGCTTGTTAGGTTGCTCCTTGCTGATACTTATTGCTAAAAAGCACTCCTCATCCTCAACAGCTCTTTTGAGAGCTAATGTTGTTCTTGAGATCTATTTTTTTTTTTTTTGTGCGTGTCCCACAGACACTTGTGTTGCATATACAGCCCTGTCAGTCAGTCGCAGCTGCTGGACCTTGGCCTCTTGGTAATTCCTACTGTGCCAATGCCAGGCCCAGCACATTCAGTGACTACCTGTGTGTGTGACAGCTGCACATTTGTAATACCAATCCCTGCATACCTGTTCAGTAGTGCACCCACATACGTGAGCGCACGCATTGTTATATACCAGTCAGTCGCTGCACCCGTTCACTGTACTTGCGTGTGTGACAGCTGCACATTTGTAATACCATTCACTGCATACCTACCTGTTTAGTGCTCCTACTTACCTATGTGAGCGCACGCAGTGTTATATACTAGTCAGTCGATGCACCTGTTCATGGTACCTGTGTGTGTGACAGCTGCACATTTGTAATACCAATCACTGCATAACCACCTGTTCAGTGCACCTACCTACCTACGTGAGCACACGCAGTGTTTTATACCACCAGCCACTGCACCTGTTCACGTTACCTGTGTGTGTGACAGCTGCACATTGTATTGATGCCAGTCACTGCATACCTGTTCACTGCACCTGTGTGACTGCACATTGTATTTGTCAAGTCAGTGCATACCTTTCACTTCATGCCCCAATATGGGCAAAACAAAAGGCAGAGGCAGGAAACCCGGCAGGTCTGCTCAAGGTCATGCTGTCATGATTTTGTGTGTTCCTGGACCAAAATACAGTGTTCAGAAGGCGCGTGCCATCAACCCCCAAGATTGTCAGGACGTAGTTGACTATTTAACACAGAACACCTCATCTTCCTCAGCTTCCGCACGGAAGCGTGACATATCTTTCTCCTCCTGCTCTGATTCTGGCACCCCACTTAACACTCAGTCGGCCGCCACCACCAAAGTGCCATCACCCCAGGGCTCAGCGGTGTGGAAATTTATTTGTGTGTTTGCCTCAGATGAGAGCAATGCCATCTGTACTCTCTGCCCCCAAAAATTGAGCTGTAGAAAGACCAAGACCCACGTAGGGACAACTTCCTTACGAAGGCACATGATGACAAAGCACATACTGCAATGGGATGACCACCTGAGGAAAAGCAGCACACAAAAGCAAAGCCACACATCGCAGTGGAAGATACCAGGCCGCAATTATTTCTCAAAAAATGCGATACCCAAACTGTACCGTGATGTTAAAAGTGGTGTCATCTCTGGCACACATCGTTAGGTCAAGGGTCCATCTGACCACGGATGCCTGGTCTGCAAAGCACGGTCAGGCCTGCCCGAAGACTAAGTCAGTCCCCACACACAGCATCTCTGCCTACACGCCATGTGACTGCCTGCCCCAAGACTAAGTCTGTCCCCACACACATCTCTGCCTGAAGGCTGCTTGACTGCCTTCTCCGCCACCACCAACAGGGTCCAGGACTGCAAGTGGCCGCTAATATAATAATTTTTCTGGTGCGTGTACATGCCTGCCTAATTTTTCTGGCTGAACTGCGGCTGCAACAACAAAACAAAAGGAATGTACATGTGTCAATTCCCCTTCATGATCGTTACCTTGGTTAAGGGGCTTGCATATCACAATGAAGCAATGACCGCCGACATGAGTGTCTCGGGGGAGCACACCCAAGATAATAAGGTCGTTGCTTCATTGTGGACAGACCAAATTTGATCAGCTGGACAGTCACTGTTGTTCTGTCATTGAGCTACCTCACTAGTGTTGGGCGAACAGTGTTCGCCACTGTTCGGGTTCTGCAGAACATCACCCTGTTCGGGTGATGTTCGAGTTCGGCCAAACACCTGGTGGTGTTCGGCCAAACTGTTCGAGTTCGCCCGAACTGCTGAATGCCCGGCCGAACAGGGCCCCTGTTCGGCCGAACAGGGCCCTGTTCGGTCGAATACGGCCCCCCTATGGGGTCGCAGGCATAAGGGGGGAGCATGCCCCGATCGCGGGGGGGGGCGGAAATTCCCCCTCCGCTAGCGCTCCCCCCTCTGCCCGCTTCCCCATACAAAAGTTTGACGTAAGTAAAATAGTACCGGTGGTGGTGGCTGGCTGCTGCAGTGGCTGGCTGGCACTATAAAGTGACTGAGGAGGAGGAGGAGGAGTAGTACGCATTGAGGGAGGCCGGGCAGCGGGCGGTTCAGCGGTAGTACCCTTGTGGTACTTTCGCCCTTTCTCTGACCTCACGTCCTCTGCGTGATGACGCATACGAGGGTACGCGTGACGCGTACCCTCGTATGCAGAGGACGTGAGGTCAGAGAAAGGGCGGATCCAAGCAGTTTTTTTCTTCAGTTTTTACTGGTTTTTACTAGCTGTAAGAGCTGTCACTCCCCCCTACCCCCTTATTTTTCCAGGGGAAGGTGTGAATGCAATCAAGTGTGACTTCTCTAAACTTTAAACTGTTTGAAGTGCAGTGTCCTATCTCCCCAACCCCTGCTGGAGACAGCTTTTGTTTGCTCATTGCTACTACTAATTACAGCAGTCCTTATCTGTCTGCTATTTTTGACCATGGAAATAGGGTAAAAAAAAAAGCCTGTGACAAACACTTAAATATAAAAAGAAGAGGGAGAATGGATTTTTTAGCCACATTGTTAGCATGAAATCTACATTTCCGATCGGAATTTGGAAATTGGGAAACACAATTCAGCAGAAATCTGATTTACAACAACTTGTTAATTTTGGCCCCATTACAGAACTTGAAAGCATTTAACTAATCAGACAATGCAGAATTTTTCTGCAAAAATCAGAATACCTCAGTAATTTTAGACCAATCTCAAGACTGATTTTCCATTTTTTCCGATTTCCATTTTTCCAGTTTTTATTTTTTATTTTTTGCATTCTCTGATGAAAAAAAATGACTAATAAAATACTCCTCAAAAATCAGAAAATCAGAAATACGGAAAAACGGAAATCAGAAAAACAGAAATTGGTGGTAATTGGAACTTCTGTGGAATCGAAAATGGGCATTTCCGACCATCCCTATTGCTACGTTTCCAGGTCAAAATTTGAACATGAAACAACATTTTCATATACTTACAATAATGACAAATAGTGCCGGTGCCACAAATGCCCATATTGCTCCTTTCTGCAGGGACAGCCAGCAACTGAAAAAGAAAAATCTAATTTAGGCCCATTACACTAATGAGAAGTAAAAAAACAAAGACAAACAACAAGTAAAGTCTGCATTCAAAACAAATAAATAAGGATACGTAAAATAATAATGATTAACAAAGGCTACAATGATAAAGTATG
Organism: Hyperolius riggenbachi; assembly: GCF_040937935.1. Classification (NCBI taxonomy): domain Eukaryota; kingdom Metazoa; phylum Chordata; class Amphibia; order Anura; family Hyperoliidae; genus Hyperolius; species Hyperolius riggenbachi. Next base: position 503,631,523 of record NC_090646.1, read on the forward strand.
CTATCCTCAGATTTATATATCCCCTTGTAGATGTATTCTGTAATCTGTAACATCCCACACTTGTGTCTGGCGAGAATCTGCCACCTCTTGATACATAGTACTGTGTCTCATGTGTCCCAGAGACAGAAAGAACCACAATATTTATTTATTATTTCTTAGCAGAGATATCATGTTCTGTTTACATTAGCATTGCATTAGTTAGCTTTGCTTGCACCAGTGCATGATAAAATACTTCATAAAAATACAAGAGTGGTAAATAATTTCAGCAGACTACCTTGAAGCTACACTCCAGGCATAGTCAGTTTGTCCATCCATAAAACATGAAAGTTACGTCAGATGCTTGGTAGAGATGAGTGAAATCAGAAGATTTTGTTATGGCATCATATTCGGAAAACTGAAAGGGTTTTTTTTTTTGTTTTTTTCAAAATGCACTTCGCTTTCTGCTGAATATAGGATAGATTAAAACCAATGGGAAGAAAAATCCCCTCAGGCCCAGATTTACATCACAGGAGCTTATAGTCACAGATGTCCTGGCATCCTAGGCTAGACTTTACCCTCCATGAACCTACAAACCCCAGCTGAACCGCACCACAAGTGTGCTGGCTGGCCCAGCAGTCACTTCTCCATTACTTACCTTGCCTGTCATAGGTGGCTACAAACAAGACAAGACACAGAACATTTATATTGCAGTTTTCTCCTGGTGGACTCAAAGCACCAGGGATGCAGCTTTTAGGGAGCCCTATAGGCAGTAGCAGTGTTAGGGAGTCATGCCCAAGGATCCTTACTGCATAGGTGCTGGCTTACTGAACAGGAAGAGCTGAGATTCGAACCCTGGTCGCCTGTGTTTCCTGTGTGTTAGCCAGTACACTATCCAGCCATGCTACAGGTGTCTCTTAGCATTAGGTAGCTTGAGGTATTAAGTAGCTAGAGGTGCCCCTGACTGAAGGGAGATCTTGTCAGTGGAATGCTGAGAGTCGGTGAGTAACCTCTCATTTACACTCCTCTCAGGGCTCTTCATAGGTAAGGAAGGAGGGAGGCACTTGGGGAGGGGAGTGAGCTGCCTTTCCATTATCAGGAGCCTGTAGGCACGTGCCTACAGTGCCTTATGGTAAATACAGCCCTGATCCCCCCATAAAAGAGTGCCACTAGGGGCATAACAATAGCCCCCATGACCTCCGCAATCACCAAAAGGGGAGGCTTTGGGGGTCCTGTCCTCCTCCCTCTCCCCACCTGCCACAAAGAGTAGTGCAGAAAGAAGGTTTATTATTTACCTGTTCCAGGGCTATGAGTCTCCTCCATGCATCACAACCACGCACTTTCTGCTGCCAATCGCCGGCTCCCAATCACATGACTGATGCAAGTCATGTGATTGGAGGCCAGAGGATAGCAGCACTGAGTGTGTAGCTCTTATGTATGTAGTAGAACCACAGTGCTAGAGAAGTTAGATATAAGGGTAGGTCCACACTTGCACAGATTGGATCAGTTTGAAACGGATCCGGTTTGTTAAAGAAAAAAATTCCTCCGCTTTTATTATGTTTTGTATAATTGAGGCATACGTTTTCAGTCCGTGGAAACGTATGCCTGGGGGGGGGGGGCGCTGAACTGGAGGGGGAAGCAGCCACGATGACAGCGGTATCCCCTCCTCATCTGGGTCCCCCAACCCCACCCCTCCAGCTATTAGCGCAAAAGTTGTTAAAATGTTAAAGTAAACCTCCAGACTAAAAATTTACTCAGCAGCACTGGAAAGGCTTTGTGTTTCTTTAACAGTTTCAGAGCATCAGAACTTTTTTTTCATACCCAAGCCTAATTTTTAGCTGCTTAGGAGCTAAGCTCCGACCCCATCAAAGAAAACTGCGCGAGCATTTTTCCCCTGATGCAAAGCATGATGGGATTTCTGATGTTGTTGTTCTTGTTGCCTAGCAGCTGGGAAGGGTGATCAGGACACAGGACAGTTGAAACGGTGTCTCATGCTCTGGGTCACCTCCTTTCAACCAAAAAGATGGCTGCCCTCATGAAATCACAAACCTTTGCCTGTTCTTTCAAAACAGGGTGGGTAAGAGATTAAATTACCTATCTGTTTTAATTAACATAACTAATGTCACTAGTATGTTTGTTTAGGCTGAAGTTCCTTTTTAACCTTTTCGGGACCGCCTCTATGAGATCCTACGCCGCACTTGTGGCTGTTCTAGCCTGATGCGGCGTAGGATCTACGCCGGCCCACAGTTTCCGCTCCCGACGCGATCGTGCGCACCCGGAGGGGGAGATTAAGCTGTCATATGACAGCCGACATCTCCCCCGAGTGATCAGCAGCCATCGCGTATGGCTGCTGATCACATGATCACTACGATCGCCGTCGGATCATAGTGATCAGTTTGACAGCTGCGGCGGCAGGGGGGGAAAGAAGAGGATCCACTCACCTCCCTGCCGTTCCAGTGACGATCGGCGCCCCCCTCCGCTCTCTGCTCTGGCCGGCATCTCCTCTCCGTCTGACGTCAGCGCCGGGTCCCGGCTTGATGACGTCATCAAGCCGCGACCCGGAACTGATTGTCAGACAGAACGGAGATGCCGGCCGGAGAAGAGGGTCCCGTGCGGCTCATCGCTGGAGCCTGGAAAGTAAGTGAAGGCTGCTGGCAGAAGGGGGGGGCCCAGGCCACCATGGGGGGACACAAATTCAGGCAGCCACAGACTAAATCCGGCCGCCTGACCCCCCCAAACACGTGCACCCCCTTCCCGCGCAAAATGCCTGGTCCTTAAGGGGGGGGGGTAGGTGGCTGGTCCCGAAAAGGTTAAGGTAGTGAGCGGGGACAAAACTAGTTGGGCAGAGCCTAAGGAGCCGGTGAGACGCTGGAGGATCCTGAGACTTTGTTTTATATGCGCATTTTATACGGCAAATCGTTAGTGCACTACTTTTTTATGTGATATTAATAAAACAGAATTACGCTATGAACAACCTTGTTTGAGCCTTAGGTGTATAACTTGGCGGAAGTTTGGAGTGTTGACATACAAATACGCTATACTGCTGGTCTGTTACGGTTGGCGCCCGCATCTGGTGAGAGTCCTGTGTGTAGAAGTGGTGGAGGCACGCTAGGTGATGAGGTTGCTGACTGGGAGCACTGGTGGCAATAGAAGTTATATGATAAGGCGGTATCACACTATTGCTGTCCGTTTGTCTTCCCTTTTCATATGCATGGATATCTGAGGAGCCTGTTGGAATGCATGCAGGACAAATACTGGAAAGGCCAAAAACGTTGTTTGCTGATCTGAAAGGGTTGGCCCCTTTGTCCGGTGAGCGTATGGTGTTACTATATATTTTAACCTCATGCAAGTTTATGAAGATTATGTGTTGAAGATAACACTGAGTGGAGGAAATCTGCTGGAATCATTGGTGGACTTTTTTTGGGTCAAAACCCCATACAGTTGATAGAGGGACATTAAATGATGATGTGTATCCTATATGTATTTTTCTAGCTAAAGTTTTAGTGATATCTTGATCTGTTGAGCACTCTGCTAGGTTATCAAATTTAGAGCAGGGACGCTTACTTTCTCTCCTTGCTTTCCACCGCTCGCTGCTTGACTTCCTGCAATGTCGCCCTCTATACTTTGGAGGGCGGCATTGCAGGAAGTGACGCTGCGAGCAGAGGAAGAAGAGAAGGTAGGTTTCCTCGATTGCTGCCTTAACATTCTTCAACAAATTTTGCACAAATAGCTGGAGGGGGGGGGGGGGGGTCAGGGACGGGGGACCCAGGTGAGGGGGGAGACCCCCCTCCCTGCTGACCCCTGCCACCCCCGTCCTGGATCCTACCTCCTCCAGCATGGCGGCCCCCTCCCCACCCACAAGCTGACACAGAAAACAGATCCATTTCTGTGTCCAAAGCAGCCTGTGTAGAGGGAGATCCGTTTTCCTATTGCCTGTCACTACCCCTCCGTGTATACATGTGCGGTCCATGAAAATCGTGCAAATCCGGACCGTCCATTCAGGTTTTCAAGACGGATCCCCCTGAACACAGACGGATCCGTTTTTTTTTTTTTTAAGTGAAGATGGCTGCTTTTTTTAACATTAGTATCCATGGCTCTGTTTTTGAATCAGGGCCAAAAAGCAGAGCCACGGATATGTTTTTAATACAAGTTTGAACCTACTCTTACACCCAGTCCCTGTGCTGCTCTGTGTGGTGAAAATTGGTGTTGGTGTTCATTTCACAAATGGCACAACACACATTGCTAGTATAAGGTGTGTTTTGCAAATGAGGCAGCACTGCAATTTTACTGCTGCTTTGTGAATATATGCCAATGCGTTTTGCAACCAAATTTGCATCTTCCTTGCTTGAAAAATGTGTTGTGTAGTGTGTTTGATAAAAAGAACAATATTTTCTCAATTTTTCTTGATACATTGGGAGTAGCAGGTCATGTTCTGAAAGGGAGTCATTCATTAAACCAGAGATCAGAAGCCAGGTAGCAGTCATCAGCCAAGCCAGGAATTGGAAGCCAGAGAAAGGTCATCAGCCAAGCCAGGAATTGGAAGCCAGAGAAAGGTTATCAGCCAAGACGGGAGTTGGGAGCCAGAAAGCAGTCACCAGTCAATGCAGGAGTCAGCAAGAAGGCAATATCCAGTTAAAGAACAAGTGGAGAAGGCAAGAACAAAGTCAAGAAAGAAAGGTCAGTGCCTCAAGAACAGGAATTCAAGTCACAGAAACTAGTGCTCAAAAAGTGAATGTCCAACTCCAAGGTTAAGAAGTAAAGCCTTTAATGCACTAACAGCTACAAATACCCACAAACATCAGCATTTGTGCATTTGGGGTCGTGCCTTAACAATTGTGTGCACATGTACATATTCACATGAGCATACACGAGTTTCTAAAGGTTCTCACGCATGGTGGTGCAGAGGCCAAATACCGACACGCCATTCACAGGTGACAGGACAACCATTAGATGAAACTTTTTAGTAATTCCTTAACTGAATGAAAGCAATGGACATTCCTAGTTGGATTTCAGGAAAAGTCCTTAATCTCAAATGTTTTCAGTTAAATCAAACTGGGGACTACTGCCTCTGCTATTAGCATCCAAGATTGATTACACTGTTTAATATCTCAGGGGCTCATTTTTTGGCTGGACATTACTGTAACAGTTTGAGAAAGCCTCAGCAAACTCACCTTGACATACGTCACCGGAGCCTATAAGCACAAATGTCCTGCCACCCTAGACTTCGTCCTCTATGAACCAACAAACACCCGCTGAACCACACCGCAAGTGTGCTGGCCATCCCAGCTGTCACTTCTCCCTTAGGTCCCACTCACATCATAGGTAGCTGCAGGTGCCTCTTAGTATTAGGTAACTAGAGGAACCTCTGTATTAGGTAGCTAGTGGTGCCCCGACTGAAGGGAGATCTGGTCAGTGGAATGCCAAGACTCGGGTGAATAACCTCTCATTTACACTCTGCTAGGCAGGAGGGAGGCACTTGGGAAGGGGAGCGAGCTGCCTTTCCATCACCATGCTCCTGTAGGCACATGCCTACAGTGCCTAATGGTAAATATGGCCCTGTCTTGAGTGCTGATTGTTTGGTGCCACTTAAATCAAGGCACAGGATCTAAGTATCAGTCAGGTCTTCTCAAGCTCTTCTAATAGTGAGGGTGTTGTGCCTATGACAGGCACCAGTGTATATATGGTGGCATTAAATGTATAAGTGTAAAAGAGATCAAGAAGAACCAAAGTTGACTGAATAAGAAGATAACATTAATGCTAGCAGTAAAACGACATTAAATATCCAGTATCGCACACCTTAAGAAATACTTGGTACTGAATCCAATAAGCATTTGTCCGAGATACAGCAATGAGAATATGCAAACTAGAGTTCAGGAACAATCAATGTATTGTCCTCATAAACACATTCAACCTCCAACCAACTGACAAATGTTTTGGGTCCCCATGTTAAGGTATTAGGACAAAAAAAAACAAAAAGAGTACACTGTGTAATATATCAGTTTCAAATAAATACAACCACCACAAGTGGATTCACCCAGCAACCACACCCCTCCCTGAAAAATTAGAATAGTCCCACCCACACGATAAACATACCACGTCATGAGAAATGTTTGTCCTTTGCTTCCAAGGAGGAGTATTGTTACTAGGTGAATCCACTCACGGTGGTTGAATTTATTTGAAACTGAGGTGTTATACTTTGTAGTGACTTCTGTCCTAATTTCTAATCAGACTGGATTAGCTGCATGCTTGTTTCAGGTGTGTGATTCAGCCACTGCTGCAGCCAAAGAGATCAGCAGGACTGCCAGGCAACTGGTATTGTTTAAAAGGAAGCCTTCATATCCTTCTCAGTTTAGGTGCACTTTAAAGTGGCACTTTAACTTCGGGAGCCGGTGGTTTAATGTGCATGTGCAATACTACTGGGTAGGCGCAGAATGCTCCTGGCCACGGGACTGCTGCGAAGGAGAGCGTGCAGCTGCACTGCGCCTGCACTGACGGCCCTGTCTGGCCAAAGTTACTGGGACCGTAGCGGAGGATCCAGGAGGTGAAGGAGGACAGCGAGGGAGTGATCAGGCTGAAGGGGGCTGGAGGAAGCCTCAGGTATGTATACAACTTTTGCATTCACTCCTCTAAGGTACACTTTACAGTTTAAAATGGTGCTGCATTTCTCACAAGTTGAGCTGCACAAGGATCAATGATAGAGATTGCTGCCCCAGGCAATATTTTTGTGCAATACAAAGAAGTTAAAAAGTCCCTCTACTCTAAGAAAAAGTTTTAGGTCTGCCAAGCTCTTTGGTGCCACCAGCAGGGTAAATTTCTTTTTTTTCAATAAAGAAAATGATTCAGCATAGCAAAAAAGAAAACTCTGAAAGCGAAACACTGTCGACAGCTTATTTGCTGCAGATGCTGAAGGATTTAGCTAAAGAAATATATACCATATTTGTATCAGTTTTTGGGAAGGCGGCTCTCCTGGGCTTTTGATAAATGACCATGCTAATGCCTGTCATTGTACTCTGTCTATAAACTTGAGAGGGGTTTATTCTTTGTACGGTGATGGAGTGATCTAATCTCATGTTCCCAGGGTACATATTTTGATGACGTAGACACATGTGGCATTCTGGCAAGAAAAATGAGTGTCTGGTGCCAGTCTCTTTCTGCATTACTTATTCTACACTTGGAGATGAAATCATTTTCAGTTTCTCAGCTGTGCTGTAACACCATAGCATATGCAAACATAAGCCTAGTGCATTACAGATCCAGATGAGCTTATCCTGCTATTATTTATAATATGTCCTGGTACAATTATGGAGCTAATATAAAAAGTACACATTCTCCATGTATCTTTCTAATGTTATAGTGAAATAGAAATGTATAAAAAAATAAAATAAAATAAAAAAGTCTGCCAAGGCTGAGGGACCTATTTATAAAAGTGATGATAAACATCTCTGTATTGTTTTACTTCATTTCAACATAGATTGCTGTTAGTGTTTTTTTTTTTTTTTTTACATTTTTACATTTTTTTAAACAGGCAAAACAAAAAATTCACTGTACAATAGGAAAAATGTCATTTAGAAGCATTAAAATTTCCAAAGTATCACATCACAATACTTTGAGTCAATGTACTTTTTCTCTTAGGTTTACTCCCAGTAGATAATGTTTAATGTCCTGTTTAGAATAATTTTTCAGCACTTTACAATGGAAAAGTACTAAAAAGTAGGTGAAAATAGTATTTTCTTGCTTAAAATATAGTTTCCATGATGTGGCTGTTTATTTTACTTTTTTTTTAATTTACCAACCATGTAGGCCGATATTGGTCTGGGGACAGGAGCGGGACAATTTCAGACAATGGGTTTTAAGGAGAGTAGAAAAAAAAGCCGGGCAAGCAGAGTGAACAATACTCAGTAACTAACTACCAGTAATCAACAGTATTTATACACAAAAATATACAAAACCAAGTTGGAGAGGGTCAATAGCCTGAAACAATAAATCATGAGTCAAGAGTTCAGGCAGCAAGCAGCAGTAAAGGCCTAAATGCAACTAAATCTCTGGCAGTCCTCAAATACCATGTCCACAGCTGACTGCATAGTTGCAGATGGATGTCAGAGGGCAAAGTACAGTCACATGCCACCAAATGGTGAAATCAGGTACTGCAAGAGAGTGCTCAGACTGTGGAAAGCCATACGTGATAGCTGAAGTTATGCAGTCCAAAGAAGCCACCAGATAAGATGCCACAAGCAGGTGAGACAGGCAATTTCAGGACTAGTCCTAACATGATTGTGTTTATGGAACAATTTAGCAAGAGAAGACCCTACATGGTTAGATCATGGATGGAGTCTGAATTGACCCAACCGTATTTTAAATATCAATGAACATTTTAAAGTTACATCTGTGGTTTCCTTATTCCTTATTATTTTGAAATGTTCATAAATATCTCCTACTGTGCCCAGTACTGTTTCCACACTAAATGAATGTGTAACGTATTCCCTGTTTTAAAACACTATGCACTTTCCTAATTGTATATTAATAAAGAAAAAAATAATAACAGTTTTCTAACTGCATGAAATCATAAGCACAAGCTATCGTCAACAAACACTAACCTACATAGTAACTGCTGTTTCTCATTCACATTATTTGTGATCGTTACTCTGGCATCCAATCGTCATTTGTCAATTATTAACTTCTAGAGCAGCACTGCTTGACCCGAGGACGATAGTTCTTAAAAACACATCTTAAGAATATATATTCTGCTGATCCAAAGAAAATGAAGCTCCCAAGCCCTGATAAATTGCTCACTTATAATTGCTCAGTAAAGTGTACTGAAGCTAGTCACAGTAAAAACCTACAAAGGGTTTGAAATAAATCAAGAGACAAAATTCCCACTGGTGTTCTAAAGCTAACTCTTGGGATGGTATTATTTTATCTCCAAGTTCCAGTGAATATTTATTTATGTCACCAGTGAGTCACAGACTGCGAGTGCTTCCAAATTAGTGATTTTATTAAATTAAACTAATCCTTTTTTGGCATTAGCTATAAAGCTTATAAGATATCATGGAGTACTTAAATGCCTCAGAATACTTAATAGCGAGTTCTTAAATAATGTGTTTAATATGTAAAAGCTTGACAATTCTTTTGATGAGATAGAAGCATCCAAGCCGAGAACTCGGTTAAGCTCTATTATTACAATACTTAAAAATCTATTACAGATATATATTATTTTTCCTTAAATATCTTGAAGTACCTGACATTTTTTTGGGAATAGTATTGTTTATATTTAACTGTCAAATAATTTGCAGTTACTCATTTTATGTGTTACAAAATTACATACTTTGTATGAATTTTAATCAACTATTGGCAACACATAAAATGATTCAATAGACCAAATACAAAATCAATCAAAGTCCACAGATTGGCCTCAATTCACCAGAGAGGGGTTAAGGCTCATACACACATCAGACCATAGTCTTTGGAAAATGAAAGATCACAGACCAATTTTACCCCATTCCATGTAGTATGAGAGTCATACCTACACAGTCTATTCTATGGAGCTGAACTCCCCATCAGACAAACGTTTGCAAGATGCTGCACACACAGATGCTGTAGACATTCAAAAGATCAATATCTGCAAAAGATCTGTTCCTGCCAAAGATCCGTTCCTGCAAATTGCATTCATAGTCTATGAGATCTGCAGATCATCATACACACCTTGTTTAATAACAGACCTTCATCTGCAGATCAGATCCACCAGGATGGATTTTCAGATCTGCAGATGAATGTCAGTTAAACAAGGTGTGTATGAGGATCTACAGATCTCATAGGCTATGAATGCAATTTGCAGGAACGGATCTTTGGCAGGAACTGATCTTTTGCAGATTCTGATCTTTTGTGTCTGTACAGCATCTGTGTGTGCAGCATCTTGCAAAGATTTTTTTCTGATGGGGAGTTCAGCTCCATAGAAAAGACTGTGTAGGTATGGCTCTCATACTACATGAAGGGTGGTAAGTAGTGTTGGGCGAACACCTAGATGTTCGGGTTCGCGAACGTTCGCCGAACATCGCCGCGATGTTCGGGTGTTCGCGCCGAACTCCGAACATAATGGAAGTCAATGGGGACCCGAACTTTCGTGCTTTGTAAAGCTTCCTTACATGCTACATACCCCAAATTTGCAGGGTATGTGCACCTTGGGAGTGGGTACAAGAGGAAAAAAATATTTGAAAAAGAGCTTATAGTTTTTGAGAAAATTGATTGTAAAGTTTCAAAGGAAAAACTGTCTTTTAAATGTGGAAAATGTCATGTTTCTTTGCACAGGTAACATGCTTTTTGTCGCCATGCAGTCATAAATGTAATACAGAGAAGAGGTTCCAGGAAAAGGAACCGGTAACGCTAACCCAGCACAAGCAGCAGAACACGTGATGGAACAGGAGGAGGCCCAGGAGGAGAAGGCCACGCTTTTTGAGACACAACATCCCAGGCCTTGCATGAGGACAAATAGCGTGCGGATATAGCAATGCTTTTTCCCGCCATGCAGTCATAAATGTAATAAAGATGAGAGGTTCAATAAACAGGGACCGGCAACGCTAACCCAGCAGCAGCACACGTGATGGAACAGGAGGAGGCGCAGGAGGAGAAGGCCACGCTTTCAGGCGCAACTCAGGCCTTGCATGAGGACAAGAAGCGTGCGGATAGCATGCTTTGTACCGCCATGCAGTCATAAATGTAATAAAGATAAGAGGTTCAATAAACAGGGACCGGGCGGCAACGCTAACCCAGCAGCAGCAGATGTGATGGAACAGGAGGAGGCGCAGGAGGAGAAGGCCACGCTTTCAGGCGCAACTCAGGCCTTGCATGAGGACAAAAAAATGCGTGCGCAAAGCAATGCAATGAGTAGTTTTCAGGACACAATGGGCTATTCGGAGGAATTTAACACCCCCACAATCTTCTACCTGTGAAAGGTCAATGGAACAGCCACAAATGTTGTGCCCGGATTCACAACCTTTTTCTGTGGAAAATGCACCTCGCACTGAAATGCAAGGCGAGGCCGAGGATGAACATGACGTCAACAACTCAACATGACGCAAAATGGGGGCGGAACAGAAAGCTGCTTTCAATGTTTTGAAGGCCTTAATTGCCTCCGGTGGCCAGTTAGATTCATCATTCATCACACCCAAATCCCAGAGCAACATGTGCAGGAATTTGAATCGCAGGAGGTGTACCGAGATCATCTGGACAAGTGACCAAGTGACAAGTGACCAAGTGACAAGTGACAAAGTGAAAAGTGACAAAGTGACCAGTGACAAAGTGACAAGTGAGAGGTTGTTCTGGGGAGCTCTACTCCACTGCACACAGTCACATATGAGGAGAGGTCTCGTCGGGACTGCTGATCCTCCTCAGCTTGCTCAAAGCCTTGAGGGTTCCTGAAGATCCTCTGCTTGGAGTTCGCCGGGGTTCAGCTTGGTGTCGGGGTCGGCGGCGTCCTCCTCAGTCCTCACTCCAACGTGGCAGATCTTCTGTTGAAGGAAAAAAAACCAAACATTTTTAAAAGTCCAGTACCGCTTCTGAAGGACTCACCAAGAGATGCAGGAGCGCTTCAATCTAGCGCACCATCGCTCGCTGGGTGATGTCCCTCCCTACGCGCTGGAATTCTACGCTGCACATGCTAGCACGCTTTTGCGCAGTGCCGAGGCGCATTCCAGCAGCTAGCTACCAAGCGTCTGTGGATCTGATTGGGCCACCGTGTTGGATCTCTGCCAAGTCCTCCAAAATTTTGAGCAATCCACGTTGCTTGTGACTGAGCAGTGACAACTCTACAGTCAGCATTACAATACCACTGCGGTGTTTACTGAAGAAATCAATGTTGAAGATGGAAACCGCTGGCATGATGCAAGTGGGGGAATCTGAAGATGAAAACGATCAGCGTGATGATACCAACATCAGGCAACCTGCCTCAGGAAACGCTGGTCCCAGCTATGACAAAGAACAGGACGAGGAACAGCTGGAGTTGGAGCAGGAATTGGATGCCCCCACTGCCGAGGGACAGAGCGGTGCACGTTGGACTTCCACAATTTAGCGGGAATGGACAGCAGAAGAGGAAGAAAGTGATGCTGGTGACGAATATGGTGCATCACAACAATCACAACGCTCACAAGAACATGAAGACAGAGGAGTCTGGCAGGATTCTCTGGCACACATGGCTCAATTCATGCTAGACTGCATTGAACGCGGCCCGCGCATTATTCACTATTCATTATTATTCATTATTCTGGACAACATCAATTACTGGGTTTATACCCAGTTTATACAAACACAATGTTAAAAAACTGATTGAAGAAAGTGTCAGACAGGTCAAAAATGGAACAATTCCAGCAGGCCCTTGAGGATGGAGACTTTAGAGAGGAGATTGACATCCTCCTCTTTCTCTAGCCAGTTGTACGCCGACAGACTGACTTCAGCAAACCCAGGAGGACCAGGAGGGCAGCAAAGAACACAAGCTGCTGCTAGTGCCCAAAAGGGAATGGTATTGGCAGTGTCCTTGGAGTGGGAACATTTTCTGACACCCATGCAGCAGCCCACAGAACAGCAATCGGGCAGTTCCACGTCCTCCAACACTAATCGCCTGGAGAAGATGGTCAAGGACTACATGTCAGATGGCGTAGCTGTGTTGAACAATCCATCTGCAGACAGACGGTGAGTGTGACAGCACAGAAGGACCATGGCAACTCACTCATAGTACCACAGTTTGATAGTGCTGCACAAAAAATTATATGGATCCGTGGACCCGGGCAGTACTGGGAAGTGGGAACGCAGATTTTAGTACCTAAACACACGATACAACATGTTTTCCGGGGTCGGACTCTGAGGCACATACAGATGGTCCCGATCATCATCCTCATCATACAACTCTTCTCCTGATTCTGACCCACCCACCACCTCTGCCACCCCAACATCCCCAGACACAGACCCCTCATCGTCCTCAACATTAACTTGGGATGCTGGCCTGAGCCCGACCTCCTCCTCCACATCAGGCCCCATCATCTCCTCAATGGCAGCCCTCAATAATCGCTCTGGCGCCGGACCGATGGACACAACGTTCTCCTCCGGGGAGGGCTGCTGCTGACCACTGGCTGCTGGGGTGGATGTTATAGCTTGCGTGGGGCGTTGGCTGTTGCTGTTGTTGGGAGTGCTGCTCACAGCGGAGGTCTCTGAGGAACTCATGGTGAGCTCATATAGTGGTTGACGTTGAGTGGAGTATTACTGATCCCAGCAATATACACAGTGACTGGCAGAGTACGCAATGCTATATAGTGGTTGACGGTGAGTGAAGTACTACAGATCCCAGCAATATACACAGTGACTGGCAGTACAATGGTATGGGTGGGTGAGCAGAGTACTACAGATCCCAGCAATGCTATATAGTAATGGGGTGACTGAGTGAGCGGCAGTGTACTACTGTTCCCAGCAGACACAGAGTGGCAGTAAACACAATGCTATATAGTGTGCAGGGGCGTAGCAATAGGGGTTGCAGAGGTTGCAACCGCATCGGGGCCCTTGGGCCAGAGGGGCCCCGAAGGGCCCTCCCTCAACTACAGTTTTAGCTCTGTATTGGTCCTGTGCTCATAATAATCACTTCTATAGATACTTTGACTAGTGGTAGTCATTAACAAGCTGTTCCCCATCCCCTTCTTGCACCTATGACACTGTAGTTGCCATTGGCAGGTTTTGATGTGCCGTATCAATTGTTATATAGAGAGTGCTTGGGGGGCCCCATTGTAAAACTTGCATTGGGGCCCACAGCTCCTTAGCTACGCCACTGATAGTGTGGCTGAGCGAGGTACACAGAGTGGCAGTAAACACAATGCTATATAGTGTGGCTGAGCGAGCGGTGTACTACTATTCCCAGCAGACACAGAGTGGCAGTAAACAGAATGCTATATAGTGTGGCTGAGCGAGGTACACAGAGTGGCAGTAAACAGAATGCTATATAGTGTGGCTGAGCGAGCGGTGTACTACTATTCCCAGCAGCGACACAATGACTGGGGGGACCCTGGCTAGCGTGGCTGGAGCGCGAACTACCCTGCCTGCCTACCCAAAGCTAAACCCACAGACAAATGGCGGAGATATGACGTGGTTCGGGTATTTATTTACCCGAACCACGTGACAGTTCGGCCAATCAGAGCGCGTTCGGGTCCGAACCACGTGACCCGTTCGGCCAATCACAGTGCTAGCCGAACGTTCGGGGAACGTTCGGCCATGCGCTCTTAGTTCGGCCATGTGGCCGAACGGTTTGGCCGAACACCATCAGGTGTTCGGCCGAACTCGTACATCACCCGAACAGGGTGATGTTCTGCAGAACCCGAACAGTGGCGAACACTGTTCGCCCAACACTAGTGGTAAGATTGGTCTGTGATCTTTAATTTTCAAAAGACTATGGTCTGATGTGTGTATGCGGCCTTAGTAAGAGATAAAAGGTTGGTATTTTATCTCATGCTGTATTTTAACACTTTGTTTGCAATTCACCACTGTGAGAGGATAGAGGAGTGTTCGGTAGCAGGCGATAATGGTGCGATAATGCTCTGATATGGATGCGAAAACCGTGTGATAAACGGTCGATAGTTATGCGGTGTTAGTGATTTGCATACGATACTTTGCCTCTCTGGATGCTGGAAGTAAAGGATTGTGGGTATGAGGAGGAGGTTATTACCAGCACGTGACCGCAGAGGGTTTCCCTCCCTGTTTTTTTACCCTGCCCTTCCATTACAAATCCCTCCCTCCGTTCTGCATACTAAGCAATATTAAGCATTTACAATATGAAGTGGATGGGTGAAATAGAGGAGGTATTTGGATACATTTTCACATTTACTCCCGATGAAAAATGTATCCAGATTCCTCCTTCGTTTCACCCATCCACTTAATAAGGTAAATGCCTCATATTGCTTAATATGCTAAATAGTGTAAATGGGCTGCTCTCTGGTGCCTGAAATATGTACAGTATAAGCCGTTACTGTGTGCTGCTAGTAAACTAGCTGCAGAGTGAGCTGCAGCAGCTGTGAGAAAAACCCGATATCTCCAGGTACGTTTAGGGGATAAATAGATGAAAAAATAATGAATGGTCATACCCCCTTTTTTCCCTGGTGAATTGTGATTTTGAGAAAAAATAACAACTAACTATCACCTATTTATTGCCTATTTATTGCATATTTATCGCATGGATGTCTCTCTGTCGATATTTCATACTATACTTCTGGAGAATTGCTATTTGGAGATATCACAGGAGGTAAATTATCTCCAATTAGATAAATAGGTTGGTAACCACTGGTGAATTGAGGCCATTGTGTCTTAGCTCAATTTCCCAGTAGTCTCTCATAGCTAGATTGAGCAGGAGATTCTGTGAGGAGCTGCAGCCTCTAGATAGCCAGTTTACACTGTGTATGTTCCCGGCTTGTTCCATTGGGGTGTATCAGGCTGTGGAAATGATAGAAAGCAAGTTAAAAGGAACTGTAAATGAAGATAAGCCATCTTTAAAGAGAGAGAGACAGATTGCAACCCACCCTTCCATACATACAACCATTGAGATTTCAAAAAGACTGGGGCAATCTTATTCAAACCACATTAATGCATTAAAGGAATACTATCGATACCCAAGTGTTCTAAGATGACAGTGTGCAAATAATGTCTAAGTAGCTGTGTAAACATTTTCCTACTTTTCATGTTAAATATCAGAGACAAAAGCTGTAATTTATTGAGGGTAGGATTTAGCTATATTGGGACAAATCAATTGCAGAAGGGGTGTCTGCTTCAATGCACAGCCAGAGTTGCATATCAGACTGCAGAAAACAAATATCAAACATATCAAACTCTGAAAGCAAAAACAGTATGAAAAAGCTGTGACGATTAGTTACATTTCCTTCAGACAGGTCAGTCAGAAACACAGGACACAGGAGCTGCAGCTGTTGGGAGCTCTCTTCTCTGTCACACACAGAGCTACACATAGAGTTAACTGATCAAGTGTGAGGGGAATTTCCCCTCTCCTCATGGCTCAGTCAGCCGTCAGTTTTGGCGTCAGTAAAGTTTGAATGTATATTGATAACAGTAAACAAAGAAGTTGCTACTAAAATGTATACACCAGTACTTAGCAGCACTTCCCAAACAATTCCTGTGTCAATTAGTGATGCTCGGATACCTCTTTTTATTATTCGAGTTTGGTCGAATTCGAATAGTAAATTATTCGAATTCGGTCGAATATTCGAGTCGAATATTTTTTACTATTCGATTCGACCTCGGACTTCGAGCTCACTATTCGAGTCGGTATTCAAGCTCATTATTCGAGCTGACTATTCGAATTGGCCTTAAATAGCTTCCAACACTTGTTTTGAGGGTGAATGATGCAAGAAACATCTTTTTTCCCAAGTAACAACAGCAAGTGATTATGTGGGGATGTTCCTTTAAAAAAAAGGTGGAAAGAGAAGAGAAGTTGTGTCCAAAATTCTGTTCAGTAGTGTATATACTTCTTCTTCTTCTTCTTTATCTTCTATATCTTCTTCTTCTTCTTCTTCTTCTTCTATATCTTCTTCTTCTTCTATATCTTCTTCTTCTTCTTCTTCATTTTCTTCTTCTATATCTTCTTCTTCTTCTTCATTTTCTTCTTCTTCTTCTATATCTTCTTCTTCTTCTTCTTCTTCATCTTCATCTTCTTCATCTTCATCTTCTTCATCATCTTCATCTTCATCTTCTTCATCATCTTCTTCTTCATCTTCATCTTCTTCATCTTCTTCTTCATGTTCTTCATCTTCATCTTCTTCTTCATCTTCTTCATCTTCTTCTTCTTCATCTTCTTCTTCTATATCTTCTTTTTCTATATCTTCTTTTTCTATATCCTCTTCTTATTATTATTTTTCTATTTCGTCTTCTTCTTTTTCTCTATCTACTTCTTCTTCTATATCGTCTTCTTCTTCTTCACTTATTTCTCTTTTATATATTTTTTTTAAAGAAATGCAGTTATTTTTTAGCGTAATAAATAGCTGGTGGCGCACGCATGTTGGAAGCGCCATTGTGTGTGCTCCCTGGCAGTGGAAACACACAGACAGCAGAAGGTAAATTCAGCAGCAGGAGGAGGAGGATGAGTGTGTGGCAGCAGGCCAGGCAATCAATGAGGCAGGCAGCGTGACAGAATATCCCTGGTACCTAGCGGTGATACCAGGGCTGTAAATAAACACAGCAGGAGGTCCCAGACAGCGGTCGTGCAGCCCACATCGTGTCCAATACACAACTGGGACAACACAGTTTTCAACCCGGGCACCTCAGAAAAAATTAAACCTTTTTTTTTTTATGTTTTTTTTGTTTTGTTTGTACAAGTTAATTACACAGATATAGCTATTGTTTGACGTAATAGCTGGTGGCAGAGTGGCAGCAGAAGGTAATTCCGTGTACCCTGGCAGTGGGAAACACAGACAGACAGCAGCAGCAGCAGGAGGAATGGAGGAATAATGTGAGTGTGGCAGCAGGCAGGCAGCGTAACATAATAGCCCTGGTACCTAGCGGTGATACCAGGGCTGTAAATAAACACAGCAGGAGGCACGCATGTTGGAAGCGCCATTGTATGTGCTCCCTGGCAGTGGAAACACACAGACAGCAGGAGGTAAATTCAGCAGCAGCAGGAGGAGGAGGATGATTGTGTGGCAGCAGGCAGTCAATGAGGCAGGCAGCGAGACATAATAGGCTGTGTGGTACCTAGCCTAGCAGGAGGAGGAGGATGAGTGTGTGGCAGCAGGCCAGGCAGTCAATGAGGCAGGCAGCGTGACAGAATATCCCTGGTACCTAGCGGTGATACCAGGGCTGTAAATAAACACAACAGGAGGTCCCAGACAGTGGTCGTGCAGCCCACATCGTGTCCAATACACAACTGGGACAACACAGTTTTCAACCCGGGCACCTCAGAAAAATTAAACCTTTTTTTTTTTTTTTTTTTTTTTTTTTAATGGTTTACTTTTATTTTTTTTACAGCAAATGACACAGATATAGCTACTGTTGGACGTAATAGCTGGTGGCAGAGTGGCAGCAGCAGAAGGTAAAATCTGTGTACCCTTGGCAGTGGGAAACACAGACAGGCAGCAGCAGGAGGAATGGAGGAGTAGTGTGAGTGTGGCAGCAGGTAGGTAGGCAGCGTGACATAATAGCCCTGGTACCTAGCGTTGATACCAGGGCTGTAAATAAACACAACAGGAGGTCCCAGACAGCGGTCGTGCAGCCCACATTGTGTCCAATACATAACTGGGACAACACAGTTTTCAACCCGGTCACCTCAGAAAAATTAAACCTTTTTTTTTTTTTTTTTTTTAATGGTTTATTTTTTATTTTTTTTACAGCAAATTACACAGATATAGCTATTGTTAGACGTAATAGTTGGTGGCAGAGTGGCAGCAGAAGGTAATTCTGTGTACCCTGGCAGTGGGAAACACAGACAGACAGCAGCAGCAGCAGAAGGAATGGAGGAGTAATGAGAGTAGCTATTGTTGGACGTAATAGCTGGTGGCAAAGCGGCAGCAGAAGGTAAAATCTGTGTACCCTTGGCAGTGGGAAACACAGACAGGCAGCAGCAGCAGCAGGAGGAATGGAGGAGAGTAGTGTGAGTGTGGCAGCAGGTAGGTAGGCAGCGTGACATAATAGCCCTGGTACCTAGCGTTGATACCAGGGCTGTAAATAAACACAACAGGAGGTCCCAGACAGCGGTCGTGCAGCCCACATCGTGTCCAATACACAACTGGGACAACACAGTTTTCAACCCGGGCACCTCAGAAAAAT
Source organism: Hyperolius riggenbachi (assembly GCF_040937935.1). Classification (NCBI taxonomy): domain Eukaryota; kingdom Metazoa; phylum Chordata; class Amphibia; order Anura; family Hyperoliidae; genus Hyperolius; species Hyperolius riggenbachi. The sequence continues at coordinate 503,650,288 of NC_090646.1, forward strand.
TAAACCTTTTTTTTTTTTTTAATGGTTTACTTTTTTTTTTTTTTTACAGCAAATTACACAGATATAGCTATTGTTGGACATAATAGCTGGTGGCAGAGCGGCAGCAGAAGGTAAAATCTGTGTACCCTTGGCAGTGGGAAACACAGACAGGCAGCAGCAGCAGCAGGAGGAATGGAGGAGAGTAGTGTGAGTGTGGCAGCAGGTAGGTAGGCAGCGTGACATAATAGCCCTGGTACCTAGCATTGATACCAGGGCTGTAAATAAACACAACAGGAGGTCCCAGACAGCGGTCGTGCAGCCCACATCGTGTCCAATACACAACTGGGACAACACAGTTTTCAACCCGGGCACCTCAGAAAAATTAAACCTTTTTTTTTTTTAATGGTTTACTGTTTTTTTTTTTTTTACAGCAAATTACACAGATATAGCTATTGTTGAACGTAATAGCTGGTGGCAGAGCGGCAGCAGAAGGTAAATCTGTGTACCCTGGCAGTGGGAAACACAGACAGACAGACAGCAGAAGGGCAGTACACAGCAGCCCACTGTAGATGTAAAATGTGTGGCTGCAGGCGACGTAATAGTCAAAGTGAACCAGGCTGGCGGGTGAGCAGGAGCCAGGAGGTGGTAAAGGGTGGTAAGGCACATTAACGATGGTTCTTCCGGAAGACAGTTCATGTCCCCCTCTCGCCGACAACAGGGGCCAGGAACTCGCCTTCCACCCACGCCTGGTTCATCTTGAGAAACGTCAGTCTGTCCACAGACTTGTGAGACAGACGTGAGCGTTTCTCGGTGACCACGCCACCAGCTGCACTGAAGCAGCGCTCGGACAGCACGCTGGAAGGGGCGCAGGACAGCACTTCCAGGGCGTACTGCGCCAGCTCGCTCCAGATCTCCAGGCGCTTGACCCAATACTCCATGGGATCAACAGGGGCATCGCTGTCAAGCCCGCTGTAGGACCCCATGTAGTCAGCCACCATTCGGGTCAGGCGCTGGCTGTGACCGGAGGAGGATGCTGCTGCATGCACCTCCTCTCTAGTCACTGCTGCCGGAGCCTCTACAGTCCTGTAGAGCTCATTGCTGAGAGACAGCAGGTCTGTGGGGCGCTTGCTGCTGGATGCAGGCACCTGCTGCTGCCTCTGTGCTGGCTGGACAGTGGGGGTGGAAGGCTGGGGGAAGACTTCCTCCAAGCGCTCAACAAGGGCCTGCTGCAAGCTCCTTATTTGTTGCGCTGGGTCTTCTCCTGCAAGTGGCAGGAACTGGCTCAACTTCCCCTTGAGGCGTGGGTCCAACATCATGCTGATCCAGATGTCCTCCCTCTGCTTCATCTGGATCACCCTGGGGTCCTTGCGCAAGGCACGTCAGCATGTGCGCTGCCATTGGGAAGAGGCGGGCCACGTGTGCTGGCACATCGACGGCAGTGCTGTCCTCATCCTCCTCCTCTGCCTCCTCAGCCTCATCCTCTCTCCACCCCCGCACCAACTCAGCTGCGCTGTGCTGATCCCCCTCATCAGCAGCAAGGTCAGGGACCTCCACCAAGTCCTCCTCCTCCTCCCCCTCAGAGGTGGACTGTGCAGCTGCTTGCCGCTCCTGCTGGTCCAAGGCTGCCGCTCCCTGTTCCAGCAAAGCATCGAGGGCCCTGTTCAGCAGACAAACCAAGGGCACCCACTCGCAGACCATAGCATGGTCCCTGCTCACCATGTTAGTGGCCTGCAGAAAGGGAGCCAGCACTAAGCACACCTGCTGCATGTGCCTCCAGTCATCATCGGGGACGATGGACGGGATGTTGCTGGTCTTGTCCCTTCTCTGAGCGGCGGAAACAGTGGCCTGGGCAAGGTACTGGTTGACAGCATGCTTCTGTTCAACCAGACGCTCCAACATTGCCAGGGTGGAGTTCCAGCGAGTTGGAACGTCAAGGATCAGCCGATGGCGTGGCAGCTCCAGCTCCTTTTGCACGTCTTCCAGGCTCGCACAGGCTGCAGCAGAGCGCCGGAAGTGACGCACAACGTTCCTTGCCATTTCCAGCAGTTCGCCCATCCCCTGGTAGGTGCGCAAGAACTTCTGCACCACCAGGTTCAGCACGTGGGCAAGACAGGGGATGTGGGTCAGGTTTCCCCTGTCAATTGCGGCAACCAGATTGGCCCCATTGTCGGCCACCACCTCTCCGACTCTGAGGCCTCTGGGGGTCAGCCAAATCCTCTCCTGCTCCTGGAGTTTGGCCAACACATGGGTTGCAGTCAGTTTGGTCTTCCCAAGGCTGACCAACTGCAGCAGTGCTTGGCAGTGGCGGGCCTTCACGCTGCTGCTGAGGCGGGGGGTTTGGCCAGGTGTGCCGGAGGATGGCAGAGGATCGGAGGAACCTGCTGCAGTTCCCCTGACCCTGCGGGGTGGCACCACCCACTGTGTTGCTGCTGCTGCTGTGCCCGCTGCTGCTCTCCCATCCTCACCCCCTTCCACCAAGCTGACCCAGTGGACAGTGAAGGACAGGTAGCGGCCTGTCCCGAAGCGGCTGCTCCAGGAGTCCATGGTGACGTGGACCCTTTCACCAACCGCGTGCTCCTGCCCTCGCTCCACATTGGCCATCACAAAGCGGTGCAGTGCAGGAATGGCCTTGCGGGCGAAAAAGTGTCTGCAGGGGAGCTGCCAGTCTGGGGCTGCATAAGCAAGCAGCGCACGCATGTCGCTCCCCTCCTGCACGAGCGTGTACGGCAGGAGTTGGGAGCACATGGCCCATGCCAGCAAGCCGTTCAGCTGACGCACGCGACGGCTGCTGGGAGGCAGAGCCCTAACCACCCCCCTGGAAGGACTCGCTCAAAAGGCTCTGGCGTGGCCTTTTGCTGGCACGGGAATCAGCGGACACAGCAGAGGAGGCCACTGAGGACTGGCTGCCAGAACAGGCCTCAGTGTCGGCGGCAGGAGTTGCAGAGGGGGGAGGAGCAGTGCGTTTCTGCACTCCTGCTGGTGCTGCTGGAGGAGCAGGAGGGCGGGTGGCTGCTGTTGCTGCTGCTGCTGCTGCTGAAGGCTGTGCAGTGATGGGTGTGGTGCCACTGCCAGCACCAGATGCCTTCAGCCTCTGGAACTCCTCATGCTGGTGGAAATGTTTCGCAGCAAGGTGGTTGATGAGCGAGCTGGTGCTGAACTTTAAGGGGTCTGCACCTCTGCTCAACTTCCGCTGACAGTGGTTGCAAGTGGCGTACTTGCTGTACACTGTGGGCATGGTAAAAAATCGCCAGATTGGTGACAAAAACAACCCCCTACGGCCTGGAGCCGCTGCTGCCTGTCTCCCTGTGGTGGTTGGGGCGGGGGCTTGGGTGCGGCTGGTGGTGGTACTGGCAGATGCTGCTGCTGCTGCTGCTGAGCCTGAGACACCAGCAGGCTGTGGGACCTGCCTACTGCTGCCAATGCTTGCAATGATGCGCCTCCTTGCAAGGCCCACAAGCGCATCCTCCTCCTCCTCCTCAGAGCTGCTGATGACGACATCCCCAGGTGCTGGTGGTGGCGGCACCCAGTATTTGTCTGTCACCACGTCATCATCATCATCATCATCCTCCCCCTCCTGAAACATGTCCTGCTGGGATGATGACCCCCCAAACTCCTCTCCTGATGCATGGATGGGCTGCTTGACTGTCGCCACAGTCTTGCTGTCCAATCCCTCCTCCCCCAAAGTGCCCATCAGCATCTCCTCCTCAAGATCGCCAACAACAGCAGACAATTTACTCATGATGCATGGGGTCAAAAGACTGCTGAATGACAGGTCAGCGACTGACGGTGAACTGGCCTCCTCCCCAGGCCCTGCTGGGCGGCTGCTGCGAACAGGGGTGGTGGTGGTGGTGGTGGTGAGGGTGGAGGCCTCGGATACAGAACTGATGGCGGGCTGCTCATCCTCCGTCATCAGTTGCACCACAGTGTCTGCATCCTTTTCCTCAATGGGACGTTTCCGACCTGGCTGGAGGAAAATAGGAGCAGGTACTACACGCTGCTGCTGCTGCTGCTGTGTCTCTGCAGCGTGAGTTGCTCCTGCTGGGCGGCGCCCAAGGCGTCCACGGCCAGTGGCTATAGGAGGAATGTCAGCCACTGACGCAGCTGCTGCGGAACTGTGCATGGTGGCGCGGCCGCGGCTTGCCACAATGCTGCTCCCTCTCGATTCCCTTGCTGCCCTTCCCCTTGCCCAAACCGCGCTGGCTGCCACTTCCAGACATCTTTGATGTTTTGGGCGTAAACAAAAAAGTTTTTTAAAAGGGCGGGTGAAAAAGTGGGGTACTTTAATGGAGTGGGTTGGTGGGTGAGGTGACACTAATCACTAAGTGATTAGATCGCTAAGTGATTACTAGTACAGTACTAATACAAAATACAATAATTCAGTAATCAGTATAAGTGTGAACAGTGAACAGTGAGTGTGTCCCCTAGTACACTAACTAGAAAATACAATAATCAGTAGTAATCAGATTAAGTAGAAGGAAATAGAGTGTGTGTGTGTACTGAGTGCACGCACACACACACGCAGGAGCTAGCCTATGAACAGTGACTGAGTGTCCCTAGTAGTAAGTAGTAAGTAAGTGTACAACTAGAAATTACAATAATCAGTAGTAATCAGAAGGAAATAGAGTGTGTGTACTGACAGTGCACGCACACACACACGCAGCGCAGGAGCTAGCCTATGAACAAACAGTGATTGAGTGTCCCTAGTAGTAAGTAGTTACTAGTAAGTACAACTAGAAATTACAATAATCAATAGTAATCAGAAGGAAATAGAGTGTGTGTACTGTACAGACAGTGCACGCACACACACACGCAGGAGCTAGCCTATGAACAGTGACTGAGTGTCCCTAGTAGTAAGTAGTAAGTAAGTGTACAACTAGAAATTACAATAATCAATAGTAATCAAAAGGAAATAGAGTGTGTGTACTGAGTGCACGCACTCACGCAGCGCAGGAGCTAGCCTATGAACAGTGACTGAGTGTCCCTAGTAGTAAGTAGTAAGTAAGTGTACAACTAGAAATTACAATAATCAGTAGTAATCAGAAGGAAATAGAGTGTGTGTACTGACAGTGCACACACACACATGCAGCGCAGGAGCTAGCCTATGAACAGTGACTGAGTGTCCCTAGTAGTAAGTAGTTAGTAAGTACAACTAGAAATTACAATAATCAATAGTAATCAGAAGGAAATAGAGTGTGTGTACTGTGCACGCACACACGCAGGAGCTATGAACAAACAGTGACAGTGAGTGTCCTAGTACAGTACAGTTACTACAAAATACAATCACTCAGTAGTAAAGGTAGGACAGCAGAAACACTGTGTGATGATTTGCTCAGCTGCCTGTGCAGGCAGCCAGCCTTTTGACCATTGTGTAGGTTTGCATGCTGCGGGACTCTGGAAAGAAGAGCTTCTGTCAGTTTTGCAGCTTGTGCTTGCAGAGGAATTTGCATACGTTGTCATGCAAATTGCATGGCCACATTCATTGGAGGCGTGTACTATAAGTACTATGTCTTTCCCACAATGCTTCGCTGTTCATAAGGATTTCGTCTTATGTAACACTCCTGGTGGGGTGTCAGCCTTGCTCTCTGTTTGAACATCAGCTTAGAGTAATTCCTGAATCTGCGCTAGGCAGATTTCCCTAGTGCAGTTAGGATTGTATTATCTGTATTGCCTGTTCTGTCTTGTCTTGCCTGTTGCCATTGTCCTGTCCCTATGGTGGTTGACAGGAAATTGTTCTGATCTCTGTTCTTGGAGTATAGCTGGTGCAGCTGTTGCTACCAGCTATCTCTTCTGTTCTGTCTCCTGGGATTGCACTAGCTACTTTTTGCTAGCGCTGGGGATCCTTCTGTTCTGTCTCCTGGGATCGCGCTAGCTACTTTTCGCTAGTGCTGGGGATCCTTCTGTTCTGTCTCCTGGGATGGCGCTAGCTACTTTTCGCTAGTGCTGGGGATCCTTCTGTTCTGCTACTCTGTACCTGGATTGCGCTAGCCACTTTTCGCCAGTGCTGTGGATCCTATCTCTCGCTTGTCCCTGTTTTCGTGTGTCTGTCTTATCTGCTACGACCGCTTGCTGGAGGCTCGGTGAAGTAACCGTTAAGCAAGCGTTCGCGTCCTCTGTTTCATGTTTGTCTGTCGATGGTTAGTTAGGCGTGCTTGTCTCTATTGTGCTTATCACATGGAGACCGCGCATAACCACGTGCACTGTTGCGAATGAGTGCGGTGTTCGCGTTTAGCTAGCGTTTGTTGTTTTCTGCATCTTCTCATTGTATTATTTACTGTGCCTTTGCTACCCTCGTATTCTGTCCTGATCTGCCTTGTGTCACGTCTGGCGATCGCACCTCTCGCGATCGCGTTCCTATTTCATATCTGCTGTTGTGTGTGCGCGGTCGCGGGGTGGCGAGGGCGACTGGATTGGCGCACACACATACAACCTGTCCCTTTGCTCGTTCTCATTTGCAATCGCCTCTCTTGCGATTGCGTTCTGCGCTTCGTACAATTCCTGTCTGGCATTTGTGGAGGTACAGAGGATTGGTTCCTCTGCACTCCCCAGCGCCTTCTGCCGACAGGAATTTCCCTCTACAGGTGCGTAGCACCTTTTGCTGGGTGCCTGCAAATATACGCTTGTGGAGGATTTCCGCCGTGTCAGCGCACGCGTTGTGCGCTGATCACGGAGAAAGTTCCACAATCGTTACACACTGGTATAATAAACTAACAGAGGACAGTCACAGGAGGACAGCTGCCCACACAGGCAAGGCCCTGAGGCCTAAAGCAGTGTAAGCTTGCCTGCAGCAGCTGTGTCTGTCTCTATGTAACACACAAGCTACTAACTAAAATACAATGTCTATCTAACTAACAACAATATAGGTGTGTATAGGAGGTGTATGTGAGCAAAAACGCTAGGTAGTTGACCACAATAAAGCTCTTGCTAAGCCAAAGCACAAAGGAGCAGATCTCTCTCTGTACAAAGTCAGGCAAGGATGGAAAAACGGAACATGGCGGCCGCTATTTATAGGGTACGGGCTGGCCAGGGTCCCCCTCTGTGATTGGCTGCCGTCAGAGGGCCTGAGAGCCCTCTGATTGGCTCTAAGGACATCAATCTGGGCTATGACGCTATTCGAGCTCGATATTCGAGCTCGAATAGCGCTGTTAGCTCGAATAGCTCGAATAGTGAATGGGCTATTCGAGTTCACTCGAATAGCCCATTCGAGTAGCTGCAGCTATTCGAGCTCGGTATTCGAGCTCGAATAGCTGAAAAAAGAACTCGAATATTTGAGCTACTCGAATATTCGAGCTCTGCTGAGCACCACTGGTGTCAATTGAAAATATGTGAATCGATAGTATTCCTTTAAGCACCTTATGTCATTCTTAAAGTATACTCAGTCCGAAGCTTGGGTACAAAGTTACACACTTACCTAAGAAGAGGAAAAACTCTGGAACCTATAGAGGCTTCCCACAGTATCATCCTGTCCCTTGTTGCCACTTGCAAGCCCTCTAAAGATTACCAACAAGATTTTATCGGTAATCTTATTGGGGTCGCGCTCCTCTTCAAATACTAGCGTACTGTGCCTGCGTGAGTATGGCCACATCTGCGCATTAAGCCAGAACGATTTGTGCACAAGTGGCTTCGTGCTACTGAGTAGGCGCTACTTGCATGGCTGCAACACAGCCGTGCTCGTGCCAGAAAAGGAGCAGGGCCCTGATCAGCAGGAGGAACCCAGGCAGTGGGGGAAGATCAGAGGAACCAGAAGCTTTCCTCTACTTAGGTAAATATGTGTTTCTGAACCCAAAATTGGCATGGATTCTCTTTAACTAAAACTAAATTTTTATTATATCATATTCTTCTTGGCTCAGGACATATTTAAAATGTTTATCTGGACTATTGCAACATCCTCCTCTGTGTTTTTTTTTAATTTGTATGACTCTAGTTAATCCTGCAACCTGCTGCATAAGTTTTCAACCTATCACCTTGCTCCTCATATGCTGCTACCTCCTGCCAGTTCATCCACTCCTTGTCCAACAAGCAAAGCCTACAGTTTAAACATCTTACTCTTAGTTACCTACAGCACAGTTTGGCTCATTCTACAAATATGTAAATTGTCTGGTCAATGTGCTGATCCGTTGACTTCAATAGTTTCTAAGCCACACACCTGCAATAACCTTGCCACTATCTAATTAAGACATAGTCAATAGGATATGCATATTGTGAGTTTGAAAGATATTCGATCACTATTACAATTCGGGATTTGTATATTGAGTATTGGTGTTCTAACAGGCCTTTGGAAGGAGAAAACCTTTCCTATTTTGTATATATTGTGATAAACACTCCCAGAAGGCCTTACTACTACAAAACCTTTCAGGACTGGAAAACGGATTTTGAATTGGACATCACTCCCAATAACTGGAACTTATGCTGTAAATTCCTACTTTAAGAGACTCTGTAACAAAATTTTAATCCTTATTTCTTCTATCCTATAAGTTCCTATACCTGTTCTAATGTGCTCTGTCTAACTGCAGCCTTTCGTAGTTGCACAGTGGCTGTGTTATCTCTGTTATATGATCTAATCTTCTCTCCTCTGTCGGCTCTGTCGGGCTGAGGCAGTCAGGCTGGAATGTGCTGTGCTGCTGGTGATTGGATAGAAGCTATACACACCCTCTCCAGGCTCCCTGCACACGCTGCATGACTCACACACTGAGCTACTCTTTTGTTTGTAAACACTGGATAAAAATGGCAATTACAAGCCAGGATTGCAGCAGGGAGAGGCAGAAACAGAGGGGCCCAGGAGAACATAATGAATAGAATGGTATGCTTTTTATTGTAAGAATTTTAGTGTACAGATTCTCTTTAAGGGAAGCCTCTTCTATGCAACTGTTGACACTAACATGAAGGTCATTCATACAACCTTTCATTACCCTTCAAAACTTAAACAAATATATGTCTTATGATGGTTTATGGTTTAGGAATTGTGGAAATGAGGGTACTTTCTTCCACATGTGGTGGTCATGCCCTCGGACCTTACCTTTCTGGAGTAGGTTTAGTAAGGTAACTTAGGTGTTAGAGAGACCCATCTGAAAAGATCCACCCATTTTCTGACAGGGTAACAAACTAGATCCAGTAATAAGGTTTGATTTTTCTTAAAAAAAAAACCTTCAATAGCTATGTTATTGAGAAGATATTTCATTTGAATATCTTATTTTCACACGTCTATCAATGAGTTCAACTATTGTCTTTCCTGTGTGGAAGATCCAGTCGACCATGATTTTGTATTTGTTTGACCAATTTTTCTGAACGAAAAAGAATGTTACTAAAAAATGTAAAAAAAAAAAAAACTATTTCAGTAAGGCAGCTGGCATTTTCAGAAGTACAGGACCAGTACAGGACCACTTTAAATGTTTCCTTTTCCTCTGCTTTTATTTGGCTTTGAAATAACACAGCACTTTCTGTAGTGATTCAGTAATGTGCAATGAGTTTGAATAATGTTTTAGTGCCTACACCCTACTGCCTTCAAAAATGTCAATAAAGAGGAGCAATTTCTTCTAGTCAGAACTGGTGTCTTTGAAGTTGCCTTTCAGTTCCAAAACTGTTTTATGAAACAGTTTTCTGATTATAGAGCCAGTGTGGACTCACATCAAGTTCTGCTTTTGTAAAATCCAAAAAGGAATAAAAGTCAGCAATTAAACAGCAAGGGAAAAAACATGCAGTGAACATAAGTGATGCACCCCTGATGGGATAGTCTTTTCATATTCATTAAATAATAGTAAGCAGAAGAGTGGTATTTTGTTAGGACAGCCAACGCTATCGTAAATTGTTCACATTTCTTGGTTTATGAAAAAATCAAGAATGCAGTGTAAATGGAATACCCATTCCACCCATCAATTTGATGCAGGCCGTCCATACTTTATCTGATGTGACAATGTATAATAAATCATGGGGTTCATCTTCTTATTGATTATATTCATATTAATATTTTTGTTGACAGAAGTGCAAGTCAGGTGCAATATGGATTTTTGCAAACAAATGTTAAATCAGGTATGGATCTGAGCAATTTAAGTTTGGGTTAAGGAATTTAGTCTGACTAAAATTTAGAAATAAGATTAGATGTTTTAGATCAAAAGTGGGTCATCTCTGGACAGACCCACCATAAGTGGCTTGTGGAGCCTTTTATAGTGCATGCTCAAAAACATGGGGGGGGGGGGGGGGGTTACTGGGATCCAGTCTACTCAATCTTGCTGATATAAAATACATTCTTTGTAAAAGTCAATTTGCAAGGTTTAGAGGTTTCCTCAAGCAAAAGTCTCTGACTGTACACCAGTGCAATGTTTAGGTGTCAATTAAATATTAAGGGTCTTTCTCTAAATGTATCATGCAGCTAACATGAACAGAACAAACATAGTAGAGATAGCTGCTACAACAGTCTGTGCCCCCAAACCTCATAGGCTTAAATGGTTTGGTTGATTTATATACTGTAATATGCAAACAAAAATTTAATATTCAGGGAATTTAAGCTGCACCCCACAGATGTTATATATATGATTGAATGCGGCTGTAAGAATGTAAGAAGCAACATGTGGGGAGGACCAAGCACAAATTACTGGACAGGATCGGTGAGCATATTAATTGCATAAAATGGGGGTGGGGGGATCTGAAATACCCCCTCAGTAAAAACTTTTAAGAGACTCTGAAGTGAGTCTAAATTCCTGTTTTTAACTAGTATTTATGTAAAGCACTATAGGTAATGCTAAACTGCCACATCCCTGCAGCAAAACGAAGAGTTTATACCCCCCAAATCCCCTCTGCTGAGTCCGGGGAGCGCTTCCTCATAGAGGCAGAGCTTATGGCTGTAGCTCTGCCTCTTGGCGCGTCAATCCCCGCTGATCGACGCCTCTTCCCACACCTCTCAATCTTCGTTCACTGAGAGGGGCGGGGGAGAGGTGGGGATCGCGGTGGATTGACGTGCATGGAGGCAGAGCTGCAGCTCAAAGCTCTGCCTCCATGAGCATCAAAATCCACGACTAAGAAAGTTGTGGATTTTGCAGAGGGGATTTGGGGGGATACTAAAGTCGGGAATTTAGACGCACTTCAGATTTTTTTTAAGGAATTCCATGAGGGATGGCTATCGTCTTTGAGAATTTATGCAATAGAATATGTACTCATTTAATAACTAAAAGAGGCAGAGTCCAAGAAACAGAGTTGTGTTGTGTAAAAAGTGATGTGAATGCCCTGACGAAGAGAGACGTGCACCTCCTCAAATGCTTAGGCTGTACTGTACGCAACACAAGTGACGTCACTCCGGGTCTACGGGTCCTGAAGCCAGCACGGAACTGTACCCTGTTTGAGCTAGCTGCTCTTAGCTGTGCAATTCACCGGCTAGTTTAGTAAGTCAGATGAAGCGGGCTCCCTGATAGCAACACAGATCAAAAATGCTTCCAGCAACTCCCGGAAGCTGATGGAGCTGACTCACCATCCCCTGCTGCAGTGTGTGAGTAAAGGACGCTCTCCGTCCGGAGCACACTAAAAGGCTTGATTACTGTACACATTGGATGTTATACAGTATGTGGATACTAAGAAGGAGCCTCAAATGAGTATTTTATTGCCGTGCACAGAAGACATTAAAAGCAGCTTGTGACAGCACAGGTTATCGATACTGAGGCGATTGAAGAGATCTCGGGGAGTGTATGGCATGTGTGTTGTGGGAGGACTCTTAAGTGCTGTGGTGGTGATCAGCAGTGTTCTTGTTTCTTGTGGTGTGTTCCACATATTTATTGTTTTATTGTCATTTTAAATAGATTATTAAATCTATTAAAGAGACTCCGTAACAAAAATTGCATCCTGTTTTTTATCATCCTACAAGTTCCAAAAGCTATTCTAATGTGTTCTGGCTTACTGCAGCACTTTGTACTATCACAGTCTCTGTAATAAATCAACTTATCTCTCTCTTGTCAGACTTGTCAGCCTGTGTCTGGAAGGCTGCCAAGTTCTTCAATGTTGTGGTTCTGCTATGAACTCCCCCCTCAGGGGGGAAAGAAACACACAAATGATCTCTTGAGATTCAAAAGGAAGGGTGTATACAGCCTGCTTGTGTATGGATATATTTTATGTGTGGACATACTGTACATCAACCTACTTCCTGTTTTGGTGGCCATTTTGTTTGTTTACAAACAAACTTTTTAAAACTGTTTTTAACCACTTTTAATGCGGCGAGGAGCGGCGAAATTGTGACAGAGGGTAATAGGAGATGTCCCCTAACGCACTGGTATGTTTACTTTTGTGCGATTTTAACAATACAGATTCTCTTTAAATTGATTTAATAATCTATTATTAAATTGATCTTTTAAAGTGCAGGAGTTACTCTATTATAGTTCAGCCTGCTGTCTGCTGTGTTCTGCCTATAGTCACACTACAGTATACTGACCATGATGCATGTATGTTGATTAGACTTACTTTTCACCTTCTCCATAGCTGTCCAGCGCTGATGTTACAGACACAATGCAGATCACCAGCGACGAACCTGCAATAAAAATAGACATCAAACTTTACAACAAATAAAAACAAATAATAATAACAATAACAGTGTACAAATTATCATTCTGTATGCATGACTAGTACAAATATGACACTAAGGTATAATAGTAAAAAAAAAAAAAAAGGAGAGAAGGGGAAAAAAACAGCAGACTGAAATCTACATCTTGATGGCGGAATGGGAAATGGGAAAGACAAAGTTGAGTAGAGTGTAGCTACTTGTTATAGAATATTAACCGCCCTAGCACAACACTGCTCTGCCCCTTAAAGGGGTTCTTTCACGAAAAAAGTAGGCAGTTAAAAAATGTGACAGATGACAGGTTTTGGGCCAGTTCATCTTTTTAAGGGGGATTCTCAGGGCTTTCTTTGTTTTCAACAGCATTTCCTGAACAAAAGTTTAACTGCCAAAATAGCAAGATACCAGCCGGCCTCCCTAATCACTTGCACACTATTATGTCAGTTAGATTTTGAAACTGTTGTTCAGGAAATGCTGTTGAAAACAAAGAAAGCCCTGAGAATCCCCCTTAAGAAGATGGACTGGCCCAAAACCTGTCATCTGTCACATTTTTTAACTGCCTACTTTTTTTGCGAAAGAACCCCTTTAAGGACCAAAGCCCTTGGAATCAGAGTGATTGGCTCACAGTCATCACTGGGTGAGGAACCAACTAAATTGTCTCCTGATCAGTGCACAGAGCTCAGACATCATCAGATTTAAAGGCAATTCATAATAATTGAAATTTGATAGTGAAGAGAATTGGAAGCTAGTGAAGAGATTTACATACAAAGGTGGCATGTGAAGTGCAGGGCCATATTTCTGGGAAGGCACAAAGGCCTGGGCCTTGGGCAGCTGTACCCCAAGGGGGCGGCTGGACATGCAAGACGGGCAGCTGGACATAGAAGAGGTGTTGCTGTAATTGGAGGAGAAGGCTGCAAGTGGGGAACATCATATGGAAGAGGGGTGCTGCTGCCTAAAAGAGCTGTACATGAAGCAGAGGGGCTTCTGTACATGGACACTGCATATGGATAAGGAGGCTGCACATGGAATGGTGGACACTGCTGAACATGGAAGAGAATCAACAAGAAATTTGGCCTGGGGAGCTAGTGCAAATCTGGCCTGGGTTAAGAGTAATGAGTAGGACAGGTAAAGCATTTCTGAAATATTGTAGTGCTTAGGTTGGTTTGCCTTTTTAAAACAGAAGGAACTTATAATAATAAATCAGCTTAAAAAGAACATCTGTGGTTACCCATAATGCACCGCTACCAGGGGCGTAACTAGGCCCCACCGGGCCCCCCTGCAGATTTTCAGAGCGGGCCCCCTCCCCCCCCCTGGGGCCCGCTCGTGGCCGGTTTTTGGGTGCTGGAGGGGTGGCAGCATGAGGGGAAAGCCTTGCCCACAGTCGGCGGGGAGAGGGGAAGTTCCCCCCTCTCACTCACCTCGGGGCTCTCCCCTCTGCGCTCCCCTCCAGCTAGTTAGTGTGTGGGCAAAGGCCAGTGGGCAGCAAGCGGCGGGCAGATACATACCTTCTTCCTTGCGTTCCATCGCCGCCTTCTCGCTCTAGCGGCTGACGTCACTTCCGGAAGCGGAAGTGACGTCAGCCGCTAGAGCGAGAAGTCTCCGATGGAACGCACGGAAGAAGGTATGTATCTGCCTGCCGCTCGCTGCCCACTGGCCTTTGCCCACACACTAACTAGCTGGAGCGGAGCGCAGAGGGGAGAGCCCCGAGGTGAGTGAGAGGGGGGAACTTCCCCTCTCCCGCCGACTGTGGGCAAGGCTTTCCCCTCATGCTGCCACCCCTCCAGCCCCCAAAAAACGGCCCTGAGCGGGCCCCCCCGCGGGCGCAGGCGCTGCAGGGCCTATTGCTACGCCCCTGACCGCTACTGAATATGCAAATTATCTCTTTATACCCCTGAGGCAGGGAACACACTTGACTTTCAGTTTTCTGCGCGCGTTTTCCTGCATACTTTTTCTGCACACTAAGTGTGTTTCCATGCAGGAAAACACGCGCGTTTTTTTCACAGCAGCTGATGTAATTGATACAGAAAACTGCCAAAATGTGCAGAATCAGGATGCAGAATGTCAGTTTTTTTTCTGCGCGCGAACAACACAGTAAGTGTGCACTAGCACATTGATTAACATGAGTTCTCAGTTTTTCTGTGCAGAAAACGCGTACGAAAACAGTCAAGTGTGTTCCCTGCCTGTAAGCCAGGCTAGCATCCAGAACTGCTGGTGTCTAGCACACCTATAGCTTTAAATTTTACAGAGCCACATCAATCCCACATGCAGATAACCTGACAGACAGCTATAGGCTTGTAGACACCAGCGGTTCTGGATGCTAGCCTGGCTTTCAGGGGCATAAAGAGATAATTTACGTATTTCAATAGCAGTGCATTGTGAGTAACCACAGATGTTCACTGTAAGCTGAATTATTGTAAATTCTTTAACCTTTAAGAAGGCAAACCCACCTAAGCATTGCTTTTTAGAAGGAGGGCTTTTTGGTCTCTTTAGTCCCCTACACTCTCCTTGTGGTTTTGGGGCACCCCGAGCTGATTGGTTACTGTGATATATTGTAGAGGACCTTCATTTAACAATACTGTCAGATAAGAGGATACTGCCACTATAAATATGAATTATAATTTGAAAAGTTATTACATGTATTTTGCTTTGCAGCTGTTAAAACTACCTGTACACGCTTTTGTAATAGCTTACATAAAGGATAAGAACAGAATTTACTGGTGCTGGAAAGTAATCTAGAGCAACCACAAGTTAAAATAGGAAGCCGAGAAAAAGAAGAGGCCCCGGGCAACTCACAAAAGAAGCCTGAATCAAGTATGAACACCAGGAATTATAAATTATATACTGAGTTGATTTAATATGGCATGAAGTTCCCGCAGAAAGGTGGTAATGCACCACTATACAAGATATACAATATTTACAAAGGAATCCACTTAAAATATATGCTGAAAAATCAGCAATAATTTAACTACCTGTACGGAGCCCCAGGTCTGTTTATCTGATAAATACTAGCATGATAAGCAATAGATACAGATTTCCCAGGAGGCAGATGTTCTCCATGATGCTAAAGATGGGCTTTCGTACAAGGCATACTCCCGACATGCAAGCCGATTGTCCTCCAGGAGAATAACAGCCACTACGTGTTAAAGTGGACCCAAATTAAAAATACAAGATTTCAGAAATAAAATCTATTTTCTAAATTATAATAATAAATAGCAGCCTTTTTTCAGCTGCATGATGACAAATATAAAATATTTTATATTTATTGGAGGAACCCTTCCCTTCCTTTCATATTGCCGGGACAGAAACCGGCAAACTGGTGGAGTAGGTGGTGTCCTGCAAAGGAGGAATTGCCAATGGCTGCCACCTGTATAACCCCAGTTATGAACAGAGAAGGGTGAAAAGCATGCACTGAAATGCTCATAGGCTTGAAGGAGTGTTTATTAATCTTTGCATGTGTCAGAGTGGTGCAACTAAATATTTTGAATTTAAAAAAATGTTTGGTTTGGGTCCGCTTTAATAGAGCAGCTTACATGTGGAGTGCCTTATTAGAAGATACAAAACCAACACCGTTGTATAGTACTGGTGCTCAGTCATTGATCAAAGGGTATATGTGCTACCAGCCAGATCCACTAAGGGTACAAGTATAAAGCCGCCCCCTCTCACGCAAATAATGGAAGGAATCTTTTTTTAGACCCCCTATCCATTTCCCAGCAGCATAAGAGTTAAAAAAGTACAGAGTACAAAAAAACCCTACATTTAAATTCTCTTAAACCAACTTTTAAAAAACAAGGACTCAAAATGCGAGATTCACATTTACGTATAAATATGTAACTATTCCTTAATGTATATGTGTGTCTGTGTGTGTGTGTGTATACACACACACACACACACACAGACACGCACACACCAGTCAACAGTGGGACTGCTTTTTAATCCCTTGGCTTATTTTCTCACATACATATGTGAGAGTCCCAGTGGATTGGCGTACAGCCCACGTTTTCCCATTATTTAAGAAGGGCAAAAAATCAGATCCAGGAAATCATAGACCTGCAAGCTTAACAGTTGTATGCAAACTATTTGAGGGGTTACTAAGATATACTATACATGACTTCATAGTAGAAAATAATCTTATTTCTCAGCATCAACATGGGTTTACTAAAGACAGGTCCTGTTTGACTAACATGCTCAGCTTTTATGAGTTAGTGAATGCTAATATGGATATTGGGAATGCTGTAGATGTGATATACTTGGACTTTGCAAAAGCCTTCGACACTGTTGCAAAAGTTGAGGATGCAAGGACTGGGGAAGAGTCTGTGTGCATGGATAGGGAACTGGCTAATGGACAGAAAACAAAGAGTTGTGGTCGGTGGATCGTACTCGGAGTGGGGGACTGTTAGCAGTGGGGTCCCACAGGGGTCTGTGCTGGGTCCAGTGCTCTTCAATGTATTTATTAATGACCTAGTAGATGCAGTAGTGAGCAATGTTGCTATTTTTGCAGATGATACAAAATTGTGCAGAATCATCAACTCTCAGGAAGATGGTGTCATATTGCAACAGGATCAGGATAGGATGGCTATATGGGCACATAAATGGCAGATGAAATTCAATGTTGAAAGATGTAAAGTCATGCATTTTGGTCGTACCAATGGTCTAGCACCATACAAAATAAATGGGATACAGTTGGGGACATCAACCTTGGAGAAGGACTTAGGAGTACTCATCGACAACAAGTTAAATAATCGTACTCAATGCCAAGCCGCTGCAGCTAAAGCTAACAAAATTTTGGGATGCATTAAAAGGGAAATAAAAACTCGAGATGCTAGCATAATATTGCCCCTGTTTAACTCTCTAGTAAGGCCACATCTGGAATATGGAATTCAGTTCTGGGCACCACATTACAAAAAAGATATTGCAGTTTTAGAGCAGGTGCAGAGACGAGCAACAAAATTGATACGTGGGATGGAAGGTATCGCTTACCAAGAAAGGTTAGATAAACTGGGTTTATTTAGTCTAGAGAAAAGACGCCTTAGAGGAGATCTAATTAACATGTATAAATACATCAGAGTGCAATATAATAGCTGATGAGCTTTTTGTCCCTAGGCCTTCTCAAAGGACTAGAGGACATGATCTGCGCATGGAGGAAAAACGTTTTAGCCATTTATTTAGGAAAGGGTTCTTTACAGTAAGAGTGATTAAGATGTGGAATGCATTGCCACAGGAAGTCGTTATGGCAAACTCTATACCTGCATTTAAAGGGGGCTTAGATGCTTTCCTTGCGTTGAAAGACATCCATGGCTACAATTATTAGGTAATCGAAAATTGCGCAAAAGGTGGATCAGCGCAACACCAGGTCGCCTCCGAATGGCCTCCAATCAGAGATGCGCTGAGCCCCCCCCAGGAACTACAAACGCACCTTGAACCCAAACAGAAGCTCTGCATAAACACCAAAAGCATGGCTGTTAAGTGGGAGCAGCTGACAAAAAATGAATTAAATTAGTACATAGCAAGGAAATGAGCAGCGCTACTTAAAAACAGACTAGTGCCTACCTGCAAAAGAGTGCAAGCCCCACTTGTGGGGTCGAATACACACCGAGCATACACATGACCTGTCTACCACTGGAGGAGGATGTTGGTTTCCTGTAACAGCTTGCATGCAACCTATTAAGCACTCGTCCCTCCCACTGCGAAGAAGTCAATCCTCCATGGGAGGGGCCTAACACTAACTAAATCCTAACCTATGTATCTGCATAGCCTGGGTGCGCTACCAAATAAAATTGAAAAATCAAAAATTGCGCAAAGGTGCTCAAAGGGTTCAAGGTGCGTTTGTAGTTCCTGGGGGGCTCAGCGCATCTCTGATTGGAGGCCATTCGGAGGCGGCCTGGTGTTGCGCTGATCCACCTTTTGCGCAATTTTCAATTTTTCTATTTTATTTGGTAGCGCACCCAGGCTATGCATATACATAGGTTAGGATTTAGTTAGTGTTAGGCCCCTCCCATGGAGGATTGACTTCTTCGCAGTGGGAGGGACGAGTACTTAATAGGTTGCATGCAAGCTGTTACAGGAAACCAACATCCTCCTCCAGTGGTAGACAGGTCATGTGTATGCTCGGTGTGTATTCGACCCCACAAGTGGGGCTTGCACTCTTTTGCAGGTAGGCACTAGTCTGTTTTTAAGTAGCGCTGCTCATTTCCTTGCTATGTACTAATTATTAGGTAATGCCTAATGATGTGGATCCAGGGATTTTATCTGATTGCCATCTGGAGTTGGGAAGGATTTTTTTCCCTTTTGGGGCTAATTGGACCATGCCTTGTAAGGGTTTTTTCGCCTTCCTCTGGATCAACAGGGATATGTGAGGGAGCAAGCTGGAGTTGTACTTTGTACTGGTTGAACTCGATGGACGTATGTCTTTTTTCAACCAAAATAACTATGTAACTATATATTAAAAAAACTCCTGGTAAAAGGGTGCAGGGGATTGCCGCTATTTGGTCAGTAGCGTCAGGCACTTAAATGTCACTTTATTGCTGCTACGTTGCTACAGCATCAGGTGTCCAAATTCTTTTAATAGCTACTGAGAGTTCCCAGGACTGCCAGAAGATCCTCAATACTTAAATAAATAAGGCTGGAGTGTTCACTAGAAGGGCTGATACTACTATTAAAACTCTAATACTTTGGTCACATATTGAGAAGACCAGATTATTGGGAGAAATCCTTGAAATCCTTGATGCTTGTAAAAATTGGAGTAAGGCTACTTGCACACCAAGACGTTGCTTTAGGTGCCACGTTAAGGTCGCATAACGTGCACCTAACACAACGTATGGTGCTGCAAGATAGGACGGTAGAGTGAGCCGCGTTAGGCGGCTCTATCCCTATAAGGTCTCCCAGAGTGGCGCTGATTGGCCGGCGGGACCACGTGATGCGGAGCGAGACACTCCGCATCACGTGGTCCCGCCGGCCAATCAGCTGCCGCCAGTGCAGTGAATATTAAGTAGCCATGTGCGCGGCTACTGTAGCTGGCTCTCCCCGGCTCCTCTCTGCCCTCCACTGAGCATGTGCAAACAGTCTAACGCGGCTATAGCTGCTCTAACGCCGTAGCATGCTGCACTTTCGGGAGAACGTGCAGCGTTACATGTAACGCAACGTGGGCTGTGTGAACAGCCCACTTGTGTTACATTGCTGTGCGTTGGGGGAGCGTTGCAGACGTCCCTGTGTGAAAGCAGCCTTAAAGAAGAAGAGGATGACAGAGGCTAAGATGGATAAACAGCATATGTGAAGCTTTGAACATGTCTATGCAACAGCTGAAAGAAGCCGTGACTGACAGACGTCTGGCGTGCAAACGTACATATGGTCACAAAGTGTCGGAGTCGACTAAACAAATGAGGAGGAGGAGGAACAGACACATTTATTTTCAGCCTTGAATAAGTATTGTATTAGCTAGCTCTGTTTCTAAGTTTAGGCCGAGTTCACACTATACATGTTGCTGTGTGCATTTTGGTAAGGGGTATGAGGTATGACTGTGATCAGCAAGAACATCAGAAGTGCATAGACTGCACTATCGGATGTTCAGACTACATGTGCTGCACAGCAGTGTGATGAGCCACCGCACTGCTGCACGCATTTTTCAGTAAAGCGCAGCACTGACCCATTGGGATCAGAAGTGCAACGCACGGCAGCATAGATGTCCGTGCGATTGTGCGCATTGCGTTTCGAACACATGGCCATCTGCTTTTGACAGTATGAATGAGGCCTAACTTGTGAACTCCAAATTTACAATTTCTCCATGCGAGAGGTACGTAAGGCTTAAATAAACAAGGGGTCTTCTCTATTTGTCATAAATACCTCACAATACTTGAGGGATTAGCAAAAATACTCCAAATAATTTTGACAATATGTTTTCACCTACTTTTTGGTACTGTACTTTGCACTGTGCTGAAAAGTTATTTTAAAAAGAAGATCAAAAATGATCTCCTAGAGAAAACTTAGAAAAAAAGTGAATTGAATAAGGGCCATTGCGTCAGTCTGCAGGAATAGAGTCTGAAGAAGACTTAGCCAAACGCTTACCATACACTTATTCTTTAATAATCAATAAATGGTATCATCCTGATTCAAAATGTTCTCCTTTTACTGATTGCTAACACAGTACAATACTCTACTCTACCACAACCGTGAGACTCGAGAAAGCATTTCACCTACACTGATCAAATCTGCAGCTCTGTAATACAAAACTCTACATAAATGTCTTATATCAGAGTCTGCTAAAAGGTATTACGGTACTTGGAGCAGCTGGTGTGAAACAGCAGGCAATGTACAAGCTATACAATTCCGAGCTTACACAATAACAATAATGAAGAAAACTGTATAGAGGGATGTTTTGCTTTGCAATGAATCTCATATTTTCAGAACCTCTCTGGTTCTCTATCCTTCCATTACATCTGTTGAATATAGCAGATTGTTAGCTTTATGCAAACAGCTGCCCCTCATTCATACAATGCAGTGAGCGCTAAAAAGATGATATTTACTATTCAACCTTACATTTCAAGGGCCCCTTGAGTCTCCTTCATTGGTAGAGAGCATAGCCAGCTGAAAATTGCTTTAAAATAAACATGAAACAGCTTTGAATTAACTGCTGCATAGAAAACCAGCAACAAAACTTTGGTATATGCAATGGTGACATACAGTGGTCACAGAATGCAGTGACTGTGACCAACAGACAGCATGGGCATTTAAATGATTGATCCCTTCTACTCTTAAAGAAACAACGTTGGGTTATTTTAAGCAGTTTATTTTGGTCTCCTGTAACAACAAGAATGCCGCTTTCATCTGTGATTGAAAAAAAATGTAAGATTTGAAAAAAAATGGTTTCAGTTTGGTTTGGGTGTACATATGAAAAATGACAACCCCCCCCCCCCCTTCTTGCTCCCAGTTTAGACATCCAGATGGCCCTCCAGAATAGGTAACTAGAAGGCTCCCCAGTAAAGGTAGCCAGAGAGACAGTGCAGTTTCTAGGCTAAAATGCACCCAGGGCGAGTGTGTAAAAATTGCGCCCCCCCCCAAGCAAGGTATGGGTGCCCGCAGTATAGGTTAGCCAGGTCTAGTTGCACTTAGTATAGGTCCCCCCAGTATAGGTAGCCAAGAATAGGTACCCCATTATAGGTAGCCAGGCATAGGTGAGCCAGTATAGTTGCCCCCGCTATAGGTTAGCCAGGTAGGTGCCTCCAGTATAGGTAGCCAGTACAGTTGCCCCCAGTATAGGTTAGATAGGCAGGCACCCCCGGTATAAGTTAGATAGGTAGGTGCCCCAGTACAGGTTAGCTAGGTGGGTGCCTCCAGTGGCGTATCTGGGTAAAAAAGTGCCTATGGCAAATACTGAAACTGCGCCCCCCCCCCCCAGCAGAGTCTCATGTCCCTGTAAAAAAAACAGCCAGGTGCCTCAAGATAGAAAATTTGGAGAGAATGTAATATCGCCAGCTGCTTTCCTGGGGTCTCTTCCAGCCCCCTGAAGTCCTTCTGGTTCCTTGCTATCATTCTGCGCTGCTCCATCAGCCCTGTGCCTTCTCAATTGCACTCCCACAGCTGGCAGTATTAGTAAGTAAAAATTGCTAATTGCTACTGCGCATAAGCAGAACACTCCCAGACATAGGAACGTGATTAAAGAGGCACAGGGTAGGGAATGTGTGGTGGCCAGCGACTGGTGGACTCTGCCAGCTTTTAGATGGGACAGCGACTGAACAGAGCAGTGCGGAATGACAGTGAGGACACATGGGGACTTCAAGGGACTGGAAGAAGCCCCAGGTAAGTTAAGCTAGCCAGATTCATTCCATTTGAAAGTTCCTTTTAAGGGAGGGACAATAGATAGAAAGAGGAGGGGGAAGTGAAGCAGAGAGAGGGGGGAGTGGGATAGGGGAATGGAAGAGAGTGATAAGTGTGGGAAAGTACAGGGTGGACTTAAAAGAGAGGGTAAAAACACAGGAGAGAGAAAGAAGAGGGCAGATAGAGAGCAACAGGAGGGAAATACTTTGTGGAAATGGAGGAATCTCTTCACCAGTCTCATGGCAGGGACATGTATAATCACACCACCATACTGCACTGTTCAGAAAAGAGAGGACAGTGGGAGGGAGAAGACAGAATAGGAAAGGCAAATAACCCTCTTATCTAAATTGTCCGGAGCTCCTTCTCTCTGCTCCAGTAACTCCACACATAGCGGTCAGCGTCACTTCAGCTACGCGGTCTCATGGCTGTGAGAACAGTGGCATGCAGCTCTCGGATCTTTCTCTGGCTGTCTCTGTCTCTGCCTGCCTCAATCAGTAGTGTGCACTCATTCACTATGGAACTCCGGCTGCAGCAGCTACAGTCAGCTACACACACTGTTCTCCTCTGCTCTCCCACCCCATCAGCCCCAGCGGCAGCAGCAGGATCCAATCAGGAGGGGGATGCGAGGGTTGTCAGGGCGACGAAGTAAGCAGCAGGGAGGTAACTAAAGTAATGTCTCCGACTACTGTGTATGGGCCAGCGCTTAATGGCAAAGCTCCGGCGGCCAGCAAAATATGCGTCATGGGAAGGAACCAGGATGTGTGGCGAAGCATGGACTCGGACCTTGCTGGAAGGTAGTGGTGATGATCTGATTATTTATGCGCCCCCTTGGAGATGAGTGACAAGGGGCGCCTATAGCAGCTGCCCCATGTGCACGCCTTTAGATACGAGTCTGGGTGCCTCTAATATAGGTAGCCAGAATAGTTGCCCCCAGCATAGGTTAGATAGGTAGGTGCCCCCAGTATAGGTTATTTAGGTAGGTGCCTGCAATATAGGTAGCCAGTATAGTTGCCACCTGTATAGGCTAGCTAGGTAGGTGCCCCCAATACAGGTTAGATAATTGCCCCCAGCGTAGGTTAGATCGGTAGCTGCCCCCCATTATAGGTTAGATTAGGTAGGTGCCCCCCAGTGTAGGTTAGATAGGTAGCTGCCCCCCAGTGTAGGTTAGATAGGTAGCTGCCCCCCAGTGTAGGTTAGATTAGGTGGGTGCCCCTCAGTATAGGTTAGATAGGTAGCTGCCCCCCAGCGTAGGTTAGATTAGGTAGCTGCCCCCAGTATAGGTTAGATAGGTAGCTGCCCCCCAGTGTAGGTTAGGTAGCTGCCCCCAGTGTAGGTTAGATTAGGTAGGTGCCCCCCAGTACAGGTTAGATAGGTAGCTGCCCCCCAGTATAGATTAGATAGGTAGCTGCCCCCCAGTGTAGGTTGGATAGGTAGCTGCCCCCCAGTGTAGGTTAGATAGGTAGCTGCCCCCCAGTGTAGGTTAGATAGGTAGCTGCCCCCCAGTGTAGGTTAGATTAGGTAGGTGCCCCCAGTATAGGTTAGATAGGTAGGTGCCCCCCAGCATAGGTTAGATTAGGTAGGTGCCCCTCAGTATAGGTTAGATAGGTAGCTGCCCCCCAGTATAGGTTAGATGGGTAGCTGCCCCCCAGTATAGGTTAGATTAGGTAGGTGCCCCCCAGTATAGGTTAGATTAGGTAGCTGCCCCCCAGTATAGGTTAGATTAGGTAGCTGCCCCCCAGTATAGGTTACATTAGGTAGCTGCCCCCCAGCGTAGGTTAGATTAGGTAGGTGCCCCCCAGTATAGGTTAGATAGGTAGGTGCCCCCCAGCGTAGGTTAGATTAGGTAGCTGCCCCCCAGTATAGGTTAGATTAGGTAGCTGCCCCCCAGCGTAGGTTAGATTAGGTAGCTGCCCCCCAGTATAGGTTAGATTAGGTAGCTGCCCCCCAGCGTAGGTTAGATTAGGTAGCTGCCCCCCAGTGTAGGTTAGATTAGGTAGGTGCCCCCCAGCGTAGGTTAGATTAAGTAGGTGCCCCCCAGTGTAGGTTAGATTAGGTAGGTGCCCCCCAGGGTAGGTTAGATTAGGTAGCATCCCCCTAGTATAGGTTAGATTAGGTAGCTGGTCCCCAGCGTAGGTTAGATTAGGTAGCTGCCCTCAGGATAGGTTAAATAGGTAGCTACCCCCAGCGTAGGTTAGATTAAGTAGGTGCCCCCCAGTGTAGGTTAGATTAGGTAGGTGCCCCCCAGTGTAGGTTAGATTAGGTATCTGCCCCCTAGTATAGGTTAGATTAGGTAGTTGGTCCCCAGCGTAGGTTAGATTAGGTAGTTGCCCCCCAGGATAGGTTAGATAGGTAGCTACCCCCCAGTGTAGGTTAGATTAGGTAGCTGCCCCCCAGCGTAGGTTAGATTAGGTAGGTGCCCCCCAGGGTAGGTTAGATAGGTAGCTGTCCCCCATAATGGAGGGGGGAGCCGGAGCCGCGGGGAGGGCAGCCCGACCTCTCCTGGGCCGCCCTCCGTGCTCCCCCCTCAGATGCAGAGCGCAGCAGCAGCCAGGGAGGGACGGCTGTATACTACATACCTTCCTGCGTTCCAAGCGCTGCTCTCTCACCGCCGGTCTCTTCCTCTCTGCCGCCTATACGATGATACACACGCTGGTTCCTGTTTAGCCGGAACCAGCGTGTGTATCATCGTATAGGCGGCAGAGAGGAAGAGACCGGCGGCGAGAGAGCAGCGCTTGGAACGCAGGAAGGTATGTAGTATACAGCCGTCCCTCCCTGGCTGCTGCTGCACTCTGCATCTGAGGGGGGAGCACGGAGGGCGGCCCAGGAGAGGGAGGGAGAGGTCGGGCTTCCCTCCCCGTGGCTCCGGCTCCCCCCTCCATTTCAGCGCCCACCTCCCAACAGCTCCCCGGGTGGCGGCACGGGCCGCACGGCCCTAAAAACGGGTCTGCAGAGAGACCCCAAGTTAAGGTAGGTAGAGAGCCCCCCCATATAGGTAGCCAGAGAGCCCCTCTGCTACAGGTACCAAGAGAGCTCCTCACCAGTCTACATAGCCATAAAGCACCCCCTCCACCACCACCAGTATAGGTAGCCCAATATGGGTAGCCATGGAACCTCAGTATAGGTAGCTAGAGAGTCCACCCAGAATAGGTAGCCATAAAGCCATCAAGTACAAGAAACCAGAGAGACCCCCAGTATATGTAGCCAGAGAGTCCTCCCCAGTATAGCTAGTCAGAGAGACCCCTACCCCCCAGTATAGGTATCCATAGAGCACCTCAATATAGATAGCCAGAGAGTCCCCCGCTCCCTTACGATTTCATTAGTAACAGTCTTTCCTGTGCTTACATGTCACATGATCACAGTGGGGCAATTACTGAAGAGAGGTGAGTTAACATCATTCCTCCCCTGTGCACTCAGCATGTGCCTGTGCTCCTCCCTTCACTACTGCACCCCGGGCTGTGATCCACCCACTAAAATGGGCTTACCAGGGAGAATGGGGGTTGAGGGGGCTACATTCTAAGGTAGTTTCAGCACCCATCCAGAACCTGCAGTTCCTGGAAAAACAGATACCAACCCCCGGAGAAGTTGAAACCACAAAAGAGATGGAAAGACCTCTAAATGCAAGACCCCCTACCAAGTAAAAACCCTAGAGAGATTCACAAGCCACAGACAGCTCAGCTTGAGAAATCTGTATGCTGGGAGAGGAAAGCCTCTGGATCCTAACGGGGCTTCCCCAGTCCTCCTCAGCTAGCCAGATCCAGCACTGGGACCCTCGCACAAGCAGCCACAATAATATTGACATTTGCTTGCACAGTAGAGCGGACCAGATCGGGCTCTGCTATTTCTGCCAGAGCCCGAGCAGAAAGCTGCAAGTGAGCCTGTGTGCAGTGGTGACAAGCACCAACAAGTGGACTTTCGGTGAAGCCAGCGCTGCATCACCTCTACTGAGGAGGATGCGGGAAGCCTCTTTAGGATCCAGGGGCACTTTTTCCCCTTCAGGATAACTTAATGGATTTATCTGGCCTAATCTCTAGTAGGGATGAGCAGACACATTTTTAAAGTTCAGTCTCATGGCTAATTGGCGCATTGTCGATTGTCTAACTTTTTTGCAGAATCACTGTGCATTGTGCTTTAAAGGAGTTCTTTCGCGAAAAAAGTAGGCAGTTAAAAAATGTGACAGATGACAGATTTTGGGCCAGTCCATCTTTTTAAGGGGGATTCTCAGGGCTTTCTTTGTTTTCAACAGCATTTCCTGAACAACAGTTGCAAAATCTAACTGACATAATAGTGTGCAAGTGATTAGGGAGGCCGGCTGGTATCTTGCTATTTTGGCAGTTAAACTGCTGTTCAGGAAATGCTGTTGAAAACAAAGAAAGCCCTGAGAATCCCCCTTAAAAAGATGGACTGGCCCAAAACCTGTCATCTGTCACATTTTTTAACTGCCTACTTTTTTTTGCAAAAGAACCCCTTTAACATTTGCTTTTCACATTCTCACTAATTGGCCGACAGTTTTGGGGCAAAACTGCATTGATGTCAATGGTGTCAACTTTAGTGGTTAATAGCAAAGTCCAATACATGCTATAATCACAAGATTTGATAGGTATGTGAAGGAGAATAGTGGGAACAAGGGGAAAAATTCAAAAGTTTTTGAAAAAAAAAATCAATTTTAAAGATACGACTTTTTTTTAAATGCGATTAAATGCGAGATAGTATATCTACCCATCCATACTGAATTTACATTTATCCCCAAAAACAGCAGTGAATTTATTTTGCTTTGCTAGGGAATCACTGTACAGCCGCAGTACTGCTCTATAAGGACCCCTGGCAAATAAACCTAATTGCATCAAAAAATAAATTTAAAAAATGATGTGCGGTGCCCCTCCAATGCCGAACACTTTAATTCCAGGGCAGGAGACTTGGGTGCAGCAGTGAGTAACTTCAGCGCTGTCAGAAGACCGAGCTGAAGTTACTTATAAAACACTATAAGTCAGCCTCCAGCAATTGCTGGAAGCTGAGTTATTTCATTCCCCACTATCCATGGCAGCCTGGAGAGGGAATAGTATTTAACGTAGATGGGAATTTGTGCAGGAGCAGGATCAACCATACTGGCTGTATCCTGCGCCCAAGTCCCCTGCACTGATTCCTCTCGTATGCCTCCAACGACTCTTTAACCCCTTGTCACACATGCAGGCCGGTATAGCCAAGATTCAAAACCAAAACAGTGTGGGGATGCGCTCCAGGGGCTTGATTCACTATACCGTGATAATTCGTAGGACGGCTGCGCAAGCGTTGTCGTGCACAATCGGGAATTTTCTCACACAAATGCACGTGGAAATTTGCAAAAATGCGTGCGTGCCCGTGCTATGAGTTATCAAGCCCCTTGAGCCATACCAGCCCACATGGTCCATGATATGGAAGAGAGGGGTGGAAAAGCTTTCTCCTCTCCTCAAAGCCCTTGTGTAATCCATGGACAAGGGGCTCATCCTCAGCTCCGGTGCCCAGGAGAAGTATCCCCAGCTCCAGTGCCCAGGAGCAGGTGGGGGAAATACCTGCACGCCTTGTGTGTAAGTCCTTATGGGGGGTTCATGGTGACATCTAGAGGTCCCTTTAACCTCTTGACGACCAGCTAACGCCGATTGGCGTAAACTGGTCGTCTGCGGGTTACCATGGAAACTTTCCATGTCAGTTCACAGAGTGTGTCTCCGTGAACAGCCGGAGAGCCGCCGATCACGGCTTGTCGGCAAAATGTAAACAGGCGGGGAAGAAATCCCCGCTGTTTACATCATACGGCACTGCTGCGCAACAGCGCCGTAAGGCAGATCGGCGATCCCCGGCCTCTGATTGGCCGGGGATCACCAGCATATGATAGGCTGAAGCCTATCCTTCAATGCGCAGGACGGAAAACCGTCCTGCGCAGCAGCTCACAGGGGGAGGGAGAGGGAGGGAGCGGGAGAGACGGCGGAGAATGCTGCGGAGGGGGGCTTTGAAGAGCCCCCCCCCCCCCGCTAAGCAACTGCAGCCGGCGGCGATCAGACCCCCCCAGCAGGACATCCCCCTAGTGGGGAAAAAAGGGGGGTAGTCTGATTGCCCTGCTGCACTCCTGATCGGTGCTGCGGGCTGTAAAGCCCATGCAGCACCGATCAGTGAAAAATCCCCTGGTCGGCAAGTGGTTAACAAGGGGACCTCCAGATGCCCGCCCACTCAGGTATAATGGGTATAGGGGTACTAAGGTACCTGTTTGACCATTTCCAAAAAGGGTTAAAGTGAAATAAAAATGTAAGTGAAAGAGCAATGCAGCCTCACTCACCTCCTCAGAACACTGCACGCTGCAAGCGGCTCACAATACTTGCTGCTCTGCTCCGACAGCGACTTACAATCAAGCTCCACTCTTCCTGTGGCAGGTGGGGATGCTCGCGGTGGGTTGTATTTTAGTTACTCGAGTATATGACTCGAGTTTAAACCGAGACCCCAACTTTTGGGCCACTTTTTTGGGCCCAAAAACTCGGTTTATACTCGAGTATATACGGTATGTTTTTTACCCCCTCATTCTGCTAAGTTTCATTTGATTCTGTACAGATGTTATTGCATTAAAATGCTGATAATGAAGAAAATGGTAAGTGTGATGTACTGATGCTTGACCCTACTTCAGGTTCATAAGATTAGCATCACACTATTCAGTGAGACTTTTGGGTAACTTCTAAAAGAAGATGACACCTGGTTAACCTTCCATAAACCTCAGGGTTGACCTCATCTGATCTCAGCTGGTTAAATATCTTATTGCAATCTTTTTGACTTCCCCGGACTATCCAGGGTAAAGCTATGCATGCTGATGAATGTGATACACAGGGATCCAGCAACACACAAGAAGAAATATGCTAGACTTTGAACAGGAACCTCATATGAGATGTTTTATAAGAAGCGTTGTCAGGGAAACACTTGTCAAAGGAGCAACGACACACAATATTTTTTTTCTCATAAACCCCATTGATGCTACAAAATGTCCTGGTGTTTGTTATTTGGATATATATATATATATATATGTATATATATATATATATATATATATATATATATATATATATATATATATATATATATATATATATATATACAGTGGTGTGAAAAACTATTTGCCCCCTTCCTGATTTCTTATTATTTTGCATGTTTGTCACACTTAAATGTTTTTGCTCATCAAAAACCGTTAACTATTAGGCAAAGATAACATAATTGAACACAATATGCAGTTTTAAATGATGTTTTTTTATTATTTAGTAAGAAAAAAAAACTCAAAACCTACATGGAGCTGTGTGAAAAAGAAATTGCCCCCTGAACCTAATAACTGGTTGGGCCACCCTTAGCAGCAATAACTGCAATCAAGCGTTTGCGATAACTTGAAACGAGTCTTTTACAGCGCTCTGGAGGAATTTTGGCCCACTCATCTTTGCAGAATTGTTGTAATTCAGCTTTATTTGACGGGTTTTCTAGCATTAACCGCCTTTTTAACGTCATGCCACAACATCTCAATAGGATTCAGGTCAGGACTTTGACTAGGCCACTCCAAAGTCTTCATTTTGTTTTTCTTCAGCCATTCAGAGGTGGATTTGCTGGTGTGTTTTGGGTCATTGTCCTGCTGCAGCACCCAAGATCACTTCAGCTTGAGTTGACAAACAGAAGGCCGGACATACTCCTTCAGGATTTTTTGGTAGACAGTAGAATTCAAGGTTCCATCTATCACAGCAAGCCTTCCAGGTCCTGAAGCAGCAAAACAACCCCAGACCATCACACTACCACCACCATATTTTACTGTTGGTATGATGTTCTTTTGCTGAAATGCTGTGTTACTTCTACGCCAGATGTAACGGGACACGCACCTTCCAAAAAGTTCAACTTTTGTCTCGTCGGTCCATAAGGTATTTTCCCAAAAGTCTTGGCAATCATTGAGATGTTTTTTAGCAAAATTGAGACGAGCCTTAATGTTCTTTTTGCTTAAAAGTGGTTTGCGCCTTGGATATCTGCCATGCAGGCCGTTTTTGCCCAGTCTCTTTCTTATAGTGGAGTCATGAACACTGACCTTAATTGAGGCAAGTGAGGCCTGCAGTTCTTTAGATGTTGTCCTGGGGTCTTTTGTGGCCTCTCGGATGAGTTTTCTCTGCGCTCTTGGGGTAATATTGGTCGGCCGGCCACTCCTGGGAATGTTCATCACTGTTCCATGTTTTTGCCATTTGTGGATAATGGCTCTCACTGTGGTTCGCTGGAGTCCCAAAGCTTTAGAAATGGCTTTATAACCTTTTCCAGACTGATAGATCTCAATTACAGTACTTTTGTTCTCATTTGTTCCTGAATTTCTTTGGATCTTGGCATGATGTCTAGCTTTTGAGGTGCTTTTGGTCTACTTCTCTGTGTCAGATAGCTCCTATTTAAGTGATTTCTTGATTGAAACAGGTGTGGCAGTAATCAGGCCTGGGGGTGACTACAGAAATTGAACTCGGGTGTGATAAACCACAGTTAAGTTATTTTTTAACAAGGGGGGGGCAATCACTTTTTCACACAGTGCCATGTAGATTTGGAGTTTTTTTTCTCACTAAATAATAAAAACCATCATTTAAAACTGCATTTTGTGTTCAATTATGTTATCTTTGACTAATAGTTAATGGTTTTTGATGAGTAGAAACATTTAAGTGTGACAAACATGCAAAAGAATAAGGAATCAGGAAGGGGGCAAATAGTTTTTCACACCACTGTATATATATATATATATATATATATATATATATATATATATTATATATCAGGGTCTTGGTTATCCAGCGCCAATGGGGATCAGCTGATGACAGATAAGTGTGCTTTCTGGTTGCTTCAGACTCAGCGCTAAAAATAGGCCTAGCTAATATAGTACTTTACCCCATTACCCCACTATGTCTAAATACCATGAACTCTGTATTAAATGTTAAAATACAGTAACTGAAAGTATATTAACTGTGAGAGAGCCATAGAACCCAGTCTTTAAGCACAGCAGAGCCCGGCCACAAACAGCCTAAGAAGTTGGCCGCACCACTGTGTGTACTGCTGCCAGCATTTTATGCCAGTTGGTTGAGACTTCTAAGGGACAGTTAAGTGACGAAACAATGTACTCTGTACAGCACTGCAGAATATGTCGACGCTATATAAATAGTGGTGGCAGACAGACAGTGATCAGCAGCAGTCAGCAGATACAGCGCATACATTCAGAAAGAGGAATGCGGTAATTTTACGAACATCTAACTTTCACCTGTTCTCATATAGGCACCTCCCTCTTAACCCTCTGCACCAATAAATAGTCGCTGGGGAAGTTTCTGTGCCCAAATTTCCAGCTATATTGATTAATCGGGGCTACTAACACAGGCACCCATGGCAGAGCCAAGACTTTTACAATGCCCAAAGTAGCTACTTCGATTGCAGGCTCCTCTACCTCCTCTGCAACAAGCATTTCAACCAAAATCCTGGCTACACATGCAGCAATTTCATACAACAATCAATGGGCAATTGTAACGAGTGCAGCTACGGCGGACTGCACCACCGCCGCAGCTGCCTCCGTGCCCCTGCCCGTCCCTCCGGCCTCTAGGACGCCGAGGACTGGACTGTCTTTTCTCAATAAGGTCACTGTGTCGCGCGGGCGCGCGCACAGACAGGACCTTTATGCTAGGAGGAGGCTCGTCAGCTGACGTCAGAGGAGCCTCACGGCGCCCCGGATTGGCTGACTGCAGGGGGTGTGCCAGTGAGGTCTCCTCTGCTTCTTAAGTCTCCGGGCTTCAGTCTGGCGCTGTCTACTGTCGTGAATACTTTTGTGTTAGCGCTCAGACCTTAGACTAGATCCCAGGTGTTGAAACCAAGGACATCACACCTAGACTAGGATATTGCTATATTGTTATTGATTATTTGTATATGATTCTGGCTATACTCTAACCTTGCATCTGCTCATTGATTCTGTACTTCTGCCTATCTGACTAGTTGCTGAACCTCTGCCTGATTACCCGTTATCCTCCTGCCTCTCGATTCTGTACTGATACTGTCCTCTCTATTGCCAAACTTTGCCTGTCTGACCACTCTGTCCTCACCAGTGGGCCTGGCCTCTGGTGAGGGATTTTTAGTGTAGAAACACCTGCTCCTCAGGTGTCCACTAGGCTGCAGTGCAGTCTTAATCACCTGCTCCTCAGGTGATCATTAGTTGCAGTATTGTTTGTAACACCTGCTCCTCAGGTGTCCTCTAGGCTGCAGTACAGTCTTAATCACCTGCTCCTCAGGTGATCAACGCTGTTTTTTAGGGGTAGCTAAAGGTTCCATGCTAAGTGATTCAGGCGTACCCCTAAAGAACAATTATTTGCTTCTTCTGTGTGCTATTGCCTGGGGGAATCGAGTCTATTCCACCCAGGCCTTTGTAGACTCGGGTTCTACTGTGAATGTGATGGCTTATGACTTTGCCGTCAAGTTTGGGTTTCCCATCCTTTCCGGGAAACGTCAGGTGGTTATTGCCGCTATGGATGGTTCACTATTGCAGGTGAAACAACCACTCGCTCTGACTCCTGTAGTGTCGTGTCGAATGGGAGTGTTACATGAGGAGCAAATTCGGTTCCTGGTGCTTAAAAAGTCTACCTCCACGATAATTCTTGGTATGCCGTGGCTGGAAAAGCATTCACCTCAAATTAATTGGAGGTCTGGACAGTTGTCAAGCTGATCATCCTCTTGTCACAAGATTTGTTTGAAGAGGATCACTAAAGGCACTCCCGAGATACAGGTGGAGGGATGCTCTTCACAGTCCCCTAAGGCCTCAGAGGTTGAGTCCTGCAGGAAGGGGGCGTCTGTTTTGAGTCCATTTCAGCAGGTGGTTCCAAAGGAGAAACCAGATAGGACTCTATTTGTACCACCTCACTTCAGACCTAAGAATCTGCATGTTTGTCATGCTCAGGGAAGTGCCGGTCACTCTGGAAATTGTCCTGTCTATACCAGGAGTAGGTCATACAGACGGGCTCCTGTAGTTACTAGGCGGCCATTTCCAATATCTGAGCAGCCTTGGCTCCCAAGGAGCTTAAGAAAAACCGCGATGACTCAGAAAAGTCGGACTGATAAGGATAGGCCTGTGTTACATGTGAGTCCCTCAGTTCACTCGCCTGTGATAAGGCATGTTGAACCAGAGCATGATATAATACAGTCTGCCACCTCGGTGTGCATCCTCCCTGAGAAAGGGCTCCCGCTGGTGGCAGAGAGTCAGGGACCTTGGATCCCTGCTTTAGACTCATTTCAGCAGGACAGAAAAAGGTCTGAGGTATGGGGGGGTGGTACCTGGTGACATAGTATGGGCTCTGCCCTCCAGAATGAAAAAGGCTAGATCTTCCCTGGTGTCTCGGGGGTAGATCTATTGTTCGGGGGGATCCCTCTCCCTCCCACCCTGTGAGGGTTGATATAAAGGAGGAGAGTTGTGGCGGTTCGGTTAGGTCGTGTCCGGAGTCCACTCCTAAAGGGGGGGGGGTACTGTAACGAGTGCAGCTGCGGCGGACTGCACCACCGCCGCAGCTGCCTCCGTGCCCCTGCCCATCCCTCCGGCGTCGAGGACGCCGAGGACGGGACTGTCTTTTCTCAATAAGGTCGCACAGACAGGACCTTTATGCTAGGAGGAGGCTCGTCAGCTGACCAGCTGGTCAGCTGACGTCAGAGGAGCCTCACTGCGCCCCGGATTGGCTGACTGCAGGGGGTGTGCCAGTGAGGTCTCCTCTGCTTCTTAAGCCTCCGGGCTTCAGTCTGGCGCTGTCTGCTGTCGTGAATACTTTTGTGTTAGTGCTCAGACCTTAGACTAGATCCCAGGTGTTGAAACCAAGGACTTCACACTTAGACTAGGAAATTGCTATATCGTTATTGATTATTTGTGTATGATTCTGGCTATACTCTGACCTTGCATCTGCTCATTGATTCTGTACTTCTGCCTATCTGACTAGTTGCTGAACCTCTGCCTGATTACCAGCTATCCTCTTGCCTCTCGATTCTGTACTGATACTGTCCTCTCTGTTGCCGAACGTTGCCTGTCTGACCACTCTGTCCTCACCAGTGGGCCTGGTCTCTGGTGAGGGATTCTTAGTGTAGAAACGCCTGCTCCTCAGGTGTCCACTAGGCTGTGGTACAGTCTTAATCACCTCCTTCTCAGGTGATCATTAGTTGCAGTATTGTTTGTAACACCTGCTTTTCAGGTGTCCTCTAGGCTGCAGTGCAGTTTTAATCACCTGCTCCTCAGGTGATCATTAGTTGCAGTATTGTTTGTAACACCTGCTCCTCAGGTGTCCTCTAGGCTGCAGTGCAGTCTTAATCACCTGCTCCTCAGGTGATCATCCGTTGCAGTATGGTTTGTAACACCTGCTCCCTAGATAGTCCCTAGGTTGCAGTACAGTCTGAATCACCCGCTCCTTGGGAGATTCTATCTCCACAGTATCTGCATCTCCAGCTTGCTGGGGCTTGTACTCTTGTACGTACTGATAGGACCTCACCAGTCCCTCTGGTGAGGTCTCGCCAAACTATTAGTTACTGTTCTCTATTACGGTTTCTGTAACTGATAGTACCTTGCCAACTCCTCTAGGAAGGTCTAGCCAAGTTATACAGTTACCGTATCTGATAGTACGTAGCCATCCCCTCTGGAAGGTCTGGCCGTACTTATCAGTGCTCGCGCAGCTAGTGCCCACCAGCACTTCTGGAGAGGCCTAGCCTTATTGGTTCTGAGGCTCATCAGCTCCACTGATGAGCACTCGTTATTTATTCGTCAGTAGTCCCTAGCCAGCTCCTCTGGTAAGGACTAGTTAGCCTATTTTCTGTATTCTCTCTATCAGTACCTTCTCCAGTCCTCTGGGAAGGTCTGTTCAAAGCTGTACAGTCAGTGTACTGATAGTACCTTACCAGCCCCTCTGGTAAGGCCTTGCAAACTAGTTACGGTTGCACCAAGCACTTCACTCATATCATCCTTGAAGTTATACTAGTATTATTGGTGATTCTGCAGATCACCACATAATCAGATATAGCGTCTGCATTGTTGGTGATTCTGCAGATCACCATATGATCAGACATCTGAGTTGCTACACCCAACCGTTACAGCAATATATCCTACTGACAGCTATGTAGAAAGTCAACAGGTTTGAGAAGATAATAAATAAATATAATAAATAAATATGAGTTTAGATTTATCCATGAGGTTGTTGCATGTAGCTATGAAATATCCATTGTGGAATAACAATCTCTGGTTATCATGATGGCGAGAGTTCAATCACTGTTTCTGGCTAAGAATGGTCACAGCAGTTCAAAGAAGGCAGAATACTGTATATACTTGTAGGACCGGCCTCAGTAATATTGCTGTTATGTGTAAGTGTTAAATGTCAGCTGGAGTCGTGAGGCTGTATCTTCTGTCTCTGGGTCACATCACCCACTAAATGACGGAAATATGATTTATCTGGAAATCCCTAAGGCTTAAATATTCCACATAACAAACCCTACATCTGTAACAGGATGGCTAGGGGCAAGACCTGATTAAATAGACCTGTAAGAAAGTTATCTCACAAGATTTATATGATTTTCAAGGAACCGTTTAATGAAAAAAAATATAAAATAAGAAACTATATGCATAATATTATACAGATCAATGGAAATCTGTGAAATAAATATGGAGGTAGACATTGCTGAATCCTTTTTAACCATGCTAGTTTCCTGGTTATCATGCTGATGTGAGTTAAGGTGGTCACACACGATACAATAAAATGATCCGATTTTACGGCAATTCGATAAAAACGAGCGGATATCCCGAAAAAAACACAAAAGCTTTTTTTTCATTCGACTGAAAAATCCGATCGGATTTCCTGTTTTCTTCGATTTTTATCGATCCGTAATGCCAGATATTTTTCTTCAATCTTTCTAAAGATTGTGTGGTGTGTGGTAGATTGCCAATTTATTAATATACACACCCTAGCAATTTTCTCAGAGTTTCCAATCATTTTTGTCATAATTGGGGAAAAAATTCAACATAGGTGTATGGTACATTGGTCATATTTTGAAATTTTACAAATGTTACAATCAGTCAGAAAAATTGATTGCAATTCTTAAATTGAATAGATATTTAAAAAATTGTATGGTGTGTGGCCACCTTTACTGTCCTGGAACAAGTAACTGTGTGCAAAACTCCACTCAGGATCATGACATCACTGGGTGCTCTATAACCCCTCCTCCTTGTTCCTATAGCAGAGGCCAGCCATCTTAGTAGATCTAGGCGAAAAGTGTGTTTAACATCAATAGCAAAACATATGTGAGCAACTATAGGGATATCATGTGTATATAGTCTACATAGTGTGTTTATAACTCATTACTGGCAATACTATTCAGTCACAATAAACACATGACACACTATTACTTCTTGCATCCCCTTACCGAGTCAGTCACAGTTTTTGTTTTTTACATATGTATAGATAGAAAGAAGATAGATGACTAGTGCAACTTCTAGATTTACTCGTCTACTGTTAACCTCTATTCTTCTGTCACCACAAGTTTTCTTTAATACTAAATACATTATTAGCAATATAAGTGGAAAGATGTAAACAACAGTATCGTTGTCTTAGTAACCTTCTTAAACAACAATAACAATAACATTTCTACAGCGCTTTTCTCCCAAAACACAATTTCCCGCAAAGTATTTTTTTTTCATCTCAGCTAAGATAGGGACAATAAAATCAGAAATCACCATTAAGTAATTTGTTCTGCAGATTTTGGCTATGGAAGAAAAGAGTTAATATTTTCTTCCGGTACAAAATATGTTGTTTCATTGCTTCACCAATATATCAGTGCCAACGTGATTTATGAATCTCATAACTGACCACAAGACCTCTATGAGGGACATAAAAGCAATGCTATTTATCGCTAAACAAATACAGGCTTCTACAACAAAAAGATGAAATTTTAATATTCTCTTCATAAAAACTTAGGCCAAAGTTATCTCTACAAACACCGCTTCATTAAAAGTGTAGTATTTGTAATAGATGAGCAAAGCTGTTATGTAGCAAGCAGAATAAACCCTTCCATGGCTGGCTTTGGAAATAAGTCATTTACGCAGAAGACTAGCTACAAAACATAGGGTCCTCATGCACATTTCAACAGGCCCAACTCAATACTCACTTAAACAAAGCTTTAACGTGAACCCGAGGTGAGTGTGAAATGGAGGCTGCCATGTTTATGTCCTTTTAAACAATACCAATTGCCTGGCAGCCCTGCTGATTTATTTGGTTGTAGTAGTGTCTGAAGTACACCAGAAACGAGCATGAAGATACTCTTGTCAGATCTGATAATAATGTCAGAAACACCTGATCTGCTGCATGCTTGTTCAGAGTCTATGGCTAAAAGTATTAGGGGCAGAGAATCAGCAGGACAGCCAAGCAACAGGTATAATTGCTTTAAAGAAAATAAATATGTCAGCCTCCACATCATTCTCACCTCGAGTTCACTTTAATTGATCTCCTCAACTTGTTGATATGCAACCTAATCAATTTAGAAGAAATTTATATTTATAAGTGCTAATACGCACCAAAAGAGCTTCTGAGTGTTTTAAAAAACAATAATGATTTGAAAAGTGCTTGGCTACTGTATTTATATTAGCTAGTGCACACCAAAGCGATGTGATTTTTTCCCAATTGCAAATGTTGGTCCTGCAGCATTTTGTGGGCGATTGAGGTTCAATGCTAAGTATATGAAAATGTAAAAATCGCTTTAACAAGCGCTGCACGTATCGATTTTCCTAGCTTTTTTTTTCAAAAGCTGATCACTTCCAGGTCAAAGTGTACCTCCTGCTAAACGCAATCTTTCCAGAAATCACTTGACACTAAATTAAAATTGCTAGGCAAATGCCAAGAATCGGTAGTGAAAATCGCTGCTAAAAGAGCTAAGCCATTGTGCTGAGGCTTAGCGATTTTAGGTAGGCACTAAGCGTAAAGCTACGTACACACATACGACGAACAAACTTTTAATTGATGAAAGAACAACCTAAGTAAAGTTCACTTTTAAAGGTGTGTAACGATCTGATTGTTACAACGAACGCTTGCGCATAAAAATGAAAAGTTCCATGGAGAAATAGCGAAATGCGCATGTCAAGCCTAGTATGAACGACCGTTTTCCAATGATGTAATACTTTTGCAAATGATCGTCATTGGAAAAAATCCGCCAAGCTAGATCATTAGTTTGTAACGATCTAGCTCGTCCGTCGTTAGACTTAATGGTCGTTGGCTGCTTTTTTTTAAACTATCGTCTTTTAAAATGATTGGGGAACGATCGTTTCAAACGACTATAGTTGCATGTGTGTACGCACCTTTTGGCTGCCTAAAGGGATTAAACACAGGGCTTTCAAACCATGTCCTCAAGTACCACCAACAGTGCATGTTTTGTGGAAATCCAAAGAGATAGTTAATCAGCTTTGCTGAGACACTCACTCAATTACCACACCTATGAATGATGGTGGTTTTCTGCAAAACAATTACTGTTGGTGGTACTTGAAGACAAGGTTAGGAAGCCTGAATTAAAGAACCATTAAAATGTAAAACTTAAAGAGGAACTGAAGTGAGAGTGATAAGGTGGCTGCCATATTTATCTCCTTTTAAACAATACCAGTTGCCTGGCTGTCCTGCAGATCTATTTGGCTTCAATAGTGTCTGAATCACACCAGAAACAAGCATGCAGCTAATCTTGTCAGATCTGACAATAATGCCAGAAACACCTGATATGCTGCATGCTTGTTCAGGGGCTATGGCTAAAAGTATTAGTGTTATGATCATGTCTGCAGCGTTTACTGCTGGCTGCAGTGGTATTGTAACCCTAGCAGTTCTGATGTCATTACATGCATTTTCTTGCATAGTTTGGTTTGCACTTAAACTAGTTGCTGATTCCATCTGCAGTCACTCTGAAATTAATGACAGTTTAACATGCTCTTGTGTAAACAAACATTGTCTGCTGCAGTGGAGGGGCAGTCCCTTTCCTGCAGGCTGCATATCATTGTCTGCCTTTTCCTGCTATCAGCCTGTGATTAATTACCATTCACTTGTGTGGGAATCTGCAGGTCTGCTCCCATTGGATGACCTCAGTATAAAGAACTGCTTCCTGCAATGTCTCATGGGCTATCATAGTCTCAGACTCTATCTGTTACTCTGCTCGTGCCCCACCTCGTTCCTGGTCCGTG
Source organism: Hyperolius riggenbachi (assembly GCF_040937935.1). NCBI lineage: Eukaryota > Metazoa > Chordata > Amphibia > Anura > Hyperoliidae > Hyperolius > Hyperolius riggenbachi. The sequence continues at coordinate 503,689,815 of NC_090646.1, forward strand.
TGGACTGCGCTGACTCCTGCGAAGGGGTCAGCGAGTCCTCCTAGTTCTGCTCTTGTTCTAGAAGTTGTTACTTGCTTGTCTTGTGTCATATATTGGTTCATCGCCAATATATACGCATACTTGCGCATTTTGTTATTTTCCTTGTATCCGTGTTACGTTGATATGTCAGTGTTGCTGATATATACGTACACGAACTGTTTATTTCCTGTGTTCAGTTAGTCAGTTTTCCAGCACGTTTTGGTAGTTTGCGCGTATCGTGAACACCCGTGCTGAGCTAGTTATCCTGTTCCTGGTCCTGTTTGTGGATTGCGTTCATCTCTGCGAAGAGATAGCGAATCCTTCTGAGTCCTGTTCCCTGTATTACTCCAGTCCTAGTCAGCGTTCCTGCTTATGTCATATATCGGTTCATTGCCGATATATACATATGTTAGTCAGACCTTATAAATAGTTTCATTGATAGCTGTAATTGTAATACGCTAGGAAAACATACTTATTGTATATTTATCTGTGTTACGTTCATCTATCTCGATCCTGCTATTTCCTGTCTCTCCTGTCTTTGTGAGGCACGCCATCGCCGCAACGCATTGGCTGCCTCATTCCAGTCTGTCTGGTTTTGGACGCTTGCTGTCGCTAAGTAATCGCTAGCTAGCAAGCGTTCATTCTGTCTACCTGTCCTGATCTCCTCAGTCCTGGTTTATGCGCTCAGCGCTACTTTGCGCTGAGACGTTATTACGAAAGTGTTTGTGGCTGTTCGGATCTGCACCGGCTCTGTGCACCACAATCTCCTATTGGAGTCATTCCTCTCCTCCACTAAACTGGGGATATCCTGATCCCTTGTGCTGGTGTGTGTATCTCCTTCACGTCAGCTTATGTGTTGTATGCTGACTGTGGAGATTACACCTCCAAGCGTGACATTATGATAGCCCCATTACCAATCCCTATTGTGGGGGGAATTTTCAGAAATTATGACACTGTTTGTCAGGGGTCCTGCTCCTTTAAAAAATTTGAAAAGCTTGGTCCTGAAGTTACAGACAAATTTATATCAGAATTGGTTAAAGTTCTGGCCAATCCCGACTTTCGGGCTTCTGCAATTTCTACCTGGTCTGATTGGATTGTTTGTGCTCTTTTTAAGGGCAAACTTTTTGATTGGGCAATCGATGTCTTAGATCACACTCAGTTTAGACAACTAAAGTCCTTTGCAATTTATAGCTTTTGTAATTCACAATTGGTTGCGCATAGATCCATTGCCTTTTCCTCTTAATGAACTCCTGGCAGCAGGCCAATCAGCTGCTCCTTCAATTGCTTGCAAGAATGAGCAGCAAGCAGAAAGTGTTACTGATAATTTTCCTGCAGCTTTGAATAAATCACCAAAAACCGCAAGGTCAAAGGCAAAACGCAAACGTTCTAAGAAACGTGTCCAATCTGCAGAATCGTTATGTTTAGCGACTGCGCATCAGACCTGCAATGAGATTCTGCCATTAACAGATAATGAAATGCAATTGTCTTTCAGGGGAGTTAAATGGACTTATGAAACTACTAATGAACTTTCATCACTGGCTAGGGAAAATAAAGATTTTTGTTTAAAAGAATTATCTGAGTATGATTATGAGGATATATTACAGAGTATTGAACAAATCAATCTATTCGTGCAGCAAGAAAAATTTGCATACACTACAGTCCAACACTTGCTACAGGTATTGGAAATCCTTAGGAATAAGAAATCTGCCAATCGCCTGTTAAATAATCCAATGTATGTTTCTGCCAAAACCACATTTGCAAACTGTGATCTGCCTGTTAAGTATGCTTGGAATCCTCCATTTGAGAAAGGAGAGATGGAAGCTCTGGTCGATGAATGGAAGAATGATTCAAGTTCATTTTGTCAATTTTACAGTGCAAAAAGTGAATTAGTATTGAATGCATGCATTAAGTCTGCCTATAACCTAATAAAAACTGGTGTGTGTGGGTATGACCTTGTGGCTCCATTGATCGATGTGTGGAAAATGATTTTGGACGATTTTTATGCGATTCAATCAGTTGATACCAGGGAAGACACACTGTCAATTGGAGACTGTCCCACTTCTCCAGTTACTGAGTCCCTGCCATGTCTTGTGAATGTTCCTGTAACTCCACCCTGTACCATGGATAACTCAGTGTTACTTCCCAGTAAAACAAAAGCCACTGATACTTTCTTAACTTTGCCCTGCACAAATTTCTCAGCAGAGAATCCAGAGGTCCTGCTGACTTCTGAGTCCAGCCTAGCCAGTACTCATGAGTCTTTGTTCAGTGAAACAGACACCAGAAAAATCTTGCCTGTCTCTGCAAACATTTCTGCAGAAATTACCTGTGTTAATAAAGTTCAACTCCTGTCTGATGCAGCAGATGCCAATAGATGCACTACATCAGTTTCTGAGTCCCAGCAATCCTGTCCAGAAACCTCAGAACCCCAGCATCTGAATTTTCCAATTTCACAATTGAATGGTGATTCAGATGCGCAAACATCGTGTTTTGATCTTCCTGTTTCTACACCTCACTCTAGTTTCATGAATAACTCAGAGCGTATGCTATGTGAATCCGAAATCGCAGAATTATTACCGTGTTCAGAAAATGTTCCAGTGAACTTGCCCTGTACCATGAATTGTGCAGTAGATCTCTCCAATGAAACTCAGGTCACAGAATCATTATGCTGTCCAGCAGGTGCTTCCATGGTTTTGCCCTGCAATATGGACTGTTCAGTGATCCTGTCCAGTGAAGCTGTGGTCACAGAGTCTTGTGCTTCACCCAGTACTTTGGATACTTCAAACCCTCTAGCAAAAGACTCTGAGGCACTGCTTACCTCAGTGGGTGTTGCAGCAATATTCACTTGTTTAGCAGCTGTCTTAGAATTAAAGTCCACTCTAAATAAACTTGATGAATCTTTGTCTAAGGAAGCAGAAGCCATTGAAATATTGTCCTCGTCAGCAAGTGTGTTAGATACCTTGCCCTGTACACAGTCTGATTTAACCAATGTTGTTGAGTCCCTCTCCAGTGTTGTAACAGCCGAGGAACTCCAGCCCTGTCCTCTGAATGTTTTAAAGGTCTTGCCCTGTAACATGGATAATTCTGACTCGCTGGAAAAAATAATAGAAATCTCAGAATTTCAGTCCGGGTTAATGAGTGTTTCTGAAACCCAGCCCTGTATCCTGGAAAATTCTGGTTCTCTGGCCGGTGTGGCAGAAGTTCCAGTGTCCCCTTTCTGTCCAGTGAGTTACTCAGTTTTGCCTAGTTCAGTGGGGATTGCTGCACTACTGACTTGTTTTGCAGCCCTTCATGAGCTCCAATCCAGTGTATTTGATGAGTCTCTGTCTAGTCCAGAAGAAGTTATGGGAACCCTGTCTAGTTCGGTGCATACATCAGAAGATTTGTCCTGTCTTGTAAATGCCCCTGAACATGATTTGTTAATAACCTTGCTGGAATCAGAGACATCTAAGTCTGATCCTGCATTTTTTAGTGAGAATCCAGTAACTTTGAAGTCTAGTCATGATGATTTTTTTTTGCCCAGTCCTGGTTTCGGTCCTGCCTTGACTGACTTTGAGGTTCGCAGTTCCTTGACATGCCCAAAAGTCTCTCTTGTGCCGGTGTGCCCAGATGTGCTTCGTATGCCAGAGTGCCCAAGTGTGTCTGTGTTGGCGTGCTCACACGCTTCCCTAGTGGAGACATGTTCTGATGTTGCCGGTTGGCCTGCATGCCCGGAGATGGTTCTGGTCCCTAAAAACCCTGATCTTGATGTTTGTCCTTGTGACCCTGACTCTAGAGTTGCCCTGGGTTCCATAGGGGTTCTTGATGGTTCTCCATGTGAGCCTAAGGGGCGTTCTGACCTGTGGGGATCTCTTTGGAGCTTCCAGGTGTTCTGGGAGATCTCTGAGGAAACTTGTCCTGGTACCTTGGACTGGTTCAACTGTGGGTTTTGTGTTGGTAGGGACAGTTCCGGTGGGCATTGCAAAGGCTTTGGCGTTTTTGGACAGTCCCGGGAAGGCGGTGGGTATCGCTCAGAGAGTTTCTGGTTTTTTTTTTCTGGAAGTCGTGGTTCTGATGGGTGTCACACTGAGGCTTGTAGTGCTGACAGGCATGGTTCTGTAGGTTCTGGTTCTGATGGGTCCAGTCTTGTGGGGCCTGATTCTGGAATTTGGTCTTGCCGGGCTGTCCCGGTCATCATGAATTATCAGTCAGATTGTTTCAGTTTTGAAAAGCGTCTGGTATCCGCTTTTAAGGGGGGGGGGGGGGGTTATGTTATGATCATGTCTGCAGCGTTTACTGCTGGATGCAGTGGTATTGTAACCCAAGCAGTTCTGATGTCATTACATGCATTTTCTTGCATAGTTTGGTTTGCACTTAAACTAGTTGCTGATTCCATCTGCAGTCACTCTGAAATTAATGACAGTTTAACATGCTCTTGTGTAAACAAACATTGTCTGCTGCAGTGGAGGGGCAGTCCCTTTCCTGCAGGCTGCATATCATTGTCTGCCTTTTCCTGCTATCAGCCTGTGATTAATTACCATTCACTTGTGTGGGAATCTGCAGGTCTGCTCCCATTGGATGACCTCAGTATAAAGAACTGCTTCCTGCAATGTCTCATGGGCTATCATAGTCTCAGACTCTATCTGTTACTCTGCTCGTGCCCCACCTCGTTCCTGGTCCGTGTGGACTGCGCTGACTTCTGCGAAGGGGTCAGCGAGTCCTCCTAGTTCTGCTCTTGTTCTAGAAGTTGTTACTTGCTTGTCTTGTGTCATATATTGGTTCATCGCCAATATATACGCATACTTGCACATTTTGTTATTTTCCTTGTATCCGTGTTACGTTGATATGTCAGTGTTGCTGATATATACGTACACAAACTGTTTATTTCCTGTGTTCAGTTAGTCAGTTTTCCAGCACGTTTTGGTAGTTTGCGCGTATCGTGAACACCCGTGCTGAGCTAGTTATCCTGTTCCTGGTCCTGTTTGTGGATTGCGTTCATCTCTGCGAAGAGATAGCGAATCCTTCTGAGTCCTGTTCCCTGTATTACTCCAGTCCTAGTCAGCGTTCCTGCTTATGTCATATATCGGTTCATTGCCGATATATACATATGTTAGTCAGACCTTATAAATAGTTTCATTGATAGCTGTAATTGTAATACGCTAGGAAAACATACTTATTGTATATTTATCTGTGTTACGTTCATCTATCTCGATCCTGCTATTTCCTGTCTCTCCTGTCCTGTCTTTGTGAGGCACGCCATCGCCGCAACGCATTGGCTGCCTCATTCCAGTCTGTCTGGTTTTGGATGCTTGCTGTCGCTAAGTAATCGCTAGCTAGCAAGCGTTCATTCTGTCTACCTGTCCTGATCTCCTCAGTCCTGGTTTATGCGCTCAGCGCTACTTTGCGCTGAGACGTTATTACGAAAGTGTTTGTGGCTGTTCGGATCTGCACCGGCTCTGTGCACCACAATCTCCTATTGGAGTCATTCCTCTCCTCCACTAAACTGGGGATATCCTGATCCCTTGTGCTGGTGTGTGTATCTCCTTCACGTCAGCTTATGTGTTGTATGCTGACTGTGGAGATTACACCTCCAAGCGTGACAATTAGAGGCAGAGGATCAGCAGGATATCCAGGCAACTAGTATTGCTTAAAGGGGTTCTGTGGGGGTTTCTGAAGAGAAAAACTGCCACTTACCTTGGGCTTCTATGAGCCCCATGCAGCGGTAATGTCCCACGACGTCCTGCTCCCATCCGCCGTTCCCCGCAGCCGGCACCGAGCTATTATTCGTCTGACATACAGACGAATAATGCGTGTTGCCGCGCCTCCGCTCGCGTCATCTGAGGCTTACTGCGCAGGCGCAGTACAACGGAGCATTGTACTGCGCTTGCGCAGTAAGCTTCCCATGACGCAGGCGGAAGCGAGCGGGTGCGCGGCCACTCTAGCGCAGCCGCAGTTGGATCCCATGCCGCTTAGACCGGCGGCTGGCGGCGGAGAACCGCAGATGGGAGGAGGACGGCGTGGGACATTACCGCTGCACCGGGCTGATAGAAGCCCAAGGTAAGTGTCCGCTTTTCTCTTCCACAACCCCCCACAGAACCCCTTTAAAAGAAAATAAAAATGGCAGCCTCCACATCTCTCTCACTTCATTTGCCCTTTAAAATGCATCTGTATAAAATGTACATCTGTTCAAAAGTGAAATGCACTATAAATGTATTTTTCCTGTGCTGCTGTCACTTACAGTAGGTTGTAAAAATCTGACAGGATTTAGACTGTGTACATCAATAAAGGGCGCCTGGAAAAAAGGGCACGTGGTGTAGCTGAAATTTAATGGTATTGTCAATAACCATATTTTATTGTTTCTTCTTGAAATAAAAATCTGAAAATATAATTTATAAAACACTGAAAATGAAAATATATGTAATGTATAATCGTTATAGTTATATAATATTGTGTATAACCTTCTTTTATCGTTTCTTTATATAATCAAATCTGAAAATATTGTTTATAACAATTAAAGAATAGTACATTTACATTTGTAATAACTGTAGAAAAACATTAGTAAATATTACCAACAATTTACTACAACTAAACCTAACCCTACTCTTACACAGAACCCTTCCTCTGCCTATCCCTAACCCTAATGCTGGGTACACACGGTGCCTTCCCGCACTCGATGCCCCGCTCGATTCCCGACGGCACGATTATTTCCGAGCATTTCCGATCTCGTTTCGATGATTGTTAGGTCGATACTCATGTACAGAATGCCAAATCGACCTGACGATCCATCGAAACGCAAATTGGACGTCGGAAATAATCGAGTGTCCGGGAATCGAGCGGGGCATCGAGTGCGGGAATGCACCGTGTGTACCCAGCAGTATGCTAGGTACACACCATACAATTTTCTGCTAGATTTTCTGTAAAGGGGCCCATACGCTCAGCCGATTTTTGGCCGATCAATCGATCAAAATCGATCGTTCGATTGGTTGATTGCGAATCATTTGATCAATTGACCGATTTGCGGCCAATTTCGATCGATTTCAATCGATCTGGCAGGCTGGAAAATCTAGGTCGATCTGTTGAGATATGCTTATCATTTTGCATTGGCCCTAATGGAAACCTGATGGCAAAAAAAATGCCATCAGATCGATTTTCAATCTATTGGAAATCTGTTCCTAGTAAAAAATGTTCCTAAACACATCAGATAGAACAGAAATCTATCTAATGATCTATCTGCTGCTAATCTAATGCTGGGCATACATGGTACGTTTTTGCCCATGTAATTGAGCCCCTGGCTCGATTCCAGCGCATCCCCGCTCATCCCCGCGGGCGTCCGGATCGATACCTGTTCGTCCCCGCGGACACTTCTTATCCTCTTTTCGTTTTTTACCATTGTCCTGTCCGCGGTATTGAGGCAGGAATCGATCCGGCAGGTGATCGGACACGTCAGAAATTATCAATCGAGCCATCAGCAGCTCGATTACACGGTACAAAAACGTACCGTGTATTCCCAGCATTACGAGTGCATGGCCACCTTTAGATCTACCTACCAGATAGATCATTTCCAACATGTTGGAAATTATCTATCTAACCATCTATCTGCCTAGCAAATAGGCATTGTTCTACTCAGCAGGAGATAACCAGAAGACAATGCACCAGAGATAATGACCAGTCTCTACCAGTACTTTACAGAAAATAATCTAAGAGAAAATATAGCAGAAAAATCTAACAAAAAATTGTATGGTGTGTACTATTATTATTATTATTATTATTATTATTATTATTTATTGTATTTATAAAGCGACAATATATTATGCAGTGCTGGACATTAGTTTAGGTTACAGACAATATTTAGGGGTGACATACAGCAATATGACAATACAGGAATACAAGAAAAACCTAGGCATTACTAGGCATTAGACCTCCTCTGGTGCCTAACCATAAGACTCCCCCCAGTGGTGCCTAAACCTTGAAACTCCCCTAGTAGTGCCTAACCCTAAAACTCCAATATCATTGGTCAAATTATTTTTTAAATCTATATATTTAGTTATTTGAAGCGTATTTGTATTTTCACAAGAATATCGTTTTAGTTATGAAACTATACGTAGATAGAAACAATAACTATGGTAAGTATGTTTGCAGTTACACAGTTGCAGTGAAAAGGTATGCACTGACTGCCACTATAATACAATTGTGCAGTCACACCGGTGCAGTGAAAAGGTATGCACTGACTGCTGCTATAATACAATTGTGCAGTCACTCAGGTGCAGGGAAAAGGTATGCAGTGACTGCTGCTATAATACAATTGTGCAGTCACACAGGTGCAGAGAAAAGGTATTCACTGACTGCTACTATAATACAATTGTACAGTCACACTTGTGCAGGGAAATGGTATGCACTGACTGGTGGTGGTATTGTATAATACAAAGTGCAGTCATACAGAGGCAGTGAAAGGTATGCACTGAATGTGCGGGCCTGGCACAGTACAGCAATTAGCTGGGGCCAGCTGCGACAGACAGGACTGTATATGCAGTGTCAGTGGCACACACACACACAAAAAAACACATCAGAACATTAGCTCTCAAAAAAGCTGTTTTGGGTGCTTTTCATCAACAAATATCAGCAAGGAGAAAGCTAACAGACCACCTAACGATTGCTTTCCCTATCTCTCCAATGTCTCTCCCTTCTCTCACTAATGCAGCAGCACACAGAGTAAGAACATGGCCGACACTGCTGCCTTTTATAAGAAAGGGGGGGTCCAGGAGGGAATGCAGCCTGATTGGCTGCCATGTGTCTGCTGACTATGATGTAGAGGGTCAACTCACTAAGTGTTCGTGGTTCACCGCGAACTCGAACCAGCTAAGTTCGCGCGAACAAGTTCTCTGGCGAACTGTTCAGGCCATCTCTAATAGAAAGTATATTTGCAAACGTTATTCACCAGGTGCCCATTGTAAACATTATTCACCGGGCACCCAAATTTCCTGCTTGGTGCCCGTCAAATGGTATTTAACATGAAAGTCATTAGCGGCACCCTTTTTGTTCACTTGCCTCATGCGCCCAGATTTCCTGCTTCCATTTGGACTAGTCTGTATTGTCATGGGGGATTATCAGGTTTTTCTATTTTCTAAATCACCAAATGTCTGAAAAGAAAGTAGGAAGGGCATCTTTGTATAGATCCTTTCCATGATTTGCTTTTGTCAAGAATAAAGAAGATACTGAGAATCCCCCCATAAGGAGCTGGGCTACTCCAAAATGGGTCAGATCTGTCACATTTTTACTGCCTACTGTAAGCAACAGGAACATAGAAAGAAAGTAATTTATGGTGCATTTTACTCTGTGAAGAATCTACTTCATATAAATATGTGTACACATCTATTTTCAATTTTTAAATGTTTCATATTAACGGCCCTTTAAATAAAAAATATGCTATTTAACCGATTTCCACTAAACCAGACAATCATCCAATGTCTATTAAGGCATTTGTAGAGATGGTCAATGTGATGCTTTTCAGTTGATGCAAATGTCATGTCCATTTCACACAAATGTATGCAGCTTCAAAATGGGCCAATCAAAATGATAATTAGCTTCTGCATTTGATTGAATGAATTCCAAGCCCCTTATATATTGAATTCAAATTAGCATAGCATTTGCATCTCACTAGCCATCTCTGGGCAGACAAAGAACAGTTATATTGCGCTTTTCTCCTGGTGGACTCAAAGCGCCAGAGCTGCAGCCGCTAGGACACACTCTATAGGAAGTAGCAGTGTTAGGGAGTCTTGCCCAACGTCTCCAGGCATTAGTGTTTCTGCAAAAATTATTCTCAGGGAGTAATTTGCCAATTACATTTGAATTCATACGTTTCAATTTTTTTTCTTAATGGGTTGTAAGAAATGTGCTGTAGCAGTGGGTATGTTATGTGGAAGCTTTATACATCAACATCATATCTATTTTAGCTGCCTCAAATGAATATGGACAGTAATAATACACTCAATTACTAGGCTTCAATAATAGCTTCAATGTAACTGCGCAGCAGACAATAAAAATACAAAACCCTGAGGTAGTAATTATTATGCCAAGGAGGACTGATATTCATTATGAGAAGAAATTGCTACAGGATGGTGTTAGTTGTGCTCCAACTACAGCGCCAGAGATAATAGAGAAAACAGACTTAGGACAAGAAAAGAGTCTATCACTCTCTACACATTCACATGTCTCATGCTTTCTGATATAGAAGATAAAGGGGAACCATGAATAAAATAGGTCTGCTTTAGTTTGCCTTGTTCTGTCACACATTAAGGCCTCGTTCACTTCTCTTCAGCGCAGATGGCCGTTCGATCGGAACACAACATGTACAATCGCACGCCATCTGCGCCGCTGTCCACTGCGCTGCTGATTCCATCCATTGACAGTAATGGGATCAGCTCTGCGCTTGCGGGCAAAATGCAAGCAGCAGTACACAAGCGTTTCATAGTGCATCGTACTGCTGCGCAGCACAGTAGATGTGAATGGTAGAAAGGCTGTCTATACCCTACTGTCGTTCTTGCATTTCAGCACATCATACGTGCTTCCAAATGCGCACGGAACCGTGTATGATGTGTACGAGACCTAACATGCTGGGAAAAAGCAGAAGTCTCTTATCATCACACTGCTTTTTTTATTTATTTTTTTTAAATGTTTTGCTATGGGTTTAGAGCCAAGCAAAATTCTCTTTCTCTCTTCGGTATTCCTATTGCGAGAGGTTTATATTCTCATATGCAGGTACCTGTGTTCTAGACAGGACCAAACAAATCTGGTAAGAGTGGATGCTGGTGCAATTTATTACCTGCTTAGCATCACAAATACCGGTACATGATACAATGTTTTTAATAGATGTTTATTTAGATGTTGAACTATATAATGTATACTCTAAATATTGAATCCAATGGAATGCTATTAAAATCAAGGGCACTACCAATTGATATTTGATCAAAATATATATGGTCATTCATTGATTAGCCTGTTCTTTGTACAAGTGATGGTAAGCGGGTGGAAGGTGGAGGATGGAGGGAGGAGTATGAGTGCAGAGGTAACCAAAAGTATTCTCAAATCTTTGTGCTGCACCTTCAGTGCAAACCATGGGGCCCCAGAAAAATTCAAACGGGCCAACATCACCCAATTCACTGGGGTGACCCCACAATATATCCTTACCCCAGGGGTGCAACATAAGCCCCCGTGAATCCTGCCATCATGGGGCAGGAGATGGGGAGGGGGGGTGTTCTGCAGAGCGACAGTGGAGTGAAGTGTTATACATTACCTAATCCCAGCAGTAATACAGGTTCTCTTCACTTCCTGTTCAGTCTTCAGGTGCCTTGTAGCCACCAGCCAATCTCCATGTGTCTTCCATCCCTGTCACATGACAGGACTGTCTGAAGCTGCATATTGATTGGTTGACTGCATGGCACTTGCAAACTAAAGAAAATGTATGGCCCTGTACCACGGCGAGGAAAAGGTCATGTATAATGCTCTGCTGCCCCCATAGCTGCCAGCTCCCTCCCCCTCCCCCAGTAAAGAAGGCTTCAGCCTGGTGCACATATTTAATTTTGATTGGCCAATTTTACTACCTCCATGTAGTACTGTATGTTGGCCAACAGATTTTGAATACTATACACAGATTGTGTAGAAAATCGCTCTCTCATACTACACGTAGATGGTAAAATTGGCCATGCATTGACCAATCAAAATTGGAAGTAGTTTAAAAAGTGCATGGATCCCATCGTGATTGGGTGTCCCATGCAAAGTGCTTCACATAAAATGGAACCTATGAATTCTGTGGGTGGTGATACTTTTATGAATATTAAAGATGACCTGATACTCTACCTGGATTTTAGCAGGAACAGACTTACACCATTATCAGAGATGCATTACATACATGGTGAATCTAAGTGCTCCAGGAGGGACTTCCTGGTCACAACTTATTGAGGCTCCTTTTAGGCTACTTACACACCAAGACGTTGCATTTTAGGGGACGTTATGGTCACATAACGTGCCCCTAACACAACGTATGGTGGTGTTGACGTTGGACGTCAGATTGAGCTGCGTTATGCAGCTCTCAAAGCAGCCGCTCCAGGTTAGTGATAGGAAGTCCAGATCTTGTTAAGGATTCGGATCATTTGAATCGGATCATTGAAAGGTCCGGATCTTTGAACCGAATCATTTGAATCATTTTACTAGGGAAGCAGACTGGGTGAAATGACTAGCAGGACAGGACTTTCCCTGCACTGTACATTCTGTATGTTTCTTTTTCTTCCAGACAGACATCCACTGTGAACCGAATCTTTTATTGTGATGATCCGGATGATTCGACTCACAAAAAAGATCCGTATCAAATGAACGATTCGTTCATGATCCGGACAACACTACAGTCCCACCACGAGTCTCTGCAGTGCAGTGAATATTAATTAGCCATGTGGCTGGCCGCGGAGGAGGAGGGGAGACCTCCTCCTCCAACATTACTGAGCATGTGCAAGAAGTCTAACGCTGCTTAGCCCAGTATAAAGTACAGCATGCAGCACTTTGTTTAAACGTGCTGCGTTACTATGTAACGCAACGCGTGCACTGTGAACAAGCACATTGATTTTACAGTGCTGTGAGTTAGGCTGCGTTACTGGCTGCTGTAACGTGGGACTTTAAAGTCCCACTGTGAAACCAGCCTCACACTTACCGCGTTGCATTACACGCTGCATCCCGCCGCAAAAGTAGCAATAGCCCATCTTCTGGGGTTACCGCAACATTGAAAAAGTTACCCTTGCAGTGGCACGTTAGCCCTGGAAGTGAGGCAAAGTGTGCATCACTATTTTGTTTTTAAAGGGGGGAGGGGGGGGGAAGGGGTGGTAGCACCATGACAGTAACGCACAGTGCAAATTTTGGGCTGTGGTGCTATTGTTCAATATCACTCTGCACCAAGCGGACCTTGAGGTCTGAATAATAAGTTACTAACCAATAGCTGATGGTAGTTTAGGCCATATGTTAAGACATTTTGTTTTCCTTCTATGTATTTAATTTCTGTGTGACAGTTAAATAAATTCACTTTTCTGTTACAGCATTTCTGGTTTAAGCAGTCACTGTACACATTTTTTTTTATTTTCTAGTTATATATGATTGTGCTCCTGTAATTTTTAAGGTTGCAACCAGAGAGACTTATAGACCAGGTGCCCCATTATATGTATTATTGTATATTTCTCGTACTGATGTCCTTTGTGCTCAGGAAGCTGGAATTCAGGAGCAATGTTTTCTTTTATTCACTGAGTGAAAAGTGTTCCTTTTTACTCCTTTTTTGTAAGAAATGACTAAAGGAAATGGCACATAACTGAATACGATTAATATGACAAATATATCTAAGAATAATCTGAAGTTAGATTTAAAAGAAAATACTAAGTAATACTAACCTTAGTAGAAAGAAGCCTCTGATCTCTGAATAGAGATGGCCCAAACCTCCGATTTTCGGTTCACGAACCTCGTACGTGAACTTCCACAAACGTATGCGAACAAGCGAACTTTCACGAACCGCAATAGACTTCAATGGGGAGGCGAACTTTGAAAACTAGAAACATTTATGCTGGCCACAAAAGTGAAGGAAAAGATGTTTCAAGGGGTCTAACACCTGGAGGGGGGCATGGCGGAGTGGGATACACGCCAAAAGTCCCCGGGAAAAAATCCGGAGAAGGGCAGAAATCCCATTGCATGCTAAATTGGAGGCCTAAAGTGCTTTAAAACATCTTGCATGTGTATACATCAATGAGGGAGTGTAATTAGTGTACTGCTTCACACTGACAGACCAAACTCACTGTGTAACGTACCGCAAACAGCTGTTTGTGTAGTGACGGCCGTGCTGGACTGGTGTGCACCATGGCCAGAGTGCAGGCGATAGCGGTTTTCAAGCCCATATGGTCGAGGCTGAGGTAGCTGAATGACAGAACAACAGTGACTAAGTGTCCGGCTGAACGAATTTGGTCTGTCCAGAATGAAGCAACGACTTTATTATCTATTTTCTTGGGTCAGGCGTGCCCCCAACCCCAACACACTCATATAGCTGTTGGTCATTGCTTCATTGTGATACGCAAGCCCCTTCACCGTGGCAAGGTAATGATCACAAAGGGGAATTGACACATGTACATGCCTTTTGTTTTGTTGTTGCAGCTGCAGTGCTGCCAGAAAAATTAGGCAGGCATGTACGCACACCAGAAAAACTATTATAGCGGCCGCTGCTAACAGCGGCATTAAAAATTCAGGAATCCTGGACCCTGTTGGTGATGGCGGAGAAGGCAGTCAAGCGGCCTGCAGGCAGAGATGCTGTGTGGGGACCGACTTAGTCTTGGGGCAGGCAGCCAGTCACACGGCGTGCAGGGAGAGATGCTGTGTGTGGGGACTGACTTAGTCTTCGGGCGGGCAGTAACCCTCCGGGATCCATGCCTCATTCATTTTGATAAAGGTGAGGTACTGAACACTTTTGTGACCTAGGCGACTTCTCTTCTTAGTGACAATGCCTCCAGCTGCACTGAAGGTCCTTTCTGACAGGACGCTTGAGGTAGGGCAAGACAGAAGTTGGATGGCAAATTGGGACAGCTCTGGCCACAGGTCAAGCCTGCGCACACAGTAGTCCAAGGGTTCATAGCTGCTCACAGTGTCTACATCCACACTTAAGGCCAGGTAGTCGGCTACCTGCCGGTCCAGGCGTTGGTGGAAGGTGGATCCAGAAGGGCTAAGGTGAGGCGTTGGACTAAAGAATGTCCGCATGTCCGACATCACCATGAGATCGCCAGAGCGTCCTGTCCTTGCCTGCGGTGACATGGGAGGAGGAGGATTACTGGCAGTGGCACCTTTATTCCATTGTGCTGTGACATCACCCGTAAACGCACTGTAAAGCATAGTTGCCAGCTTGTTCTGCATGTGCAGCATGCTTTCTGCCTTCAGGTTAGTTGGTAACATGTCCGCCACTTTGTGCCTATACCGAGGGTCTAGTAGCGTGGCCACCCAGTACAGCTCATTCCCCTTGAGTTTTTTTATATGGGGGTCCCTCAACAGGCTGGACAGCATGAAAGACGCCATCTGCACAAAGTTGGATCCAGACGTACTATCCAACTCCTCTTGCTCTACCTCAGTGATGTCAGGTAAGTTCTCCTCCTCCCCCCAGCCACGAACAATACATTGAGCAGCACAAGTCACCTGCGACCGCTGCTGCGGTTGTTCTTCTGCTGCCTCCTCCTCCAAAAAAAAAAACTCCTTCCTCATCATCTGACTCCTCTTCCCCACACAACTCTTCCTCCTCCTCCTCCTCCCTCTGTGCTGCCGCAGGTGTTGAGGAAACATCTGGTTCTGATGAGAATTGATCCCACAAAGCTTCCTCCTGTAACTGTTCCTGTTCACGCTCATCCACAGCTTGATCCACCACTCTACGCACGGCACGCTCCAGGAAGAAGGCATACGGGATCAAGTCGCTCATGGCGCCTTCACTGCGACTCACCATGTTTGTCACCTCCTAAAACGGCCACATGAGCCTGCAGGCATTTCGCATGAGTGTCCAGTACTTCGGCCAGAACATCCCTATCTCCCCAGACTGTGTCCTTTGACTGTAGTTGTAGAGATACTGTTTGATGGCTTTCTCCTGTTGTAGCAGGTGATCGAACATCAGGAGGGTCGAATTCCAGCGAGACCACCTGAAATGCCCACACAACTTCCTGGGCTGCTTTAGGACGTCCTGTAAACCTGGGTGCTTAGACACAAATCTCTGGATTACGAGATTGAGCACATGTGCCATGCAGGGTACGTGTGTCAACTTTCCCAAATTCAAAGCTGAAATGAAATTGCTGCCGTTGTCACACACCACGTTGCCAATCTCCAGTTGGTGCTGGGTCAGCCACTGATCCACCTGTTTGTTCAGAGCAGCCAGGAGAGCTACTCCAGTGTGACTCTCCGCTTTGAGACAAGACGTGTCTAAGATGACGTGAAACGGTCGTACCTGGCATGCAGCATAGGCCCTGGGGAGCTTGGGCTGAGTAGCTGGAGAGGAGTTTGCAGCACCAGTAGTGTTGCACTGCCACTCAGCCAAGAAGGAGGAGGAGGAGGAGGATGACAGCGAAGAGGATGTAGCAGGAGGAGTAGGAGGAGAAGGAGGAGGTGGCAGCAGGCCTGCCTGCAAGCCGTGGAGGTGTCACAAGTTGGTCCGCTGCACAGCCACGTACTCCCTGCTTGCCATCAGTCACCAGGTTGACCCAATGGGCTGTTTATGTAATGTACCTGCCCTGACCGTGCTTGGCAGACCAGGCATCCGTGGCCAGATGGACCATTGACCCAACGCTGTGTGCCAGAGATGACACCACTTGCCTTTCTACTTCACGGTACAGTTTGGGTATTGCCTTTTTAGAGAAATAATTGCGGCCTGGTATCTTCCACTGCGGTGTCCCAATGGCCACAAATTTTCGGAAGGCCTTAGAGTCCACCAGCTGGTATGGTAACAGCTGGCGGGATAACAGTTCCACCAAGCCAGCTGTCAGACGCCGGGCAAGGGAGTGACTGGCAGACTGTGATGATCGCTGCTGCAGCAGCTGTTGCTGGAAGTAGTAGTGCTGCAGCTCAGGCAGTTCTGATCTATTTCCATGCAAACTGCATAGCTTTGTCTGTCTTTCCCTGCTGTCAGCTTGTGACTGATTATCATTCACCTGTGTGGGAATCTGCATGTCTGCTCCCATTGGATGACCTCAGTATAAAGATCTGCTTCCTGCAGGGTTTCCTTGGGTTTTCATAGCTTCAGCTTAAGCCTGCCTTGCTGTCGCTTTAGCCCCCGATCGTGTTTCTTGTTATAAAGATACTTTGCTGGTCTTTGCATCATATATTTGTTCATTGCCAATATATATGCATACCAGCACGTTTATTATTTTCCTTGTATTTGTGTTACGTTGATACATCAGTGTCGCTGATGTATACGTACACGAACTGTTTATATCCTGTGTGCAGTTAGTCAGCTTTCCAGCACGTTTTGGTAGG
The DNA here is from genome assembly GCF_040937935.1 of Hyperolius riggenbachi. NCBI lineage: Eukaryota > Metazoa > Chordata > Amphibia > Anura > Hyperoliidae > Hyperolius > Hyperolius riggenbachi. The sequence goes on from NC_090646.1 coordinate 503,706,825, forward strand.
TTGCACGTACCGTGACCACCCGTGCTGAGGTAGTTACCCTGCTCCTGGTTCTGTTCGTGGATTGCATTCATCTCTGCAAGGAGATAACGAATCCTTCTGAATCCTGTCCTGTTACCGTTTGTGGATTGCGTTCATCTCTGCGAAGAGATAACAAATCCTTCTGAATCCTGTTCTGTTACCGTTTGTGGATTGCTTTCATCTCTGCGAAGAGATAACGAATCCTTCTGAATCCTGTTCTGTTACCGTTTGTGGATTGCGTTCATCTCTGCGAAGAGATAGCGAATCCTTCTGAGTCCTGTTCCCTGTGTTACTCCATTCCTAGTCAGCGTTCCTGCTTATGTCATATATCGGTTCATTGCCGATATATACATATGTTAGTCAGACGTTACAAATAGTTTCATTGATAGCTGTAATTGTAATACGCTAGGAAAACATACTTGTTGTATATTTATCTGTGTTACGTTCATCTATCTTAATCCTGCTATTTTCTGACTGTCCTGTCCTGTCTTTGTGAGGCACGCCATCGCCGCATCGCATTGGCTGCCTCATTCCAGTCTGTCTGGTTTTGGACGCTTGCTGTCGCTAAGTAGCCGCTAGCTAGCAAGCGTTCATTCTGTCTACCTGTCCTGATCTCCTCAGTTCTGGTTTGTGCGCTCAGCGCTACTTTGCGCTGAGACGTTATAACGAAAGCATTGTTTGTGGCTGTCAGATCTGCACCGGCTCTGTGCGCCACAATCTCCTATTGGAGTCAGTCCTCCCCTCCACTATACTAGGGATAGCCTGTTTCCTTGTGCTAGTGTGTGTACCTTCTCCACGCCAGCTCATGCGTTGCATGCTGACTGTGGAGAATACACCACCAAGCCTTACATTATGAAAACCCCATTACCAATCCCCATTGTGGGGGGGATTCCCAGAAAGTATGACACTGTTAATTATGGTTCCTGTTCCTTTAAGAAATTTGAAGAACTTAGCTCTGAAACAGAAAATGAGTTTTTCTCTGAATGTGCCAGGTTCCTGACCAATCCTGATCTCCAAGCGACTCCTGTTTCAACCTGGGCACTCCAACTAAGTTATATTTTGTTTAAAGGGGAATTATTCCAGTGGGCATTTGATGTTCTCAATCATTCCGATTTGAAAGAGAGACCGCTGGAATTTCTAGCGTTTGTGATCCATAACTGGTTGCGCATAGATCCATTGCCTTTTCCTCTTAATGAACTCCTGGCAGCAGGTGAATCAGCTACTCCTTCAATTGCTTGCAAAAATGTTCAGCAAGCAGAAAGTGTTACTGATAATTTTCCTGCAGCCTTGAATAAATCACCAAGAACAGCAGGGAAAACAGCAGGGTCTAAGGCCAAACGCAAACGTTCTAAGAAACGTGTCCGATCTGCAGAGTCGTTATCCTTAGCGACTGAGACCTATAATGAGATTCTGCCATTAACAGATAATGAAATGCAATTGTCTTTCAGGGGAGTTAAATGGACTTATGAAACTACTAATGAACTTTCCTCCCTGGCTAGGGAAAATAAAGATTTTTGTTTAAAAGAATTATCTGAGTATGATTATGATGAGATATTAGAGTATTGAACAAATCAACTTATTTGTGAACCAAGGGAAGTTTGCATACACTACAGTTCAACACTTGCTACAGGTATTGGAGATTCTTAAGAATAAGGAATCTGCCAATCACCTGCTAATTAACTCTATACATGTGCCTGCCACAATCATATCTGCAGACTGTGATCAGCCTAAATTTTTCGCTGTTAAGTATGCATGGGATCCTCCATTCGAGAGGGGAGAGATGGAAGCCCTGGTCTGTGAATGGAAGAATGATTCAAGTTCATTTTGTCAATTTTACAGTGCAAAAAGTGAAATGGTATTGAACGCATGCATTAAGTCAGCCTATAACCTAATAGAGGCTGGTGTGTGTAGGTATGACTGTGTGGCTCCTTTGATTGATGTGTGGGAACTGATTTTGGATGATTTTTATGTGACTCCGAATTCGCAAATTTGGCGTTCTGACCCGCCTGCTTCAGCACCTTTGGCTGATTCAGCAGGTGATTCGGAGCTCTTTTTGTGTGAAATTGAAGTTCCTGCAATTCCACCCTGTACCATGGATAACTCAGTGTTACTTCCCAGTAAAACAGAAGCCACTGATACATTCTTAACCTTGCCCTGCGCAAATTTCTCAGCAGAGAATCCAGAGGTCCTGCTGACTCCTGAGTCCAGCCTAGCCAGTACTCATGACTCTTTGTTTAGTGAAACAGACACCAGAAAAATCTTGCCTGTCTCTGCAAACACTTCTGCAGAAATTACCTGTGTTAATAAAGTTCAACTCCTGTCTGATCCAGCAGATGCCAATAGATGCACTACATCAGTTTCCGAGTCCCAGCAATCCTGTCTAGTAACCTCAGAACCCCAGCATCTGAATTTTCCAATTTTACAAATGAATGGTGATTCAGATGCGCAAACATTGTGTCTTGATCTTCCTGTTTCTACACCTCGCTCTAGTTTCGTGAATAGCTCAGAGCATCTGCTCTGTGAACCTGAAATCGCAGAATTATTACCTTGTTCAGAAAATGTTCCAATAAATTTGCCCTGTACCATGAATTGTGCTGTAGATCTCTCCAATGAAACTCAGGTCACAGAATCATTATGCTGTCCAGCAGGTGCTTCCATGGTTTTGCCCTGCAATATGGACTGTTCAGTGATCCTGTCCAGTGAAGCTGTGGTCGCAGAGTCTTATGCTTCACCCAGTACTTTGGATATTTCAAACCCTCTAGCAGAAGGGTCTGAGGCACTGCTTACCTCAGTTGGTGTTGCAGTAATATTCACTTGTCTAGCAGCTGTTTTGGAATTAGTCTGCTCTAATAAAACTTGATGAATTTCTGCCCAGCAAAGCAGAAGCCATTGAAATATTGTCCTCGTCAGCAAGTGTGTCAGATACCTTGCCCTGTACACAGTCTGATTTAACCAATGTTGTTGAGTCCCTCTCCAGTGTTGTAACAGCCGAGGAACTCCAGCCCTGTCCTCTGCATGTTTCAGAAGTCTTGCCCTGTAACATGGATAATTCTGATTCTCTGGTCAAATAACAGAAGTCTCAGAATTTCAGTCTGATTTAGAAAGCATTCCTGAAACCCTGCCTTGTATCCTGAAAGATTCTGGTTCTCTGGCCGCTGTGGCAGAGGTTCCAGAGTCCCCTTCCTGTCCAGGGAATTCCTCAGTTTTGCCTAGTCCAGTGGGGGCTGCTGCAATACTGACTTGTTCTGCAGCGCCTCATGAGCTCCAATCCAGTATATTAAATGAGTCTCTGTCCAGTCCAGAGGTAGTTGTGGAGTCCCTATCTGGTTCAGTGCATACATCAGAAGATTTGTCCTGTCTTGTTAGTGCCCCTGAATCTGATTTGTTACTGACTTTGCTGGAATCAGCGACATCTAAGTCTGATCCTGCATTCTCGTGTAAAAATCCAGTAGTTGCGAAGTCTAGTCATGATGATTTTTTTTTGGCCGGTCCTGGTTTTGGTCCCGTCTTGGCTGACCCTGAGGCTCACAGTTCCTTGACGTGCCCAGAGGTTTCTCTTGTGCCAGTGTGCCCAGATGTTCTTAGTGTGCCAGAATGCCCAAGTGTGTCTAAGGTGTTAGCGTGCTCTGATGCTTCCTTAGTGGAAACATGTTCTGATGTTGCCAGTCTGCCTGCATGCCCAGAGATGGTTCTGGTCCCTGAAAGCCCTGATATTGATGTTTGTCCTTGTGGCCCTGACTTGGGAATTGCCCTAGGTTCCATAGGGGTTCTTGATAGTTCTCCATGTGAGCCTAAGGGGCATTCTGACCTATGGGGATCTCTTTGGAGCTTCAAGGTGTTCTGGGAGGTCTCTGAGAAAACTTGTCCTGGTGCCTTGGACTGGTTCAACAGTGGGTTTTGTGTTGGTAAAGACAGTACCGGTGGGCATTGCAAAGGCTTTGGCGTTTCTGAACGGTTCCTGGAAGGCGGTGGGTATCGCTCAGGGAATTTCGGAGGGCTTTCTTCTGGAAATCATGGTTCTGATGGGTGTCACATTGGGGCTTGTAGTACTGATGGGCATGGTTCTGTAGGTTCTGGTTCTGATGGGTCCAGTCTTGTGGGGACTGATTCTGGAATTCGGTCTTGCCGGGCTGTCCCGGTCATCATGAATTATCAGTCGGACTGTTTTGTTGGGAATTTCAGTTTTGAAAAGCGTCTGGAATCCGCTTTTAAGGGCGGGGGTACTGTGATGATCGCTGCTGCAGCAGCTGTTGCTGGAAGTAGTAGTGCTGCAGCTCAGGCAGTTCTGATCTATTTCCATGCAAACTGCATAGCTTTGTCTGTCTTTCCCTGCTGTCAGCTTGTGACTGATTATCATTCACCTGTGTGGGAATCTGCATGTCTGCTCCCATTGGATGACCTCAGTATAAAGATCTGCTTCCTGCAGGGTTTCCTTGGGTTTTCATAGCTTCAGCTTAAGCCTGCCTTGCTGTCGCTTTAGCCCCCGATCGTGTTTCTTGTTATAAAGATACTTTGCTGGTCTTTGCATCATATATTTGTTCATTGCCAATATATATGCATACCAGCACGTTTATTATTTTCCTTGTATTTGTGTTACGTTGATACATCAGTGTCGCTGATGTATACGTACACGAACTGTTTATATCCTGTGTGCAGTTAGTCAGCTTTCCAGCACGTTTTGGTAGGTTGCACGTACCGTGACCACCCGTGCTGAGGTAGTTACCCTGCTCCTGGTTCTGTTCGTGGATTGCATTCATCTCTGCAAGGAGATAACGAATCCTTCTGAATCCTGTCCTGTTACAGTTTGTGGATTGCGTTCATCTCTGCGAAGAGATAACAAATCCTTCTGAATCCTGTTCTGTTACCGTTTGTGGATTGCGTTCATCTCTGCGAAGAGATAGCGAATCCTTCTGAGTCCTGTTCCCTGTGTTACTCCATTCCTAGTCAGCGTTCCTGCTTATGTCATATATCGGTTCATTGCCGATATATACATATGTTAGTCAGACGTTACAAATAGTTTCATTGATAGCTGTAATTGTAATACGCTAGGAAAACATACTTGTTATATATTTATCTGTGTTACGTTCATCTATCTTAATCCTGCTATTTTCTGACTGTCCTGTCCTGTCTTTGTGAGGCACGCCATCGTCGCATCGCATTGGCTGCCTCATTCCAGTCTGTCTGGTTTTGGACGCTTGCTGTCGCTAAGTAGCCGCTAGCTAGCAAGCGTTCATTCTGTCTACCTGTCCTGATCTCCTCAGTTCTGGTTTGTGCGCTCAGCGCTACTTTGCGCTGAGACGTTATAACGAAAGCATTGTTTGTGGCTGTCAGATCTGCACCGGCTCTGTGCGCCACAATCTCCTATTGGAGTCAGTCCTCCCCTCCACTATACTAGGGATAGCCTGTTTCCTTGTGCTAGTGTGTGTACCTTCTCCACGCCAGCTCATGCGTTGCATGCTGACTGTGGAGAATACACCACCAAGCCTTACACAGACATTGGCTTCTTCTCTCAAAGATTTCCCTAATGGACACCTGGCTACTGCTGTGGGCAGAGGAGCAGGAGCCGCTCAAGGTGAGAGGCAGAGTGGAGGAGCAGGGATGGTCGTAGTCAGCCAATTTCGCTACGCTGGAACTACGCGTAGTTTTACGCAATTACGCTTCGCCAATCTACGGCTTCAAAACCAAATAATTGCTTCGTATGCTTTTTCTAGAATACGCATTAAAATACGCAATTACGCATAGTGCGTAGCGTAGTACATGCGGACACTTATGCCAGTATGCATAAAAATGTACGCATGAATTCCTCTGCAAAATGCTTGTAACAGTAACTCTTCTATGCGTACATTCCCCTTTCCAATGCATAATTTTGTATGCATACAATCGTACGCGGAAAAATAGACGCAAATAACGCATTCGTAGTTTACTTCGCAATACACATGAGAACTACACGTAGGGGCGTAAACTACGCGTAACGGTACTTCGCTACGCGTAAAATCGTACGCGTAGTTTTGAGACTTCCCCTACGAACTACGATGCGTAGATGCGAACTACGATGCGAAAATTCGCACTGGCGTAGTTTCTGCTCATCCCTGTGGAGGAGGTTGGCTGTGATTGTGAAGGTGCAAGGGAGAAAGCGGCTGAAGAAGATGATGCACCTGAAGGAGGAAAAGGAGGAGGGTGGCTTTGCTTTTGTGTGCTCCTTTTGCTCAGGTGGTCTTCCCATTGCAGTTTGAGCCTTTTCTGCATGTGCCTTCGTAAGGCAGTTGTCCCTACATGGGTGTTGGCCTTTCCATGGCTCAATTTTTGGTGGCAGAGAGAACAGATGGCTTTGCTCTGATCTTTGGCATACACACTAAAAAATGTCCCCATCGCTGAGCCACCCTGGGGTGTGGGCACTATGGTGGCGTCAGCAGCTGATGTTGAAGGGCATGTTGGCTGGCTGTCCATAGGTGGCAATATATGGCACCGGACACTGCCACCAGCTGTTTCTGATGACGAGCTCCCCCTGCTTATTTCAGCAACTTGTCGTCTCCTCTTACTCCTCTCTGACTCCCCCTCTGAACTGTCCCCTTGGCCATCTCGTCTCTTAGGAACCCACGTGGCATCCGTATCATCATAATCATCCTACCCAGCTTCGCTTGTATCAAACACCTCCAAAACTGCACCAACAGCAGGTACTTAATCCTCCTCCTTACATGATACGTCCATAGTGTCGCCTAACTCAGACATATGAGGTGCTGTAACTTTTTTAGAGCCTTCATCTTGTTGTAATAATAATGGCTGTGAATCAGTGATTTCCCCACCAAATAACTCTTGCAAAGTGTCAAATGTAGCGGATATGGTACTTGTAGCACAAGCGGAAGATGAGGTGTTTTGTGTTAAATAGTCAACCACGTCCTGACAATCTTGGGGGTTAATGGGATGTGCCTTCTTCTGAGCACTGTACTTTGGGCCAGGGCCGCACAAAATCACATCACCACAACCTCGAACAGACCAGCCGGGTGGCCTGCCTCTGGGTCTGCCTCTGCCTGTTGTTTTGTCCATATCTGGGGGGGGGGGGGAGTGAGAGGTATGCACTAACTTGACTAATACAATGTGCAGTCACACAGGTGCAGTGAAAGGTATGCAGTGACTGGTATTACAATACAATGTGCAGCTGTCACACAGGTGCAGTTAACAGGTATGCACGGACTGGTATACTAAACAGCGTGCGGTCACACAGGTGCAGTGAACAGGTATGCAGGGATTGGTAATACAAATGTGCAGCTGTCACCCACAGGTACCGTGAACAGGTGCAGTGACTGGTAGTATATTACACTGCTTGCGATCACGTAGGTGCACTGAACAGGTTACAGGTATGCACTATAGTGATTGGTATTACAAATGTGCAGCTGCTTATCACACACACACACAGGTAGCGTGAACAGGTGCAATGACTGGTGGTATTAACAATGCGTGCGCTCACGTAGATATAAGTAGGTAGGTACACTGAACAGTGAACAGGTGCAGTGATTGGGATTACAAATGTGCAGCTGCCTGTCACACACAATCACAGGTACCTTGAACAGGTGCAATGACTGGTGGTATTAACAATGCATGCGCTCACGTAGGTATAGGTAGGTGCACTGAACAGTGAACAGGTGCAGTGATTCGGATTATAAATGTGCAGCTGCCTGTCACACACACACACAGGTGCCGTGAACAGGTTCAATGACTGGTGGTATTAACTATGCGTGCACTCACGTAGGTATAGGTTGGTAGGTGCACTGAACAGTGAACAGGTGCAGTAATTGGGATTACAAATGTGCAGCTGCCTGTCACACACAGGTACCTTGAACAAGTGCAATGACTGGTGGTATTAACAATGTGTGCGCTCACGTAGGTAGGCAGGTGCACTGAACAGTGAACAGGTGCAGTGATTGGGATTACAAATGAGCAGCTGCCTGTCACACACACAGGTAGTCTCTGAATGTGCTGGGCCTGGCAGTGGCACAGTAGGAATTACCACCAAGGGCCAAAGGCCAGCTGCGACTGACTGACAGGGCTGTATATAATGCAAGTGGGCATTCACAAAAAAAAAAAAGATCACAAGAACAAGATTAGCTCCCAAAAGAGCTGTTGAGGTACTTTTTTAGCAATAAGAATCAGCAAGGAGCAAGCTAACACGCCTACAAGAGCCTAACTAAGCTTTCCCTATGAGAGTCTGCAGCAGCTCTCCCTTCTCTAATTACTGCAGGCACACAAGTGAGTCCAATGCCTGACGCTGCCTGCCTTTTATAAGGGGGGGGCTTGGGGCTCCAGGAGAGAGTGTATCCTGATTTGCTACAATGTGCCTGCTGACTGTGATGTAGAGGGTCAAAGTTGACCCTAATGATGTACTATGGGGGCGATTTGAACTTCTGGAAAAGTTTGCGGTTCTCCGCGATCGCAAACCCCGGAAGTTCGGCGGTTCCCATTCGCCGGCGAACCGTTCGGGCCATCTCTATCTCTGAATGCTCTATGGCTTCTTTTCAAAACATCCGCTGCTGGTTGGGAACCTCTTGTTTTTTCAGGGCCACGCTTACCTCCATGTAAAAACACAGGCATACTGCACATGTGCCAGTACAGGCCACGCTTGCGCAGTAGCACAAGCTGCTCATGCACAGAGGAAAAAGTTGTGCATGCGAAAGCTTTGTACAGGCTTTGTACAGGCGCAATACATTGTACAATATTGTCAATTATGTTTAAAAGGACCCTGTTCTTGAATGAAGGGGTATTAGATACTTACCTTGGTAGAAAGTCCAGAGGCTGCCCTGATCTTCTATTTTCTTTAAAGTGGTCTGAAACTCTGACATAACATTCAATAAAAATGGGTTTTCCTACTTTTTATTACTCATACAGTTATCATATTTGCTTTTGTGCACACGCAATATTGTATGTCTACAAATAACAAGTTTCCAAAGTGTAGTTTACCTGGAATCTGCCATTGCATTGTATTTTTTTCTATTATAACTGTTTTTTCCTATATATTAAAATCGAATGAGCTATTCTGAACTCTGTGTGTGCCTGAACATTTCTCAGGGAGTGTTTGTTTACAATGCAGTGTTGATACATTTGTTACATAGTTACATAGTTATTTTGGTTGAAAAAAGACATACGTTAATCGAGTTCAACCAGTATAAAGTACAACACCAGCCTGCTCCCTGAAATATCCCTGTTGATCCAGAGGAAGGCGAAAAAACCCTTACAAGGCATAGTACAATTAGCCCCTAAAGGGAAAAATTCCTTCCCGACTCCAGATGGCAATCAGATAAAATCCCTGGATCAACATCATTAGGCATTACCTAGTAATTGTAGCCATGGATGTCTTTCAATGCAAGGAAAGCATCTAAGCCCCCTTTAAATGCAGGTATAGAGTTTGCCATAACGACTTCCGGTGGCAATGCATTTCACATCTTAATCACTCTTACTGTAAAGAACCCTTTCCTAAATAAATGTCTAAAACGTTTTTCCTCCATGCGCAGTTCATGTCCTCTAGTCCTTTGAGAAGGCCTAGAGACAAAAAGCTCATCCGCCAAGCTATTATATTGCCCTCTGATGTATTTATACATGTTAATTAGATCCCCTCTAAAGCGTCTTTTCTCTAGACTAAATAAACCCAGTTTATCTAACCTTTCTTGGTAAGTGAGACCTTCCATCCTATGTATCAATTTTGTTGCTCGTCTCTGCACCTGCTCTAAAACTGCAATATCTTTTTTGTAATGTGGTGCCCAGAACTGAATTCCATATTCCAGATGTGGCCTTACTAGAGAGTTAAACTGGGGGAAAATTTTGCTAGCATCTCGAGTTTTTATTTCCCTTTTAATGCATCCCAAAATTTTGTTAGCTTTAGCTGCAGCTGCTTGGCATTGAGTACGATTATTTAACTTGTTGTCGATGAGTACTCCTAAGTCCTTCTCCAAGTTTGATGTCCCCAACTGTATCCCATTTATTTTGTATGGTGCTAGACCATTAGTACGTCCAAAACGCATGACTCTACATTTGTCAACATTGAATTTCATCTGCCATGTATGTGCCCATATAGCCATCCTATCCAGATCCTGTTGCAATATGACACTATCTTCCTGAGAGTTAATGATTCTGCACAATTTTGTATCATCTGCAAAAATAGCAACATAGCTCACTACTGCATCTACTAGGTCATTAATAAATAAATTGAAGAGCACTGGACCCAGAACAGACCCCTGTGGTACCCACCCCACTGCTAACAGTCTCCCAAGACTAACAAGACTAACAGTCTAACAAGAGAAAAAAGATACTGTTATATCCAGTTTGGATGCGGATTTGAATAGCAGGACAAAGTGCTTTGTTTAACCATTTCAGTGAAGTTCTGATAGCATTTTTTTCTGGAATAGTAGCTTTAAAGCTGTAATTAATCTTTGAGAGCTAAGTAGAAATGCTTACTTTCAGACCATTATAACCACTTTCGCCTCCTGGACGTACTAGCTACGTCCAGGAGGCCATGTGCGCTCCCTCACCCTCATGCTCCCGCGGCCGCTCGCACGCGTGCACGCGTGCTCCTGGCCGTGGATCGTTAGTCCAGGAATCAATGAATCGGGCTATGGTGCCCGATCACTGATCCCTTATCCCCGCAGAAAAAGCGACAGCTTCTCTCGGAAGCTTTGTTTCTTCTGACTCCAATGTCCCCCTACGTCGCTCTAAGTATACATGTTACGCTTATGCTTCATACACACTTGAGATAAAAGTCTTTGGAAAAGGCAAGATCACAGACCAATTTTACCCCATTCCATGTAGTATGAGAGCCATACTCTACACAGTCTATTCTATGGAGCTGCACTCCCCATCAGATAAAATCTTTGCAAGATGCTGCACACAAAGATGCCCATATACACTCAAAAGATCATTATCTGCAAAAGATCTGTTCCTGCAAAATATCCATTCCTGCAAAATGCATTCATAGTCTATGAGATCTGCAGATCATCATACACACCTTGTTTAACAGACTTCATCTACATATCTGGCAATCCTCTTCAGATCTGAAAATCCATCCTGGTGGATCTGATCTGCAGATGATTGTCTGTTAAACCAAGTGTGTATGAGGATCTGCAGATATCATAGACTATGAATGCATTTTACAGGAATGGATCTTTTGCAGGAACAGATCTTTTGCAGATAATGATCTTTTGAGTGTGTACGGGCATCTTTGTGTGCAGCATCCTGCAAAGATTTTATCTGATGGGGAGTGCAGCTCCATAGAATAGACTGTGTAGAGTATGGCTCTCATACTACATGGAATGGGGTAAAATTGGTCTGTGACCTTGCCTTTTCCAAAGACTTTTATCTCAAGTGTGTATGAAGCATTAGAGTGATGTCATGTAAACAAACTCATGGCTGCCATCTTGTGACCAAAAAGTAAAACTACAACTAAATGTAAAAAAAAATAAAAATCAACACATATTTACAAAAAAAATTACTGTTTACATCCCACCCTCCCAAAAATACCCAAATAAAATGTTTAATAAAAAAAAACATTACAGTAAAAAAAAAATGTAAATATTTACCCTAGGGTCTAAACTTTTTAAATATCAATGGAAAGATGAAATATATATATATATATATATATATATATATATTTTTTTTTTTTTTTTTTTTTTTAATTATAAGCTTGTAAATAGTGATGGATGCAAAATGGAAAAAATGAACTTTTATTACCAAACGAAATATTGTCGCCATACATTGTGATAGGGACATAATTTAAATGGTGTAATAACCGGGACAAATGGGCAAATGCAACACGTGAGTTTTAATTGTGGAGGCATGTATTATTTTAAAACTATAATGGATGAAAACTGACAAATAATTAAATTTTTTTCAGTTTTTTTCTTATTCTTTGTGTTAAAATGCATTTACAGTAAAGTGACTCTTAGCGAAATGTAACACCCAAAGAAAGCCTAATTGGTGGCAGAAAAAACAAGATATAGATCAGTTCATTGTGATAAGTAGTGATAAAGTTATAGGCTAATGAATGGGAGGTGAACATTGCTCGGATGCATAAAGTGAAAACGACTGAAGGCTGAAGTGGTTAATAATCTAAGTTCAGATATGCTTTAAATGTAAAGTAAACGTTCTCAAGCACACATGTCCAGAATGCTCTCAGCTGTGGCTGCTATGTAAGTGACAGCGCAAAATTACAAGGAGCATGGAGTGGACAGAGTTTGCCCTGTTCCTTCATTGAACGGGGAGCCAAGCAGTGCAACAAGGAGGATCCCATGCAAACAGGACCACGAGCAAGCAATTACCTTTTTGTCCTACATCTTCTCCTTGGTGATATGTTTACCTCTTGTCAATAAAATGCCATTTAAGCCACCAGCAAGCAAGAAAATACTTTGAATAATTTGGACAGCACATTTTCACCTAATATTTGGTTCTTTTTCAAATGTAGAGCGCTGAAAAGTTATTTTGAAGATGAAAAGTGATCTACTAGGAGAAAATGAAGGAGAAAAAATGAATTGTGTATATGTTTTCTACTAGGAGAATCATTTTGAGTTGATACAAATTGTAATGGTACATTAATACAAAGTTATGCAGCTTAAAAAATGACCAATCAAATGCTGCTGCTGCTGTGGCATTTGATTGGTTTATTTCAAGCCACATAAGTGCACAACCATGCAGGATTATGAATAAAGCTGGTTGAATATGTTACAGTGCAGCATATGTACTAAACCCCAGTTACTCTGCTCACTGATGTTTCTGCTCATGCTCACTTAAGAACAAACAAACATCCCACAGTGATGCACTTTGCCAGCAGTAAATATGCTGCAATATGTGATAAAGTTAAGAATATAAATCACAGTGATGAAATATATGGACTAACACTGACTAAAGATGTATAAATTAATATGGCAAAAAATAAGCTAATTTATTCATTAAAGGGAATGTCCAAGCAAAATAAAAATGAGTTTCACTTACCTGGGGCTTCTACCAGCCCCATGCAGCCATCCTGTGCCCTCGTAGTCACTCACTGCTGCTCCAGTCCCCCGCTGGCAGCTTGCCGACCTCGGAGGTCGGCGGGCCGCATTGCGTACATTTTTACGCATTCCCGCTAGTGCAGAACCATTAACACATACATTTTTACGCGTTATTGTTTCAATGCGTAAAAATGTACGCAATGCGGCCCGCCGACCTCCGAGGTCGGCAAGCTGCCAGCGGGGGACTGGAGCAGCAGTGAGTGACTACGAGGGCACAGGATGGCTGCATGGGGCTGGTAGAAGCCCCAGGTAAGTGAAACTCATTTTTTTTATTTTGCTTGAACTTTCCCTTTAAGTTACCATAAGTAACATTCTAATAACATTAGGTAACAAAAAAAACAAAACTCTGTGGACCATAAGATTAATGTGCAATAATTGTCAAACTGTAAATCCTTAAATAGGGCAGGCTTAGGGCATACCTCCCAACTTTTTGAAATAAGAAAGAGGGATACTTAAGCCATGGCCTGCCAAACCCCTAATCACACCCCCTGTGTGCCATCCCTTATCACACAGACCATAAAGATTTCATAAAAAAACCATGTTGTTTTATAATTCAAACCACACTGGTCCTTTCCATCATTTCCTTCATATTAACACTTGAAAATAAGAAATGCTATATCAATTTAAAGGATGGGAATAAAGTTTAAAGTCTATTTGTAATGGATAGCGGAGATACCGCCGCAACAGTGAGCGGCATGGCGGCTGATCTCCGCGTCTCAGCTGGCGGCCTCCGCTGCGCAGTTACATGTTGGAGTTTTACCTGGCCCTTCAGTTGCACATAGACTGAGGGCTCCAAGAGAAGAGACCCAGCACCGTCTTCAAGTGTATTATAAGCTCTTTTATTTATTTAAGGCATCAAAGAGACAAAAAGGGCAAGTCTGTGCGACGTTTCGAGAGGCGACTCCTCTCTTTCTCAAGCTGACAAGCCCTCTGAATACATAAGACACAATCAGCCTTAAATAGTCCTTGCTCCACTAGGGAGCCAATCAAAATGGTCTGGACGCCCTGTCATCAACCAATTAGGTTAAGTTCCTGCTTGCAGGCCCTCCCATCTGGTGGAGGACCTGATGGGGAACTACATCTATTTATACACTCCAATCATTTTAAAATGGCCGCTAGAGGGCCGACCAATGGGGGTAGAGCATGTTCTGAATGGAAAAAACATCATTCAACCGTCATGCGGAAATCTGCATTGAAAATCCGCATGTGGTTGCGTTCAATGCGTATGCGTAAAAACGTACCCGTAAAAACCATATTCCAATACTATGACCACGCGGAAATCCGCATTGGATATCCGCATATGGTTAAAATTAATGCGTATGCGTAAAAACGTACGTGTAAACACCCGGAAGCAAAAAATCGTCTAAACCATAGACGTTTCAATCCAATCGCCTATACCGGTTACGCATAAAATTGATCTTTACCGATTGAAAAATGTACATGCTCCTAACCCTAATAGGAATGAGTGTCAACAATATATAATATATAATAAGAGAAATCTGAAAAAAATATATAAAAAGGAAAAAATGACAAAACTCACGCTAGGTGTCTGGCGGCCACCCACAGCGGCGGCCAGACACCGAACGTCACAAAAAATGAATATAAACCACATCTCACCCTCCCAGACTGGCGTCCGTCTTAATCGCGGCGGCCAGTCTGAGCTAGCGAGAACAAAATTACCAATTCTGTCCCGACTGGCGTCCATCCCTGGCGGCCACTCGGGAAAGAAACAGGCAAAAAATCAAAAAATATATGCTTTGAAGGCCAGCCCGGACTGGCGGCCACATATCAGCGGCGGCCAGTCCAGGAGAGCCAACAAATCAACATAGTCAATAAATATTTTTTTTTTCAAAACAAATAATACATTTTGCTATAAGCTCCTCTCCCCCCCGACCGGCGGCCACCAATTGTGGCCGCAGGTCGGGAAGGATCGGGAAAAAAAAGAAAACAGAACCAACCCAAAAAGAAGACTCCAGGCGTCCAGACCAAACAATAAACAACAAGACATCTATCTATACACACATGGACCCAACTCGCACTCCCGGTTAAGACCCCCTGGACCAAGGGCATCCAGCTTCCTAATCCAAAACAACTCCCGTCTCAATAATTTGACCCTATCACCCCCCCTGCGTGGTGGGGGGACAGAGTCAATCACCTGGACCCTCAACTGGCTAGCATTATGGCGACAGGCAGAAAAATGGCTAGCAACCGCTTGTTCAGATGTGCCCGAGCGGATAGCTGACTTATGCGCAGAGATGCACATTTTAAGTATCTGTGTGGTCATCCCCACATAAATCAATACGCAAGGGCAGCGAAGAAGATATACAACATATGCAGAGTCACATGTGTAATAACCATTAATTGAAAAACGTTTCCCTGTAGTAGGGTGTGTAAAAGTATCTCCTTTAACAATGGAATTACACATATGACACGACAAACAGGGAAAAGTCCCTTTTCTTGTAGTAGTTAAATTGGCAGTTCGAGAGCCAATATCTGCCCTCACCAAAGTGTCACCAACTGTAGGAGCCCGTCTATATGACATGAGTGGATATTCCTGAAATTCCTTAACCTGTGGAAAACCTTGTTTTAATAAAGGCCAATGTTTCCTAACAATTTTCTCAATTTGTTTGGAATTAGTTGAAAAAGTAGTGACCAGAGGAATCCGATCGATCTGTCTGGAGCGTGATCTTTTAATTGGGGAGGATCGGCTAAAGGGATTGCACAAATCTAGAGGATAATCTCTTTGAATAAATCTATTGGCCATTTCCTTCAGACGTGTATCTCTCAATGTCGCATCAGACACTATTCTATTAACACATTCAAATTGATTTTTTGGAATGTTATTGGCAATATGGGAAGGATGGAAACTTCTATAATGGAGTAACGCATTTCTATCAGTAGATTTCCTAAATATATCGGTGGTCAATTTTCCACCAACTTTCGTGACCACCGTATCCAAGTATGATACAGAATGAGTACTACAAGTATACGTTAGGGAAATGTATGGACAACATCCATGTAGATCTTTGATAAAGCATTCGAGGGTCGAACGTGGCCCCGCCCAAATCAAAAAAACATCATCAATGTATCTCCACCACCCCTTGGAGTGGCGGAGAAACAATTGATTTGTATACACAAATGAATCTTCGTAAAGACCCATGTATAAATTAGCATAAGTAGGGGCCACGTTCGACCCCATAGCTGTACCTCTACATTGTTCATAAAATGTGTCCTCAAACAAGAAGTAATTCCTCCTCAAAATCACCTCCAACAGATCGATAAGAAAACGTCTCTGATCATCAAAAACATCTGAACAGGTTTGCAAATAATGAGATACCGCCTCCACACCTCCATCATGAGGGATGGAGGTGTAGAGTGACTCTACATCAATTGTAACCAATAAGTCATCATCATCTAAATTTTCAAATTTATCAATCACCTCCAGGAACACTTGAGTGTCCCTGAGGTAAGACGGTAAAGCTACTACCATAGGTCTAAGAATACAATCTAAATATTTAGCAATTGGAGAAAATAATGAATTTACACCTGCAACGATTGGCCGACCAGGTGGATCGACCAATCGTTTGTGTTCTTTTGGAAGGACATACATAACAGGAGTTACAGGATTGTCCTGAACCAGGAAAGTAGCTAGATCCCTGTCTATGATGTTTTTATCCAGAGCATTCTTTAACAAACGATCAATCAACTTCCTCAGATCCCAGATTGGGTCTCGATCTAAAATTCTATAAACACTTCTATCCCCCAACTGGCGTAAAATCTCTGCACGATAATTGATAGTGTCCATTACGACAACTGAGTCCCCCTTATCTGCGGGCTTAATTGTTAGGGCCTTATTGGCCTTAAGACATTTAAGAGCTTCCTGTTCGTGTTTATTGAGGTTCTTCATTGCTTGAGAACCAGATCTTTGTAGCTCCTGAATGTCCCGTTGCACATTCCCTAAGAATGTATCAATCACTTGGTTGGACGGGGGGCAGAAAGAGCTCTTATTTCGTAATGGAGTGTCCTTAAGTCTCAAGGGCCCCATGGTTGGTAAAGGAACCTGAGTGGGTTTCGGAAGATTGCTAAAAAAACATTTCAACTTCAAAGTCCTTGCAAAAGACCAAAGATCATATTCCAATTGGAGTGAGTCCCCATCGTTAGTAATACTGAATGAGAGACCTCGATTGAGTACCCTAATCTGGATATCATCCAAGACATATGAAGAGATATTAATAACTAAGGATTCTTGCGTTCTCTGAGTGTCATTGGAGAGCCCGAGGGTTCGGCGCGTTTCTTTGTGCTTTTTGGCAAGTTGATATTTTCTCCCACCTCTCCTAATCCGTCTAGAGGGATATTGGCCGAACTGTCCGAGGGCAAAAAATCGGATTCTGATTGCTCTTCTTCTGTAGTTGTTAAAGGATCATGAATGGGTCGAGGTTGTACAGGCCGTGGACCCTTAGGTGGAGCTCCTCTGGGACGGGGTCTAGGTTTACCCGGCCCACGAGGCAAGTTAGAGGAGGGTTGTTTCTGCCATATGTATACATAACCACTCTCATAATCAAGTGAGTCCCGTTGGAACTTCTGACGTTTAACACCTTCGAGTTCTTTACGGTATTTCTCCAAGTTTCTGGATAAAAATTCCTCATAAGCTGAGATATCATCTGTAGACAACAAAGTTCCCAAGGTATCTTTTAGTAAGGCAATCTTACTGTCCAGCTTAGGTAGTTCAACTTGGATTCTCTTAATGGTCAGTATCATGGAGTCAAAGGAAGCTTTGTTGCAGATTTTCTCCCATTTCAGGCGGAACTCCCCATCACGAGGAAACATGATTGGTACCACATGTGAGCGTATACCTCTGGGTATTTTCCGTTTCTTATAATATTCACCCAGGGTAGCGGCATGTAATTCAAAAGAAATTCGATGTTTAGAAATCCTTTCAATATCTCGTTTGATAATTTTCACATTAGGAGTAGAGAGAAAGTCCGTCTCCGAATCAATGGCAGCAATGATCCTGGAGATCTCAACATCCGAGTACATGAAGGTATCCACAGAGACAGATGTCATTTCAGTAGTTTCCATGGTGGTGCAATTGCCCAGAGACAGCTGCAGTAGTGGTGAACAAGTGGTTACAGGCAGCACCCAACCATCTAGATGCGACGTGCTATAGGTCGTTGTCCCTCTGTCTCCAGGAACAGCAAGCAGGAACTCCAAGAGAAGAGACCCAGCACTGTCTTCAAGTGTATTATAAGCTCTTTTATTTATTTAAGGCATCAAAGAGACAAAAAGGGCAAGTCTGTGCGACGTTTCGAGAGGCGACTCCTCTCTTTCTCAAGCTGACAAGCCCTCTGAATACATAAGACACAATCAGCCTTAAATAGTACTTGCTCCACTAGGGAGCCAATCAAAATGGTCTGGACGCCCTGTCATCAACCAATATGGTTAAGTTCCTGCTTGCAGGCCCTCCCATCTGGTGGAGGACCTGATGGGGAACTACATCTATTTATACACTCCAATCATTTTAAAATGGCCGCTAGAGGGCCGACCAATGGGAGTAGAGCATGTTCTGAATGGAAAAAACGTCATTCAACCGTCATGCGGAAATCCGCATTGAAAATCCGCATGTGGTTGCGTTCAATGCGTATGCGTAAAACGTACGCGTAAAAACCATATTCCAATACTATGACCACGCGTAAATCCGCATTGGATATCCGCATATGGTTAAAATTAATGCGTATGCGTAAAAACGTACGCGTAAACACCCGGCAGCAAAAAATCGTCTAAACCATAGACGTTTCAATCCAATCGCCTATACCGGTTACGCATAAAATTGATCTTTACCGATTGAAAAATGTACATGCTCCTAACCCTGATAGGAATGAGTGTCAACAATATATAATATATAATAAGAGAAATCTGAAAAAAATATATAAAAAGGAAAAAATGACAAAACTCACGCTAGGTGTCTGGCGGCCACCCACAGCGGCGGCCAGACACCGAACGTCACAAAAAATTATTTGTTTTGAAAAAAATATATTTATTGACTATGTTGATTTGTTGGCTCTCCTGGACTGGCCGCCGCTGATATGTGGCCGCCAGTCCGGGCTGGCCTTCAAAGCATATATTTTTTGATTTTTTGCCTGTTTCTTTCCCGAGTGGCCGCCAGGGATGGACGCCAGTCGGGACAGAATTGGTAATTTTGTTCTCGCTAGCTCAGACTGGCCGCCGCGATTAAGACGGACGCCAGTCTGGGAGGGTGAGATGTGGTTTATATTCATTTTTTGTGACGTTCGGTGTCTGGCCGCCGCTGTGGGTGGCCGCCAGACACCTAGCGTGAGTTTTGTCATTTTTTCCTTTTTATATATTTTTTTCAGATTTCTCTTATTATATATTATATATTGTTGACACTCATTCCTATTAGGGTTAGGAGCATGTACATTTTTCAATCGGTAAAGATCAATTTTATGCGTAACCGGTATAGGCGATTGGATTGAAACGTCTATGGTTTAGACGATTTTTTGCTTCCGGGTGTTTACGCGTACGTTTTTACGCATACGCATTAATTTTAACCATATGCGGATATCCAATGCGGATTTCCGCATGGTCATAGTATTGGAATATGGTTTTTACGCGTACATTTTTTACGCATACGCATTGAACGCAACCACATGCGGATTTTCAATGCGGATTTCCGCATGACGGTTGAATGACGTTTTTTCCATTCAGAACATGCTCTACCCCCATTGGTCGGCCCTCTAGCGGCCATTTTAAAATGATTGGAATGTATAAATAGATGTAGTTCCCCATCAGGTCCTCCACCAGATGGGAGGGCCTGCAAGCAGGAACTTAACCTAATTGGTTGATGACAGGGCGTCCAGACCATTTTGATTGGCTCCCTAGTGGAGCAAGGACTATTTAAGGCTGATTGTGTCTTATGTATTCAGAGGGCTTGTCAGCTTGAGAAAGAGAGGAGTCGCCTCTCGAAACGTCGCACAGACTTGCCCTTTTTGTCTCTTTGATGCCTTAAATAAATAAAAGAGCTTATAATACACTTGAAGACGGTGCTGGGTCTCTTCTCTTGGAGTTCCTGCTTGCTGTTCCTGGAGACAGAGGGACAACGACCTATAGCACGTCGCATCTAGATGGTTGGGTGCTGCCTGTAACCACTTGTTCACCACATAGACTGAGGGCTACACGCCAGGACTTTTATGCGAATAGAAGGGGAGTCAGCTGATCGCCCGGTCAGCTGACTCCAGCACTACTTCTGATTGGCTGAGTGACTGGGGCGGCGCTGTGGAGCGCTCTCACTATATATAGGACCTGCCTGTCAGTCGCGCGGTGTCTGCTGTTTCAAATGCTACGTGTTAGCACTCAGGCCTTAGTCAGATCCTAAAGTGTGCTAGAACCGGCAGGAGCTGGGGATCCACACTTAGTCAGACTTGTTGATAGCTTAAAGTACTAATTGCATTGTATTATTTGTTATGACCTTCTGCTAGCCCTGATTACTCTTCTGCTTTCTAATTCTGTACTTTTGCCTATCTGATTCTGTTGCCGACCTTAGCCTGTATATCACTCTGATTTAGCCTTCTGTCTCTGTACTGCACTTGACTGTCTGTTGTCGAACCTGCTTGTCTGACTCTTCTGCCCTCACCGGGGAGCTAGTCTCTGGTGAGGGATTCTCTGTACAGATTAATCACCTGCTCCTCAGGTGATCAGTAGCTGCAGTACAGTCTTAATCACCTGCTCCTCAGGTGATCAGTAGCTGCAGTACAATCTTAATCACTTGCTCCTCAGGTGATCAGTAGTTGCAGTACAGTCTTAATCACCTGCTCCTCAGGTGATCAGTAGCTGCAGTACAGTCTTAATCACCTGCTCCTCAGGTGATCAGTAGTTGCAGTACAGTCTTAATCACCTGCTCCTCGGGTGATCAGTAGCTGCAGCACAGTCTTAGTCACCTGCTCCTCGGGTGACCTATAGCTGCAGTGCAGTCTGAATCACCCGCTCCTCGGTTGATCAGTTCCACTAGTATTACTGTTGCACCAAACACCTATCTACACACCTGGTAGTCTTGTGTCAAGCTATACTAGTATTATTGGTGATTCTGCAGATGACCACATAATCAGGTATAGCATCTGTATTATTGGTGATACTGCAGATCACCAATAATCAGAAAATCTGTTATTGCTGACACCAATCGATACAGAACAGCAGACCAAAACATTATGGACGCACTGCGAAGTCAGGTTGAAGTCCTGACAACCGCGGTAAACAGTCTTACCGGGGTGCTCAATACCCAACAGACTCAGATCAATCAACTGTCTGGGAAGTTCAGGAACTTCAAACTACTATTGAATCAGTGCGAGCCCCTTTAGTTACTGATCTTCGTATGCCCGTACCTGAAAGGTTTTCTGGGCATAGATCTGACTTTCAGAATTTCAGGAACCGTGTGCTATCATATTTTGAGTTGAGGCCTAATCTGTCAGGGTCTGAGGACCAGAGAGTGACCTTCATAAAGACCCTTTTGTCAGGAGACTCACAAACTTGGGCATATAATCTCCCCACTGAGCATGTGGCATTATCCTCAGTTCAGGAGTTCTTTAAAGCCATGTCCAATATATACGATGACCCGGATATTGCTATCACGGCTGAGAGGAAACTAAAGACTCTCAGGCAGGGTCGTAATTCTGTGGAGGTTTATGACGCAGAATTTAGGAGATGGGCTGTATCAGCTAGATGGGGAACGTATGCTTTATTAGACTATTTTCTGTCAGGTTTATCTGATGCAGTTTCGGGTTTGATGCTAGGGCATCCTGAGCCTAAATCTATAGATGAAGCAATTTCTTTGGCGGTGCGGGTTGATCGCCGCTAGTGTTGGGCGAACAGTGTTCGCCACTGTTCGGGTTCTGCAGAACATCACCCTGTTCGGGTGATGTTCGAGTTCGGCCGAACACCTGACGGTGCTCGGCCAAACCGTTCGGCCATATGGCCGAACTAAGAGCGCATGGCCGAACGTTCCCCGAACGTTCGGCTAGCGCTGTGATTGGCCGAACGGGTCACGTGGTTCGGACCCGAACGCGCTCTGATTGGCCGAACGGTCACGTGGTTCGGGTAAATAAATACCCGAACCACGTCATATCTCCGCCATTTGTCTGTGGGTTTAGCTTTGGGTAGGCAGGCAGGGTAGTTCGCGCTCCAGCCACGCTAGCCAGGGTCCCCCCTGTCATTGTGTCACTGCTGGGAACAGTAGTACACCGCTTGCTCAGCCACACTATATAGCATTCTGTTTACTGCCACTCTGTGTACCTCGCTCAGCCACACTATATAGCATTCTGTTTACTGCCACTCTGTGTCTGCTGGGAATAGTAGTACACCGCTTGCTCAGCCACACTATATAGCATTCTGTTTACTGCCACTCTGTGTACCTCGCTCAGCCACACTATATAGCATTCTGTTTACTGCCACTCTGTGTCTGCTGGGAATAGTGGTACACCGCTCGCTCAGCCACACTATATAGCATTCTGTTCACTGTTCTGTGTCTGCTTGGAATAGTGGTACACCGCTCGCTCAGCCACACTATATAGCATTCTGTTTACTGTTCTGTGTCTGCTGGGAATAGTGGTACACCGCTCGCTCAGCCACACTATATAGCATTCTGTTTACTGTTCTGTGTCTGCTGGGAATAGTGGTACACCGCTCGCTCAGCCACACTATATAGCATTCTGTGCACTGTTCTGTGTCTGCTGGGAATAGTGGTACACCGCTCGCTCAGCCACACTATATAGCATTCTGTTCACTGTTCTGTGTCTGCTGGGAATAGTGGTACACCGCTCGCTCAGCCACACTATATAGCATTCTGTTTACTGTTCTGTGTCTGCTGGGAATAGTGGTACACCGCTCGCTCATCCACACTATATAGCATTCTGTTCACTGTTCTGTGTCTGCTGGGAATAGTGGTACACCGCCCGCTCAGCCACACTATATAGCATTCTGTTCACTGTTCTGTGTCTGCTGGGAATAGTGGTACACCGCTCGCTCAGCCACACTATATAGCATTCTGTTCACTGTTCTGTGTCTGCTGGGAACAGTAGTACACCGCTCGCTCAGCCAGAGTATATAGCATTGTGTTTACTGCCACTCTGTGTACACCGCTCAGCCAGACTATATACCATTGTTTACTGACACTCTGTGTACACCGCTCAGCCAGACTATATACCATTGTTTAATGACACTCTGTGTACACCGCTCAGCCAGACTATATACCATTGTTTACTGCCACTCTGATTCTGCTGGGAACAGTAGTACACCGCTCGCTCAGCCAGACTATATAGCATTGTGTTTACTGCCACTCTGTGTACACCGCTCAGCCAGACTATATACCATTGTTTACTGACACTCTGTGTACACCGCTCAGCCAGACTATATACCATTGTTTACTGAAACTCTGTGTACACCGCTCAGCCAGACTATATACCATTGTTTACTGCCACTCTGATTCTGCTGGGAACAGTAGTACACCGCTCGCTCAGCCAGACTATATACCATTGTTTACTGACACTATATAGCAGACTATATAGCATTGTGTGTACACCGCTCAGCCAGACTATATACCATTGTTTACTGACACTCTGTGTACACCGCTCAGCCAGACTATATACCATTGTTTACTGCCACTCTGATTCTGCTGGGAACAGTAGTACACCGCTCGCTCAGCCAGACTATATACCATTGTTTACTGACACTCTGTGTACACCGCTCAGCCAGACTATATACCATTGTTTACTGCCACTCTGATTCTGCTGGGAACAGTAGTACACCGCTCGCTCAGCCAGACTATATACCATTGTTTACTGACACTATATAGCAGACTATATAGCATTGTGTGTACACCGCTCAGCCAGACTATATACCATTGTTTACTGACACTCTGTGTACACCGCTCAGCCAGACTATATACCATTGTTTACTGCCACTCTGATTCTGCTGGGAACAGTAGTACACCGCTCGCTCAGCCAGACTATATACCATTGTTTACTGACACTCTGTGTACACCGCTCAGCCAGACTATATACCATTGTTTACTGCCACTCTGATTCTGCTGGGAACAGTAGTACACCGCTCGCTCAGCCAGACTATATAGCATTGTGTTTACTGCCACTCTGTGTACACCGCTCAGCCACACTATATAGCATTGCGTACTCTGCCAGTCAGTGTGTATATTGCTGGGATCAGTAATACTCCACTCACCGTCAACCACTATATGAGCTCAACATGAGTTCCCCAGAGACCTCCGCTGTGAGCAGCACTCCCAACAACAGCAACAGCCAACGCCCCACGCAAGCTATAACATCCACCCCAGCAGCCAGTGGTCAGCAGCAGCCCTCCCCGGAGGAGAACGTTGTGTCCATCAGTCCGTCGCCAGAGCGATTAATGAGGGCTGCCATTGAGGAGATGATGGGGCCTGATGTGGAGGAGGAGGTCTGGCTCAGGCCAGCATCCCAAGTTAATGTTGAGGACGATGAGGGGTCTGTGTCTGGGGATGTTGGGGTGGCAGAGGTGGTGGGTGGGTCAGACTCAGGAGAAGAGTTGTATGATGAGGATGATGATCGGGACCATCTGTATGTGCCTCAGAGTCCGACCCCGGAAAACATGTTGTATCGTGTGTTTAGGTACTAAAATCTGCGTTCCCTCCCAGTAGTGTTGGGCGAACAGTGTTTGCCACTGTTCGGGTTCTGCAGAACATCACCCTGTTCGGGGTGACTATATAGCAGACTATATAGCATTGTGTTTAATGCCACTCTGTGTACACGGCTCAGCCACACTATATAGCATTGTGTTTACTTCCACTCTGTGTCTGCTGGGAACAGTAGTACACCGCTCACCCGCCACTGTATAGCATTGTGCTCTGTGTCACTGCTGACAATAGTGGTACACCGCTCACCCACCACTGTATAGCATTTCTGTACTGCCACTGTACTGCTGCCAGTCAGCGTGTACTTTAAGGATAAGTGAAATGAGGAAGAAATCCGGTGAAAGAGGGAGGGGCAAGGGAAGAGGTGTTTCCCCTGACGGTTCACGTACAGGCCACAGGGGAGCACCCAAGAAAACCCACTCAATACTGCCCATGTTGTCCAGGACAACAACCCTCACAGATCCAAAAGAACAGGACCAGATAATTACTTGGATGACCTCTCAAGCGTCCAGCAGTGGGTTAAGCAGCACCAGCACATCACGCACGAGGTCCGAGTCCTCAGCCAGTTAAAGTCTGGGCTTTCTTTGAAGACTGCACTGAGGATGTTACCATGGCGATT
The DNA here is from genome assembly GCF_040937935.1 of Hyperolius riggenbachi. Lineage (NCBI taxonomy): Eukaryota > Metazoa > Chordata > Amphibia > Anura > Hyperoliidae > Hyperolius > Hyperolius riggenbachi. Next base: position 503,732,176 of record NC_090646.1, read on the forward strand.
TGCAAGGTGTGCAAGACCCGCCTGAGCAGGGGGAAAAGTATTAACAACCTCTCCACCACCAGCATGAGCCGCCACATTCTATCCAAACATCCCACTCTGTGGGCAAACGCGGCAGGACAGGGTACCACCAGCAACACTGCCTCCCTTGGGTTCACCAGACTCACCACCAGACCCGCCTCAGCAGCAGCAGTAGCCCAGCCATTGCGTGGTTCACAACATTCACAAACATCAGACGATGCTGACACTGTCACTTTCCGGACTAGTGCTCTTGAGGTCTCCCAGTGTTCATCAAACACAACAACCAACAGCCCTTCGGTGTGCAGCGCTACGGTTGAGTTGTCTGTCTCTGAGATGTTTGAGCACAAGAGGAAATTGCCAGCAAATGACCCCCGGGCCGTGGCAGTAACAGCCAGCCAGCATAGCCAAGCTTCTGGCCTGCGAAATGCTGCCATATCGAGTGGTGGAGACAAACAGCTTCAAGGGCATGATGTCAGTGGCCATCCCACGTTACGTTGTTCCCAGCCGCTACCACTTTGCGCGCTCTGCAGTGCCTGAGTTGCATGAGCACGTGGTCAGCTAAATAACCCGAAGCTTGAAGAATGCCGTTGCCTGCAAGGTTCACCTCACCACTGACACCTGGACGAGTGCGTTCGGCCAGGGTCGATACATCTCCCTTACCGCGCACTGGGTGAACCTTGTGGAGCCTGGCAGCGATTCCTCACCTGCTACGGCGCGGGTGTTGCCCACGCCGCAAACAGCTGGATAACAACAGCAGCACCTACCTCTCTGACTCCTTCTCCTCCAACGCATCTCAAAGCTGTACCTCATCCGGAAATGCTAACCCAGCACCAGCAGCAGTAGGATCGTGGAAGCAGTGCAGCACAGCTGTTGGCATGCGTCAGCAAGCGTTGCTGAAGCTGATCTGCCTTGGGGATAAGCAGCACACAGGGGAGGAAATTTGGAGGGGAATAAAGGAACAGACGGATTTGTGGCTGGCACCGCTGGACCTGAAACCGGGCATGAAGCTAGACACCTGGCACGAACTGGCAATGTACGCAATAGAGGTGCTGGCTTGCCCGGCAGCCAGCGTTATGTCGGAACGCTGTTTCAGTGCTGCCGGAGGCATCATCACAGATCGGCGTATCCGCCTCTCCACAGAAAATGCAGACCGTCTGACTCAAATTAAAATGAATCAATCCTGGATTGGAAACGACTACGCAACACTCCTGGACCCCAACCAAGTAACATGACCGATGAACATCTGGGATGGTTTAGCGTTTCCGGTCCCTGTTTATTGAACCTCTCATCTGTATTACATTTATGACTGCATGGCGGCAAAAAGCATTGCTGCTATATCCGCACGCTTTTTGTCCTCATGCAAGGCCTGGGTTGTTGTGTCTCACAAAGCGTGGCCTTCTCCTCCTGCGCCTCCTCCTGTTCCATCACGTGTGCTGCTGCTGGGTTAGCGTTGCCGCGTGGTCCCTGTTTATTGAACCACTTATCTTTATTACATTTATGACTGCATGGTGGTACAAAGCATGCTATCCGCACGCTTCTTGTCCTCATGCAAGGCCTGGGTTGTTGTGTCTCAAAGCGTGGCCTTCTCCTCCTGCGCCACCCTCCTCCTGTTCCATCACGTGTGCTGCTGCTGGGTTAGCATTACCGGTCCCTTTTCCTGGAACCTCTTATATGTATTACATTTATGACTGCATGCCGACAAAAAGCATGTTACCTGTGCAAAGAAAACAGACATTTCCCGCATTTAAAAGACAGTTTTCCCTTTGAAACTTTAAAATCGATTTTCTCAAAAACTATAAGCTCTTTTTGCTAAATTTTTTTTTCCTCTTGTACCCACTCCCAAGGTGCACATACCCTGTAAATTTGGGGTATGTAGCATGTAAGGAGGCTTTACAAACCACAAAAGTTCGGGTCCCCATTGACTTCCATTATGTTCGGAGTTCGGGTCGAACACCCGAACATCGCGGCCATGTTCGGCCTGTTCGGCCCGAACCCGAACATCTAGATGTTCACCCAACACTAATCGCCGCATTCGCTATCAAAAACAGACCCGTGGGAGAAATGCTGTAAGATCTGTTTCCTACGCCTCTTCTCCACCCTCATCACCTCAGGACGAACCGATGCAGATCGGTCAGTCTAGGTTAACACAAGTGGAGAAGAATCGCAGAAGGACAGGAAGAAAGTCTATACTGTGCTGAGGAGGGTCACATAGTTCAGAATTGTCCTAAAAAGTCAGGAAACGCTGCCGCCTAGGTGTAGTCAGAGGTAATACCCTAGGCGAGCCGTGTTTACCACTAAACAATAACCGTTTGCTCCTCCCTTGCTCCATTACCTGGGAGGGTCAGGCCACGGCCACAGAGGCATTCGTGGACTCTGGCTCAGCAGCCAATTTTATAGATTTTGATTTTGTCAAAAAATTGGGGATTCCTTTACTCCCGCTAGACCGTCAGATTCTGATCACAGCGGTAGATGACTCTCCGATACAGTGTAGACAGCCTCTCTCACAGACCCCCTTATTGTTGTGTAATATAGGGGTTCTGCATAAGGTGAAACTACAGTTCTTTGTCCTGCGAATGGCAACCTCTACCATAATACTTGGTATACCGTGGTTGCAACTTCATTCTCCTCAGATTGACTGGGCCTCAGGTCAGCTACTGAGCTGGTCAGCCCGTTGTCATCATCATTGTTTGGAGAAAGTTGCTGTTTGCGCCACCAAGGTTCAGGTGAAAGGGGTACCAGTGCAGTACGCAGAATTTTCTGATGTGTTTTGTCCTAAGTCAGCAGACAAACTCCCGCCGCATCGGAGTTTCGCTATTCAAACTTGGCAGTGGAAACAATTCAAATGGTAGGACATACACCCCCAAAGATCCAACATGAATACCAAATTATTGAAAATATCAAAATGTATTATTTAAATCCACAATTTCTAATAAAAAATAATAAAAATCACATGGGATGGCCACCCCGCCACAACTCACCCACTCAAACTGCCACGTCACACCATCATACACACGCCGGCATCTAATGCTAGTGGCGACCTCTGCAGTTGTGAAAGCAACGATAGCTGCGTACTAGACGTACAAGATAAGCAGAGTATGCAATGTCCCCATGCAGCGGCAGGAAAAAAAGGCAAGAGCAAAAAAGCTTGTATCAGACAATGTCCAGCGTTATACACACAAGCCTTGATGTTAATCATGGCCGGATTTCCGCACAGGCCGAGGAGGCCGGTGCCTAGGGCGGAAACTTGCCGACAGAAGAGCTGGGGCGGCTGTCGCACACCGGGAGCAGATCAGCTGTTATCCCGGTCATTGAATCAGCCGTGCAGTCCTCCAGTCTCTCCTGTATTCTGCACGGAGGAGAACGCCCCGCCCCTCCTCTCCACTCTGACACTGAGGGGTGGGGCTGAGCAGAGAAGAGCCATGCTGCCCGGGAGATTCAGATAGGAATGGAAGAGAAGTCCGCAGCATTCAGGTAACTGTGCATGGAGGCAGAAGCTGGAGGGAGGGGGAGAGAGCTAGTGTCTGCATAACAGCAGGCATTTAGCACACTTGCAGCACGCTGTCCTGTGGAGTGACCAGCTGGAACTGGAAGCTTCCTGTCTCCCCTCCTTCTTCATTCCCTGGAGCCAGTGAAACAGGGCTGTCTGGAGCTTCCCTCCATTTTTCTGTAAACTGGCTTTTATCAGTTTCTTATATCTATGTCACTGACACTCCTTTCATTTCGTTAATCAGGCAGCATGCTCTCCCCCTTCTCCTCCTCCAGCAGTCATTTCCCTTTCCATGGCCTCACACAGCTATACACACTTCTCTGTGGGTTTATTTCTAGGTTGCTCTTTTGTTATTGCAGTTTTGGTCTTCTGAGCACAGTGGTGCACCCAATTGTGTACAAGATATATTATCTATCTTACACCTGCACTTTCTCTCCATGTAGCTGCCATATATGCATACGTTCACTACAAATATATTATTACACTTGTTTTTATCTGGCTGATCCAGCCTGATTAGGTAGCCCTGCACCTAGAAGCACTTTATGGGTTGTTAATGTGTGTACACACCTGTGATGTATGTCGCCAGTCGGGGATCAGGATCCAATCCCCTTGGGTAACATCGCTGAGCCAGACTATACAGATGTGAAGTCACTTAGTGCATTATGTTGTCATGTGGGGAGGGCAGAGAGACAACAGATTAGCATGTGTGTGACGTCACGCAGCAGGCGGGGAAGTTTCGTGCACAATGGACTGACTGTCCTCAGAGGCACTCACAATCTAAGGCTAGGTTTCCACTTGTGCAGCAGCCTGCGTCTTGCGAGACGCGATGCCGGCACAGTTGCTGCCTCTCGCAGCCGAATCCCTCTAGCCGCGCTATGCGTGGCTATGGGATTCGGACAGTCCCGCACCAAATTATGCTGCAGGGCCTCAGATTTTTCTGATTCGGATGGCTTACATACATTTCTATAGGCTGCTGAAATCCATCCGAATTCGTGGGCAGGGAATCGGCCCGGATTCGCAGCAGTGGAAACCTAGCCTAAGCCTACCATAGTCATATGTCCCACCATATTATTTTTATGTATTTATATAGCACTGACATCTACTGCAGCACTTTACAGAGTACATAGTCATGTCACTGACTGTTCTCAGAGGAGCTCACAATCTAATCCTACCATAGTCATAGTTCTAATGTCCTACCATATTATTATTATTATGTATTTATATAGCACTGACATCTTCTGCAGCACTTTACAGAGTACATAGTCATGTCACTGACTGCCCTCAGAGGAGCTCACAAATATAATCCTACCATAGTCCTAGTGTAATGTCCTACCATATTATTATGTATTTATATAGCACTGACATCTACTGCAGCACTTTACAGAGTACATAGTCATGTCACTGACTGTTCTCAGAGGAGCTCACAATCTAATCCTACCATAGTCATAGTTCTAATGTCCTACCATATTATTATTATTATGTATTTATATAGCACTGACATCTTCTGCAGCACTTTACAGAGTACATAGTCATGTCACTGACTGTCCTCGAAGGAGCTCACAATATAATCTCTGCCATAGTCATAGTCTAATGTCCTGCCATATTATTATTATAATGTTTTCATATAGCACAGATATCTTCTGCAGCACTTTACAAAGTGCATGGTCATGTCACTGACTGTCATCAGAGGAACTCACAGTCTAATCCTACCATAGTGATATGTCTAATTTCCTACCATATTATTATTATTATTATGTATTTATATAGCATTGACATCTTCTGCAGCACTTTACAGAGTACATAGTCATGTCACTGCTGGAATCTATTAAAAAGGAATGTGCAGTAGCCCATCCGCCTCAAGGTTGTGTGTGTTTTGGCTTCACAAATGCTTTGCTGCATACCTCGGTTGTAACGAGTGGTTATTTCAGTCAACGTTGCTCTTCTATCAGCTTGAATCAGTCGGCCCATTCTCCTCTGACCTCTAGCATTAACAAGGCATTTTTACCCACAGGACTGCCGCATATTTTCCCTTTTCACACCATTCTTTGTAAACCCTAGAAATGGTTGTGCGTGAAAATCCCAGTAACTGAGCAGATTGTGAAATACTCAGACCGGCCCGTCTGGCACCAACAACCATGCCACGCTCAAAATGGCTTAAATCACCTTACTTTCCCATTCTGACATTCAGTTTGGAGTTCAGGAGATTGTCTTGACCAGGGCCACACCCCTAAATGCATTGAAGCAACTGCCAGGTGATTGGTTGATTAGATAATTGCATTAATGAGAAATTGAACAGGTGTTCCTAATAATCCTTTAGGTGAGTCTACATACACACACACATTTATTTTTGTAAATAACTAACCCTAATATACTGATCTATCAGTACTGCTTACCTATCCCCTTTCCTATGTCCACTAACCCTATTCTAACCCCGCTGTTGTCATGGGGCGGCTGGAGGTAGTGGGCCTTGGGCGGTAAATAGTACAAATCCGGCCCTGATGTTAATGTTGCAACATGACATGTACTATGCAGTTCATCCATCAGCAGTAGCACAGCAAGCAGGATATAACATGTCAGGTCAGCCAGTCTAATTGATTAGGCCAGTATGTCCATAAATGACAGCACAAGACTCCACAGCATCACAGCATGTACAGTGAATATTCATCTCACCAGTTCCTCGCAGGGCTTCAGTGTGTAGCTCACCCTACTCACGAGCTGCAGAGGGAAACTCATAGGTTGCAGAAGGGAGACTCACTCCAGGCCTGCTGGTTAGATAGCTTTGAGGTGCTGTACATGGGTGCATTCATCCAGGTTGTTGTCAGCCACCATCGGCGCTGGAGCCGTTCAGGTGTAGATCTGGGTGACCGGAGGAGGCTGATGGTAAAAAAGCCTCACCGCAATGTCAGAGTGGGGGTCGGGGCGGCGTAGCATCCCATGCAGAGGCGGATGGCTTCCCCGACGTTTCGCCGGCTTCCGGCTTCCTCAAGGGGCGTGGCCATCATTGCCTACAACTTCCTCTACTTCTACGAAGCTGCGACCAATCATGCGCATGCACCGCTCCACCCATCTTACAACCAAAACACAGATCCATGTGCGCAAAGCTCAAAGGGCGGAGGCACGCACTATGACCGGGGCCGGGAAGGCGGTGTAGAACGGGAGCCCAGGAAAGGAGGAAAGTGAGAAAAAATCAAGAGCGCAGAAGAAACGCACCCGACAGCAGTACTAGACCGCGTGCATTGCAGGCGATCCATACAGGCACACTTGTCCTGTGAGGTGAGCTCTATCAACCGCTATCAGGCGCCCACACTCCCCCAATCCTAGTCCCGTTTCCACCATCTCAGACCAGTCAGGTGCATGTATTAAGTTTCTGCTCTATAGCTGCACACCTGGGATGAGGTTATATGACTAATACAAAAATATATATATTTCAAACATTGACTATAAAGAAAACTGCCCATTAGCAAAATATAATGTTGTGACCTCATAGGTAATACAAACCCAAGGATCACAAAAAAAGGAAAAGGGGGAAAAAAACATCCCCTAAGAAGAACACTACTACTCATACGGGCTTTAAGACCAGAAAGTTGCCAGGGATGCACCGGGAACGCAGGCCAGAGCGCCACTCCTGCTGCGGAGGCAACAGGGCATCCAGCGGCGACCCCTACACAGGCAGGAAATGGGCATAATTTGTCTGCTCATTGAGGCCCGGTGCTTCACAGGCTTGCAGATTATAAATCCACCGTGACTCACAACGGAGGAGGAGTCTGTCCAGATTACCTCCCCTTATCGTGGGGTGGATGCGACCCAGGACCATAAATTTGACCCCCTTGGTACTGCTGTCATGTTCAAGGGAAAAGTGTCTGGCGACAGGAGTGCTCAGTTCCCCCTTCTCTATATTTTTAATATGTTCTGACATCCGTTCTTTAAGGGGTCTCTTTGTTTTGCCCACATAGAAGGCGCCACACTGACATAACAATATATAGACGACTAAAGTTGTCTTACAGTTACCGAAGTGGGACAGTGTCACTCTCCTGTCGCGAGACAGGGCAAAAGCCTTACCCACTTGAATATATTGACAGAAGTCACATCCCCCACAAGTGTAAGTCCCCATTGTGGCACAGTGTCTTTTGGGGGCAACACCACTAAAGTGGCTCTTTACAAGTCCATCCCGCAGAGATCTTGCTCTACGGAAGGTGAGGTCGGGTCTGGCCGGCACCGTTGGTCCGACCACAGGGTCATTTTGCAATAAATACCAGTGTCGATTTAGAATACCCCTAAGTGCAGGATGCTGCGCACAATATCTAGTCAAAAAGCGCAGGGACCCAGTGGCACTCCTGGTAGTCCCTGTTCGTGGTCGGAGCAAGTTCTCTCTTTTGCTTCGCCACGCTCTGTTAAAGGCCCTCTGTAAACATCTATCGCCGTATCCCCTCTCTCTGAACCTGTCACGTAAGTCGCCGGCTTCACGCAAGAACGCCGCATCATCTGAACAGTTGCGACGGGCCCTTAGGTACTGGCCGAACGGGATACCCTTAATCGTGTGTGGGGGATGGAAACTGTCCGCACACAGCAGGGCATTTGTGGCTGTGGCCTTACGATGCAAAGTCGTAGCCAAATGCCCACCAGGGGTAATCAAAATACAAATATCCAAAAAAGAGATAGATACTGGCTGTACCTCCACCGTAAATTTCAGATTCCGATCATTGCGATTGAGTGCCGACACAAATTCGGTCACCTGCGCCATGGACCCCGTCCACAGGATCAAGATGTCATCGATGTACCTGTGCCACGATAAAACGTGGCACAGATACACAGAGAGGGCATCATCCGAAAATAGAGATCTCTCCCAGTCCCCCAGATACAGGTTGGCGTACGACGGGGCACATGTCGTCCCCATCGCCGCCCCCTGCACCTGGAGGTACCGGTCACCATCGAACGTGAAAACATTATTTGTCAGCAAAAAATGCAATAGATCCAAAATGAAGCCATTATGCGCAGCATCCTGCACGCCCAACTCTCCCAGAAAGTTCGCCACTGCCTGGACCCCCAGGGCATGGGGGATGCATGAATAAAGGGACTCGACATCGAGGGACACGAGCAGCGTGCCAGGTGGAACCACAACATCATCGAGTACCCTCAGAAGATGTGTGGCATCGGAGTTTCGATTGTCCAAAAGAGTTAAGATCAGGTTGTATGCCTCCTAGAGGCCATCTCTATAATTTGTCGGGGCCAGAGAAGCGGGCTATGCAAGAATACATTAAGGAAAATTTGGCTAAGGGCTGTATCCATCCTTACCGGTCACCAGCAGGGGCTGGGTTCTTTTTTGTACAGAAAAAGGACGGTGGGCTTCGACCTTGTATTGACTATCGAGGGTTAAATAAGATCACAGTGAAAAATCGATATCCACTGCCTTTGATTGACGATTTGTTTGCTCAGGTAACCAATGCCAGTATCTTCTCTAAGTTAGACCTACGGGGAGCATACGACCTGGTACGCATTAGCGACGGTGATGAATGGAAGATGGCATTCAACACACCCGATGGGTACTACGATTATCTGGTCATGCCCTTTGGGTTGTGTAATGCTCCTGCCGTCTTCCAGGAGTTGATCAATGAAGTCTTTAGGGAAGTTCTGGGAAAATTTGTGCTAGTATATCTGGATGATATACTGATTTTCTCACCCAATCTAACCGAACACCGGAAGCATGTGAGGTTCGTTTTGAGGAAATTGAGGCAGAACTCGTTGTATGCGAAGTTAGAGAAATGCCTCTTTGAGGTCACTAGGGTTCCTTTCTTGGGATATATTATTTCCACCTCGGGTCTCTCCATGGATCCTGAAAAAGTCTCTGCTGTATTGGAGTGGCCTCAACCTGTAGGGTTGAAGGCACTCCAAAGATTTCTTGGCTTCGCCAATTACTACAGGAAATTCATCAAAGTGTTTTCCTCTGTAGTGTCACCCCTCACCAACCTTACTAAGAAGGGGGCTGACACTTACCATTGGACAACAGAGGCACAGTCTGGCTTTGCTACATAATAATCTGAAGAGTTCCTCTTCAGGTTTTTCTCCTTACCAGGTGGTTTCGGGGAGATCTCCCAAATTCTCCCCTATATCAGTGGCATCTTCTCCTTTTCCGGCTCTGGAGGATTGGCAAAGGGCACTGAAAGAGATTTGGGTGCTTGTAAAAAGGAATCTGGGAAAAGCCTTCCAGACTCAGAAAAATCAGGCGGAAAAAAGGCGGTCTGTTGAATGGAAGTTTTCCCCAGGCGACATGGTGTGGGTGTCTACTCGGCATCTGGCGTTAAAGCAACCATCACCTAAGTTAGGGCCCAGATTTGTAGGCCCATATCCTGTGTCCAGAAAGATTATTGACGTGACATAGTGATTGATCTCCCAGCCAGCATGAGAGGTGGGAGATCATTTCATGTTTCTTTGTTGAAGCCTGCTGTGCATGTGGATTTCCCCCCCCCCCCCTGTGATGATTGACGACCAACCTGAGTATGAGATAGAGAAGATTCTAGATTCTCGAGTAGTGCAGAATTCTGTACAGTATCTGGTCCATTGGAAGGGGTATGGCCTGGAGGACAGAGCTTGGGTGCCGGATTGCCGCATGCATGCTGAAGATCTAAAGAAAGAATTTCATGAGTTACACCCCGAGAAGCCGTGTAAGAAGTGTCCGGGGTCCACTCCTCAGGGGGGGAGGTACTGTAATGGATAGCGGAGATACCACCGCAACAGTGAGTGGCATGGCGGCTCTCTCCACGTCTCAGCCGGCGGCCTCCGCTGCGCAGTTACATGTTGGGGTTTTACCTGGCCCTTCAGTTTCACATAGACTGAGGGCTACGCGCGCGCGCCAGACAACTGGACCTTTATGCGAATAGAAGGGGAGTCAGCTGATCGCCCGGTCAGCTGACTCCAGCACTACTTCTGATTGGCTGAGTGACTGGGGTGGCGCTGTAGAGCGCTCTCACTATATATAGGACCTACCTGTCAGTCGCTCAGTGTCTGCTGTTGCAAATGCTACGTGTTAGCACTCAGACCTTAGTCAGATCCTAAAGTGTGCTAGAACCGGCAGGAGCTGGGGATCCACACTTAGTCAGACTTGTTGATAGCTTAAAGTACTAATTGCATTGTATTATTTGTTATGACCTTCTGCTAGCCCTGATTACTCTTCTGCTTTCTGATTCTGTACTTTTGCCTATCTGATTCTGTTGCCGACCTTAGCCTGTATATCACTCTGATTTAGCCTTCTGTCTCTGTACTGCACTTGACTGTCTGTTGCCGAACCTGCTTGTCTGACTCTTCTGCCCTCACCGGGGAGCTAGTCTCTGGTGAGGGATTCTCTGTACAATTTAATCACCTGCTCCTCAGGTGATCAGTAGCTGCAGCACAGTCTTAATCACCTGCTCCTCAGGTGATCAGTAGTTGCAGTACAGTCTTAATCACTTGCTCCTCAGGTGATCAGTAGCTGCAGTACAGTCTTAATCACCTGCTCCTCAGGTGATCAGTAGTTGCAGTACAGTCTTAATCACCTGCTCCTCAGGCGATCGGTAGCTGCAGCACAGTCTTAGTCACCTGCTCCTCGGGTGACCTATAGCTGTAGTGCAGTCTGAATCACCCGCTCCTTGGTTGATCAGTTCCACTAGTATTACTGTTGCACCATACACCTATCTACACACCTGGTAGTCTTGTGTCAAGCTATACTAGTATTATTGGTGATTCTGCAGATCACCTTATAATCAGGTATAGCATCTGTATTATTGGTGATACTGCAGATCACCAATAATCAGAAAATCTGTTATTGCTGACACCAATCGTTACACTATTAAACACATTTTTCAGTAGAAAATACATATATTTACGTAGATCTGTACATGAGTCCTGAAAGAGGGACAAATGAATAAGAAAGAAGGACAAAGGGACTGGTTTCCCAAAGAAGGACTGTCCCTCCAAAAGAGGAGCTTTGGTAAATGCGATAGTGCATTTGAATGTTCTAAGAGTTCTTCTTTAAGATTAAAAATTACTTCCTGTTAATTCACATAGATGCTGTGTTTGGATTACATTTTAAGAGCAGAGCTGGCTTGCCAATCCTTTGGTAAATGTAGATGTGAAGAAAACACTGCCCCACAAAGGGTTAATATTGAATAGGTGTGAATTGTGTAATTTTCATTTCCTGTAAGTACTCGGTAGCAGAAAATATCAGGCTCCAAATCATGAGTTTGACCACCTCCCAAATAACACTGTCTTAGTGATATACCAAAGGAAAGGTTACAGGAGAGATTAAAGCACTAGGAGGATAAGGAAATAAAAGGTCAGCCAGGAATATCTAAATTGGATAGCAGTAGAAATGCACAGAAATTAGAGGCATTACCAAAATGTCTTGCTGAATAATACTGACTTTAAAGCTTTCCAATTATGACTGCACAGAGCATGTGTTTTTTTATAATTAGCTTTGATATAGTTTTGAGAAGTGGGTCAGCTAAAGTACAATGCTCATAAGCCATTTGTAAAATGATGTCCAATTACATACACATGCAAATGCCTGTCTCACAGTCCCTCTTCTTCTGCAAACTTTCCTGAAATACCTTTATAACACATTCTTACAAAACAAGCTTTGCATTGTGCCTGGTCCAATTTTAAATTGGTGTCAGGTTCGGGCTTAGCCAACACTGATGCATCGCTCTGCAACTAAATACAGCCCATTAATATTGTAAAAAGTAATAATGAAAAATAAATGAAAAAGATATGTTGTACGAAGAGGTTAATTAAATAAGACATAGGCAAATTAGTTAGCCCAAGCTGACACTCAGCTGTTACATGGTAGTGCTGGCTGCTATTGCTGTTTTCTCAGTATTTCCTCTAGAAATCATTATATCTGTTCTATTTATCTTGTTTCCAAGGTAGGTGATATGTGGGCATAAAAAACCTCTGTTGAATGTATCATTGCACTAAAATACAGGGTTTCTATAGGGATTTTATTGATGTTGTGTTACTACATACCTGCATTTACTACGTAGTACTTCTTAGTCAGTGCGTATTAAGTTAGTGGCATAGCTCCCTTTTTCAGAGTGAGAGTATCTTTTTGCTTATTCATTCTTTTGTGGTATTTGTGACTTGTGGTGTGGCAAGGGCATGGTTAGAGAGGAGACTGGGGGTTGTCTTAATAGTATTTCACTTTATGAGCTCAAAAGGTTTTGAGGAATGATTCAGAGAGACATGGACATATAACTTTTAATAGCGGCTCAGACTAGAGGTGCATACACACATGCGACTATAGTCGTTTGTAACGATCGTTCCCCGATCCTTACCAACGACGATCGTTACAAAAAACGAACCACCGATTATTAAGGCAAATGACTAACGAGCCAAATCGCTACAAAAGAAAGTTCTGTCTCGGCGGATTTTAACCAACGACGATCGTTTGCAAAAGTAGTACATCGTTGGAAACAGTCGTTCGTACTAGGCTTGACATGCGCATTTCACTATTTCTCTGTGAAACTTCTCATTTTTATGCGCAGGCGCAATAGTTGCTTTACATGATGTAACGTTCGTTCTAACGATCAGATCGTTACACACCTTTTAAAACTATCTTTACTTAGGTCGTTCTTTCATCAATTAAAAGTTCGTTCGTCGTTCTCAACGAACGATCGTTGTCGCATGTGTGTACGTAGCATTAGAGATAGTAAATGAGATGCAAATACATTTCATGTAAATTATATGCAGCTGTAAATTGGACCAATCAGAATAACTTTCTTCCAATTTTTATTGGCCCAATTTTAAGCTGCATATAATTTACATAACATTTAAATTTTAGGTGACCTTATTTGCAATTCATTGACCATCTCTACTCAGACTTTGTCTTTGTAAAAACAAGTCAAACAGTGGTGTCATTAGGCTGATAGATTCAGGGTCACTGCCCCAAATCTCTGCAAGGGCAGATTGATCTTACCCCACCGCTTGCAAGTGTGGAGCATCAATAGTTCCTATTGTGCAGTTGCTCATGGATATTGTGGATATTGCTAAATCACCTGGCCTAGCAAAACTTCTGGCTTTGTGCACTATGTGGTGATGCACAAGACAGAAGACCTTACTTCCCAGGCCAGCTTTATAGTCTCTTCCTGTCTACCACTGACAGTGTGCCTGACACTAGAGAGAAGCTGCCTGAAATGGAATGAATAACCCTCCTAGCACTCCGTAGCTGGGGGGAAAAAACGTGGTGGATGATGTTGCCCTGGATGAGGAACAGGCGCTGGAGCCTTTCACCACAAACCCAATTAGATTGGGGCAGTTCATGCTGATGATGTATCTGAGCAAGGACCCCGTATCAAAACAATAAAGGACACGGACCTGTACTGGGTGGTAAGAACAGAGCGATTTGGTGCTGATGGTGATGTGCCAATCATGTCCAGAGGTGTGGGTTGCTGCTAATCGGGTGTCTGGGGGAACCAAATCTTATCTTCTTTGCCACATATTGCAGCCATTATAAAAGCTGCAATTTGCAGCAAAGAAAAAGTAAAAGGCGTCTGATAGCGGACACCGCCATGCGTCCAAATTTCCATTGCTTGCCACAAAATTTGGCTTTCATAATAGGCCATTTTTTTCCGAAAGGACTCCTGCGCCCTTTTTTTCTGCTTCGGGTGGACAGCCCTGATGTATGTTTATGGCATTATTATAATTAAAGTGACATTTCCCTGTAAGTTTTAAAGCCCCAATGATGGTTTCAGCACTAATTTCTTGTGCTTCCATCTGTGTGTTTCTGCTCTGTAGTGAAAATAAACAATTACTCATATAGTTTGTACAGAAACGTGTGTCATTGATGAGCTTCAGGGAGAATTATAGACAAAATAACGAATATGAATCATTCCTTTCTATGAGAAGAGCGGAGGCTGAAGCAAACAACAAACCTGAATAGCTCTGTTTATAGCTTATTTATTGTTGATGATTGTGTGTGCTGCCTAAAGTTATTATTCAAAACCAACATAATGATTCACTTGTATCCTATAGGATGCAATATTCCAGTTGTCCACTCAATCACATAACACCATATGGATAACTGGGCTACTCCTGCCACATCATGAAACTTTAAGGCATGCAAATATGCATTTTGTTGTCAATATGTCTTGTCAATTCAGCAGCACAGATGGTTTTAAAACACATCTACTGGCCTAAGGCTCTTGAATGATATTTCTTGGCCCAGTGAAGCAACATTTTTCATTTTCAACAGTACTGAATTAGCCATCAGTTAAGAAAGAAAGTCTTGAATAAGAATGATAATGGATAACTTGAAAAGATTCAAAGACTAAAGGTGGCCATACACTGGCCCGATTCGTGGCCGTTTCGACAGCAGATTCGATCCTGGGATCGAATCTGCTGCCAATTGTTCACGCTAAACGCACCCGCCGATCTGATTTCCTCCCGAAATCGGATCGGTCCGTCGATCGCGCCGTGCGGGAAATTACCCTCGATCGTCCGCGGGTAGGGAGCGCGTCGCTAGCGGCGGCCGATCCGATCAGGTATACATTACCTGACGCTGGCTCCCGGGCGTCTTCTCCGCATCTTCTCCGCGCTGCACCCGCTCCATCCCGGCGCTTCCTGTGTCACTGCAGTGACCAGGAAGTTCAAATAGAGGGCGCTCTATTTGAACTTCCTGGTCACGGAGTGACACAGGAAGCGCCGGGATGGAGTGGGTGCAGCGTGGAGAAGATGCGGAGAAGATGCCCGGGAGCCAGCGTCAGGTAATGTATGCGCGGGCGGGGGGAGCGGCGGCTCCACAGATTGTGATCGGTTTCAGGCTGAAATCGATTCACAATCTGTTTGCAGTAAAGGCAACCATACGATCCCTCTCTGATCAGATTCGATCAGATAGGGATCTGTCAGCTGGTCGATCTAATGGCAAATCGACCAGTGTATGGTTACCTTAAGCTTTCAGCATGAAGTGAGGTCTAGTTCACACTGGGAGCTTTTTCAGCACTTTGCTGATTGCCAGTGATCAGCAAAGCGCTGCTGCTAATGTATCTGTAACGATCGGTGTCAGCACACAGAGAGAATTTGATTATTGGTGATCTGCAGTATCACCAAGAATACAGATCTATACCTGATTATGGATGATCTGCAGAATCACCAAAAATACAGATATAGTACTAACCTCTGGACACCTATGAATATATATATAATGAGTGTTTGGTGTAACAGTATAACTTTGAGTAATCCACCTGATGAGCAGGTGACCTTTGGCAGTACAGGAGGTACTGCTATAGAGAGAGTACAGAAACCCTCCAGCAGCCTGAGACTCTCCAAGGGGTGGAGTCAGGCTGAAGTTAGGAAGGCCAGAGAGTGAATGACACCTGAAGGTGGATGTCACTGACTGATCTGGAGACTTTCTTTAGTGGAGAGAGATAGCTCTTGAGGTCGGGCAAGCCAGGTCGGCAACACACGGACAGACAAAGTACAAAGACGGAAGGCTGATTCGGTATCCAAGGCAGACAGGGTTTGGCAACAGAATATCAGATATGCGTGGTACCGAATCAGCGAACAGAGGGATAGTCAGAAAAGCTACAGGTCATAACAAATATCAAACAATGCCTAGTCTTGGGTGTGAGGTCCGTGGTCTCTACACCCTGGAACTAGTCTGACATATAGCAGAATGATAACACAAGTTCCCTAGTCTTGGGTGTGAGGTCCGTGGTCTCTACACCCTAGAACTAGTCTGAAGTATAACAGAATGACAACACAAGTAATCTGGATCAGTGTGAATTCCCAGGTCCTCCTGGTTCAAACACACTGTTGGATCTGACTAAGGTCTGAGTGCTTCCACGTAGTGCACGCAATGGCAGACAGTTTGAGAGTGGCCAGCAGTAACCATATATAGAGCAGCGCTCTCTGGCGCCACCCCGAAGTGATCAACCAATGGCTGACCCCCCCTTGGCCATCATAAAAGTTCTGCCTTTCAGCACGCGCACGCATATTCCTAAGCCTGTGTGAACTAACAGACTCAGCCAGACCAGATGCACGCTGCTGCGTGCAAACCGCCGCGCTGGACGCGGAACCAGCCGCCTTCCTGTCAGTACATGCGGTGGCTTTTCCGCGTTCTGCCAAGTTACCAGACGCACGCTTCCGCGTGCAGACCGCCGCGTTGGACGCGGAATCAGCCGCCTTGCTGTCAGTACACGCGGCAGCTTTTCCGCGTTCTCTCACAGTACCCCCCCCTGAGGAGTGGACTCCGAACATCTCCTACCCGGCTTCCCAGGATGTAAGTTATGGAATTCCTCTTTTAACTCCTCTGCGTGCATACGACAGTCTGGCACCCAAGTTCTCTCCTCTATGCCATACCCCTTCCAGTGAACCAAATACTGCACAGAGTTCTGCACAAGCCGTGAGTCCAGAATCTTCTCAATTTCATACTCAGGTTGGTCATCAATCAACACAGGGGGGGGGGGGGGAGCAGAATCCACATGCACTGCCGGCTTGAGCAAGGACACATGAACTGATCTTACACCTCTCATACTGGCTGGGAGATCGACAGCATAGGTGACAAAATTAACCTTCCTGGTCACTGGGAATGGTCCTATGAATGTAGGATCCAGTTTGGGTGATACTCACTTCAGGGCCCCATGCCGAGAGGATACGTACACCATGTCTCCAGGGGAAAACTCCCACTCTACAGACTTTCTCTTACTAGTCTGATTTTTCTGAGCCCGGGGTTTCCTTGACACTGGTAAATGTTGTAATGTACCCAGTGTTTTACCCTCTAGCATGTCTCGCTGGCAAGGGCCCAGATTAGGCATCCAGTCCTCCACCGTCTCCGCAGGTGCCCTGACCACCTTTCGAGGTAGGTCGGTCTTAGGCTCGGAACATTTAACTAAAGCTTCTGCTTTGACCTGTACTGTCACTTCTCCAACCTGTATCTTGGTAGCATCAACCCCAACTCTCCCCAAACAATGCCGATGACAATGGGCTGACCATTTCAATAACTGTCCTGAAGCCCAGTCAATCTGTGGGGAATGGAGTTGCAACCAGGGCATACCAAGAACAATGGTGGAGGTTGCCATGGGCATCACCAGGAACTGTAATCTCTCTTCATGTAAGGCCCCTAAACAACATGACAACAAGGGGGTCTGGAAGGTAATCTGACCACTCTGCAATGGAGAGTCATCCACTGTAGTGACCAGAATCTGCCGGTCTAATGGGACCAAGGGTATCCCCAATTTTTTAACGAAATCATAATCAATGAGGTTTTCCGCAGAACTGGAGTCCACAACGGCTTCTGCGGAACTAGTCTGACCCTCCCATGTAATAGCGCAGGGAAGGAGCAGACGATCCTTGTTTAAAGATAAAGACCGCTTGCCTATGGTATTGACTAACCCCAGGCGGCAGCGTTCTTCCGGCCCTTTAGCACCATATAAACTGCTTTTCTTTGGTCTTCGCTTGACTCAACCCTGAATACCCGATTTGCATCGGCTCGTCTGAGGGTGATCGAGAAGAGTCGTATAAGACAGACCTTCTAGTATTCCTACCACAAACTTGTCTCTGGTAGCGCAAACGGCGATCTATCTGCACGGCCAAAGAAATAGCCTCGTCTACAGACTTGGGCTCAGGATGTCCAATCATCACATCATGAATTGCATCCGACAACCCTGCCAAAAAACAGTCCAACAGTGCAAACGACCCCCATCTCGCAGACACTGCCCATTTCCTGAACTCAGCTGCGTAATTTTCAACCGGATCCTTGCCCTGCCGCAACGTCTTGAGCTTCCACTCAGCGGTAGAGGCAATGTCCGGATCATCATAAATTATAGCCATTCCTTTAAAAAATTCCTCAACCGAGGCTAGGGCCTCATGCCCTGTCGGGAGACTATATGCCCCAGTGCTGATCGTAATGGAAAAAGCTACGCTTACGGATCATTACGCGTAATTTTACGCTATTACGCATTACGAAATTACGCTTACGGCATAGACATTCAATTTCGGTACATGTCTGTAATTACGCATTGGCCTTACGCAATTACGCGTAAGAATACCGTAATTCAAGTTGTTACGTTATTGGCTTACGCGTAAATTCCTACTAGCAATTAATGCGTAAGGTCATGCTGCCAAGCGGAAAAGTTGACGCATGGATCAATGTTAGGTAGCCGCCGACTTTAAGGGTTAATAGCAAAGCCCCCTTAAGTGCTAAGAGCCTCAAATTTGGAGAATATATTAAGGAGATCAGAAGGAATAAGAGGGAAATTTTTTTTTTCAAAAAGACCTTATAGTTTTTGAGAAAATCGATGTTAAAGTTTCAAAGGAAAAATAGATACATTTAAAAACCCGCCGACTTTAACGGTTAATAGCAAAGCCTGCTTAAAATTTAGAAACACCAAATTTACAGGGTATATTAAGGGGATCAGTGGGAATAAGAGGAAAATTTTTTTTTTCAAAAAGACCTTATAGTTTTTGAGAAAATCGATTTTTAAGTTTCAAGGGCAAAAATGTCTTTTAAATGCGGAAAATGTCAGTTTTTTTTGCACAGGTAACAATAGTGTTTTATTTTCATAGATTCCCCCAAGTGGGAAGAGTTTTACTTACTTCGTTCTGAGTGTGGGAAATATTAAAAAAAAAACGACGTGGGGTCCCCCCTCCCAGACCTCTTTAACCCCTTGTCCCCCATGCAGACTGGGATAGCCAGAATGCGGAGCACCGGCCGCGTGGGGCTCCGCACCCTGACTATACCAGCCCACATGGTCCATGGATTGGGGGGTCTCGGAAGGGGAGGGGCAGCCAAGCTTTCCCCTCCCCCTCCGAGCCCTTGTCCAATCCAAGGACAAGGGGCTCTTCTCCACCTCCGATGGGCGGTGGAGGTGGAGGCCGCGATTTCCTGGGGGGGAGGTTCATGGTGGCATCTGGGAGTCCCCTTTAAAAAGGGGTCCCCCAGATGCCCACCCCCCCTCCCAGGAGAAATGAGTATAGAGGTACTTGTACCCCTTACCCATTTCCTTTAAGAGTTAAAAGTAAATAAACACACAGACACTTTGAAAAAGTATTTTAATTGAACAAAAAACATAACCACGAAAAAAGTCCTTTAATATTCTTAATTAACCATTAATACTTACCTGTCCCTTTAAAAGCCAGTTCCCACGCAATATCCTCGGAAATATACTAATCAGTTACAATGTAACAAAGCTATTACAATGTAACAACTTTGTTACTTTGTAACACCACCGCACCCGACGTCACTCGCCGCCACCGCCGCGTCTGCGCTGACCCGACAGAGCTCTGAGCTATATAGCTCAGAGCTCCCTAAGCATCTTTGTATTTGGGCTCCAAGGAGCCCCATTGGTCCTTAGCAGACCAATGGGGTTCCTTTAAATCAGAAGGAACCCCATTGGTCTGCTAAGGACCAATGGGGCTCCTTGGAGCCCAAATACAAAGATGCTAAGAGAGCTCTGAGCTATATAGCTCAGAGCTCTGTCGGGTCCGTGCGGGACGCTAAGTCCCCGCCGCCTCCCGCTGTCCTCCCCGCCTCTTCCACATGTCACCCACATGTCACCCACATGTGGGTGACATGTGGGTGACAGATGTGGGCGGGGCTGACAGCGGGAGGCGGCGGGGACTTAGCGTCCCGCACTGACCCGACAGAGCTCTGAGCTATATAGCTCAGAGCTCTCTTAGCATCTTTGTATTTGGGCTCCAAGGAGCCCCATTGGTCCTTAGCAGACCAATGGGGTTCCTTCTGATTTAAAGGAACCCCATTGGTCTGCTAAGGACCAATGGGGCTCCTTGGAGCCCAAATACAAAGATGCTTAGGGAGCTCTGAGCTATATAGCTCAGAGCTCTGTCGGGTCAGCGCAGACGCGGCGGTGGCGGCGAGTGACGTCGGGTGCGGTGGTGTTACAAAGTAACAAAGTTGTTACATTGTAATAGCTTTGTTACATTGTAACTGATTAGTATATTTCCGAGGATATTGCGTGGGAACTGGCTTTTAAAGGGACAGGTAAGTATTAATGGTTAATTAAGAATATTAAAGGACTTTTTTCGTGGTTATGTTTTTTGTTCAATTAAAATACTTTTTCAAAGTGTCTGTGTGTTTATTTACTTTTAACTCTTAAAGGAAATGGGTAAGGGGTACAAGTACCTCTATACTCATTTCTCCTGGGAGGGGGGGTGGGCATCTGGGGGACCCCTTTTTAAAGGGGACTCCCAGATGCCACCATGAACCTCCCCCCCAGGAAATCGCGGCCTCCACCTCCACCGCCCATCGGAGGTGGAGAAGAGCCCCTTGTCCTTGGATTGGACAAGGGCTCGGAGGGGGAGGGGAAAGCTTGGCTGCCCCTCCCCTTCCGAGACCCCCCAATCCATGGACCATGCGGGCTGGTATAGTCAGGGTGCGGAGCCCCACGCGGCCGGTGCTCCGCATTCTGGCTATCCCAGTCTGCATGGGGGACAAGGGGTTAAAGAGGTCTGGGAGGGGGGACCCCACGTCGTTTTTTTTTTTATATTTCCCACACTCAGAACGAAGTAAGTAAAACTCTTCCCACTTGGGGGAATCTATGAAAATAAAACACTATTGTTACCTGTGCAAAAAAAACTGACATTTTCCGCATTTAAAAGACATTTTTGCCCTTGAAACTTAAAAATCGATTTTCTCAAAAACTATAAGGTCTTTTTGAAAAAAAAAATTTTCCTCTTATTCCCACTGATCCCCTTAATATACCCTGTAAATTTGGTGTTTCTAAATTTTAAGCAGGCTTTGCTATTAACCGTTAAAGTCGGCGGGTTTTTAAATGTATCTATTTTTCCTTTGAAACTTTAACATCGATTTTCTCAAAAACTATAAAGTCTTTTTGAAAAAATTTTTTTTCCTCTTATTCCTTCTGATCTCCTTAATATATTCTCCAAATTTGAGGCTCTTAGCACTTAAGGGGGCTTTGCTATTAACCCTTAAAGTCGGCGGCTTTTTTATATTATACGGGAGCGTAATATTACGCGATTACGGCAGACTGTGTAATTTCAATGGGAGTTTACTGTCTTACGCGTAATTTGTTACGCGTAAAACGTAACCCACGGTCTACGCGTAATTAATTACGCGTAATACCGTAACCTTACACGTAACGCTTACGGTGCATTTGTAGTGAATTACGATGCGTAATTACGCTAATGCGTAATTTCGGCCCAGCACTGATATGCCCAGGTCTGGGAATCCCCTGACAACAGAGTCTTAATAAATGTAATTCTCTGTGCCACGGTTCCAGATGAATTAGGCCTCAACTCAAAGTATGATAACACTATTTCTAAAATTCTTTCGGGCACAGGCATACATATGTCTGTGCTAGGAGGAGATCGCACTGAGTTTATAGCTGATTGAAGTTCCTGAATAGCCCCAAATAGCTGGCTGATCTGGGTCTGTTGGTTCAAAACTACCCCGGAAAGATTGTTTACCGCGGTGGTCAGGATTTTAACATGACTATACAGTGTGTCCATTTGGTTTTGGTCTGCCGTTCTGTAATGATCGGTGTCAGCACACAGAGAGAATCTGATTATTGGTGATCTGCAGTATCACCGAGAATACAGATCTATACCTGATTATGGATGATCTGCAGAATCACCAAAAATACAGATATAGTACTAACCTCTGGACACCTCTGAATATATATATAATGAGTGTTTGGTGTAACGGTATAACTTTGAGTAATCCACCTGATGAGCAGGTGGCCTTTGGCAGTACAGGAGGTACTGCTATAGAGAGAGTACAGAAACCCTCCAGCAGCCTGAGACTCTCCAATGGGTGGAGTCAGGCTGAAGTTAGGAAGGGCCAGAGAGTGAGTGACACCTGAAGGTGGATGTCACTGACTGATCTGAAGACTATCTCTTTAGTGGAGAGAGATAGCTCTCGAGGTCGGGCAAGCCAGGTCGGCAACACATGGACAGACAAAGTACAAAGACGGAAGGCTGATTCAGTATCCAAGGCAGGCAGGGTTTGGCAACAGAATATCAGATATGCGTGGTACCGAATCAGCAAGCAGAGGGATAGTCAGAAAAGCAACAGGTCATAACAAATATCAAACAATGCCTAGTCTTGGGTGTGAGGTCCGTGGACTCTACACCCTGGAACTAGTCTGACGTATAGCAGAATGATAACACAAGTTCCCTAGTCTTGGGTGTGAGGTCCGTGGTCTCTACACCCTGGAACTAATCCAAAGAATAATAGAATGATAACACAAGTTCCCTAGTCTTGGGTGTGAGGTCCGTGGTCTCTACACCCTGGAACTAATCCAAAGAATAATAGAATGATAACACAAGTTCCCTAGTCTTGGGTGTGAGGTCCGTGGTCTCTACACCCTGGAACTAGTCTGAAGTATAACAGAATGATAACACAAGTAATCTGGCTCAGTGTGAATTCCCAGGTCCTCCTGGTTCAAACACACTGTTGGATCTGACTAAGGTCTGAGTGCTCCCACGTAGCGTTCGCAATGGCAGACAGTTTGAGAGTGGCCAGCAGTAACCATATATAGAGCAGCACTCTCTGGCGCCACCCCAAAGTGATCAACCAATGGCTACCAGCTCTGAGGTAAGCTGATCGGCCTGGTCAGCTGACCGCCCATTGGCCATCATAAAAGTTCTGCCTTTCAGCGTGCACGCGTATTCCTAAGCCTGCGTGAACTAACAGACTCAGCCAGACCATATGCACGCTGCTGCGTGCAAACCGCCATGCTGGACGTGGAACCAGCCGCCTTGCTGTCAGTACATGCGGCGGCTTTTCCGCGTTCTGCCAAGTTACCAGACGCACGCTTCCGCGTGCAGACCGCCGCGTTAGACGCGGAATCAGCCGCCTTGCTGTCAGTACACGCGGCGGCTTTTCCGTGTTCTCTCACAGTATCCCTATGAATACATTCGCACTGCAGTGTTTGTGATTGTGATCAATTGAATACACGCTGCATGCAGCATCTTGGGGGTGATAACACTGTGATTCTTGTTCTATTGAATGCGAATCACAAAGGCAAATCATGGAGAATCGCAAGAGTTTGACCCCAGTATCATAATCGCGGACCCGAACACAATCATGGGCAAGCACAACTGTGCACCAGCCCTGATACCTTCAGAAGAAAGCTTAAACCCTATATTCAAATTCAACCTGTAACTCTTAGGCCTCTTTTACACTTGGTCACTTTTTTGCATTGTGTTACCCTTTCTGCACACAAGGTAAAGCAACAGCAAAGAAAGTGAATGAGGCCAAGTACACTATGCTTGTCACCTCACACCAGAAGTATCTAATCCCTGCTAACCTAGAGCAAAGTAAAGAGCGCATTACCGTGCGACTTCAGCGGCAACAAAATGCATTGAAGTCAATGCGCGATGCAAAAAATGTAAATTTGTTGGCGGCGGCGGTGTTCTTATATGCACGGAACAATGCAAATACTATGGGGATGACCGAAATCCCAGTGACGTACTTCCTGTCTAGAAGGTAGTACATCACTGCGTGAGGAGCAGCGACAGGCGGCAAAGGACATGCAGGTGGTGTGTGAGTGGCAGCGCTATGCATATGACACTGCCAGCAAACTCTGATGCAGGGTCATATGAATGGATTTCTGGCATTGCGGTGCAAACTATTCCCTTGTATAAAACAGACCTCAAAATGAACTGAGCCGTTTTTTTCTATTTTCTTATTAAAAAACAAACCTTCCTTTAAGGGACGTTCATAATGGTATAATCCGTTGGGGGTGTGGGGGTTGGGGAGAGCACTCTTACTAACTGGGTGCTGCTCTTCTGCTCCCGTCCCCGTACGGCATGCGCCATCTTCATCACTTGATCATCAGCTTCTGTCAGCATTTGTCACTATGGCAGGGTAATACACGCGTGCCATGATGTACTCCAGGAGATGTAGTCCCTGGGTGTGAGTACAGCTCTGTACTCATATCCCCATGACTACATCTCCTGGCATGCATTGTAGACCTTGCAATTCGTTCTGTTGCTATGGAGAAGGGGAGGGACAACTCATTGGTGTATGACTGAGTGGTTTACAGTGAGTGGAGTAAGGAGGAGAACAATGCTCTCAGTCGAGACAATCCTGTACTTTGGGTCAAGATTTTCAGCATAGGCAGCCACAAACGGCTGAGAACAATGTAGCATTTGTACCATCCTTATAGTGCACCTGAGAAATTGTAAATTCAAGCATTTATACATAGCTGGGGCTTACACCAGCCCTGTGTACACTATATGCTTCCTTGCCATCCTCCCGGGCTGCTCCTATTCTCCATTGGCCGGCCTGGTAAATTTTCCAGTCACCCCCAGTTGTTTTGTATTGCACATGCGTGGGACAGCTTGAGCCGAGCGCAGTGACGGGTGCAGTAGAGTGTGACTAGGGACAATTGCCAAATTTACGAGGCCGGCCAGGAATGGAACCACCCAGGCGAGGGACCCCATGGCGTACATGGAGCTGGGGGAAACCCCAAGTAAGTATAAATGTGTGCACTTACAATGTCTACAATGTCGCATGTTTCTTTAAAACCTATAATTTATAGAAAAAATGAATTCAGACAACTACACATGCACACTAATTGTAGTACTTAAAATGTATGTTAATAACACAGATATTTTCAACAAATTGAAAACTCCTCGAAAGTAACCCTGAGTGGTCCACTTTGCATTCAGGTATTGAATCAAGGATGCTAATGAACGATTTTCATCCATGCTAGCAAAGAGTTATGATTTGATGGCACGAGTCAGACTCACACGGTGATTCAAAATGAAATGCCTTGTGCCCATCTATTTCGTGCAGCTACAATGAACAGATTTGTTTAAGATGATTTAGGTTTTACAGGCAATAGAAAACATTTAGCTATTACAGTTCATTAGTATGCTAAAATGCTCTTCAGAGCGTTTGCCTTTTTTATTTCTCAGATGAAGTATTTGTTAATAAAGTGTATGCATATTACTGAAAAGATGTTGTGACAGTTATAATTGCTAGCAATAATAGCTTAGGTGTCCTTGATGTGAATTCATAATCTAAAGCTGAAATTGTTGTGAAATGTATTTTAATAGTACATATGTATTATATATTCTAATTAATGTCTAAGCAAATGAAATGGGGACAAAAGCCACATTTTTTTGTAGACTGTGAGGATGTAATACTATTTTACAAATGAAAATCAGTATCATTAAAGCGGAATATAACCCTGCATTTCATCTTTGCTCTAAAATGTTATTTACAGCATATTATATGCAACCAGCATTTTTTTTTACTAGACCAGCATTGGAAAGGTTACACACAGAGCTTGAACGTTCAGTGCAGTGAAATGTGGACCATCCAAACTTTTAGATTATGTTATCTTGTGTTTATCTAAATGTATCAAGTGAGGAATGTGACACATTCTCTGACTGTGGAGAAGCTGCTCAACACGGACAAAGAATCAAAGCATAGAATTTGTAAAGGTGCTGGAGACACAGTTTCCCAGAGCTGGATCAGCCTGGATATTTGCCGGTGCCTAGTCTCTGCTGGATTGGTCACACAGCTACAACATCATACAAAACAAAAAATTGAGACGGCACACTACTGGCTGCAAAACTTTGCTGTATTGAGCGGACAACAGACACTACATGTTACGGATACAACTATCCTTCATCACCTGATGAAGTATAGTTGTATCCGTAACATGTAGTGTCTGGTTTTTTTTTTTTTGTTTATTTTGAAAGAGT
Source organism: Hyperolius riggenbachi (assembly GCF_040937935.1). Classification (NCBI taxonomy): domain Eukaryota; kingdom Metazoa; phylum Chordata; class Amphibia; order Anura; family Hyperoliidae; genus Hyperolius; species Hyperolius riggenbachi. The sequence goes on from NC_090646.1 coordinate 503,758,343, forward strand.
CAAAGCATGTCTGCCTGAATGAATGAATAAAACCAGTTATTAATAAAATGCAAAGTCAGTTCACAAAGCAAAAAAAATGTACTTTTGGGAACCTATAACTTCTAAATGAATAATAATACTTGTAACGATTGTGGAACTTTCCCCGTGATCAGCGCACAACGCGTGCGCTGACACGGCGGAAATCCTCCACAAGCGTATAATTTGCAGGAACCCAGCAAAAGGTGCTACGCACCTGTAGAGGGAAATTCCTGTCTGCAGATGGCGCTGGGGAGTGCAGAGGAACCAATCCTCTGTACCTCCACAAGTGCCAGACAGGAATTGTACGAAGCGCAGAACGCAATCGCAAGAGAGGCGATTGCGAATGAGATTGAGCAAAGGGATAGGTTGTATGTGTGTGCGCCAATCCAGTCGCCACCCCGCGACCCCGCACACACAACAGCAGATACGAAATAGGAACGCGATCGCGAGAGGTGCGATCGCCAGACGTGACACAAGGCAGATCAGAATAGAATACGAGGGTAGCAAAGGCACAGAAAATACAATAAGGAGATACGGAAAATAACAACGCTAGCTAACCGCGAACACCGCACTCATTCGCAACAGTGCACGCGGTTATGCGCGATCTCCACGTGATAAGTACAATAGAGACAAGCACGCCTAACTAACCATTAACAGACAAACATGAAACAGAGGACGCGAGCGCTTGCTTAACGGTTACCTCACCGAGCCTGCAGCAAGCGTAGCGGACAAGACAGAAACACGAAAACAGGGACAAACGAGAGATAGGATCCACAGCACTAGCGAAAAGTAGCTAGCGCGATCCCAGAAGACAGAACAGAAGGATCCCCAGTGCTAGCGAAAAGTAGCTAGCGCGATCCCAGGAGACAGAACAGAAGAGATAGCTGGTAGCAACCGCTGCACCAGCTATACTCCAAGAACAGAGATCAGAACCATTTCCTGTCGACCACCATTGGGGCAGGACAATGGCAACAGGCAAGACAAGACAGAACAGGCAATACAGATAATACAACCTGACTGGGCTAGAAGGGGAGCCTAAAGCAACCCCCAGGAATTAACTATACTAGATAGCAATGGCTGACACTCCAGCAGTGTCCATCAGGAACAGACCATGGAAAGGAAATGACCAGCCAAGCATTCTGGGAACCATAAAGCTCTTATAGTGCCAGTCATCAAAGAAGGCAGGTAGGGGATTTGCATAACGAATGTATGCAAATTCCCCAGCAAGAGAACAGACCAGAAACTTGCAATGGAAAGACAGGTCTCTGTTCCAGAGACCTGCAGCCCACAGACTAGAGGAATGGACAAACAGCTGTCTGCCTGTGCAGCCAGCTGAGCGGATCATCACAGTACTCCCCCCCCCCCCCCTCTAGGGATGGATTCCAGACATCCCTCAAAACTGGTATCATCACAAAACTGTAACTGAAGACTCATGAAGGTCAGGACAGCCCGACAAGGCCCAATTCCAGAGTCAGTCCATCCGAAACCGACCTCATCGGAAGCAGAAGCCACCGAAACATGCCCATCAGCACTGCAAGTCTCAGCGTAACACCCATCAGGACTGTGGACACCAGAGAAGAAGCCATCGACACCCTCCAGACAATACCCACCACCTTCCAAGGAGCGTCCAAGAATACCAAACCTGCCGCAATACCTGTTCGAAGTGTCCCTTACAACACCAAAGCCATTGCTGATCGTATTCAGGGCACCAAGCAAAACCTTTCCCGGAATCTCCCAGAACGTCTTGAAGCTCCGCAGAGATCCCAAGAAGCCAGAACGCTCACCAGGCTCACATGGAGAACCACCAAGAACCCCTATGGAACCTATGATCATTCCAGACTCAAAATTAGCAGGACACCCATCAAGATCAGGACTTTCAGGGACCACTTCTGGGCATGCAAGCAGGCAGGCTATATCAGAACATGTCTCCACTGAGGAAGCATCTGAGTACGCTGGTAACCGAGGCACACTTGGGCTTTCTGGGTCACAGAGCACATCGGGGTGCACTAGTACAGGAGAAACCTCAGGACATGTCGGGGAACTGCCAACCTCAGAGTCCGACACGACAAGGCCAAAACCAGAACCGGGCAGAAAATCATCACGAGTAAAGGTCACAGGTACTGGTCTTTCAAAAGAAGACTCGGACTCAAATTCAGAATTTTCTGTAACTGTAATATCATCATTGACTACACATGAATATAGCTCCACAAGAGCTGCAAAAGTAGTCAGCAAGGCAGCAATGCTTACTGAAGTGGGCAACACCTCAGAAGGACCTGGGGGGCAGGAGACATCTCCTACAAGTTCTGCACCCTTTGGGAGGAACTCGGAGACCTTTAGATCATCAAACAAGACCTCAGGAACATAATTTTTCAAGTTGTCTAAGAAGGATTCTGTACTATCCATGTTACAGGGCAAAACTGGAACTTTATTTTGAGAACAGGGCAGATGTCCAGGGAAGGTTCCACCATAAACTGAGACTGAATTTCATCATCATGAGTGGAACGTACAGGAATATTCACTGGACCACACACTGACTCCCTAACTTTAATCTCGCTGCACCCAGAACTCTGCGTAGTAGTCAAACTAGCTTGCAATTCCAAAACTGCAGAAAGACAGGTAAAAATAGCAGCAATACCTAGACGAGCCTCTAGGGGCAGGGCAGGAGATATTGTACAAGGCAATATTGACTCATCCAGAGTACTGGGTGGAGAGTCAATACTTTCTTCAGAATCAGACTCGCAAATGTCAATGCAAGTGGACATCATGCCTTCATTCATGGTACAGGGCAGGTTCAGAGAAAGCTTCTCTGGACAAGGCAAAGAAGCTTCAGCATCAGATTCACAAAACCGAAGCGCTGTCTCACTCTTAGATTCGGCTAACAATGTCGAATCCGAGGAGTCAGAACGCAAAATTTGCGGATCCAAGATCGCTTTAGGTTGCGAAACTGACGCTTCCATATCGCAAACCTCCGCGATCTGCGGAGCAGACTGCAAGGCATCTAGGACAGAAACACTGGAGCAACTGTCATCAGGCAACAGGCCTGCACAGGTGCGAACAGAATAAGACATAGATTCATTTGCAAAAGAAATGGTGACATCAACAGGATAAACTTTATTAGGCATAAAAATTTTACTTTTGACGCTGCATAGTCGAGAAATTTTCCCCATAGCAGGGTCACAGACAGAAGATCTCAAAGATCTGTTTCTAACTGACAAAGGATCCCACACATCCTTGAGGAAACCGGCAGACTCATGCCGATCACAATCTGCAGGAACATCCGAGAAACAGGCATCAGATCGCACAGATTCAAACTGCACACTGTCAGGAGAGAATCCTTCGGGATGCGCACAGGAACCAACCACAGCGGCACACTCATTTATTTCAGATTGCACAAAGTCAAGACTCTCATGCTTTACCCCAGAAAGGCAGGAACAATCATCCGACAATGATGTCTCTTTATTGGAATCAATTGGTTGGTGTGTGTGCAACTCATCCAAAATCGTTTGCCATACATAGATCACCAGATCCACATCATCCTTGTATCATTCATCGGAATCAATCAGAAGGTACATAGAATCGAGACAAGCATTCAAGACATCTTCGCTTTTTGCGATGTAAAAATCGCAAAAGGCTTTCCAATCAAAATCGAATTCTTCCAGCAAGGCCCCAATATCCCAGGAAGCAAATGGGGGTTCAAACAGGCCAGTATCCAAATAATCTCCATAGGGGTGGAGTTCAGGAACAAGAACAGATTTTTTAACTGCTTTAATGTAGTGCGCGATCCTACCTATAGCAGGATCCACATAAGCTTTGGATTGGGGCAAAAAACCTGGAAACTGATCAGCAGATGCATTATAAACATCATTATCATACTGCATGGTTTTGCCCATTTCAGACTTGACAGAAATAACCTCTTTATTCGTGGTTGCTAGGGGCAACGGATCTTTCCGCTGGGAAGCCTTCCTAGATCTTTTACGTTTAGACTTAGAGGCTTTGGATGGCTGCTTTGTGGATGAAAGAGTAGATGGAACAGCTGATTGAGCTGCTGACAACAACTCATTAAGGGGGTATGGTAATTGAGGTAATCTCAGCCAATTGTGAATTAAAAAGGCCAAGAATTCCAGGGGTCTTTGACTCAGGGTGGTATGATTTAACACATCATAACCCCACATTGACATTTCGCCCCCCAACAGAATGTAGACCATTTGGGGGGCCCAGGTAGACACTGGGGTGCATTGGAATTCAGGGTTCGCTAACAGTTTCGTACACTCAGACAAAAATTCGTCTGCTGATTCAGGTTCAAGTTTTTTAAATCTCTTAAAGGTACAAGAGCCATATTCGACAAAATCGTACAAATCGGAAATTCCGTCTACACTGGGGTTTTGGGTTGGGCTGGTCATTCTGTAACGATTGTGGAACTTTCCCCGTGATCAGCGCACAACGCGTGCGCTGACACGGCGGAAATCCTCCACAAGCGTATAATTTGCAGGAACCCAGCAAAAGGTGCTACGCACCTGTAGAGGGAAATTCCTGTCGGCAGATGGCGCTGGGGAGTGCAGAGGAACCAATCCTCTGTACCTCCACAAGTGCCAGACAGGAATTGTACGAAGCGCAGAACGCAATCGCAAGAGAGGCGATTGTGAATGAGATTGAGCAAAGGGATAGGTTGTATGTGTGTGCGCCAATCCAGTCGCCACCCCGCGACCGCGCACACACAACAGCAGATACGAAATAGGAACGCGATCGCGAGAGGTGCGATCGCCAGACGTGACACAAGGCAGATCAGAATATAATACGAGGGTAGCAAAGGCACAGCAAATACAATAAGGAGATACGGAAAATAACAACGCTAGCTAACCGCGAACACCGCACTCATTCGCAACAGTGCACGCGGTTATGCGCGATCTCCACGTGATAAGCACAATAGAGACAAGCACGCCTAACTAACCATTAACAGACAAACATGAAACAGAGGACGCGAGCGATTGCTTAACGGTTACCTCACCGAGCCTGCAGCAAGCGTAGCGAACAAGACAGAAACACGAAAACAGGGACAAACGAGAGATAGGATCCACAGCACTAGCGAAAAGTAGCTAGCGCGATCCCAGAAGACAGAACAGAAGGATCCCCAGCGCTAGCGAAAAGTAGCTAGCGCGATCCCAGGAGACAGAACAGAAGAGATAGCTGGTAGCAACCGCTGCACCAGCTATACTCCAAGAACAGAGATCAGAACCATTTCCTGTCGACCACCATTGGGGCAGGACAATGGCAACAGGCAAGACAAGACAGAACAGGCAATACAGATAATACAACCTGACTGGGCTAGAAGGGGAGCCTAAAGCAACCCCCAGGAATTAACTATACTAGATAGCAATGGCTGACACTCCAGCAGTGTCCATCAGGAACAGACCATGGAAAGGAAATGACCAGCCAAGCATTCTGGGAACCATAAAGCTCTTATAGTGCCAGTCATCAAAGAAGGCAGGTAGGGGATTTGCATAACGAATGTATGCAAATTCCCCAGCAAGAGAACAGACCAGAAACTTGCAATGGAAAGACAGGGCTCTGTTCCAGAGACCTGCAGCCCACAGACTAGAGGAATGGACAAACAGCTGTCTGCCTGTGCAGCCAGCTGAGCGGATCATCACAATACTTATGCACAAATGCAAATATGATTGTTAAGGTCAGTCAAAGTAAGTTTTTGGACTACAAGATGCTCCTGGCCATAAGGTCTTACGTGCTTAGGTTTAGAGGACAAAATCCAGGGGGAAATATATATATATATATATATATATATATATATATATATATATGTGTGTATATATATACTAAACCTGGTGCATTCATGGTGCAGGGGAATCTTGTGTATTATGCCCCCTTTGTACCTCTTGTGTCTCCATGTGTCCTCCTCTGTCCCCCTTGTGTCCTCCTGTGTCCCCATGTGTCCACCTCTGTCCTCCTTGTGTCCTCATCTATGCCCCTTTGTATCCCCATTTTGTCCTCCTCTATACCCCTGGGCCCTGGGTGTCCCCCTGTGTCCTCCATTTGTTCCCCTGTGTCCTTCTCTGCATGGGCACAGTACAGGGAGTCCCCGACATTGTGGAGGGTTGGAGGTGCATATTGGCAGGCGTTCAGGAACGTCCTGCATTTGGACTATAAGATGCAGGAACTTTTTTCCCCACTTTTGGCGGAGAAAAAAAATGTATTTTTAGTTAATTAAAAGTAAACGATATCAGAAAAACATATTTGCCAAAATACTGAATGCTCCTAACAAATATACAGTACAAGTATATGTGTTAAGTGATAATTGATATTATTCACAATAGGGGCACTCAGCACACACCATCTTTCTTAGTTAGGGTACATGCTGTATTAATGTTGAGAAACACCAGTTTATCACTCCGCTGGCTCTGCTCCTTATTCTTCTGTACTGAGGTGTATGCATGGGACACCAGTAGGTATAAAGGTATAATGGTAATATACCTGAGACCTCAATGATACTCATACACCTATCTGCTTAAGCTCCAGCAACAACTTTCACAGAAAAGAGATTAGAAGCCTGGAGAGATGTTGCCGTCTTGATGCAAGTGCAAGTATTATTTTAGACCTCTATAGTTGTCCATAAGACCCTGAGGAAGACTGCTGTTGCATTTATCACGAAAACTTACAAAACTTGACTTCGCCAACAAAAATATGGTGGAAGAAAGACAGCCACTACTCATTTCTGATAAACTGCCTAACCTTTAGTTAGTTAAGTGACCCCTCACTAGCGATCATGTCAGGGATTATAGGCCATAAAACAAATAAAGACCAGCAGCTTTAAATCAAGAAATGCAGTTAAATCTCTGCAGTTAAAGAAAACCTGAACTGAAAATTAAAAGTCAAAATAAGGATACACAAGTCATACTTACCTTCCATGTAGTCTACTCCTCAGCGTCTTTCTCCTGTCCCACACCCTGTTTGTTCACTGTGATCAAGGGAATTTTCCGTCCTCCATTTTGAAAATGGCTATTACCCATAACAGCTTTCTGGTCAGCACACAGTTAAACTGTAGCATCGCCCACTTGAGCCATAGGGAAACATGGACATTACCTAATACATCAGTTTTCCTCTCAGCTATAACTGACAGCAACTGATATTTTACTGACAGCAACTGATATATTTCAGATCTGACAAAATATAGTCAGAACTGGAAGGGATAATTGTCTGAAGAAAATGGTGAGCTTCTGAGAGGAACTGGTGGCACGGTAACTATGTAATGTTTATTTAAAGTTACCTCATGTGTTTATTTTAAATATTTTTACTCAGTACAGGTTCTCTTTAAGAATTGCTAAGGTTGAGCAAGCATAGTTTCATGAGACATAAAACTGTATGTTCATGTCCAGGAGGTGGCCCCACAGAGAGGGTTCATTTTACCTGGATGACATTCTCTTACGGCGGCACTCCCCAGGAGATGTTGGGAGGATGGAGTGCAGTGTGGAGCATCACAGAATAAGGACATATTTCAGGTAAATGAACCCTCCCTGTTGCAGCTTCCACCTCGGACACAAATAGGTACAATTTTTGTCTCATGAAACTGTGCATGCTCATCTCTAATAATCTCAGCTTTATAATCTGCAAAGTATAACCTAAGTGCACCAACATGGCTTCCTATTCTTTCCCATCTTTCTTTCTTATATTAAAGAGAAAATTCAACCCAGGATTGAACTTCATCCCATCCAATAGCAGATACTGCCTTTTGCATGAGAAATCTTTACTTTTCTTGAAAAGATCACCAGGAGGGTCTGTGTGGCTGATATTGTAGTGAAACCCATCCCACAGTGTAATGTCAGGGCCAGTCTATTGCCTGTAAATCTCTTTGCATTGTGGGAAATGATGGCTGTTTCCAACTGCCAAGGAGGTAGTATATCCCTCGGTGCATCTATATGTAATAAAAAAAAAATCTTTAAGCCTTTAACATTGTTAATGGGTGTGTTTATAAATAATAGCAGGTGGTGCTGACTGTTTTTTTTTCATGTATGCCAGCAGTAAAGATGATGACCTTCAGGTTGACTGGGTATTAAACAACATGAATGAATTACTCAGAGAGTATCATTCATTTATTGATCTATCTTTACTTTTTTAATCCTCACTTGTCAATGTATTGATTTAACTTGTATTTCCCCTGCTATATTTCAGTAAAGTTCCTCATTAACTGCTGTTGGCATTCCTATGTGGCTACAATCCCTTTCACTAGCTACATCCTTTTGATACGGATCAATGATATTAAACACAAATTCCCTGGAACATACCCCATCCAATTCCATAGTAGTAAAGATGTTTGCTTTCCTCTGAACCGAACACCTTGATCACCATACTGTAGAGGTGCAGTCCTTCAACCAGCATCCAAGCAAACGCACTTAGAAAGAAGAAATGCAGCAGAATTGCTACTACTTTGCATGGCAGCTGAAAGGAAACACATTAAGTAGACAGCGGTTAGAAAGCAACAGTATAAAAAAAATATCACATTTTCTGTATCTTGTGTTTGAAAGCGTATCTATATTCTCTTATACTGTTCTCTTCTCTTCATTTTTTTTTAGCACTTATCTGTATGGATAGTAAGTCACACCTTTTCCCCAGAGTAGCTAAAGGTTAACCACTAATTGCAAGATATTAAAAATGCATTTCGTTTTGATCAGATATGCCTGTGTGTCAACCTTTTGAATATTAAGAAATACCCCCCTGCGATCACTCATCATCCGTCCAACCATTTTACCAATTGAGAATATACATAAGATAATAATGAAAAAAGTGGAAAGAATAGCAAAGCTTTAGACAATCGTTTCTAGAGAGCAATACAGAAGGCCCCTCAAGAATTTAGTTTTAGTATAGAAAATAATGTGAGGTTGGGGATTTTGTTGCTGTTTGTATACCCATCTTAGACTTGAAAAATATTAATGGAGAATGACCAAGAGCCCAAATAGAGTAGTATGCCAATATTTAAAGGGATATAGAATATGAAAGGTGGGATGGTACTCGCAAGCCAGGGTTACCACACAGGGAACCACTGTATAAGGCAAAGGGAAGAACAAATCTGACCCAATTCGGGATCAGAAGTCGCTCTATGTAGTGCAGGAAATTTGAAGAGACACCCCTCCACCAAAGGGGGAATATAAATACTGATGTAGTCAAGGAACAGAGGCCACCAACAAGAATAAAATATATTAAAATTTGTTTACAAGGAGGTAGTCATGGACTTACATCTGAAGAAGGACACAATGATCTCATATAGAGAACAAAAAAAACTTTGGGCAAAACTCCTGTGTGCAACATGTTTCATGGAACATAAACCCTGTTCTTTCAGGCAATTTAAGTTGGAACAGTGGTGTAGCTAAGGAGCTATGGGCTCGAGTGCAAGTTTTACATTGGGCCCCCCCAAGCATCCTATACATAACAATTGATATGGTGCACTATAAAATGTTAATCCAATGTAGATAGGTATGCACTGCTATGGAAAACTACTCTTACTGGACTGGGCACTTACATAGAGTGGGGGAAAGTTATTAACATTATTATTAATTTATAAAGCGGCAACATATTCCATGGTGCTGTACAAAGTAGGAAACAAACATGGGGTACATAATAGCGTAAACCGATTTACAGAGTGAAAAAAGTAACATGAAGACTAAAATGTGTAACATAAGACACAAAAGGGTGAGAGAGCCCTGCCCTTGCAAGCTTACAATCTCAAGAATGAAAGGAGAATGAAAGAGATGGAGAAGTATGCAATATTCATACCTAGAGGCAGTGTGTTTTTAGGTTATCTAATAAGGAATACAACTTGGCCAGTGGTCAATGGAGGAATGGCCTAAGGGAGAGTGTATGCTTGTCAGAAAAAGTGATCTTTGAGGGAGCATTTAAAGATATCAAAGGTTGGAGAGTGACAGATGTGTTGTGGAAGGGGATTTCAGAAAAGGGGTTGGGGGAAGCATGTGAGAAATCTTGTATACTGTACATGAATGCGAGGAGGTGATTCTAGAGGAGGACAAAATAAGGTCATGTGCAGATCTGAGATTGCAGTCTGGTTGGTATCTGAAAACTAGTGAGGAGATGTACAGGGAGAGCTTTGTGGCGTAGGGTTAAAGGTTTTAAATGGATCCTCACTTTAACTGGCAGCCAATGAAGAGCTCGACAATGAGGAGCAGCAGAGGAAGAGTGAGAAGAAAGATGAACGAGTTGAGCAGCCGAGTTCAGTACAGATTGGAGCGATGCCAGTATATTATATCCAGGAAGGGATCAGTGCACAGAGTCGTGACAAAAAAAACATGGAGTTCTGTAATCCAATGTTAAGTAGTGGTTGGATCAAAAGAGGAAAGGGCAAAATGCACATGCATGAAAAAAGAGTGTTCTTTATTCCAAACAATAAAAATACAGGCTAACCCCATCTGCCTGTACTCCTCTCCCGTCCTCTACAGTACTGTAGCCTGTATTTTTACTGTATCGAATAAAGAACACTCTTTTGCATGGATGCGCGTTTTCCCTTTTCCTCTTTTGATTCCAGTATATTAGATGGTAGTCCGTAAAGCAGTATGTTACAATAGTCCAAACAGGATATTATAAGAGAATTTTAGTTGTGTCCTGAGTGATAAAAGGTCAGATGCAAGATATTTTTTGGAGTTGGAGATGACAGGAGCTGGTTAGGGAGTGAATGTGAGGAATAAATAAAATAGAGGGGTTACCCCTAAGTACTGTGCCTTGGGAACTGAAGTTATGGGTGGGGTATTAACATTTATTATTATATTACGCAGAGAGGTGGGAAAATTATTAGTCCTGTTTTACTCATATTAGGATTTAAGAAGTGAGAGGTTATAAAAAAGGATGTAGCAGACAAGCAGTCAGGAACGGTATGAGGAGGGAATATAGGAACATATGCAGATGCACATACAACTCCTAATTGCACCCTTTGTGGCTGGGAGTCTAGTTCCTTTTCTGCAGTGATCTGGAGGATGGAAGGGGGGAGGGGGGGGGTCAGGTGTGACAAAAAGAATGGTAAATTTGCCTACATAAGGTCACTAAACTTTAAACCAAATACCCAAGCAGCTTAGGGTGACCCAAAACTACTAGGAAAGTATAGTTTTGGGTCACAGTGAGCTGCTTCTGTATTTTGCTGTACTGGTCCAAGCCCTATCCCATATAGCCATAGAGCCATGTTGATCCTTGCCATGCACTGATGAGGACCAACAGTCTGAAACAGGCTGTCTGCATGTTGGGTTGATGTGGCTCTGTAAATTTCATAAGCTATAGGCTTGCTAATGCTATATACTAGCTGTTCTAGATGCAAGCCTGACATCAGGGGCATACACAGATAATTTGCATATTCAGTAGAGACGCATTGTCAGAGACCACAGTTGCTCACTTCAAGCTGGATTGAAACAAATACTTTCTGTTTTAAGAAGGCAAATTACAATGAATGTAAACTTTAAAGGGACCTAAAAAAAAACATGATACTTTCCGGCGAAGAGGGAAGCCTTTAGAGGCTTCCCATGTCCTCCGAACCCTCGCCATTAGCAAGCGCTGACCCCTGGAACATATGTGCAGGATCTTGTTGGATATGTTAACATGGCTGCTCTCCCTGCTGTGTATGAGTGTGGCAGTACTGTGCCTGCGTAAGTATGACTGTGCTCATTCATGAAGAAGACAAGCACAGATGCAAACTTCAAGAGGGTCGCGGGCAGCGGCAGTGGTCCAATAAAGGACACAGGAAGCCTCTGGAGGTAAGTTTCTTTTTTTTATGTATATATATATAACCCGCCTCAGGTTTTCTCTAAATAATGATACGAATTTGCAAACAGTCTGTAGGCAGACAGGTCCTTCGTGGTCACTTCTTGTATGACCTTTGGATCAGGTTATATTTTTGTCTATAGTCTTTTATAGTTAAGGCAGGTGCATTCATTTTTCTAGCGGAAGACAGAATCTGACAGATAGGCCTCTGCTCTCTATTCTAATACATGATCACAGCTATCTTTTCCTGCGCCTTCTCATTCTTCATGTTTATTGAAGTTTTGCAGATTAAAGGCAGTCCAGTTATCTCAGGAAGGAAATCGCCGGGGTGTGAATTGTCTGAAATTGATGTTAGAAAGGTTTTTTTTCTACATCAATGGTGACAAAAGAAAGTAATATAATCCAAATACAGGATTGGATTACTGTTTACACTTGTTTGGGGTTCACTTGTTTCTAATATTTTTTTCCTCGCTTTAATGGCTTCGTGGATTTGGTTTATATAATAATCTTCTTCAAACTGACACATAAAGTGATTCATGATTTACAGAAAATACTGACACTGTCTGCTCATTTGTGTTGCTTTTAAATCAGAAATAGCAAAATGGGAACTGAATGTTCATTACTTATGCCAACTGTGTGATTAGGAACGATATATATTCTACAATCAGAGATACCATAAGTGAAGTACAAAATATTATTATCGTTAAGTACTTTTCAATGCCGTGCATGTTACAAGCACAAGTAGGTATTTGGCATGAGTCCACTATCCAATCCAGCGTGTTTCTAAAGTGCAAGTAAAAGCAATCCCAAACTGATTTTGGTAAAAGATTATAGATACATGGTGGTATATACAAACAGTAAAAGAGGCACTGTAATGACATATAGTAGAAGGAACTAAAAAATGCAGAATAACCACGTTTAAAGAAAACCTGTACTAAGAAAATCCTCCCCTGGGGGGCACTCACCTGGTGTGGGGGAAGCCTCCGGATCCTATTGAGGCTTCCCCAGTCCTCCTCGGTCCCACGGCGGTGGAGATAAAGCTCCCCCGAACAGGGGTGATGTAAATATTTACCTTCCCGGCTCCAGCGCAGGCGCAGTATTGGCTCTCCGTTCGGAGATAGGCGGAAATAGCCGATCACTGTCAGGCCGCTCTACAGCACAGGCGCAAGTCTCCTGCGCCTGCGCAGTAGAGCAGACCCGACGGAGATCGGCTACTTTTGCCTATCTCTGTGCGGAAAACTGCAACAGCGCCCCACTGGAGCCAGGAAAGGTAAATAAATCAGCGCTTATCAGCGCTTATCGGGCTTGTGAAGGGAGGATTCCGGGAGACTTCGGGGGAGCCAGCACGGGACTGCCTGCAGCTACAGGGGAGGGGGAAGCCTCATTGGGACCCTGAGGCTTCCACCTCTCGATGTGAGTACTCCCCAGGGGAACTTTTTTCTGTTACTCTTTAAGGTAATTTTCTCTTTAACCTCCCTGGCGGTATATTAAAAACCGCCAGGGGGCAGCGCTGCCGGATTTTTTTTTTTTTAAATCATGTAGCGAGCCTAGGGCTTAACAATTTAGCAAAGTTATACATATTATATTCAGCACTGTATATGTATATATTTTTTTTCAATAACTACTTGAAAATAAATATTATAAAACATGTTTACACAGTTATCAGTCTTAGTCCTTGTAAACATATTGACCATGTAGCATAATATGCATATATTATGCTGTGCTGTAGGGGGTTGTACAGATGCGCAGAACAGGCTACTGTAGCTGCTGGCGGCCAAATGATAAGAACTGCATATATCAAAAAAAATGTAAACAAAGATCAAAGGCTCATTCATAATTTCTCTTGGAGGGTACTATCTATCCAACCTGTGTGGGGAATGATCATACGTGAGGGTTAGAACTTTCATTACATTTTTTAGGAAATCAGAAAGGCAGTTATACTTGCTGTAGGGAATGCAGTATTTAGGTATGCATGCCCTTTCGGATCAAATAATGAAACTACATATTGGGCCCAATTGAATTCATTTTTACTCCTAAGTTTTATCCTAGATAATATTTTCATATTATTAATAAAATGCTTATTAGGCCACCAGCAAGCAAGAAAATGCTTTTTTGACTAATTTTGACAGTACTTGTTTTACTTACTTTTTCAATTGCAGAGTGCAAAAGAGTCGGAAGGGGGGAAAAAAGAAAAAAACAGATACTTACCTAAGGAGAGGGAAGGCTCTGGGTCCTATAAAGACTTCCCATTCTCCTCATGGTATCCTAGCCTCGTTCCCCCGTTTGAATCTGCCACCATGGGAGGCTTCAGAAGTCTTTGAAAGCACTCGGGCTCACGAAGACAGGCGGCTCTGTACTGCGCATGCGTGAGAGAGGGCACTTGCATGTGGGCAGTACAGAGCGGGCCGTTTTCGGAAGCCCTAGTGCTTCCAAAGACTCCCGAAGGACTCCAGAAGTGGAAGAGAGCAGTCTACGACTCATGGGTCGTAGACTGCTAACAGTGGAACCTGCGGGGTAAGGGGGGGGGGGGCTCAGAGGAGACCAGGAAGGCTCTATAGGACCCAGAGCCTTGCCTCTCCTCATGTAAGTATCTTTTTTTTTTTTTTTTTTTTTGCTTCAGACTCTTAAGCCACTTCCATACCATCAGTCTCTGCCCCCTTAAGGACCAGAGACTGCTGGTACCAAAAACTGCAGCATATCGACAAATCACCGAACATACCCACCGCTCTCGCCTGTCACAACGCTGTCCCATCGCCACAAGCCTCTCTCTCTTTCATCTCTATGATGGCAGAGTGCTGTCAGCTGGTCAGGAGACACTTTCCTTGGCTCCTGACGCTATCAGTGTGAGCCAATATGATTGGCTCTCCATGATCACGTAGTCAGGAGCCAGTGAAAGTGGCTTCTGACCTGCTCAAAGAACTCTGCTGTCTTATAGATGGCAGAACGAGCGAATTGCAGCATGGAAAGAGCAGCAAGATTGTTGTATTGGCGGGATGCGGAATACCAAAGCAGTAGAATCTACGTCCAGTCAAGGTGGGAACCTTCCCAGCACCTTGTTATAGCCGCTGGGAAGGTCTTGTGCGTCTGGTAAGCTCAGACGCCCCCCAATATATGGCTCTTCTTGCCTGATTGGTCTTCCTTTTTTGGTTGAGCTACACAGAATTGGGTATCACGGCCTGATGAAGGGCACATATAATTTTACACAAAAGCCCGAAACGAACATGTGTCGTTGCCTTGAAGTTTAATACCCGCAAAAGCTACAACCATTTGTTGATTCAAACCAATTTAATGTGCTTTCAAGACCTACCACTGTGATTTTGAAGAACCGTGTTTTTGATGTTGTCTACATGTGTCAATAAAGTTTTTTCAGAGACTTTTTGTTGCCTTTTAGAGATTGCATTAGAGTATATAGTTCTTTTTAAAGGTACAAACAAGTGTCAGTGTCGACCCCAGCGGGCAGCCTACCCTCAGTCAGCGAGCTTTTCGCTCCAGGCGCCACGATTGAACTTAGGGCTGTTAGCCGCAAGGAGTTTGAGGAGGATGTTCTGGGTTTTGAGGAGGGGGGGTATGATGTTGATGATGGGATGAAGGACCGTGACTACCATTCACAGGATGGGGATGTCAGCTCTGACTCTGAGGAGGAGGATGCATCGGTGGGTTTGGCACGGAGGATCAGCATTGCAGACAGTGGCCGTGAAATGCGGGACCCACCACATCCTCCAGCCGCACCGCTCAACCCCCAACCGCCACAGGGAGAAAAGCCGCAGCATCCCATTCAGGCCGCAGGGGAATCTTTACCTCCCCAATCTGGCATTTTTTAATTCTGCCCTCATTGGACAGCAAGTTTGCCATATGCAATGTGTGCAAACTACAGATGAGCAGAGGTTGTGACCCCTACAAGTATGGCACCTCCAGCTTCATCACCCATCTGGCCAAAAAACATGTTGTTGAGCATGAGGAGTTCAAGAGGCTGAAGCAAGCTGGTGCTGGCTCCCACCGCCACGGTGCCACAGGCCACTGCTGCTGATACCACCACCTATATTCAACCCAAAACACAATTGCGGTGTCATTTTTTGGAGGTGTCTGGGCTGAAAACTGTCATGTCCCAGTTGTGCGATTGGACTTTGGACACAATGTGGGCTGCACGACCGCTGTCTGGAACCTAGTCCTGATGTTAATTGACAGCTTTTTTTTTTCATTTTATGTCCACCAAAAATAAATTAGTGTTTCCCTTTAAAAACCATGATGCTACATGCATCATTTACCCTAAAAACCCTTTTTAAAGCTATTTAAAGGGCACTTCCGTTTTTTCTATCCAGATACCCGAAAAGGTCGGGTACCCGCGGATAATTTGGTCAGATACCCGAATTCACTCAGGTATCCGCAAGGTCAGATCCGGGTACCCGAATCGGATCCAGATATCTGGGTACCCGGATCCGGGCGGGTATTAAAAAGTACTACCCGTGCAACCCTGCTCAAGATCCTATTGAGGCTTTCCTCTCTGGTCTGATGTCCCTTGTTGCTGAGCGCCACTGCAACCCCCCCCCCCCCTCTGAAGATTAGCTACCGACAAGGCATTGTAGCTAATCATATCAAGGCCACGCAGCTCGTCTTACTATATCATTGCTGCGCAGTAGCTGCACGAGTCTGCCCGCACCTTTGCAGCAAGCCGGAGCCGCAAGCTCCATGCTACTGCAGCAACGGAGGGCATTCAGACCACCAAGGGAAGCCTCATTAGGATTCTGAGGCTTCCCTTTCTTCAGGGTGAGGTCAGGTTTTGAACCCGAAATTCAGCTCAGGTTAACTCTAAAGACATGTACGGTACTATTATGATCATATATACAGTTTGAAAAAAGGACCGTATTTATGTATTGGTTTATAGTTCCTTTTACTGGTAGAGATGGCCCGATCCTTCGATTTTAGGTTAGCGCTAACCTCCTGCGAAAGTTCGGTTCTAGCAAACTTTCGCAAACCATAATAGACTTCAATGGGGAGGCGAACTTTGAAAACTAGAAAAATTTATGCTGGCCACAAAAGTAATGGAGAAGATGTTTCAGGGGGTCTAACACCTGGAGGGGGGCATGGCGGAGTGGGATAGACGCCAAATGTCCCGGGGAAAAATCTGGATTGGATGCAAAGTAGCGTTTTAAGGGCAGGAATCACATTGAATGCTAAATTGCGGGCCTAAAGTGCTTTAAAACATCTTGCATGTGTATACATCAATCAGGGAGTGTTATTAGAGTACTGTTTCACACTGACACACCAAACTCACTGTGTAACGCACCGCAAACAGCTGTTTGCGTTGTGACGGCCGTGCTGGACTGGTGCACACCATGGTGAAATTGCTCTTCCTCACTCAGTGATGTCAGGTAATGTCTGACTGCCTTATCAACTTTCGATGGTTCTTTCTCTACCATTGCTAAAACTTACATCTATTTTTTTAAATACTTGTTCTGCTTGTTGTTCACTACCTGCATCGAGAATCTTTTATGAAGGGCAAGTCTGCCATTGCGAGTGACCACAGGTAATAGCCGGGGAATCCTGGTTCGATTCCGGTCTGGAGTGGGAGCCTAAGAAATGACTACCCCCACCACACATCCAAGGAAGGCAGCAGGCAAGCTGTGGGCAAAGGAGCAGGAACGGCTACCACACATCCAAGGAAGGACAGCAGGCATGGCATGCACGTCCTGAGGTAGTGACCAAAAATAACAATACAGGAGGACTTTCAAGGCCCTGCTGTATATGACACTGATAGACTGTACTACCTTTAAAGAGAATCTGCTATGGAGGGCAAGTCTGCCATTGCGAGTGTAATGGCCGGGGAATCCTGGTTCAATTCCGGTCTGGAGTGGGAGCCTATGAAATGGCTACCACCACCACACATCCAAGGAAGGCAGCAGGCACGCTGTGGGCAAAGGAGCAGGAACGGCTACCACAAACATCCAAGGAAGGCAGCAGGCATGGCATGCACGTCCCGAGGTACTTTCGAGGCCCTGCTATATATGTGAGATGAATCAACATTAAATCCTTTAACGAGAATCTGTTATGGAGGCCAAATCTGCCATCCATTCAAGTGAAAGGTATGCACTGACTGCCAGGTATAATACAATGTGCAGTCAAAGATGCAGTGAAAGGTATGCAGTGACTGCAAACAGCTGTTTGTGTACTGACGGCCGGGCTGGAGCTGGACTGGTGCGCACCATGACGAGAGTGCAGGTGATGGCGGCTTTCCAGCTTATATGGTTGCTGGGCTGAGGTAGCTGAATGACAGAATGGTGACTGTCCAGCTGGTCAAATTTGGTCTGTCCACAATGGAGCATTACCTTATTATCTTTGGTGTGACACCTCCCCCCCCCCCCCCCCCGAGACACTCATATAGCCGGCAGTCATTGCTTCATTGTGATACGCAAGCCCCTTCAACGCGGCAAGGTAATGATCACGAAGGTGAATGGGCACATGTACATGCCTTTTGTTTTCTTGTTGCAGAAAAATAAGGCAGGCATGTACACGCACCAGAACAATTATTATAAAAATTCAGGAGTCCACCTGGAGTGGCGGAGAAGGCAGTCAAGCGGCCTGCGGGCAGAGCCGGGACAAGGTCCTCCAGCACCCAAGGCTGAGACACCAAAGTGCGCCCCTCTATCCCTGCCTCCCCAGCCGTTACACACTGATTGCTATTAGACTAAGAGGCGCCACAGGGCCCACAACCTCCCCAACACCTTAATATCTAATTATCTGGCTTGCAGTCACTGCCATGTATCCCCTTTTCTTATTTCTTTCTGCTTCAAACACAATTAGGAATGACAGCTGTATGAATTCTGCGCCCCCTCCTACAGTGCACCCTGAGGCTGGAGGCTCTCCAGCCTCTGCCTCGGCCCGGCCCTGCCTGCGGGCAAAGGTGCTGTGTGGGGAGCGACTTAGTCTTGGGGCAGGCAGCCAGTCACATGGCGTGCAGGCAGAGATGCTGTGTGTGGGGACTGACTTAGTCTTTGGGCGGGCAGTAGCCCTCCTGGATCCATGCCTCATTCATTTTGATAAAGGTGAGGTAGTGAACACTTTTGTGACGTAGGCGACTTCTCTTCTCAGTGACAATGCCTCCAGCTGTGCTGAAGGTCCTTTCTGACAGGATGCTTGAGGCAGGGCAAGACAGAAGTTGGATGGCAAATTGGGACAGCTCTGGCCACAGGTCAAGCCTGCGCACCCAATAGTCCAAGGGTTCATCGCTGTTCACAGTGTCTACATCCACACTTAAGGCCAGGTAGTCGGCTACATGCCGGTCCAGGCGTTGGTGAAGGGTGGATCCGGAAGGGCTAAGGCGAGGCATTGGACTAAAGAATGTCCGCATGTCCGACATCACCATGAGATCACTGGAGCGTCCTGTCCTTGCCTGCATGGACATGGGAGAAGGATTACTGGCAGTGGTACCTTTATTGCGTTGTGCTGTGACATCACCCTTAAACGCATTGTAAAGCATAGTTGCCAGCTTGTTCTGCATGTGCTGCATCCTTTCTGCCTTCTGGTGTGTTGGTAGCTTGTCCGCCACTTTTTGCCTATACCGAAGGTCTACTAGCGTGGCCACCCAGTACAGTTAATTCCCCTTGAGTTTTTTTATACGGGGGTCCCTCAACAGGCTGGACAGCATGAAAGACGCCATCTGCAATGTTGGATGCAGACGTACTATCCATCTCCTCTTGCTCTTCCTCAGTGACGTCAGGTAAATCCTCCTCCTCCCCCCAGCCACGAAAAATACCACAGGAATATCGAGCAGCACAAGCTCCCTGTGACA
The DNA here is from genome assembly GCF_040937935.1 of Hyperolius riggenbachi. Lineage (NCBI taxonomy): Eukaryota > Metazoa > Chordata > Amphibia > Anura > Hyperoliidae > Hyperolius > Hyperolius riggenbachi. The sequence continues at coordinate 503,777,907 of NC_090646.1, forward strand.
CCTGCTGCGGTTGTTCTTCTGCCACCGCCTCCTCCTCCTCCTCCAAAGAAACACCTTCCTCATCATCTGAGTCTGACTTCTCTTCCCCACACGACTCTTACTCCTCCCCCCCCTCTGTGCTGCCACAGGTGTTGAGGAAACATCTGATTCTGATGAAAATTGCTCCCAAAACTGTTCCTGCCGTTGTAATGTATGATCAAGCTGCCCGGAAGCTCCCCTCCACACTGAGTAGCACACATGCGCAGTGTGAAGTTAATTATGCTGCTGATGGTAACATAATAGATACAGTATCTTCCACACATCCTACACTCCTCAAATTTTCAGGGAAGGGAGAGGATCCCCCGAACTACCTATATTCCAAAATTGCAGCCCCCGAGCCCCGCTGGTTCAGGAGATAGATTAGAGAAACCTATCTCGGGAATCAGGGGGGCTCGGGGGCTGCAATTTGGTATAGAGGTAGTTCGGGGGGTCCCCTCCCTACCCTGAAAATTTGAAGCGTGTAGGATGTGTGTAAGATATTTATTATGTAACCATCAGCAGTATTATGAAATAGGAAAAGTGACCGCACAGTCTCCTACTGTGCATGCGGGGCAGCGCAAATCCACAGGCAGCGTAATCAGACACAACACCGTAACTGTTCCTCTTCACGCTCATCCACAGCTTGATCCACCACTCTACGCATGGCACGCTCCAGGAAGTATGCGTACGGGATCAAATCGCTGATGGTGCCTTCACTGCGACTCACCAGGTTGGTCATCTCCTCAAACGGCCGCATGAGCCTGCATGCATTTCGCATCAGTGTCCAGTTGCTGGGCCACAACATCCCCATCTCCCAAGATTGTGTCCTTTTGCTGTAATTGTACAGGTGCTGGGTGATGGCTTTCTCCTTTTCTATCAGGTGAGAGAACATGACCAGGGTCGAATTCCAGCGAGTCAGGCTATCACTAGTGTTGGGCGAATAGTGTTCGCCACTGTTCGGGTTCTGCAGAACATCACCCTGTTCGGGTGATGTTCGAGTTCGGCCGAACACCTGATGGTGTTCGGCCAAACCGTTCGGCCACATGGCCGAACTAAGAGCGCATGGCCAAACGTTCCCCGAACGTTCGGCTAGCGCTGTGATTGGCCGAACGGGTCACGTGGTTCGGACTCTAACGCGCTCTGATTGGCCGAACTGTCACGTGGTTCGGGTAAATAAATACCCGAACCACGTCATATTTCCGCCATTTGTTTGTGGGTTTAGCTTTGGGTAGGCAGGCAGGGTAGTTCGCGCTCCAGCCACGCTAGCCAGGGTCCCCCCAGTCATTGTGTCGCTGCTGGGAATAGTAGTACACCGCTCGCTCAGCATTCTGTTTACTGCCACTCTGTGTACCTCGCTCAGCCACACTATATAGCATTCTGTTTACTGCCACTCTGTGTCTGCTGGGAATAGTAGTACACCGCTCGCTCAGCCACACTATATAGCATTCTGTTTACTGCCACTCTGTGTACCTCGCTCAGCCACACTATATAGCATTCTGTTTACTGTTCTGTGTCTGCTGGGAATAGTAGTACACCGCTCGCTCAGCCGCACTATATAGCATTCTGTTTACTGCCACTCTGTGTACCTCGCTCAGCCACACTATTTAGCATTCTGTTTACTGCCACTCTGTGTCTGCTGGGAATAGTAGTACACCGCTCACCCGCCACTGTATAGCATTGTGCTCTGTGTCGCTGCTGGGAATAGTGGTACACCGCTCACCCGCCACTGTATAGCATTGCGCTCTGTGTCGCTGCTGGGAATAGTGGTACACCGCTCACCCGCCACTGTATAGCATTGTGCTCTGTGTCGCTGCTGGGAATAGTGGTACACCGCTCAGCCACACTATATAGCATTCTGTTTACTGTTCTGTGTCTGCTGGGAATAGTTGTACACCGCTCGCTCAGCCGCACTATATAGCATTCTGTTTACTGCCACTCTGTGTACCTCGCTCAGCCACACTATTTAGCATTCTGTTTACTGCCACTCTGTGTCTGCTGGGAATAGTAGTACACCGCTCACCCGCCACTGTATAGCATTGTGCTCTGTGTCGCTGCTGGGAATAGTGGTACACCGCTCACCCGCCACTGTATAGCATTGCGCTCTGTGTCGCTGCTGGGAATAGTGGTACACCGCTCACCCGCCACTGTATAGCATTGTGCTCTGTGTCGCTGCTGGGAATAGTGGTACACCGCTCAGCCACACTATATAGCATTCTGTTTACTGTTCTGTGTCTGCTGGGAATAGTAGTACACCGCTCGCTCAGCCACACTATATAGCATTCTGTTTACTGCCACTCTGTGTACCTCGCTCAGCCACACTATATAACATTCTGTTTACTGCCACTCTGTGTCTGCTGGGAATGGTAGTACACCACTCACCCGCCACTGTATAGCATTGTGCTCTGTGTCGCTGCTGGGAATAGTGGTACACCGCTCACCCGCCACTGTATAGCATTGTGCTCTGTGTCGCTGCTGGGAATAGTGGCACACCGCTCAGCCACACTATATAGCATTCTGTTTACTGTTCTGTGTCTGCTGGGAATAGTAGTACACCGCTCGCTCAGCCACACTATATAGCATTCTGTTTACTGCCACTCTGTGTACCTCGCTCAGCCACACTATATAGCATTCTGTTTACTGCCACTCTGTGTCTGCTGGGAATAGTAGTACACCGCTCACCCGCCACTGTATAGCATTGTGCTCTGTGTCGCTGCTGGGAATAGTGGTACACCGCTCAGCCACACTATATAGCATTCTGTTTACTGTTCTGTGTCTGCTGGGAATAGTAGTACACCGCTCGCTCAGCCACACTATATAGCATTCTGTTTACTGCCACTCTGTGTACCTCGCTCAGCCACACTATATAGCATTCTGTTTACTGCCACTCTGTGTCTGCTGGGAATAGTAGTACACCGCTCACCCGCCACTGTATAGCATTGTGCTCTGTGTCGCTGCTGGGAATAGTGGTACACCGCTCACCCGCCACTGTATAGCATTGTGCTCTGTGTCGCTGCTGGGAATAGTGGTACACCGCTCACCCGCCACTGTATAGCATTGTGCTCTGTGTCGCTGCTGGGAATAGTGGTACACCTCTCACCCGCCACTGTATAGCATTGTGCTCTGTGTCGCTGCTGGGAATAGTGGTACACCGCTCACCCGCCACTGTATAGCATTTCTGTACTGCCACTGTACTGCTGCCAGTCAGCGTGTACTTTAAGGATAAGTGAAATGAGGAAGAAATCCGGTGAAAGAGGGAGGGGCAAGGGAAGAGGTGTTTCCCCTGACGGTTCACGTACAGGCCACAGGGGAGCACCCAAGAAAACCCACTCAATACCGCCCATGTTGTCCAGGACAACAACCCTCACAAATCCAAAAGAACAGGACCAGATAATTACTTGGATGACCTCTCAAGCGTCCAGCAGTGGGTTAAGCAGCACCAGCACATCACGCACGAGGTCCGAGTCCTCAGCCAGTTACAAGGAGCCAGTGGGCACACAGCTGACAAAACCGGCAGCGACACCACGCACACAACTGCCAGATAACCAGTCCGATGAATTACCTCAGGACACAATGGGGTATTCGCAGGAGCTATTCCCAGCCCAACAAACTTCCACCTTTCAAAGGTCAATGGAGGAACAGCCAGAAATGTTATGCCCGGATTCACAACCATTAACTGTGGGAAATGCACCGCGCACTGAAATACAAGGCGAGTCCGAGGAGGACTCGGAAACCCAAATCCCAGAGCAAGTTGGGCAGGAGGGGTTGCAATTGCAGGAGGTCGGCCGACAAGATCTGGAAGACGACGTTGGAGTGAGCTGCGCAGAGGTTGTTCTGGGGAGCTCTACTTCACGGCGGCGGCCCCCCACAATGACATATGACGAGTTTGAGGAGATGGAAGAGGAGGGTATGGACAATGTGGACAGAGACCCAGATTTTGTTTGTGAACGAGAACATCGCCGTCGTAGCAGCAGCACAGATGAGTCTGTTGAAGAACCCACTGCTGCACGAGTTCGCCTTGTGCCACAAGGTAGGCGGCGCGCAATTTCAGGCACCACAAGCGTGGAAGTTCAAGTGAGAGGCAAAAGAGGAGCAAACAGAAATCGCCAGCAAGGCAGGTGCTCCAAAGTCTGAGCTTTCTTTGAAGACTGCACTGAGGATGTTACCATGGCGATTTGCAAGATGTGCAAGACCCGCCTGAGCAGGGGGAAAAGTATTAACAACCTCTCCACCACCAGCATGAGCCGCCACATGCTATCCAAACATCCCACTCTGTGGGCAAACGCGGCAGGACAGGGTACCAGCAACACTGCCTCCCTTGGGTTCACCAGACTCACCACCAGACCCGCCTCAGCAGCAGCAGTAGCCCAGCCATTGCGTGGTTCACAACATTCACAAACATCAGACGACGCTGACACTGTCACTTTCCGGAGTAGTGCTCTTGAGGTCTCCCAGTGTTCATCAAACACAACAACCAACAGCCCTTCCGTGTGCAGCGCTACGTTTCAGTTGTCTGTGTCGGAGATGTTTGAGAGCAAGAGGAAATTGCCAGCAAATGACCCCCGGGCCATGGCAGTAAGAGCCAGCATAGCCAAGCTTCTGGCCTGCGAAATGCTGCCATATCGAGTGGTGGAGACAAACAGCTTCAAGGGCATGATGTCAGTGGCCATCCCACGTTACGTGGTTCCCAGCCGCTACCACTTTGCGCGCTCTGCAGTGCCTGAGTTGCATGAGCACGTGGTCAGCAAAATAACCCCAAGCTTGAAGAATGCCGTTGCCTGCAAGGTTCACCTCACCACTGACACCTGGACGAGTGCGTTCGGCCAGGGTCGATACATCTCCCTTACCGCGCACTGGGTGAACCTTGTGGAGCCTGGCAGCGATTCCTCACCTGCTACGGCGCGGGTGTTGCCCATGCCGCAAACAGCTGCACCGCCGTCCCTCCCACTGGATAACAACAGCAGCACCTACCTCTCTGACTCCTTCTCCTCAAACGCATCTCAAAGCTGTACCTCATCCGGAAACGCTAACCCAGCAGCAGTAGGATCGTGGAAGCAGTGCAGCACAGCTGTTGGCATGCGTCAGCAAGCGTTGCTGAAGCTGATCTGCCTTGGGGATAAGCAGCACACAGGGGAGGAAATTTGGAGGGGAATAAAGGAACAGACGGATTTGTGGCTGGCACCGCTGGACCTGAAACCGGGCATGGTTGTGTGTGATAATGGGAGTAATCTCATTCACGCTTTAAGGTTGGCTAAGCTGACACACATCCCTTGCCTAGCGCACGTGATGAACCTAGTAGTTCAGCGGTTCCTGAGGACATACCCAGGCGTGGCCGATCTTCTGTTGAAGGTGCGACGAGTGGCCAAACATTGCAGAAATTCCAGTACTGCTTCGGGGGCACTCGCCAAGATGCAGGAGCGCTTCAATCTCCCCCACCATCGCTTGCTGTGTGATGTCCCTACGCGCTGGAATTCTACGCTGCACATGCTAGCCCGCTTTTGCGAGCAGAAGAGTGCAGTGGTCCAGTACATGACGGCGCAGTACCGAGGCGCATCCGGACAGCTGCCAAGCTTCTGTGGATCCGATTGGGCCAACATGTTGGACCTCTGCCAAGTCCTCCAAAATTTTGAGCAATCCACGTTGCTTGTGAGCAGTGACAACTCTTCAGTCAGCATTACCATACCACTGCTGTGTTTACTGAAGAGGTCAATGTTGAAAATCAAGGAAACAGCTGTCATGATGCAACTGGGGGAATCTGAGGGAGAAAACGATCAGCGTGATGGTACCAACATCAGGCCATCCGCCTCAGGAAACGCTGGCCCCAGCAGCTATGACGAAGAAGAGGAGGAGGAACAGCTGGAGTTAGAGCAGGAATTTCCTGCCACCACTGACGAGGGCCAGAGCGGTGCACATTGGACTTCCACAATTCAGCGCGAATGGTCAGCAGAAGCAGACCAGGAAGAAGGTGACGACTATGATGCATCACAACAACTATCACAACGCTCACAAGAGGATGATGAGGATTCTGGCAGGACTCTGGCACACATGGCTCAATTCATGCTAGACTGCATTGAACGCAACCCACGCATTGTGCGCATTCTGGACAACACCAATTACTGGGTTTATACCCTTCTGGATCCACGGTACAAACACAATGTTCCAAAACTGCTTGAAGAAAGAGTCAGACAGGTCAAAATGGAAGAATACCAGCAGGCCCTTGTGGAGACTTTAGAGAGGAGATTGACATCCTCCTCCTCCTCTAGCCAGTTGTACGCCGACAGACTGACTTCCGCAAACCCAGGACGACCAGGAGGGCAGCAAACAACACAAGCCACAGCTAGTGCCCAAAAGGGAATGGTATCGGCAGTGTCCTTGGAGTGGGAAAATTTTATGACACCCATGCAGCATCAGCCCACAGAACAGCAAGCGTGCAGATCCACCTCCAACACCGATCGCCTGGAGAAGATGGTCAAGGACTACATGTCAGATGGCGTAGCTGTGTTGAACAATCCATCTGCACCCTTCAACTATTGGGTATCGAAGCTAGACACCTGGCACGAACTGGCAATGTACGCAATAGAGGTGCTGGCTTGCCCGGCAGCCAGCGTTATGTCGGAACGCTGTTTCAGTGCTGCCGGAGGCATCGTCACAGATCGGCGTATCCGCCTCTCCACAGAAAATGCAGACCGTCTGACTCAAATTAAAATGAATCAATCCTGGATTGGAAACGACTACGCAACACTCCTGGACCCCAACCAAGTAACATGAACAATGACCATCTGTGATGGGTTAGCGTTTCCGGTCCCTGTTTATTGAACCTCTCATCTTTATTACATTTATGACTGCATGGCGGCAAAAAGCATTGCTATATCCGCACACTATTTGTCCTCATGCAAGGCCTGGGATGTTGTGTCTCAAAAAGTGTGGCCTTCTCCTCCTGCGGCTCCTCCTGTTCCCTCACGTGTGCTGCTGCTGCTGCTGCTGCTGCTGGGTTAGCGTTTCCGGTCCCTGTTTATTGAACCTCTCATCTTTATTACATTTATGACTGCATGGCGGCAAAAAGCATTGCTATATCCGCACGCTATTTGTCCTCATGCAAGGCCTGGGATGTTGTGTCTCAAAAAGCGTGGCCTTCTCCTCCTGTGGCTCCTCCTGTTCCCTCACGTGTGCTGCTGCTGCTGCTGCTGGGTTAGCGTTTCCGGTCCCTGTTCATTGAACCTCTCATCTTTATTACATTTATGACTGCATGGCAGCAAAAAGCATTGCTATATCCGCACGCTATTTGTCCTCATGCAAGGCCTGGGATGTTGTGTCTCAAAAAGCGTGGCCTTCTCCTCCTGCGGCTCCTCCTGTTCCCTCACGTGTGCTGCTGCTGCTGCTGCTGCTGGGTTAGCGTTTCCGGTCCCTGTTTATTGAACATCTCTCATTTTTATTACATTTATGACTGCATGGCGGCAAAAAGCATTGCTATATCCGCACGCTATTTGTCCTCATGCAAGGCCTGAGATGTTGTGTCTCAAAAAGCGTGGCCTTCTCCTCCTGCGCCTCCTCCTGTTCCATCACGTGTTCTGCTGCTTGTGCTGGGTTAGCGTTACCGGTCCCTTTTCCTGGAACCTCTTCTCTGTATTACATTTATGACTGCATGGCGACAAAAAGCATGTTACCTGTGCAAAGAAACATGACATTTTCCACATTTAAAAGACAGTTTTTCCTTTGAAACTTTACAATCAATTTTCTCAAAAACTATAAGCTCTTTTTCAAATATTTTTTTCCTCTTGTACCCACTCCCAAGGTGCACATACCCTGCAAATTTGGGGTATGTAGCATGTAAGGAAGCTTTACAAAGCACGAAAGTTCGGGTCCCCATTGACTTCCATTATGTTCGGAGTTCGGCGCGAACACCCGAACATCGCGGCGATGTTCGGCGAACGTTCGCGAACCCGAACATCTAGGTGTTCGCCCAACACTAGCTATCACCTCCACAAACGGCTGCATGATCCTGCATACATTTCGCATCAGTGTCCAGTTCGGTGACCAGAACATCACCATCTTCCCAGATTGTGTTCTTCTACTGTAATTGTACAGGTACTTGGTGACGGCTTTCTCCTGGTCTAGCAGGCAAGAGAACATGAGCAGGGTGGAATTCCAGCGAGTCGGGCTATTGCAAATGAGGCATCTCACCGGCAAGTTGTTTCTCCGCTGAATGTCCGCAAAGCATGGCATGGCCGTGTAAGACCGCCTGAAATGCCCACACAGCTTCCTGGCCTGCTTCAGGACATCCTCTAAGCCTGGGTACTTTGACACTAATAATAATAATAATAATCTGAACATTTATATAGCGCTTTTCTCCTGTCGGACTCAAAGCGCTCAAGAGCTGCAGCCACTGGGACGCGCTCAAGAGGCCACCCTGCAGTGTTAGGGAGTCTTGCCTTAAATCTTTGAATGACTAGATTGATAACATGTGCCATGCAGAGTACATGTGTCAGCTTTCCCAAATTCAAAGCGGAAAGGAGATTGCTGCCATTGTCACACACCATGTTGCCGATCTCCAGCTGGTGCGGGGTCAGCCACTGATCCACCTGTTTGTTAAGAACAGCCATGAGAGCTGCTCCAGTGTGACTCTCTGCTTTGAGGCAAGACAAGTCTAAGATGGCATGACACCGTCATACCTGGCATGCAGCATAGGCCCTGGGGAGATAGGGCTGTGTAGCTGGAGAAGAGATCGCAGCACCAGTTGAGTTGAACTGCCACTCAGCCAAGGAGGAGGAGGAGGATGACAGCGAAGAGGATATAGCAGGAGAAGAGGAGGTGGCAGGAGGCCTGCCTGCAAGCCGTGGAGGTATCACAAGTTGGTCCGCTGCACAGCCACATACTCCCTGCTTGCCATCGGTCACCAGGTTGACCCAAGGGGCTGTGGAAGTAATGTACCTGGCCTGACCGTGCTTGGCAGACCAGGCATCCGTGGTCAGGTGGACCCGTGACCCAACGCTGTGTGCCAGAGATGACACCACTTGCCTCTCCACTTCACGGTACAGTTTGGGTATCTTCCTTTTTAGAGAAATAATTGCAGCCTGGCATCTTCCACTGTGGTGTCCCAACGGCCACAAATTTACAGAAGGCCTCAGAGTTCACCAGCTTCTAAGGGTAACAGCTGGTGAGCTAACAGTTCCGCCACGCCAGCTGTCAGACACTGGGCAAGGGGGTGACTGGCAGAAATTGGCTTCTTCCGCTAAAAGATTTACTTCACGGACACCTGGCTGCTGTGGGCAGAGGAGCAGGAACTACTCAAGGGCAGAGGCGGAGTGGAGGAGGGTGGCTTTGAAGGTGCAAGGGAGAAAGCGGCTGAAAATGCTGCACCTGAAGGAGGAAGAGAAGGAGGGTGGCTTTTCATTTGTGTGCTGATTTTGCTCAGGTGCTCTTCTCATTGTAGTTTGTGCCTTTTCTCCATGTGCCTTCGTAAGGGACTTGTCCCTACGTAAGTGTTGGCCTTTCCATGGCTCAATTTTTGGAGGCAGAGAGAACAGATGGCATTGCTCTGATCTGAGACAGACACATTAAAAAATGTCCAAACCGCTGAGCCACCCTTGGGTGATGGCACTATGGTGGCATCAGCAGCTGATGTTGAAGGGCATGTTGGCTGGCTGTCCATAGGTGGTGATACATGGCACCGGACTCTGCCACCAGCTGTTTCTGGTGATGAGCTCCCCCTGCTTCTTTCAGGAACTCGTCTCCTCCTACTCCTCTCTGACTCCCCCTCTGAACTGTCCCCCTGTTCATCTCCTCTATTGGGAACATACGTGGGATCCGTATCATCGTCATCATCATAATCATCCTGCCCAGCTTCGCTTGCCTCAGACACCTAATAAACTGCACCAACAGCAGGTACTTCATCATCTTCACACGTTACATCCACAGTGTCGCCGCCTAACTCAGACATATGAGGTGGTGTAACTTGCTTAGCGCCTTCATCTGGTTGTAACAATAACTGCTGTGAAGTGTCAAATGCAACGGATGTGGTGCTTGTAGTAGTGCTGGTGGCTGTGGAAGATGAGGTGTTCTGTGTTAAATAGTCAACCATGTCCTGACAATCTTGGGAGTTGATAGGATGTGCCTTCTTCTGAGCACTGTACTTTGGGCCAGGACCGCATAAAATAACATCAACACGACCTCGCACAGACCTGCCGGGTGGCCTTCCTCTGGGTCTGCCTCTACCTCTGCCTGTTTTGTCTGTTGTGCCCATATCGGTGGGGATAAAGTGAAAGGTATGCACTGACTTGACTAATACAATGTGCAGTCACACAGGTGCAGTTAACAGGTATGCACGGAGTGGTATATCACACTACCGTGCACTCACGTAGGTAGGAGGGTGCACTGAACACAACAGGTAGGTATATGCAGTGATGAGGTGGGTGCACTAAACACAACAGGTAGGTGTATGCAGTGATGGGTATTACAATGTGCACCTGTCACACACAGACAGGTACCGGACAGGCACAGTGACACTGCGTGCGATCAACTCACGTAGGTAGATGGGTGCACTGAAGTGAACAACAGGTAGGTAGGTATATGCAGTGATGGGTATTACAATGTGCACCTGTCACACACAGACTGGTAGTGGACAGGCACAGTGACACTGCGTGGGCTCACGTAGGTAGGTAGGTGCACTGTGAACAACAGGTAGGTAGGTCTATGCAGGAATGGGTATTACAATGTGCACCTGTCACACACAGACAGGTAGCGGACAGGCACAGTGACACTGTGTGCGCTCACGTAGGTAGGTGGGTGCACTGTGAACAACAGGTAGGTAGGTATATGTTGTACTGGGTATTACAATGTGCACCTGTCATACACAGACAGGTAGCGGACAGGCACAGTGACACTGCGTGCGCTCAGCTCTCGTAGGTTGGTGGGTGCACTGTGAACAGGTAGGTATATGCAGTGGGTATTACAATGTGCACCTGGCACACACACAGGTAGTCACTGAATGTGCTGGGCCTGGCAGTGGCACACACACAGTATGAATTTTCAAGGCTGTCTATGCAACACAAGTGTCAGTGGGACACACAGAAAAATAAATATAGATCACAAGAACAAGATTAGCTCTCAAAAGAGCTGTTGTGGGGTGCTATTTTAGCAATAAGAATCAGCAAGGAGCAAGCTAACAAGCCTACAAGAGCCTAACTAATCTTTCCCTATGAGAGTCTGCAGCAGCAGCAGCTGTCCCTTCTCTATTTACTGCAGGCCCATGAGTGAGTAAAATGGCCAGCGCTGCCTGCCTTTTATAAGGGGTGAGTGGCTCCAGGAGGGAGTGTAGCCTAGTTGGCTACGATGTGCCTGCTGACTGTGATGTAGAGGGTCAAAGTTGACCCTAATGGTCCACTATGGGGGTGAACCGAACTTCCGGAAAAAATTGCAGTTCTCCGCAATCGCGAACCCCAGAAGTTCACGGGGAACCGTTCGCCGGCGAACCGTTTGAGCCATCTCTATTTACTGAACTTGTGAGGTTCATGAACTCGCGCATGCTCAGTAAAATCTGATCATTTACAGCTATCTCTGTGCAGTGGGAGTGCAGCCGAAGATCAAGTTGAAAGAATGGATAAGAAGAGCAGACAAGAATGGAGAACTTGGTGCGTTTCAACCATCTACCATGTCTGGAACTGTATAGCTGGCTGAATACTGAAAATTAAAAGCATTTCTCTATAGCAGTATGTTTCAAAATTAATTTGTAACAGATAAATGTCAAATTATTTTCTTCAATAAAAGTTTATCTTTCTTTCAAAAATATAAAGGGAATTTTTAACTGAGCATTTCACGTTCCCCTTCATATTCCAGTTGTCTCACACTTCTGCAACATGAACTGGATTTCCCCTGAAGGTTAAATAGGCAAAATCTCTGCTAAAATGTAAAATAAAAAGTTTCCATAAAGTAGCCATTTATACAAGGAAATGAAGCTGTGAAAAATTTAGTACATTTGAAGGAACAGAAAGAATTACCATCCAACATCAAATGTCAGCCCAGCATTACAGAGTTACATTGCCTAAGAATATTTCAGCTTAAAGGACACCTGAAGCGTACATAAACTAATGAAATAAATGATTGTATCTAGATTCCTTCTCCTAAAAATGACTTTTTTAAAGATATTCCACAGTTTTATTTTATGTTTAAATCTACTTTTTAAGTCTTAACAGTTTTATTGTTTTTGCTCAATGACACATTCATTGAAGTATGTCAGAGCTAAAATCTATGAACCATTTTCCCTTTTTATCTCTTTCCTGCTGTCAGAAGCCATTTTCTGCTAGGAAAGTGTTTTATAGTTGGAATTTCTTATCAGTGAGGGTCACACTGTAGTCACTTCCTGTCTGAGTCAGGACTGAGTCGGTCACTTACATACCTGATATTTGACTCTTTCAGGCAGAGAAAAAAAAGGAACACAGCATAGTTATTAGTGGGCTTGGCACTGTACATACCCATCTCTATCTCATCATGTCACACGTCACTTCGGGTAACCTTTAAAGTGTGCCTTCCTCCAGCCCCATGTACTCCATTGCCTCCCTTGCCATCCTCCCAGGTGGCTCTGTTTTTCTATAATATTGCCCGGTAATATTTCCAGTTGCTGTCAGTCCTGATGCAGGGTGCATGCATGGCCCAGCCGCGCGAGTAGTCCCATTGCGCTCTCATAGCTGGGTGCATTCTGCACTTGTGCAGTTAGTCCTGTACAGGCGCAGAATGCTCCTGGCTATGGGAGCTTGATGGTAGCGTACATTCAGCTGGACCGCACATGTGCACTTAAGCACAACTGACAGCAACTGGAGATAATACCGGGCAAGAATGTAGAAGAACCAAGCTTCTTGAGTGGACAGCAAATGGGGTAACAGAGTACATGGGGTTGGAGGAAGCCCCAGGTAATTATAATTGCTGCATCTCAGGTTTCCTTTAAGCTATAAGAAACAGAATGTAAGAGGAGGGGCCTCAATGACATATGTTATGACAGAACACTATTAAGTAGAGATGGCCCGAATAGGTTGCCAGCGAGCACTATTCGGCAAAGATTGTGTATTCGCGCTCGCACATGGTGCTATTCGACCTGCCCCCGTACATCATCATTGGGCTAAACTTTGACCCTTTACATCACAGTCAGCAGGCACATAGCAGCCAATCAGCCTGCACTCCCTCAGGACCCACCCGCCCCCTATAAAAACGCTGCAGCGCCCGCCATGTTCCAATCTGTCTTTCGGCTGGAATAGTGAGAGGAAGGGGCAGAGCTTGCTGGAGAGAGGGAAAGCGTTAGCTAGGCTTGTTTATTTTGATCCTTGCTGGTTGATTGCTGTTTAATCACCCCAATCAGCCCTTCTGAGGGCTATTTCATCCTTCTGCTGTTTTTTTCTTTTTGTGTGTGTGTGTGTGTGTGTGTGTGCGACACTCCACAGCCCACATGCACCCACCATTGTGCCCAATGCCCACTACAAGCACAATAGTGCTCCAGGGCCTCTGGTAATATCACTAAATTGTTGTAACGATTGGTGTCAGTGAGAACAGATTTCTCTGATTATTGGTGATCTGCACAACACACGATTCCTGAAATTCTGAAAGTCAGATCTATGCCCAGAAAACTTTTCAGGTACGGACATACGAAGGTCTGTGACTGGAGGGGATCGCACTGCATCAACGGCTGTTTGAAGTACCTGTACAGTCCCAGACGGTTGTGTAATCTGAGACTGTTGGGTATTAATCAACCCGGTAAGATTGTTTACCGCGGTGGTCAGGACTTCAACTTGCTCACGCAGTGCATCCATAATGTTTGGTCTGCTGTTCTGTAATGATTGGTGTCAGCGAGAACAGATTTCTCTGATTATTAGTGATCTGCAGTATCACCAATAATACAGATGCTATACCTGATTATGTGTGATCTGCAGAATCACCAATAATACTGGTATAGCCAGAAACAGGACAACCAATGTAAGGGTAAGTGTATGGTGCAACAGTAATGATAGAGATACTCGCTTTCCCAGAGGAGCTGGGAGAGAGGAATATCTCTATATAACACAGGAGTACAAACTCCAGCAGGCTTGAAATGCAGACAATGGTGAGATAGTTCACCCGAGGTGCGGATAGAAATATGTGGAACAAGTGTACTGATCACCCGAGGCGCGGGTAATTCAGACTGTAGTGTAGCCACTATCACCTGAGGAGCAGGTAGAGAGGATAGTACTGTAGTGAATATTCACCTGAGGAGCAGGTGATAAAGACTGTACTGCAGCTACTGACCACCTGAGGAGCAGGTGATTCAGACTGTACTGCAGCTACTGACCACCTGAGGAGCAGGTGATTCAGATAGTACTGCAGCTAGTAGTCACCTGAGGAGCAGGTGATTCAGACTGTACTGCAGCTACTGACCACCTGAGGAGCAGGTGATTCAGATAGTACTGCAGCTAGTAGTCACCTGTGAAGCAGGCGAAGCTAGCAGAGAATCCCTCACCAGTGACTAGGCTCACTGGTGAGGACAGGAGAGTCAGACAAGCAGATTTGGCAACGAGCGGACAGATACGATACAGAGACAGAAAGCTAGATCAGAGTAATGTTTCAGGCAGAGCCGGCAACTATATCAGATAGGCAAAGGTACAGGATCGGAAAACAGAAGAGTAGTTAAGCTAGCAGAAGGTCATAACAAATAATACAATTCAATTAGTACTTTAAGCTATCAACAGAATCTGGCTAAGTGTGGATCCCCAGCTCCTGCTAGTTCTAGCACACTTTGGGATCTGACTAGGTCTGAGTGCTAACACGTAGCATTTGCAACAGCAGACGCGGAGCAACTGAACGACCTGTCCTATAAATACTGCAAGCGCTCCACAGCGCCGCCCCAGTCACTCAACCAATCCGGAGCATAGCTGAAGTCAGCTGACCGGCAGATCAGCTGACTCCCCTTCTAGTTGCATAAAGGTCCTGTCGCCTGGCGTGTGCGCGTGTAGCCCTTAGTCTATGAGCAATTGAAGGACCAGGCAAAGCACCAGCATGTAACTGCGCAGCGGGGACCGCCGGCTGAGACGCAGAGATAGCCGCCATGCCGCTTGCTGTTGCGGCAGTATCTCCGCTATCCATTACAATTGTGTTTAAACTGTTGCAGCATATTCTCATTGTCTGTCTGATAGTGCACAGACAGAGCTCACTGGCACTGACCTACACTTGTGCCCACTCCTAGTGATATTATTTAATTGTGTGCCACACATTTGGTCTGTCAGTGTGAAGCGGCATAACCCTTACATTACCACTCGGGATATTTAAAAGCAGCCCTTTATTCCTCAAATGTAGGAATGTTCTGTGATTTCTGCCCTTTAGGGATTAAAACCCGACTCTGCGTCAACTCAATTTTTGGTGGGACTTTTGACATGGATCCCCCTCTGGCTTGCCCCTATCCAGGTGTTAGACCCTTTGAAACAAGTTTTCCATCACTTTGTGGCCAGAAACAGTGTTTGTAGGTTTCCAAATGCGCCTGCCCATTGAGGTCTATGGAGATTCACCAGATTCGCCTGTTCGCAAACAGTTGCGGAAGTTTGTGTTCACCGTCCGCGAACGGAAAATTTGATGTTCGCGACATTTCTATTATTAACTTATTAAATTTGTTTCTGCATTGCAAGCTTTAGTAAATAATACTTATTTTTATGAAGGAGTCTGCAGTAGGTAACAGGCTAAATATAGTGCTCTCTATAGAGCTGTAAAGGGAGAGGGACCCTGAAAAGGATATGGATTTTTCCTTTTTAATAATACCAGTTGCCGGACTCTCCTGCTGATCCTGTGTCTCTAATACTTTTAGCCACAGCCCCTCAACAAGCATGCAGATCAGGTGCTCTGACTGAACTCAGACTGGATTAGCTGCATGCTTGTTTCAGGTGTGTGATTCAGCCACTACTGCAGCTAAAGAAATCAGCAGGATGCCAGAAAATGGTATTGTTTAACTGGAAACATCCATATCTCTCACGGTACGTTTCCACTTGTGCGTTGCGATTTTGTTGCGGAAAACGCGTCAATGAATCCGCATGCTGGTGCGGATTCGTTCGCGTTTCCATGCGGATTTTCACGCGGAATCGCTCGCGGTTTGCGCTATGCGATTTTAACCATGTCAATGGCGGCAAGCATCGACATGCGTTTTTCCAGCGGTCTCGCACGCGGAAACGCCGGGAAACCCACAAGACTAATACGTTTGCGTTTTTTTCTATCAAATTACATTTCCGGCGATTCGCGTGCAGGTGTGCGGCATGCGAATTCTGACGGCTCTGCCGTGCAGATTTTTTCTGCACAGCAGACCGCACAGAATCCAGCACAAGTGGAACCAGCCCCATCCACTTGTATTGGTTATGCAAATCTGCATGCAGATTTGCTCTAGTGGAAACGGGCCCTGAGAGTTTAGGTTTCCTTTAAATGAAAATTAACTTATGAGATAATAAATTGTATGTGTAGTATGGATGATACATAGAACATTAGTAGTGTAGAAAAGATAAAATGTTGTGACACACAATTGTGCACTTTTTATAAATGGTGCTTGCTACCAAAGTAGTTATAGCTCTTTTAAACCAGATGTTGACCACTATTATGAAAAATGTAAACAATTAGGCTACACATATACAGATAAAAAATATGTTAATCCCAAGAGTAAAATGCACTATCAATTACATATTCCTATCAATTACATATTACACTTCCCAACCACATGTTTTTTCCCCTTAAAGAGACACTTAAAGAGACTCCGTAACAAAAATTGCATCCTACAAGTTCCAAAAGCTATTCTAATGTGTTCTGGCTAACTGCAGCACTTTATACTATCACTGTCTCTGTAATAAATCAATGTATCTTTCCCCTGTCAGACTTGTCAGCCTGTGTCTGGAAGGCTGCCAAGTTCTTCAGTGTTGTGGTTCTGCTATGAACTCCCCCTTCCAGGCCCCGTTCTACACACTGCCTGTGTGTTATTTAGGATTAGAGCAGCTTCTCTCTTCTCTCTTATCTTTTACAAGCTGGATAAATCGTCCTCTGAGCTTGCTGGGCTTTCACATACTGAGGAATTACAAACAAGGGCAAAGCTGTTTGCAGGAAGAAAAGAGCAGCCTGAAACGTCAGTGCATGGGGGAAAGAAACACACAAATGATCTCTTGAGATTTAAAAGGAATGCTGTATACAGCCTGCTTGTGTATGGATGTATTTTCTATGTGTGGACATGCTGTACATCAACCTACTTCCTGTTTTGGTGGCCATTTTGTTTGTTTACAAACAAACTTTTTAAAACTGTTTTTAACCACTTTTAATGCGGCGAGGAGCGGCGAAATTGTGACAGAGGGTAATAGGAGATGCCCCCTAACGCACTGGTATGTTTACTTTTGAGCGATTTTAACAATACAGATTCTCTTTAAGCCAGAAAAAAAAATGAGTTTTACTCACCTGGGGCTTCTACCAGCCCCTGCAGCAGTCCTGTGCCCTCGCAGTCACTCACTAATCCTCTGGTCCCCCGCTGCCAGCTAGTTTAGTTTTTTGCCGACAGGCCTGTCAGGACTGGCCACGCGTAGCTTTTTCTGCATTCCCGCCTGTAATTAGCGCTATTGCGAGCCGCAATGCATACAAAAATATGCGTTGCCGCATTCCGAACGCATAGATATGCGGCAACGGGTATTTTTGTACGCGTTGCGGCCCGCAATAGCGATAATTACACTCGGGAATGCGGAAAAAGCAACGCGTGGCCAGTCCTGTCGGGCCTGTCGGCAAAAACTAAACTAGCTGGCAGCGGGGGACCAGAGGATTAGTGAGTGGCTGAGAGGGCACAGGACTGCTGCAGGGGGCTGGTAAAAGCCCCAGGTGAGTAAAACTCATTTTTTTTTCTGGCTTAAAGAGGAGCTGTTAGGTATAAGGTCTCAGAGAAAATAAACACATATATCAGTAGCTAAAGATTGGCTGTACTTACATTACATATGCATTTCACTGTCCATGTTTGGATTTCACAGAATATTTATATAGTATATGCAGAGAATGATGCTCCTGACAGCCCATGGCAGGTTCCATGTTTGTGAAGCCAAATGTGTCGTCATGTCCTGCCTGCTTCCCTATTCACAGAGGAGCTCGTACAGAATAACACAGTGTGCAGTGAATATTAATGAGCCATGTGGCTAGGAACAATAGCTGACTCCTGCAGTGTACTCTGCCCCTGAGATTTATCTGTGCTGTGGCTGGACTGAGTTAGAAGCTGCTGAAACTTGATCCCGTCTTCTCCTTAGCAGCCGAGGGGAGGGCCCCAGAATGCTTTGCAGTATGGAATGCGGCTTGCGTCCTCCTTAGGAGCTTAGCTTTGCTGATAAGAACACATTAAATGTAAGAGAGATTTTTATCTTTAGTAATGTCTTTTTGGCTTCTGTCTAAACTGTTTAACACAGGAGAATAGAGGTTTAAATTAGCTTCTGCAGCCTGACAGTTACTCTTTAAGGTTCACTTTAAAACCAGAGCAACTTTCACATCACGCTTCTCCCATTCCTTTTCCAATAACTTTATTGTTTTTTATCACACTGATATGATTTATATATTGTTTTTTTTTCAACAAAAATTAGGCTTTCTTTGGGTGGCAATTTTCACTAGGAATTATTTTATTCTCCGGAATAATAAGAAAAAAAATTAAAACATTAATTATTTCTCAGTTTTTGGCCATTATTGTTTTAAAATAAAACATGCTGCTGTGGATAAAACCCACACATTTTATTTGCCCGACTGTCCCAGTTATTACAACATTTCCCTAGTATTTTTAATACTATATCACTAATTACAAGCCTTTATTTGAAAAATTAACAGTAATATACCCTTATGACGTGCATATTAAAAAGTCCATAAGGTAACTATTTATGCATTTTTGTAAATGGTGTCATTTTTTTTTGTCTTTTATTTTGGTAATTATAAGCAAGTGGTGTAAGGCGTTACAAATGAATAAATATGTATGTATTTTTATATATAATACTGTATGGGGGTGCACTTTTACTTTTTTGTCACAAGATGGTGCTACACTGAACTGCTGAGTAAATAGTACTTGGAAGTAGTAAATGTAAATGTTTACTTTCGTGTTGAAAATGAAATGCCAGTGTCTCGCTGATTCCAGCTTTTCAATCATCACAGGCACTGTGATCGGGTTTGGGAACAAGCTGTTCCCACGCACCAATCACTGAATGGTGGGAATCCAACAAAAACGAATGGCAGCACCACAGCAATTGGGAACAGTGAGGTAAACAAACAAGTACGGGTTTCTATGCCCCTGGTTGTTAAGCTTCCAGGGGCATAGATACAGTGTACAGCGGTGGGGAACTAGTTAAAATAGGTAATACAAATCTTACAGTCCTGAGAGGTTTTGGACCAGTCTATCTCAACATAGGGGATTCTCAGTATTTCCTTTACTCTTTACAAACAAACTTCCTCGAAAAGTGTCTATGCAAAGATGTCAGCTGGCCTCCCTACTTAGTCAGTTGGACTGTGCAATTTTCAGTGAGTGCTTTTGAAGATAAAGAAAACCCTGAGAATTCCTCAGGAGGAGATGGGCTAGTCCAAAACCTGTCAGATTTGTAAAATCTACTATAATTGACAGTGACATAAGAAAAAAGTAATGTATATTGCATTTTTCTCTGGAACAAATGTACATGTTCTATGAATGCATATATGTGTATGTATGCATTTGTATGTATGTATTTAAATTTTACAATTTTTTTGTGATAGTGGACCTTTATTAGGTATTCACAAGGGTTCTGCTTTATTTGGGTACATCCATCTTATACATCTTAGATATGATAATGGCTTGTTCTCTTTGGATTCTTTGCTAGTACATTCACCTCTAATTGCCATTTTTGGAAAGACTTGGTAGAGGAGAAGGGATAAGTGGCTGGATATCTGTGATTCAGGACAGAAGTGAGGCTTATTAATTGCTGGCCTGATTGCAAATATGCACCCAACAAAGAAAAATGTATCCAGTGCTCTACCATATCATCGGCAGAGGAAGTTGGCTGACTATTGACAGTAGAAGCATCATAAGGTTTCAGCGCTGCGTAATACATTGGCGCTTTATAAATACAATAAATAATAATAATAATAATAATAAAATTTACATAAAATTATAAATGAATGTATTGTAAGTTGTTATGCTTCCTATTAAAGAGAATCTGTATTGTTAAAATCGCACAAAAGTAAACATACCAGTGCGTTAGGGGACATCTCCTATTACCCTCTGTCACAATTTCGCCGCTCCTCGCCGCATTAAAAGTGGTTAAAAACAGTTTTAAAAAGTTTGTTTATAAACAAACAAAATGGCCACCAAAACAGGAAGTAGATTGATGTACAGTATGTCCACACATAGAAAATACATCCATACACAAGCAGGCTGTATACAGCCATCCTTTTGAATCTCAAGAGATCATGTGTGTGTTTCTTTCCCCCTGCAGCTATCTTCCACTGAAGTGTCAGGCTGTTTCTTCCTGCAGAGTGCAGACAGCTCTGCCTGTATGTAATTCCTCGGTATGTGAAAGCCCAGCCAGCTCAGAGGAGGATTTATCCAGCTTGTAAAAGATAATAGAACAGAGAGAAGCTGCACTAATCTAAATATCACACAGGCAGTGTGCAGAGAGGGGCCTGGATGGGGGAGTTCATAGCAGAACCACAACACTGAAGAACTTGGCAGCCTTCCAGACACAGGCCTGACAAGTCTGACAAGAGAGAGATAAGTTGATTTATTACAGAGATGGTGATAGTAGAACGTGCTGCAGTAAGCCAGAACACATTAGAATAGCTTTTGGAACTTGTAGGATGATAAAAAACAGGATGCAATTTTTGTTACGGAGTCTCTTTAATGATGAGCATACACCGGTATTTGAGTTTTCTAATTTCATTAAGTTGAGCAATGGGTGGTGAATGAGAATACTTTTTTTTTTTTTTTTTTTTTTTAGCAAACTCTTCTTTTCACGAAAATGTATAATTTCACTAAACAAAGATGTTGCAAATATTCAATTGCCCTTATTCAGTTCACTTTTTCTCCCAAGTTTTCTCATAGGATATAATCTTTCATGGCGATTTTATCGGGTACCTTCACACTGAAATGAACAGTAATAGTCACTAATCATGGATATTAATATAGCTGCTTACGGCAGAGCCTATACTATCAGCAAAGAAGGGCAGATGGGATAAGAGTTAGGCCTTGGGGGGGGGGTTTAGGCTTAGGCATGGGGGGTAGGGGTTAGTCATTGGAGGGAGAATTAGGATTAGGTCATTAGAGAGATTTTCTTAGGGTTAGGAATCTGGGGGGGGGAGGGGGTAGTAGGCATCAGAGGTCTTTTTTAAAGGTTAGGCATTAGAGGGGGGTTAGGGTTAGGCATCAGCAGAGGGGGAGGTTAGGGTTAGGCATCAGCAGAGGGGGGAGGTTAGGGTTAGGCATCAGCAGAGGGGGGGAGGTTAGGGTTAGGCATCAGCAGAGGGGGGAGGTTAGGGTTTGGCATCAGCAGAGGGGGGAGGTTAGGGTTAGGCATCAGCAGAGGGGGGAGGTTAGGGTTAGGCATCAGCAGAGGGGGGAGGTTAGGGTTGGGCATCAGCAGAGGGGGGAGGTTAGGGTTAGGCATCGGGGGGTGATAGATGGTTAGGCTCAGGAATCCTTAGAGGGAAAGCTCTGTGCGACTGTTGAGAGCATCACTCAGGTGAATACTAGCTATTTGTCCAAGCAATGTTCCCTTATACTGAGCGATGGAGAGTGATGTTTTGAGGCACGGAGCTGTCCTTCAGCACCACAGCACTGCTGCCTTTCTCCCACAGGAGATGCATGCACACCCATCATTGTCACCTAACATCCATCGCAAAGCTAGCAGGCTCCCAGCAATTACCTGATATCTGCACTGCATGCCAGGCTCTGCTGGCACTGTTGCCTCTTGTCGCTCTGCGCCACCTGCAGTACGCAGCCATGACTGCTTCAGATGTCATCCTTTTTTCAGCCCTCACTGGAGCCCTGGCAAAGCATATTTGAAGCTCCTGCTGGGGCTCCCTATTCATCTACTAGGTGGGCCAATGAAAATCATCCTGATTCTCTTTGGACCAATAAGAATCAGGATGATTGTCATTGGTCCACCTAGTGGACAACTGGGGGACACCCAGTGGAAGTTTCAAAGATGTTTTTGCTGGGGCTCCAGTGAAGACTGAGAAGAGTATGGCATCTGTGTCAGTAATGTAAAGTCCTGTGGGTGGCACAGAGCAACAGTGACAGCAGTGCCTGACATGTAGCGCTAACATCGGGTGAGCAGTGAAAGATGGGGACCAGCGGCTGAGGACCCTTCAATCTAGATTTAAAGGCGTAGATAGAAGAAAGAAGTAACAAGTAAAAGAAGAAAGCAATGACCGATGAAAAACAGAAGAAGCGTGTTATTTTCCCCGGATCTGTTTTTTAACACTAAATAGGAATAGGGTCAAAAGTGAGCTTCTATACATATGTACCTGGAAAGGGCAGTATTTCTGGTGGTTACCTTATAAAAAAAAGGGCTCCCAGATTGCACAAAAGCCCCCAGGGTCCATGATATGGACAGGGGCTCGGTAGGAGAGGAGGAGGCTTTGTTGCTCCTCTCTTCCAGACCCCCCAATATCTTATATTTCACTAAGGGGACCCCAGATGTCCTGCCTCTTTCAGGTAAATAGGTATAAAGGGTTACTTTTGACCTTGCACCTATTTAGTGTTAAAAACAGATCAATTAACTTTATTATGGGGGAAAAAAATCATCTTCTGTATTCTTATGTTTTCCATCTGTCAATTCTTTATGCTTTAACTCCTTGCTTCTTTCTTCTGTCTTTATCTTAAAACTTGAGTGAAGAATTTCTCTGCTGATCATAACTACAACCTCCTCCGCAGAACATCCACCACTTTCAAGCTCCAGCTGGGGCTCCACATTGGTCTATGGTCTGGACCAATGATAATACTCCTCAAGGAGTATTCTCATTGGCCCAAAACTAAACCAATAGGAAGTCACGCTAAAAACTTCAAAGATGCTTTGCATGGGGACAGGATTTCTAGAAAGGTGCAACAGAGCAGTAGATGTTATCCAGCACTGTGAGGATCACCGGGCTGGGCATGCCCGGCTGAGCTGCAGGGGGTTTGGCACTACAAAGGCAAGGACTGATGGGGAGCTCTGTGGACCTCTTTAGTAAAGGACACTCCCAGGTGTGGTGAAAGACCTGTGCTAGAGAGACTAGACATGCTGCTTAGCAGGTCTAAGCTAAAGCTCATGTCTGATGAGAAAATAACCTGCTAGGTAATAAAATCACCCAAGCAAGTTTTTGGACCCCCCCCCCCCCAGTGCTTAATGCAGGATGCAGAAAGTGCAGGGAGGCTGGAACTGAACACTGCTTCCAATGATTTTCAGTCTAACAGTGGAGAGCTAGTGGGCAGTAAAGGATATCACTGTTATGGACTTACCTTCGGGATCCAGTGAGGCGGGTGTCTCCGCCGAGAGCCTGTCACGTCCTGGGACGGATCAGTGCCGCTCTTATGTGTGTCTCACAACCCCTGTGTCCCTAGCAATGGGGGCAGGCGCATGCATTCAGGAAGAGAGAAGGGATGGACGCATCTGCGTCCATCCTACGCTGCTAGGAGATGCGGAAGCTAGTGTCAGCTGACATACTTAATCAGCTGACACTTAGGCAGGTCTGTATTGCTGCAGCTGATTGGTGTTTGCATGTGTGTGGCTGGCCACTGATTGAAGGATGCCTATTATATATATCCTGCTGTGTCAGTAGCTCCTTGCCTGTGATAGCTTTGGTTGTGTGCTAATTGCTAGGTGCTCTCCTGTATATATTGGATTTTGCTTGTGTACCGACCTCTGCCTGGAAACCGACAACTCTCTGATTGCTGCCTGTATTTGACCCTTGCCTGGATACCAACTACTCTCTGATTGCCACCTGTACTGACCTTGCCTGGAACCTGATTACTGTTGATTTCTGCCTGGACCTACCTTGGATTTTCGGACTCTGAATTTGCCTGTCCCCTGTGTACTTCGATATCTCTGATCTTATGTGTATGACCTTGGATTGTTACTTGACTTTGCTCTTTGTCCCCTGCTTGGACTCTGGTAAGTTATCTAGTTCACTCTACGTTCAGCTCCTATACTTTGCACCTACAAGGCCTGGGTGTAACCGAAGTCGGGCAGGTGTTATTTCCTCACCTCCCGTTCAAGTGGGGACATGCCACATAAGGTGAAGAAGGTGGTGTTAGATTGGGGCATAGGAGCTGAGCTGTGAACTGATATCTTGTCTGGCCTGAAAATCACAAGGTATTATTAAATGGTTGGGATAAGGCATTTTCATTGGCGATATTTGACCATGTTTTGAGAATGCCTAAAATCTTCGGTTAGTTTCTTCTGTGTTCTTCATAAACAGTACTCTCAATATGTTTTAGAAACAAATAATCCACATTACACCATTATTAAAATATATTTTACTTGATATCTATGTATCTTAAAGTGAACCTGAACCAAGTAAAATATTATTTAAATAATTAATAATTAAATTATTATTTAAAATACAACTGATGAGCAAGGTAATGTCCTTGTTTCCCTACTCACGTGAGTGATATTACAGTTTAACGGTGTGTTGACCAGGAAGCTGCTTAAGGGGAACTTCAGCCTAAACAAACATACTGTCATTAAGTTACATTAGTTATGTTAATTAGAATAGATAGGTAATATAATTTTTTACCCACTCTGTTTTAAAAGAACAGGCAAATGTTTGTGATTCATGGGGGCTGCCATCTTTGTCATGGGGGCAGCCATCTTTTTGGTTGAAAGGAGGTGACAGGGAGCAGGAGACACAGTTCCAACTGTCCTGTGTCCTGATAACCCCTCCCAGCTGCACACGCTAGGCTTCAAATGTCAAATTCAAAATGTAAAAAAAAACAATTTGCACCAAAACAGCAGAACGAGAGCAACAACATCAGAAATCCCATCATGATTTGCACAACATCAGGGGGAAAAAGCCCGGGCAGTTTTCTTCTGTGCAGCTAAAAATGAGGCTTGGATAAGAGAAACAAAGTTCTGATGCTGTGAAACTGTTAAAGAAACACCAGGCCTTTTCAGTGCTGCTGAGTCGATTTTTAGTCCGGAGGTTCACTTTAAGGGGTCATGTCCATTTTCAAAATGGAGGACAAAGAATTTAATTGATCACAGTGGGCAAACAGGACGCAGGAGAAGGGAAAGAGATTTATAAGTGGCCTACACAGGAGGTAAGTATGATGTGTGTATGTTTATTTTGACTTTTAATTTTCAGTTCAGATTTGCATTACACTTTTACATATTCATATAAAAAATACCCTTTAAAAAATATCAGCAATTTGTACTTTTTTTTTTTTAACACCAGTCATCAGCATGGAATGCACGTTCTTTTCTTTAATACTTTCGCCTTTTCTCTAAAGCTAAACTGGAAAGTATAATGACAGCCACCACTATATAATGCAGAAGGCTTATGAATTTCTCTTACGACAAAATGACAAAATGCTCAAATAGAAATTATTGCAAGAAATATCAATATTCTGCTCTGTAGAACTGTATAAAAGTCACTTCAGTCAGTCTCTGAGAAGTAACGATTGGAAACATTCCAATGCTCTCGATATGGATCTCCCTCTGCTATCAATACAAAGCTGGCTTTTCATTTCCAAATAGCTTACACATTATCACACTGATATTATCAATATGCAGGGAAAGACAGCTTGTGTAAATTATATAGACACAAGGTTATTATGGTTGTCCAAATCGTAAATATAGTTTACATGTTTGAATTGAGTGTTCAGATTGTCCTGTTGTTTTCTAATCCTTTGGCTGACGAATTGCAAAATAATAATTCCTTTTACAATGGTAATGAATAGCAGATGATGGACTGATACATTGTATATAAAATAACTTTCAGCTTTAGTCGTTTTTCAAGGCTGTTTAACTCACACAAGTCCAGAAACAAAACCATCTAGAGGACTACCGTGTTTCCCCAAAAATGAGACACTGTCTTATATTAATTTTTGCTCTAAAAGATGTGCTAGGGCTTATTTTCAGAGGATGTCTTATTTTTGGGCAAACACTGGTAGTTTTCTTATACAAAATATACTGTATATACTACATGTCATGATGAAGCACATGCAACATACACAAACCTTGTGGTTTGCAGATATAAGCTCTCACTTACAAGAAATTGATTCTGCTGCTCATGTGGGTAAGAGTCTATTTCTTGCAAGCAGAGAACTCTGTCAGGCTCCCCAGAGCTATGGTAGGATAAGCTGTGTGTCCTGGGAAATGATGAGGAGGTGAAGTGCTGCTGAAGCTCATCATGACAGATCAGGAGGGCTGGCTTCAACAAAAACACAAATTGCCTGACACATACAGGACTATAGAACTCACATTATACTGCTGCTCTCCTGTATCCAGGCTTTGTATTGAGCATTACTTGCTAGTGTCGTGTGGGCTGCTGCCTAGCTAGGGCTTAAATTCGGGGGATGTCTTATATTTCAAGAATTCTTGAAATTCCTGCTAGGTCTTATTCTCAGGGGGTGTTATTTTCAGGAAAACACGGTAGCTTTGGTCAGCTACAGAATGACACATATTCCATCTGGAGGATCACTTTGATCAGCTACAGAATGGCACATATTCCATTCTAGAGGACTAGCTTTGGTCAGCTACAGAATGACGCATATTCCATCTAGAGGATCATCTTTGGTCAGCTACAGAATGACACATATTCCATTCTAGAGGACTAGCTTTGGTCAGCTACAAAATGACACATATTCCATCTAGAGGATCATCTTTGGTCAACTACAGAATGACACATATTCCCTCTAGAGGATCATCTTTGGTCAGCTACAGAATGATATATATTCCATCTAGTTGACTATCTTTGATTAGCTACAAAATGACATATTTTGGTCATCTACAGGGATAATTGTAGATTTTTTCAATGCCCAATGCAAAGTTCCCTTTAACAAGTTCTGGGTAGCCATTTACTTTAGCGTTACCAAACGTAAGTTTCCCAAACATTGGCACCTATGGCAGTGCCCAGACTGCCTATTTTAGCCTCCATTTAGTTAGGGTTAGGGATCAGTTCGGGGGTAGATAGGGTTAGGCATATGCTTAACCAAACATGCTTAACCAACCCCCCTCCCCCTTACTCATCGATATAAGCACAGCCTTCGCTGCAGAACAATGATAAATATAAGGTGCCGATAATAAATATAGTGCCCAAATTTCCCCTTAAAGCCAAAAATTTGTATGGGCCCCTATGGCAACGCCCAAACGTTCCTGGTTTCCCTTTACCAGTGAATGTCACCTAGTTCTTTTTTATTGACTATATCTTTCAACATTAGAAGAAATCTCTTTTGAACCGAACGTAGAAAAGGCTCCTTATAAGGGTTTTCATTTGATATATTAACATGATATCATCCGCTCTGAAAGAGATGGATTGCATTTCTAAACACAAAGTCACACCAACCAATTTCAGCAACTGAGTTAACACTGGACCAAGTCACGCTTTGGGGACAGCTAAACAGAATGCTTGGTAAATGGAGCTAATTCCCTCCTCAATTTGGCAGCCATGGGATATTACGACATGAAAGCATTGGTTGCAGTCCTCCAAAGGGCTTACTGAGTCTTGCTGGATCCTGGATATTTTGTTATGCTACATTTGGCTAGCTGACTACATATACAATTGCTTTGTGCAACAAACACTTATTTTGGCTTATTTAAACAGATTTTATTTCCAAGTATTTTTTTCAGCAGTGATTTGCCAAAGTATGTTTAAAGTTAAGCTTAAAAACAAGAAGAGAATCGAGAGCCCAATATGGTGCAGTATTGTCAGGTAAAATGAAGAGTTCAATACAATTTTATGTATATATATACTCACAAACACGGGTTACCAATAGGCAACCACTTTAAATGCAGGTGGGGAGCATTAGGACCTGACCCCACTCAGGTTAAGAAGTCGCTCTCTGTAGATAGTAGATGGGGATGCACCCCTCCACCCAGGGTGGACTAGAAGATCAGCAAAAACTCGGTATACAGAGGCGCCAGAGTAGAGTAAAACGTTTTAAAAACCGCTTAAAAGGAGAGGGGGATGTTAAGGTGGACTCACCTCCCTCTTACAAAAAAAGAAAACTCACTTGAGTCTCAATAAAATAGAATTGTCAAGTAATTTATTCAACTCCACAAATGCAACGCGTTTCGCGGGCGTGACCCCGCTTCCTCAGGCAAAAATGGGAGCACAACTCAGTGGGTCAAGCAATAAGTTTGAGCGCCTCTCAAGAGGGAGGTGAGTCCACCTTAACATCCCCCTCTCCTTTTAAGCGGTTTTTAAAACGTTTTACTCTACTCTGGCGCCTCTGTATACCGAGTTTTTGCTGATGTTTAAAGTTAAAGAAGAAAACTTGGGTTGTTCAAACAAATATTACATTTATGAAGAAAATCCACTCGGTGACTGTTGTTTTAAATGTCAAGTGATGATTGTTCAGTTTCCGTGTTATTTTGACATTATGGCTAGGTTAAACAAACCTCAAAGTCAATGTGATATTTAATCTTAAATATAAAGACCGGAGGAATTGCCACAGAACTACATATACAATAGTCTGTCAATCATTTATTTGTTTTAACTTAAACTCGAATTCATGTTTTGTTTCTTTCATAGTCTCTTTACTGACTTTGGCATTAAATGTATTTATTTGTATACTAAAGGTTTTACAGATTATAATGTGATAGGAGTGAATTGTTTTTAACCACGTTAGGATCCTTGGCACGCATTTCTACGCCACTATAAACTTCACATGTGGATCAGGGGGTAGATATGCATACTGCTAGCTTACCGCCGCGTTCACAATCCCCACGCCACTTTCTTTCCCTCCACCATCGCAGCCCCGTCCATCTGTGATCGGGATATGAGAATCATCCATTTCTCAATCCCGATCACCGTTCCTGTGTCTTCTGAGACTTTGATAAGGTCACACAAGCTCTCAGACCCGACACTTCCATGTTCTTCCGTGTTTTATTAATAGAAACACAGTCTCAGTAGCACCATCTTGTGGTTAAAAAGTAAAAATACACCTAATTATACCACTATACTGTTTTACATAGAAATTGTATTATTATTATTTTTTTATTTTTTATTATTATTATTATTATTATTATTATTTGTAACCCCTTCCAACCCTGCCCCACAGTTACAGAAATAAAACACTTGTTAAAAAATTGAAATAAATTACATCATTTAAAAAAATGTACATTAATAGTTACCTTAGGGACTTTTCTAATATGTATGTCAGGAGAGTATATTTGTCACGATCTGTGATGATAGGTGGACGCAGAGAGTGTCTGATTACCGGTAATCTGCAGTATCACCGGCACACAGACGTATATCTGATTATGGGTGAGCTGCAGTCTCACCGACAATCCGATATATAAACTAACCCCTGCCCACTCAAGGTGTATAGTGATTGGTGCAACAGTAATAGGCACTACGCAGTGGCGAGACACACTGCTAGTGGCAACTTCCGTCCAGCGGCAAGGGCCCGCTGGAGGAGGATAGTGAAACAAGCAAAATTCGGCAACAGAGTATCAATAAAGCAAGGTACAGAATCAGGAGGCTAGGACGGAGTTTAATAACGAGCCGGGGTACGGCAACAGGAGATCGGAATATCAAGGTACAGTATCACAGATCAGAGGCGAAAACGAGAGGTACAGCAAGGTCGGCAACAGGAGATCAGATAGGCAAAAGTACAAGAGGATTAGGCAAGAGCAAGGTCAAGAACGAGCAAAAAGGTCAAAGGCACAGATAAATCACAATGGTATGTTTCTTCCAGTACTTATATATTGGCAGTACCAATATATAAGTATACTGTGGACCCGAGAGCTAACACAGGTGTGATCGCTACAGCGGACACAGAATACTGACAGTCTGCTGCTTAAATGCAGACTGTCACTTCAGCAAACTCCACCCCCCCGATGATGTCAGGAAGGAGGCGGCAACTGTCCCGGCAGCCTGCTCATGTGATTTTCCTCCTCAGGGCATAAAGGGCGTGACGCTCCGTGCGTGCGCGCGTTGCCCTGCCCTGCTGAGACATGCTCCTGGTGGTACGCTGAGCGGAGGAGGATGCCGCCGGGACAGACCGGAAGTTCGGGGTCCCGATGACGTCAGCCGCGAGCGCGGCGTTCGCACTACCGCTGGCGGTGGGGGTGAGTCCATGCCTGACATTACCCCTCCCCTGAGGCGTGGTCTCCGAACGCGCCAATGAAGGTCTATCAGGGTTTGTATCATGAAATTCCCGTATGAGTTCCTGTGCATGAAATTGATGTGCTGGTACCCAGGATCTCTCCTCCGGACCATAACCCTTCCAATGAACCAGATACTGAAGAGAATTCTGAACAAACCGGGAATCCAGAATTCTCTCAACCTCATACTCAGGTTCACCGTCAACAAGCACAGGGGGGGGACCAGAGTCCACCTGTACTGCGGGTTTCAGCAATGACACATGAAATGTTCTTACTCCCCGCATTGACTGAGGTAATGTCACTTGATAAGATACCCTATTGATCCTTTTGGCTACAGGATATGGACCTATAAATTTAGGTCCAAGTTTAGCTGATGGCTGTCGTAAGGCGATATGCCGAGTGGAGATCCAGACAAGATCTCCGGGAGAGAACTCCCACTCAGGAGAACGCCTTCGGTCAGCCTGTTGTTTCTGGGCCGAGACTGTTTTCCTTAAATTATTATTAACCTCCCTCCAAAGAGTTCTTAGCGTCTCTTGCCAGACCTCTAGGGCAGGAAAAGGTGAGGACCTGACAGGGAGTGATGAAAACCTTGGTGACCTTCCATTGACAATTTGAAAAGGTGAAAACCCAGAGGAAGAACTCCGAAGATTATTATGGGCAAATTCAGGATATGGTAAGTACTGAACCTACTCTGTTTGATTGTCTGCCACATAACATCGGAGGTATTGTTCCAAGGACTGATTCATTCTCTCCGTTTGCCCATTAGTTTGGGGATGAAACCCAGATGAAAAGGAGAGGGTGATCCCTAATGCCTTGCAAAATTCTCTCCAGAATTCTGAAATGAACTGCACCCCCCTGTCAGATACTATGTTCTCAGGAACCCCGTGAAGACGAAGAATGTGGATTACGAAAAGATCTGCAAGTTCTTTAGCGGAAGGAAGTTTCTTCAAAGGTACAAAATGAGCCATCTTAGAGAATCGGTCCACAATGATCCAAATCACCGTATTACCGTCCGAGGGTGGTAATTCCCCCACAAAATCCATGGATACATGAGTCCAGGGCTCGGAGGGTATAGGCAGCGGCTGGAGGGTACCCATCGGAGATACACGTGAGGGTTTACTCCGTGAGCACACTGAACAAGACACAACAAAATCCTCCACATCACTCCTCCACGAAGGCCACCAGACGCTCCTGGACAATAATTCTCTAGTTCGAGCCACTCCAGGGTGACCAGCTAGCTTATGAGCATGAAAGAATTGAAGTATTTGTAATCTGAACTGTAACGGTACAAACATGAGGTCAGACGGTTTCCCTACTGGACTATCCTGTTGGTAGGGAAGCAGGACAGAGGCAATATCCCTCATAGAGTCTATACTGGCTACGACAATTTTCTCAGATAAAATTGGATCTGGTTCGGAGGGCAGTACTGATTCAATGTCAAAACATCGTGAAAGAGCATCAGCCTTGATATTTTTGCTTCCAGGTTTAAACGTGATGATGAAATCAAACCTAGAAAAGAATAAAGACCACCGTGCCTGCCTGGGATTTAACCTCTTAGCCCCCTTCAGATATTCCAGGTTCTTATGATCCGTATAGACCGTAATCACATGTTCCGCCCCCTCCAGCCAGTGTCGCCACTCCTCAAAAGCCAACTTCACGGCTAATAGCTCCCTGTTCCCGATATCGTAATTCCTCTCTGCCTCAGAAAATTTTTTCGAAAAAAACGCGCAAGGGTGAAGTCTCCCTTGTGATCCGGAGTATTGTGACAAGACTGCCCCAACCCCGATCTCTGACGCGTCTACCTCCACTATGAATGGCCTGGACGAATCGACATGGTGCAAAATGGGGGCCGAACAAAAGGCAGTTTTAAGACTCGTAAAATCAGAAATGGCTTCGGGAGACCAATTGCTAACATTAGCCCCTTTCTTAGTCATGTCAGTGAGGGGAGCTACCAGAGCGGAGTACCCCTTTATGAATTTCCTGTAATAGTTAGCAAACCCCAGAAAACGTTGTAAGGCCTTTAGATCAACTGGTTGCGGCCAGTCTAAAACTGCCGCAACTTTACTGCTATCCATAGCTAACCCAGATCTGGAAATGATATAGCCAAGAAATGGGACTTCATTGACTTCAAACAAACATTTCTCCAACTTGGCATATAATGAATTCTCCCGTAACTTTTGTAATACATACTGGACCTGAGATCTATGTTCCCTGATATTGCGAGAAAAAATCAGAATGTCGTCCAAATAAACGACCACAAATTTCCCTACCACCTCCCTAAAAATGTCATTAACTAATTCTTGGAAAACAGCGGGGGCATTACACAGACCAAAGGGCATGACTAGGTACTCGTAATGCCCATCCTGAGTATTAAATGCCGTCTTCCATTCGTCACCCTGTCTAATTCTGACCAGATTGTAAGCTCCCCTGAGATCTAGTTTAGTAAAGATCTGGGCACCTGTGACCTGAAAAAAGAGATCATCAATCAGGGGGAGTGGGTATCGGTTCTTTATCGTTATGGCATTAAGAGCTCGATAGTCGATGCAGGGACGCAGCCCCCCATCTTTTTTCTTTACGAAGAAAAATCCTGCCCCCGCGGGTGATCTAGAGGGTCTAATGAACCCCTTATCTAAGTTTTCCTGAATGTACTCCCTCATGGCCACCTTTTCGGGTCCCGTGAGATTATAAAGATGACCTCTAGGGGGCATGGTTCCTGGTCTAAGCTCGATTGGACAGTCATAAGGCCTATGAGGTGGTAGTGAATCGGCCGATCGTGGACAAAACACATCAGCGAAGGAGCTATAAGGCTGAGGTAAACCTTGAGGGGTTAATTGAGTGGAACGAAGAGGGCATTTTGATATGCAGTGCTTCTGACAGTAGGTTGACCAAGACAGCAACTGACCAGAAGACCAATCAATCTGTGGAGAATGTAACCGTAACCAGGGAAGGCCCAATATAATCGAGCAAGAAGGCATTCTGATAAGGTAAAATCGTAATTTTTCACAATGTAAAACCCCAACGGTGCAGATTAATTCAGGAGTGATAGAGACAGGTTGACTATCTTGTAATGGGGAATCGTCGATTGCAGTGACTATGATACGTTTCTCAAGAGGAACCACCGGTATGCCTAATTTAAGTGCTAAATTATAATCCATAAAATTGGCTGCAGCGCCCGTATCAATAAAAGCCTGCAGTGCAATGTCTTGTTTGTCCCAAGAAATGGAAATGGGAAATAAGATTTTATCTTTTGGAGGTACGGAATTCTCGCCCAGGGTAGTACCCCCGACTAACCCTAGGCGGAGAAGTTTTCCGGCTTCTTGGAACAAACAGAGGCAATATGACCCTTGTCCCCACAATATAAGCACAGACCCTCTTTTCTCCTTCTCAATTTCTCTGTCTCGGATAATTTAGAGTGACCCAGCTGCATGGGCTCCTCAGTAGAAGAGGAAGTGGTAACACTTGTGGAAGGTTGTGAGCGCATGAAGGGTCGCTGCCTGGTAGACCTGTGAAAACGTACTCTGCGGTCTATTTTGATGGCAAGACTTATGGCCTCATCTAAAGTTCTAGGTTCAGGATGACTTAGCATTAATTCCGACACAGAATCAGACAACCCCGTTAGGAAGCGATCCAAAAGAGACTGCGCCTCCCACCTGGTAGAAAATGACCATTTGTGGAATTCCGCAGCATAGGTTTCCACTGAATTCTGACCCTGTTTGAGTCTTTTTAATTTCCTCTCAGCTGTGGCGGAAGTATCTGGATCGTCATACACGACCGCCATGGCTTCGAAAAAAATTTCTACAGAGGTAAGAGCCTCATGACCCAAGGGTAGGCTATAGGCCCATGTCTGTGAGTCTCCTTGTAAAAGGGTTCTTATGAGCGTGACCCTTTGCAACTCAGAACCAGAGGAAATGGGACGCATTTGAAAATATGATTGACACCGATCCCGGAAATTACGGAAATCGGAGCGTTCTCCTGAAAACAATTTGGGTAACGGCATTTTGGGTTCAACCGGTAATACAGGAGCGGGATTAACTGGTGCTTGCAGGTTTTGCACAACCTCAGCTAGTCGGTTAAGCTGGACCTGCTGATCTTTAACGGTCTGGTTTAATTGAGCGACGACTGTCGTCAAAGTGTTAACCTGCTGGACCAGAGCATCCATTTTTTGGTCCGCTGTACTGTCACGATCTGTGATGATAGGTGGACGCAGAGAGTGTCTGATTACCGGTAATCTGCAGTATCACCGGCACACAGACGTATATCTGATTATGGGTGAGCTGCAGTCTCACCGACAATCCGATATATAAACTAACCCCTGCCCACTCAAGGTGTATAGTGATTGGTGCAACAGTAATAGGCACTACGCAGTGGCGAGACACACTGCTAGTGGCAACTTCCGTCCAGCGGCAAGGGCCCGCTGGAGGAGGATAGTGAAACAAGCAAAATTCGGCAACAGAGTATCAATAAAGCAAGGTACAGAATCAGGAGGCTAGGACGGAGTTTAATAACGAGCCGGGGTACGGCAACAGGAGATCGGAATATCAAGGTACAGTATCACAGATCAGAGGCGAAAACGAGAGGTACAGCAAGGTCGGCAACAGGAGATCAGATAGGCAAAAGTACAAGAGGATTAGGCAAGAGCAAGGTCAAGAACGAGCAAAAAGGTCAAAGGCACAGATAAATCACAATGGTATGTTTCTTCCAGTACTTATATATTGGCAGTACCAATATATAAGTATACTGTGGATCCGAGAGCTAAAACAGGTGTGATCGCTACAGCGGACACAGAATACTGACAGTCTGCTGCTTAAATGCAGACTGTCACTTCAGCAAACTCCACCCCCCCGATGATGTCAGGAAGGAGGCGGCAACTGTCCCGGCAGCCTGCTCATGTGATTTTCCTCCTCAGGGCATAAAGGGCGTGACGCTCCGTGCGTGCGCGCGTTGCCCTGCCCTGCTGAGACATGCTCCTGGTGGTACGCTGAGCGGAGGAGGATGCCGCCGGGACAGACCGGAAGTTCGGGGTCCCGATGACGTCAGCCGCGAGCGCGGCGTTCGCACTACCGCTGGCGGTGGGGGTGAGTCCATGCCTGACAATATTACTGTTAATTTTGCAAAAAAGTCTTGTAATAAGTGAAATAGTATTAAAAATCCCTAAACGGAAAAAATGCTCCTTTATTTCCAGATAATATATTATAGTCATACATTGTACTAGGGACACAATTTAAACATTGTACTAACCGGGAGAAATGGGCAAATAAAATGTGTGGGTTTTATGTATCAAAGCATGTTTTATTTTAATACTATAATGGCTGAAAACTGAGAAATAATGATTTTTTTTCTTTTTTTTTCCTATTATTCTCCTTTTACAATGCATATAACATAAAATAATTTATAGCAAAAAGTACCACCCATAGAAATCGTAATTTGTGGCGAAAAAAACAATATATACTGTAGATCATTTCAGTGTGATAAGTAACTATAAAGTCATCGCTGAATGAATGGGAGGAGCTCTGAAATGCGAAAATTATTTTGTTTTTTAAGGGTCAAAACCTGTCCTGAAATGGTTAATAACATCTGTATATCTGTGCAACACGTATACAGTGTGTTTGATGTCATATGGCAGAGGACTAATCATTTAGCAAATTATTACTTATTAGAGGGGACATTTTTACAGAAGTTGCAATTCTTGTGTACTGTATATGTATGTAACCAGGGCCTGGATTTCTCTCCTGCCTAATCTATGTAAAGTCCTGAGAGAAGTGTAAATGAGAGGCTACTCACCCAGGTCTCGATATTCTACTGACCAGATCTCCCTTTATTTGGGGCTAGCGCACACACACACACACACACACACACACACACACACACACGCACGCACGCACGCACACACACACACACACAAACACACACACACACACTCACACACACCTATTTGAACTCACTAAAGAGCATACATACCGTCCCAGGTATAAAACGAAAGCTGACCAGAAGAAGAATCTGTGCAACTAGAATGGCAAACGAGAGGTTGGCATGGATATGGTAACGCTGGTTTCTGATTGTACTCACTGACCTGCAACATAGGAAAAAATAAACTATTTGTGAATAAGCGAATGGACACATACACATTAATTAATGTGAGAAAACAATGTTACTTATCAAGAAAGGTCAATGCGATGCCAATAAGCCTACACAAATGTATGCAGCGTGAAACCACAGACCAATGATGTGCAGCCGCTGTTGCATGTGACTGGACCATTTCCAAGATGAACAAATTAGAACTGAGATAAATGGCCATCAGGACATATTTTATTTCCAACCTGCATGTCAAAAAAATGCAACAGGTAAAGCTAAACTAGGCTCCATAAACTGTAAAAATGATAATAACTCTCTCCACTGGAATCTCTGAAAAATGCCATACAAAGTCATGAGTTTATGGACATCTACCTAAGATGGAATGTCAACCTTTTTTTGGCTGAGGCTATGTTCACAGTTACCGCACTGCAATGATAAGCCTATAGGACGTTCACAGTGGGATGTCAGTGTTGCATTGTAACGTGTAGTGTTATGGTAACGCACTGCTGCAGTGTGTTACCTCTAAACACACACGTTACCGCCTTACCGGGTACAGGAAAGCATACTTCTCATTGCCTGTATGCTTCACTGTATCTTATACATGTGATGGACTGACGGTAACACAGCATTAACCATTTCTGCCGCCCGAACGTAAAGCTCACATCTGGGCGGCTGCGCTGCTGCGGTGCAGCGCTTCAGCGCACTCCCACGCGCGATAGCGGGCGCACCCCCATGCCCCCGTGCTGTCCCCCAGTAGCCCTGAGATCAGTGAATGGGAAAATGGTTCCAGATCACTGATCCATGTCCCCAGCAGAAAAACTGAAGCACTCTTACAAGAGGCTTCAGTCTTTCTGCACGTAAAATTTTCCACGCCATCCTTGTGCTTCCGGTTAGCGAGAAGCACAAGGAGAGAAAAAAAAACTCAAGGTGGCCATCTTGTGGCCAAATAGTAAAACTACATCTACATATTTTTTACATTACAATTTACACATATAATAACATTAAAAATTATCTGTTTATTTCCCACACCAAAATATTACCCAAATACATTTTTTAATGGAAAAAAATTACATTTAAAAAAAAAAGACATAAATAGTTACCCAAGGGTCTGAACTTTTTAAATATGCATTTGAAGGGAGTATACTACGAACATTTTTTAAATTATAAGCGTGTAAATAGTGATGGACGCCAAATAGAAAAAATGCATCTTTATTTCCAAATAAAATATTGGCGCCATACATCGTGATAGGGACAAAATGTAAATGGTGTCATAACCAAGACAAACGGGCAAATAAAATACATAGGTTTTAATTATGGTAGCATGGATTATTTTAAAGCTATAAAGCCGAAAACTGAGAAATAATGATTTTTTTCAATTTTTTTCGTATTAATCCTGTTAAAATGCATTTATAAAAAAATAATTCTTAGCAAAATGTACCACCCAAAGAAAGCCTAATTAGTGGTGGAAAAAACAAGATATAGAGCAATAAATTGTGATAAGTAGTGACAAAGTTATTAGCGAATGAATGGGAGGTGAAAATTGCTTTGATGCATAAGGTGAAAAATCCCCGCGGGCTGAAATGGTTAATGTGCGTTACTAGCTTTTTTTTATGTGTTGCATTGTAACGCTGCATTGAGACTTTAACATTGCATCACAACACAGCATCCTACTGTGAACCTAGCCTTAGTCTTCATGACAAAATTCTCATGTTTAATACAGCTATAATTATACAGTAACAGGTTAGATTTTTTTCCCATCTAATCAGATGCATGAAATCTAAAGACAGTGTAGGAGATGACAAAATGTTTGTTTTCTCTGTGCAGACATCTGATGTGCAGTGGCCAGTGATAGATAGACCAGAACCCGGGATAATTGCAAACAAGAATCCATTGTTATCCTGAAAACATGACTCAAATTACTTGGCATTTCAATGAAATTAAGGCCGGCTGCATACTGAAATGAAAAATAAATTTGAATAATATCAAACCGTATGTGCCTGCTCTTCTGTTCGCGCCATGCTGCCCCCGTTACTTTGTCTGAAACCTGAAAAGCAGCCAGGTCCCTTCAACACAGCAACACATTCTAGGCTCTCCTGCCAAGGAGGCCGAGCTTTAGGACAGCCGTATCTGTTTGATTTAATGGTAACAATTATTGTATCCCCTCTGTGGATATCTGTGATCTCTTAAATGCAGACAACTGTCCTCCTCTTATGTGTTAACATTAAACCAGCCTCAAGTGACAATCTAACTAAGCGCTTCCACCCTGGCAGGCGAACACTGCAGTACAGATGGTATTCATAAACAATTCATCTACACATCCAAAAGTCCGGTGGGTCAAAACCTTCTGCTAAACATGTTAAATGTTCATGGATGAAACTAAAATGCCACTTTTCTTGCCTCAACGCTTTCCATTTTTTCAGCCAGCACAATGTACCGATTCACTGACATTGCTCTGCACTGGGAATATTAAATTGCGGCTCTCACTTCAGCTGTCTCTCAAGAACAATTCTCCTTCTGTCTCATGCTAGTGAGTAAAAATCACTGTATATAAATTAGGGGTTTAATAGTGATATGCGGTTGGCCGTAAACCTTGTTAATGCATTGTCTACTTTGTATACTTTGTATGATGTTATCTTAAAGACTTCAAAACTATAATAGCTAAGTGAAAATAAATGCTTTTAGGGAGCCTTCACTTCACAAAATCCTTAAAATGTGCCCGTGTCCATGTTTTGTGAAGTGAAGTTAACTTGTCAAAACAGTTATAACAGCTCCATGCATTTTTCTTTGTTCTGAAATTGTCTCTTTATCCATTTAGCAGCCAAATTATTTAGAGGCTTGCAAGTGTTCTAGGCCAATTTATTTAAGCACATTTTTTAATACTTATTTATTACATTTCCTTGCTAATCATTAGTACTGCTGTAATGTATATTTATGGCCACTTGTCACTAGAGGGCAGTGTGAGACAATAACATAGGCCTTTTAGCTTCTATATTTTCAGCTAGCAGGGAGACATCAAAGCATTCCAAGAATTTAAAGCACAATGGGCTCAATTCTGGTAGCTATGTGAGGTGAAGCAAACAGTAGTCGGGAAAATACCTCATTCATTAATCATTATTTTTTATTTTATTTTTTTTCAATCTTGTACATTTTCCCACCTGCTGATTATGTTCAGTAACTTTCCGACACAGGGGGAAAACATGCGATGCTGAGTGCTATTCACTGGGAAAATGGTGAGGTATTTTACCGACAGTTTTGTGAGGCACTTAAGCTTGTGGGAGTGGTAATTGTTCACGTGGGGGA
Source organism: Hyperolius riggenbachi (assembly GCF_040937935.1). NCBI lineage: Eukaryota > Metazoa > Chordata > Amphibia > Anura > Hyperoliidae > Hyperolius > Hyperolius riggenbachi. Next base: position 503,817,554 of record NC_090646.1, read on the forward strand.
TTTTGGCGCCACTGCAGCTTCCCAGCTAAAAACAGGCTGGGTTTGACCTGTTAAGTAGATGGACTGAGGGAGCAGCAAGAGGACTGGAGCAGACGCAGTGGAGGACGGCAGGCTGAGGCTAAGATGCTGGAAGGTGGAAGCAGGAGTGAAAAAGTATTCATGCTTTTTCAATCTTGTGTAAGTATATATTTTTTCTTATTTGTAATCTCCCTCCAACCTCTGCCCCCAACTTCCCGAACCCCAACCTCTGTGTGGAACCCCAATTTCCCCCCCTCCGCCTGCCGTTCCCCAGCCTCCGGTTAATAGTGATCTGACCCCCAGCCTCTAATAGTGCTTCGACCCCCCCCCCCTTCCGAGCCCCAGCCTCTAATAGTGCTCCGACCCCCCTCCCAACCCCAGCCTTTAATAGTGCTCTGACCCTCCTCCTGACCACAGACTCTCATAGTGCTCCGACCCCAGCCTCTCATAGTGCTCCGTCCCCCCTCCCAACCCCCCCCCCCCCGCTTCTAATAGTGCTCCGACCCCCAACCTCTATGTTGTTATGATAAGTAAAAGTGTTCAAACCCTCTTCATCTCTACCCCCCCCCCCCCATTTGGCCGCAGCACCCCACACAATCACACCAGATCCCCTTGCGGCGGTGTAAAATAAAATGTATCGGTGCTACTACTCACCATTATGGAATGACATCAACAAGCCACGTCCCTGGTACAGTAAACAGCTGGAGCTGTACGGAGAAGGTGGAGAGTGCCCGTTTAACACAGGAGAGTGGGTGGTGTCGGGTGAGTACAGATGAAGAGGGTTTGAGCACTTTTACTTATCGTAACAACATTGAGGCTGGGAGTCGGAGCACTATTAGAGGTAGGGGGGTTGGGAGGGGGGTCAGATCAATATGAGAGGCTGGGGTCAGAAGGGGGGTCGGAGCACTATAAGAGGCTGGGGTCGGGAGGGGGGGTCGGAGCACTATGAGAGGCTGGGGTCAGGAGAGGGGTTAAACAATAGCCCAAAGCTGTATGGGGGAGGAGGAGGGTGCGTGATCAACGCTGGAGAGAGCCACGATGGTGAGCAGTACTACCGTTGCACATATCACAGCGCTGCAGGGGGATTAAGTGGTGGGGGCGGCAGAGAGATCGGGACGGAGTAATGGGGGGAGTTAAGAGCAATTTTAATTCATTTACCTATATACTCACTATATACAGGGGGAATCTGACTATGTATACGCTAGCTATATACTGGGGGGATCTGGCTACATATACTAACTACATAAATGGGGGAATGTGACTGACTATACATACTGGCTATACAGGGGTGGGGGATGGCTACTTACAGGGGATCTGAATGTATATACTGCCTATATACAGGGGGATCTGAATATATACATTGGCTATATACAAGGGGATCTGACTATATATACTGGCTATATATTTAGTATAGACTATATAGTATAGACTGGGGGCAACTTTTCCAGGCTACCTATAATGGGGGCAACTATTCCGGACTACCAATACTGGGGGCAACGATACTACGCTCCCTCTACTGTGGGTCAACTATTCTAGGCTACCTATACTGGAGGCAACTAATCCACGCTACCTATAAGGGGGGCACCTATACCTGGCATTACCCGCCATGGCTTGCTCTGCACGCCGTACTCACTCCTTTCCTTTTTTTGGGGGGGGGAGGTGTCATTTAATACCCAGCACCTGGTGTCAAATGCCCTAGGTATGCCACTGCTGGGGACACGTAATACCTGTCTCAGCTATATTGGGGATACTTAATACCTGTCATAGCTAAAGTCTTATGCCAGGAATACACAATGAGATTTTTCAGCAGATTTACTGTCCGATCGATTTTCTGATTGTTTTTCTAATCGATTTCCATTCACTTCTATGAGAAATCAATCAGAAAAACGATTGAAAATAAGATCTATTGAACCATCTATATGCCAAAAAATCTCATGGTGTATTCTCAGCATTAGTCACAGAACTGCATTTACCGTGTGGTAGAGGTAGGTCTAATTATGGGATGTAAAAGACATGCAAACACACTCCTTATGTCTTTTCAGAATTCAAAATACCACACATTTTTAGTCGAAAATGACCACATAAATGACCTCATGAAATGACATGAGGTAAAACTTTACTTAAACTACCAGAATTCAAAAGTTGATTTACCTCATGAGGTAAATAAAATTCCATGAGGTAATTATCAACTAAATGCTACCAGAATTGAGCCCAATGAGTTCTGCTGACTGAGGTCAAAAGCAGTGCACTTATCTAAAATAAGATACCGTATTTTTCGGACTATAAGACGCACTTTTTCTCCACTAAAAAGGGGAGGAAAAAGTCCCTGCGTCTTATAGACCGAATGTGCAGCCAGGTGTCCCCCAAAGGCAAGACATAGCCGGAAGCCCTCACCTATCTAGCTCCGTAACTTGCTTCTGCAGCAACCAGCGTGAGATGGATGGGGGAATCCAGCATTCTATCCGGCTCTTTCACTGCAGAGTAGCCAAGGGGTTGCCGCGGGGCTCTGACTCATTAGCGGCTGTCATCCGGCTGAAGAGTGGCCCTCGGTCTTCTGGATGCCCAGTAATTGGCGGCTCCAGCTTCCCCGCCATTGCTGTTCCTGTGGAGTGGGCACCTCCAGTGAGTAGATGGCCCCCGTAGCTCCTGCAACATCTCTAGCTCCCCGCCGCTACTGTTCCTGTGAACCTCGCACAACGTAGCAGCTCCAGAGAGAGGATGGTCCATGTTGCTGCTGCAATGGCTCCAGCTCCCCGCTGCTGACTTTTTCCTCCGCCGCTGATGTTCCTGGGAAGCGTGCACCACGTGGGCAACTCCAGAGACAGGATGGTCCATGTGGCTGCTGCAACGGCTCCAGCTCCCCGCCGTTGACTTTTTCCTCCGCTGCTGATGTTCCTGGGAAGCGTGCACCACGTGGGCAGCTCCAGAGAGAGGATGGTCCATGTGGCTGCTGCAACGGCTCCAGCTCCCAGTCTGTTTTCCCGGCCACCGTTCCTGTAGAGCGGGCACTAGTGGGCAACTCCAGCGAGCTGATGACCCACGTGGCTCCTGCAACAGCTCCAGCTCCCTGCCGCTGTACCCCGCCTCTGAGAACGCTGATGTTCCTGTGGAGCTGCCTCTCACCCGCGTGCACAATGAGGGCAGCTCCAGCGGATGGCCCACGTAGCTCCTGCATTGGCTCCCGTTCCCTGCCGCAGAGACCTGGATGATGTTCCTGTGGAGCTGCCTCTCACACGGATGCACCATGAGGGCAGCCCCAGCGGATCTGCAGTGGTTCACCTGGCACAGATGGGAGACCTGGACCGATCTCACTGAGGGCAGCTTCCATCTCTGCCCAGATCACGCTGCAGCCTTGCCACATCAGGTACCCCAACAAGCTGGTAAATGTACTGTAGTGTAGGTTAATGTAGGGACAGTGTAGGTAAATGTAGGTCATGGGGACAGTGTAGTTTGGTATAGATTGTGGAAACAGTGTAGGTTGTGGGGACTGTAGTTTGATGAAGGATGTGGGGACTGTAGTTTGGTGTAGGATGTGGGGACTGTAGTTTGGTGTAGGATGTGGGGACTGTAGTTTGGTGTAGGATGTGGGAACTGTAGTTTGATGTAGGATGTGGGGACTGTAGTTTGGTGTAGAATGTAGGGACTGTAGTTTGGTGTAGGATTTGGAGACTGTAGTTTGGTGTAGGTTGTGGGGACTGTAGTTTGGTTTAGGTTGTGGGGACTGTAGTTTGGTTTAGGTTGTGGGGACAGTGTAGTTTAGTGTAGGTTGTTGGGACGGTAGTGTGGTGTAGCTAGTGGGGCAGCAGGGGATAGTTTTGCTGGGCAATGTAGTTTAGATAGAGACAGCTTGGGGGTGGAGAAGGACCATAAGATGGCCCGGCACTAAAGATGCACCAGTTTATTTTTTTCCTTTGGTTTTTGTCCTCTAAAACTAGGTGCGTCTTATAGTCCGGAGCGTCTTATAGTCCGAAAAATACGGTAATTGTTTTAGATCATATTGATAATGGGTTATACGTGCCTAGATGAAGACTTCAAATACAAACATAAATTGTAACAGTGCTTTGCTCTTTTACTAAGATATTTGTATTTTCCAATTACAGTAATTTGAAAAGAGATCCAAAAGTATATCACTGACATAGATAGTGGACACTGGTCTGGTGTTCCATTTACCTAGTTGGAAGAGATTTAAAGTGACACTGAAGTGAACAAAACCTTATGATATATTGAATTGTATGTCTAGTATGGATAATTCATAGAACATTAGTAGCAAAGAAAAGAGTCTCATATTTAAATTTTCAGTTATATAGCTTTTTTATAACATTGCATCATTTTCTAATATTATACTGTATATACTATATCTAATACAAACTACACTCAGTATTTTAAATGATGAAACACAGCAGAGCTAATTACCCTTTGAACCTTCTGGTAGTAAAACCTTAAAGAAATAAGAAACAGTGTGAAACAGGTTGAGATAAGTGCCTCAGAAAACAGCACTGTAGCAGACCATGCTTGGTCGGAGAGCTCAGAGAAGCTCTTTTGCATAGATAACAACTGAAGTTTCTTAACTCTTCCTGTATTGGAGACAATATGAGACTCATATCTGTGCTACTAATGTTCTATTTCTTAGCTGTACTAAACATACAAATCCTTATATCTTAAGTTTATTTTCACTTCAGATTCACTTTTAAACTGTTGCTTGGGACTCATATGCGGTTAGTATTTATGCTTGTTGTTTATAGTTTTTGATCCTCATGCATGGCAATGTGAAATTGACAGGACAACATCACAAGGGAACCAACAGGTATTCTCGATTACACGGAGGACGAGAAATGCAGGAAACATTTCTGTTTCGGCGGAAGTGGTTACAACAATTCTGCATTGTGTTGCCGAGTGGTAAGAGCAATACCAGGCGGCAGGCATTTGTATGGGAGGCTATGGCACTGCAACAATCTAATTAGTTTGTTGCAGTAGTGGTGCAAGAAGCATACACCGAATGGGTGAAAAACAGAGACGGATTTCCTGTCAAGCAAGAAGCACGTCACTGTTTGGTGGGCGGAGCTGTGCCACACTATTCTGCAGGGTAATATGCAAGGGGAAATGGTGCATTGTGGTTGTCCTGCCCAGAGCAGTAGGTACTGCTGCAGGACAATCACACCCCACCATGGGCCATATTCAATTAACTTTTTCTCCTTAAAAGTTTTCTCCTAGGTGATATTTTCAAACTTTTTAATAACATGCCTTTAAAACCAACAGCAATTAAGAAAATGCTCAAAATAATTTTTATAGTACCTTTTCACCTACTTTTTGGTACTTTTTCAATTGCAAAATGCTTAAAAGATGAAAAATTATCTCCAAGGAGAAAACTCAGGAGAAAAAGTGAATTGCATAAGGCCCCATGGCTCATATGCAATTAACTTTTTCACCTGAGTTTTATCCTACGTTATATTTTTAAACTTGTCAATAAAATAACATATAAAGCAAAAGTAAGCAAGAAAATACTCAAAATAATAAAATGATGGGAAGTTGTTTTAAATTGAACATGAAAAATTATTTCCTAAGAGAAAACTACGGAGAAAACGTTAATTGCATATGGGCCCATATGTGAAACCAGCCTTAGGGTTGTTATCTTTTATCACATGATACAAGGCAGCTTTTAGAAATTCAATGCTTGGAGATATCTGGAGTATGTAAGTGTAGCTGGCAAATAATTGCTGGTTTTCTCCAGCAGAGGCCTAATATGGCAGAAGAACCACCTTTATGACCCCTGGCTGAAATGGACATTCATTATATACATTGAGCGTGCTTTCCATATTCTCTAATTTTATAAACACAAAGTACAGACAGAAATTAGAAAAACCTCAGACTAGCCTCATTACTTATCTCTAAAACTTCTCTGTATGTTGCCAGAGCTCCCATCTCCAACACTAATGATTACAGATCACTAAAGTGAACAGTAATGACATAAATGTGCTCTCTGTGGGGCTGAAATGACGCACTTCTAATTGGAGAATATTTAAAGAAAATGTACACATCTTTCTATATTGGATTTTCCAATGCTTTATGGCACCCTCTTTATCATAGATATGTGCTTCACTTGCACTAATGCAAATTAAGGCATTTATATAAATGAAGTCATCTTAACTTCATTCCTAGTAAAGTTAAACTATGGACTTGTCTTTTTCAATCTGCTTATCAGAAATGGACACAAAATGAAGAGGATTTCCACTAGTCTGCAATAGAAATGGTATAAAAAAAAGAAAAGAATCAGTCCACCCCAAAGCAACATTTCAGTATTAGGTGGAATATGGGGTACTGAGTAACCCCTTGACCTCTACTGTCTCCTCTGGTTTTGAGTGCTCCCTGCTACACTTCCTGTCTGCGTTAATGCATATCATAGTGTTTTGAAAGTTCAATTTTTCTTTGTCTTTTTAGTCTATATAAACTAAAAATCCCCCAGAATGACTGCAGAAGGTATGTAGGCTTGAGAATAAAACAGGTTCCAACAAAAAGGTCCTAACAGACATATGTAGCAGTAGGGATTGATTAAAGCACACCTGAATGTAGCGGGAGGCTGACATATTTATTTCCTTTAAGAGTAGGAACACACAAGGCCGAATTGCATATGCATTTTCCATAACATATAGTGGAAAATGCATATGCGATTCTGCCTAGTGTGTTCCTAATGCAAGTTGCCTGTCTGGCTGGATTAGCTGCATGCTTGTTTCAGGTGTGTGATTCTGACACTACTGCAGCTAAATAGACTAGCTGGACTGCCATGCAACTAAAGCTAAGTACACAAATGAGATAAAAGTCTTTGGAAAATTAAAGATCAAAGATGGGTGTACTTACCTTAAAGGACAGGTCCGAGCGGTAAAAAAAAAGTTTTACTCTTCTGGTGCTTCATCCAGCCCCTAGACGTGTGTAAGGTGTCACGCCGCAGTTCCGCTGACAGCCAGGGCTCTCATTCTCCCCTCTGGTAGACCACGACCTGTGCCAGGTCGGGATCCTCTGCGCATGCACAGGAGCGCCGTGCGTCTCTCGACATGGAGCTCCCTCGCTTGTGCAGTTCAGTGAGGATTGAATTGTGCAAGCTTTTCTGCATGCGCAGAAGATCCCGACATGGCCGCAGGTCGTGATCGACCAGAGAGGAGAATGGGAGCCCTGGCTGACAGCGGAACTGTGGGGTGGAACCTCACACACTTCTAGGGGCTGGATAAGGACCCAGGTGAGAACAACTTTTTAAATGTTTTTTATTTGTTTTACAGTGTGTGTGTCATTGGAATGGCAAGGAGTGCTAATGGTCAGTTCATCACATCACTATAAGAGATACCCTCTGTGTCTGAACACACATCTTGCTAGGAAAACATGTGTGGTGGTATACTGGCGCTTATCAAAAGTATTTTTTTTTTCATTCAGAATAATGTAACTAAAATTGCCTAGTACTAGTCATTTTGTTGGACATTTCCAATTACCTTATCAGTTTTTAGTGTTTTATTACAAATTTTCCTCCCCATTATGAGCATATAGTATATACACATAGTGGATATCCCTCTCACCCAGGGGTGTCAACCTCAAATTCAAAGTGGGCTGATATTGAACACAGGAACAATTGCGGGCCAACCTCAATGTCTACTGGTCACCTTCCTCCCTTATAAAATGCCCTGGTGTCTAATGGCCCACTCCAACCCCTATACTTTTCCCCAGTGTCTAGTGGTCCTCTGCCCTCCCCTACATAGTTCCCCGGTGTCTAGTGGTCCTTCCTCCCCTATAAAGTGCCCTGGTGCCTAGTGGCACTCACCCTCCCCTATACAGTTCCCTGATGTATAGTGGTCCCACCTCCCCTATAAAATTCCCTGGTGTCTATTGGCCCCTCCCCTCCCCTATACAGCTTCCTGGTGTCTAGTGTTTTCCTCTACCTCCCCCATATGGCTTTCCTGGTGTCCCAGGGCTTCACCTTCCCTGGTAGTCTACAGTGAACCAAACCTAATTCAAAGTGGGGAAACCTCTTGGGGGTCAAATGTAATGCCTCTGAGGGCCAGATTTGGCCCATGCTTGGGAGTTTAACATGTATGCTCTAACCTGAAGGTGTTTCAGCTCCATACACACCAGATGACTCAAAACTAATATAGAATATACTAATATAGAAAAATGAATCACATTCGCACTGTCATCCACTTAAGGGACAGTTAGTGACATGATTTTTTAAAAGAAGGACTTTATTGACTATAATTTAATATATAGCATTTCTTATTTTTACAATATTAATTTATAAATTATTAAATTAGTCAGTGTCATTGTGAAAATCTTACCTCACTCTGATTTCCTTTTTTTAATTTATCAACGATGCCAGCATATTTGTTGCTGGCAAGGTGAATCACTATGGGATGTTTCCTGTGCATCTGTGTAGTAAGTAGTGATGTCAGTTGTTCTCCCAGAGTGCTCTGGGGCAGAAGATTGTGTGACATCATAAGGCTATGCTTCTGTGGGAAGGACAGGGCTACATAATAATATACTGCAATACATAAATACAGGAAGTGTTTCTGATGCTGAAACCAGGATAATTAACCTAAAAGTGGGTATCCTGAATATGTTTTATTTTCTGTTATGGTCTGCTGAGTGGTTACGGGTCCTCTTGAAATTTCTTGCAAAGTACTGCTGAAAATATGCACTATAAATGCAAAGACCTGGGATTTGAGTTTTGTGCTCATTTTTGTGAAATTATATATAATTTTCTATTGTTTTTTGAAGGAAGCTGAGTAAGAATCAAGGTAATTAAAACTATTATAGAAGAAAAGTAAAGGATGAACAATTTGCAAACTACCACTTTAAATATACTATAATGCTGGTAAAAGACAATGGCACAGTGGGATGTACATGTGTGATTGGGGTGCTGAATTTTCTCTGTTTCAACAAAATGGAATATAAACAAAAGGCATTTTATAATTTAAATCTGCATATTTATGCGCCAACAACTGAATTTAGCAATGCTCCCAAGTATTTTTTGAAACATGGCATAACTGCAAAATCATGCCATACAATATAATATAGGCATTTCTGCATTCAGTATAACCCAGCTAAGAGAATACAGTCAATAGTGTAGTTAACGACCAGTTCTAACATTAGCAAGTAAACTGCATTTAAACAACTTAATACCAGCACTGCTTTGCATCAATTATCATTGTTCACTAATAATAAGAAGATTACACTGCAACACACAATGGCAGGATAAACAAACAGAATGAACATTGGGATAAAGACTGTCTGTCGTTTAAAGGAAAAGAAAAAAAGTAGATTTAAAAAAACAAAAACAAAATCAAAGTACTCACATTTTACTGCATATACAGTCCTATCTGTCACAGCTGGCCCTTGCTAATTGCTATACTGTGCCAGGCCCAGCACATTCAGTGCATACCTTTTCACTGCACCTGTGTGACTGCACATTGTATTATACCACCAGTCACTGCATACCTTTCACTGCATCTGTGTGACTGGCTGCACATTGCATTATAGCAGCAGTCAATGCACACCTTTTCACTGCACCTGTGTGACTGCACATTGTATTATACCACAAGTCAGTGCATACCTTTTACTGCATCTGTGTGACTGGCTGCACATTGTATTATAGCAGCAGTCAGTGCATACCTTTTCACTGCACCTGTGTGACTGCACATTGTATTATACCTCCAGTCACTGCATATCTTTCACTGCATCTGTGTGACTGGCTGCACATTGTATTATAGCAGCAGTCAGTGCATACCTTTTCACTGCACCTGTGTGACTGCACATTGTATTATACCAGCAGTCAGTGTATACCTTTCACTGCATCTGTGTGACAGTACATTGTATTATACCAGCAGTCAGTGTATAACTTTCACTGCATCTGTGTGACTACAGATTGTATTATACCAGCAGTCAGTGTATACCTTTCACTGCATCTGTGTGACTGCACATTGTATTATACCAGCAGTCAGTACCTTTCACTGCATCTGTGTGACTGCACATTGTATTATACCAGCAGTCAGTACCTTTCACTGCATCTGTGTGACTGCACATTGTATTATACCACCAGTGACTGCATACCTTTCACTGCATCTGTGTGACTACAGATTGTATTATACCAGCAGTCAGTGTATACCCTTCACTGCATCTGTGTGACTGCACATTGTATTATACCAACAGTCAGTACCTTTCACTGCATCTGTGTGACTGCACATTGTATTATACCAGCAGTCAGTACCTTTCACTGCATCTGTGTGACTGCACCTTGTATTATACCACCAGTCACTGCATACCTTTCACTGCATCTGTGTGACTGGACATTGTATTATACCAGCAGTCAGTGTATACCCTTCACTGCATCTGTGTGACTGCACACTGTATTAGTCCAGTCAGTGCATACCTTTCACTGCATCTGTGACTGCACATTATATTATACCTGGCAGTCATGCAGGACTTGCATGCCGTGCCTGCTACATTCCTTGGATGTGTGGCGGTAGCCGTTTCTCAGGCTCCCACTCCGGACCGGAATCGAACCGATTCCCATACCTTTAACTGCCTCTGTGTGACTGCTCACTGTTTTATATACCAGTAATTGCAAACCTTACACTGCATCTGTGTGACTGCACACTGTATTATACCAGTGGTTCCTGCATCTCTGCCCACAGCAGCCAAGTGTCCATTAAGGAAATCTTTGAGCGGAAGAAGCAAATGTCTGCCAGTCACCCCCTTGCCCGGCGTCTGACAACTGGCTTAGTAGAACTGTTAGCTCGCCAGCTGTTACCATACCAGCTCGTGGACTCTGAGGCCTTCCAAAAATGTGTGGCGATTGGGACACTGCAGTGCAAGATACCAGGCAGCAATTATTTTTCTAAAAAGGTGATACCCAAACCGTACCGTGATGTTGAAAGGCAAGTGGTGTAATCTCTGGCACACAGCATTGGGTCAAGGGTCCATCTGACCACAGATGCCTGGTCTGCAAAGCACGGTCAGGGTAGGTACCTTACTTATACAGCACATTAGATCCTTCCTTGGATGTGTGGTGGTTGCCGTTTCTCAGGCTCCCACTCCGGACCCCTGGACTACTGGGTGCGCAGGCTTGACCTGTGGCCAGAGCTGTCATCCAACTTCTGGCTTGCCCTGCCTCAAGCGTCCTGTCAGAAAGGACCTTCAGCGCAGCTGGAGGCATTGTCAATGAGAAGAGAAGGTCAAAAAAGTGTTCAGTACCTCACCTTTATCAAAATGAATAAGGCATGGATCCCAGAGGACTACTGCCTGCCCGAAGACTAAGTCAGTCCCCACACAGCATCTCTGCCTGCCTGCCGGCCACTTCTGCCTGCCCGGCTGCCCCAAGACTAAGTCAGTCCCCACACAGCATCTCTGCCTGCAGGCTGCCAGGGCCGTTCAAGGGGCCCTGTGGCCCTGGGGCAAACTTCATCATTGCCCCCCCCCATTACCCCTCTGCTCCCCGGGCCCTGCTGCAAGTATATTATCAGCCAAAATCACCTTATCTCGGTCGGGTGAGCGGGCGGGCAGCAGCTGCACTCGGAGACATACTGTCTCCCTCCTTCTCTATGACCCGGCGTGTCATGTGTAAACACATGCTGGGTCATAGAGTGGGAGGGAGACAGAGTGTCTCCAAGTGCAGCCGCTGCCCACACGCTCACCCGATGGGGATAAGGTGATTATGGCTGCTAATTTAATTGCAGCAGGGCCCCGGGGAGCAGTGCGAGCAGGAAGGGGGGTCGAGGGGGGAAAAATATCACAGGGTCGGCGCTGCTGGGGCCAAAGCAGAGGTCAGGGCCCGGGGCAAATGCCCCCTTTGCCTCTATGGTAGCGCCGGCCCTGCAGGCTGCTTGACTGCCTTCTCCGCCAAAACCAACAGGGTCCTGGACTCCAGGTGGATTCCCGCATTTTTAAGGCCGAAAACAAAAAGAATAACAATTTTTCTGGTGTGTGTACATGCCTGCCTAATTTTTCTGTCTGCACTGCGGCTGCAACAACAAAACCAAAAGCATGCACATGTTTTAATTCCCCTTCATGATTGTTACCTTGCAGTGAATGGGCTTGCGTATCACAATGAAGCAATAACCTATATGAGTGTGTTGGGGGGCACACCCAAGATAAGGTCGTTGCTTCATTGTGGACAGAACAAATTCGATCAGCTGGACAGTCACTGTTGTTCTGTCATTGAGCTACCTCAGCCCGACCATATGGGCTTGAACACCGCCATCGCCTGCACTTTTGCCATCGTGCTCACCAGTCCAGCATGGCCATCACTACACAAACAGCTGTTTGCGGTGCGTTAAACAGTGAGTTTGGTCTGTCAGTGTGAAGCAGTACACTAATTACACTACCTGATAGATGTATACACACGCAAGATGTTTTAAAGCACTTTATGCAACCAATTTAGAAATGCAACCAATTTAGAAATGCAATGTGATTTCTGCCCTTAAAACCCTGCTCTGCATCAAATCCGTAATTTTTCCTGGGACTTTTGGTGTGTATCCCACTCCACTATGCCCCCCTCCAGGTGTTAGACCACTTGAAACATCTTTTCCATCACTTTTGTTCCCAGAAACAGTGTTTTAAAAGTTCGTCTGCCCATTGAAGTCTATTGCGGCTCAGATGGTTCGCGCGAACGCAAAATTTTGCAAACTTTTGCGGAAGTTCGCGTTCGAGGTTCGCAAACCCAAAATTGGAGGTTCAAACCATCTCTAGTCCCCTTTTTAGGTAGGCCCCCATACAGGTAGCCAGATGTGTTTCCTTATTTGGTAGGCCCCCTTTTGCACAGTGGTGAGTGGATTTGCGTACGAAGGCTCCTCCTGATGTTCCATTGCTGATTTCTCTCTTCAGCAGCATGCCCCCCAGCATTCTTACCATGGCTACATTGCTTCAGTCTGCATGTGACATGTCGGCACATACCAGCACATCACAGATGCTGGTGGAACCACAGTGATAAAGCTGGGGGCATGCTGCTGAAGAGAGCCATCAGCAATGGAATGTCAGGAGGAGCTGGTGAGTTTTTTCTTGTGCGCTAATCTGTTCGATACTCTGCAGAGGGAGCCCCGGTATGAATGGATAGAGGGAGGGACAAAAGAGGGCACTTAAAGCGGATAAGCCACTGCTTGTAGAAATGATCATACAGTGTCTAACTTGAAATCCGGCCCTGTATTGGGGCCATTAAAATGTCAGTTTCTCAAAACTGATTTATGATGTTCTGGTGGACCAGAAGTTTGGCGAAAATCTCACGAACCTGCCATTGAAGATTTCCCTATCATGTGATTTCTTTTTATGACTGACCGAAAAGGCAATCACAAAAAATTTGTGCCTTTAATTTGATTCAATAAGAGAAAAATTGTAGGGTTTCCTGTTCAGTGATACTACACTGATATTAAATACTGATACTGATACTACACAATAGACTATAAATTGTATTAAAGCTCAGTTCGCCTTCCAAGGTTTGTACTTGTTTGTTAGCAGAGGCAAATCAGTTATTAGGCTATTATTACATCATTTTCATATTTGATGCAGCTATTCCAGAAAGAAAATATTTTGTGAAAATTTGATTATGTGATGCAAAGATCTGTGGGGGGAGGAATAAATGTGGTCATGTGGGTCCTGGGCCAGAGAGGGACTCATCAGCTAACCTAAGGGGCCCGTCAGATGTTATTGAAGTTAGATTGATGCAGACCGAGCAACTTTTTGTGCTTGGAAACTGCCAAAAATGTATTTTATATGAAGGTAAAAAAGCTTTACATAAGGAGAAATAATTAATGGAACAGGTTTTCTTAATCAACTCCATTGATACAGTAAGAAAGGGACGCAAACCCAGCCAGCCGGGTAATAAAAAGATGAATAATGCAAAAATGGTTTATGTGCAATGCACAAAGAAAAACATACTAGAATAAGGTGAGAAAAACATTATTGAAGTGAGGTTAATCAAGAGCAATTTACTTTGCTGGAAAAAACTGTTGAAAAGTTATTTTAAAGATAACATAAAAAAGAGTAAAGATAGATTCACAGAATAAGTTTTGTGAAATAAACCCAGTGACACAGGAAATCGGTAATGTCAGCCAAGTAATGCAAAAATTAGTAATACAAAAATAGTTCATATGCAATGCACAAAGCAAAAACAAATTAAATAATACCGAAGAAGAAATTAATAATCTACAGTATTACTATGTAAATTATTTTTTCTTGTATCAACATTTATATAATTAGTGCTGACAAATCATACATTTAAAAACACAGGACAAGACTCAATTGGCCCAATCCAATTCACTTTTTCTCCTAAGTTTTCTCCTAGGAAATCATTTTTTATCCTCCATTTAAAGTAACTTTTCAACTCTCTGCAAAACTCGTGAGACTTAAAAATAACAAATCTTAGGTAAACAAGCCCGCATAGCTAATCTGCATTTTCAAAATATGCCTCAGAAACAACAGGATGGACTGAGCATACCATAGTGTCTTTCCTCTACAAAGGTATGTATGAAACCTAAAGTTAGTTTTTCACTTCAGATTTTCTTTAACCACTTCGCGTCCCTGGGATTTTCCCCCTAAAAAACCAGAACAATTTTCTACATTTCACACTCCTCCCATTCATACACCAATAACTTTATCACTACTTATCACACATAAATTATCTATACCTTGTTTTTTTCGCCACCAATTAGGCTTTCTTTGGGTGGTACTTTTTGCTAAGAACTATTTTATTTATCTATGCATTGTAATGGAAACATGGTGAAAAAAATGTAAAAAGTAATTTTTCCTTAGTTTGCAGCCATTATAGTTTGAAAATAAAAAGTGTTGCTAGAGATTAAACCCTCACATTTTATTTGAGCTTGTGTCCTGGTTATTACAACATTTAAATTATGTTCCTAGTACAAGGTATGGCGACAATATTTTATTTGGAAATGAAGGTGTATTTTTTCCATTTTTTGTTTTTGCTTTTCTCATTGTAGTTTATCAGTGATTAAAAGCCAGTATTTGCATTATATAACAGTAACACGCCCTCATGGTGTACATGTTTAAAAAGCTAAGTCCCTACGGTAACAATGTATGTATTCTCTTTTCAATTCTGTTACTTTTCTTTCTTTTTACAAATGTTTTACTTGGCACAGCGTATATAAAAATAATAATTGTATTGCTTTTGATTCAGTTTGTCATGAAAAGAAAGTCAGTTGACATAGGCCTTAGCCCTAATATACCTCAAATTGTATTCTCTTGCTTGTCATGGTTAAAATGATACCCCATATACATAATCAGGTAGCTATTTGGGCGCAGAGCAGCCTCTTAACCACGAGTAGCACCAATGACTTTTTCAAGGCCATTTTTTCACTAGATGTAACATTGTCATTCTTTCTTATCAAAGCCCCTACAGCATCAGAACATTCAATACAAGTCACAAATGTCACCATTCTGAAAAATAGAGACCCAGGTCTACTCAAATATTGCCATTTTGTAACAGTCGCACTTATGCATTTTTCATGAAATTTGAACGTAACGTTGAAAATGCTGTTTTTTTTTACTGTTTTTTTTTTCACTTTGCAATGAGAATAAAGTCAGTTGACATAGGCCTTAGCCCTAATATA
Organism: Hyperolius riggenbachi; assembly: GCF_040937935.1. NCBI lineage: Eukaryota > Metazoa > Chordata > Amphibia > Anura > Hyperoliidae > Hyperolius > Hyperolius riggenbachi. The sequence continues at coordinate 503,833,165 of NC_090646.1, forward strand.
CCTCAAATTGTATTCTCTTGCATGTCACGGTTAAAATGATACCCCATATACATAATCAGGTAGCTATTTGGGCGCACAGCAGCCTCTTAACCACGAGTAGCACCAATGACTTTTTCAAGGCCATTTTTTTCACCAGATTTAACATTGTCATTCTTTCGTATCAAAGCCCCTGGAGCATCAGAACATTCAATATATGTCACAAATGTCACCATTCTGAAAACTAGAGACTCAGGTCTACTCAGATATTGCCATTTTGGTAACAGTCAGACTGATGCGGTTTTCATGAAATTTGAACATAACTTTGAAAATGCTGTTTTTTACAGTTTTTTTTCACTTTGTCATGAAAATAAAGTCAGGTGACATAGGCCTTAGCCCTAATACATGTCAAATACATACGTATATTATATATATTATTTACGTCAAATTCTATTCTCTTGCTTTTCAAGATTAAATTGGTACCCCTTTAGCTTTCTGGGTGCATAGTACACCATTGCACTCAAGGTGCGCAATGGCTTGTAATGTACAGCAAGGTTATGTAATGTACAGCATACATATATGATTCCCAAATGACAAAAAACTCACCACTGGAGATCTATAAGGCAGCATTAGATGGGAGGGATGAATTAAGCCAATCCAGGAGTCAGAAGCTGGAGAAGGGTCGTCAGTCAAGCCAGGGTCAAAAACCAGAGAATGGTCATCAGCCAATCCATGGGTCAGAAACCAGAGAATAATCGTCAGCCAATCCAAGGGTCAGAAACCGGAGAATGGTCGTCAGCCAATCCAGGGGTCAGAAACCAGAGAATGATCGTCAGCCAATCCAAGGGTCAGAAACCGGAGAATGGTCGTCAGCCAACCCAGGGGTCATAAATCGGAGAATGGTCGTCAGCCAATCCAGGGGTCATAAATTGGAGAATGGTCGTCAGCCAATCCAGGGGTCAGAAACCAGAGAATGATCGTCAGCCAATCCAGGGGTCAGAAACCAGAGAATGATCGTCAGCCAATCCAAGGGTCAGAAACCGGAGAATGGTCGTCAGCCAATCCAGGGGTCAGAAATCGGAGAATGGTCATCAGCCAATCCAGGGGTCGGAAACCAGATGACAAAATGTATATAGTGAACACAGTTTGAAAAAGATGAATCGCTAATAATTTTGAACTGTGTGGTACACTTCAAAACAGCCGTTAACACAGAGGCCTGGTTTTGATGGGCACTTAGGGCAGTGGTATCTGGAGTCCCTTCTGATGTGGTGTTTGGTGCACACTTTACATCTTTTTTGAGGATATTTATTAATGGATTAGAGGGGAGTGACACAGGGAAATGCCTATCACGAAGTCTTACCACATCTTCACAATCCAGAGAGTCTGTGGGGTGCGCAGTATTAGCAGATTCACCAATCAGTGCTGAAACCACCTCCTCCCGGAACTTGATGTATGTGTCCGCATTGCCCGATTCTTTGTAGATGACAAAAGCATTGTACAATGTTATCTGCAGGAGACGAATTCCGACTTTTTTGTACCACGCTGTTATACTCACCAGGCCAAGGACTCTCAGCTTGCCCAGGCAGGGGTTTCCAGACGCACGCGCGGAGGAACGCTGGGCCTAGTAGTTCCTCTCAGATCCAAGATGGCGCACGGCGCGGGGCGCTGCGCGCGCATACACGAAGTAGCGCGCGCGCACACGCCGCTGCGCACGGCGCATGCGCGGGAGCGCGCGTGCACGGAGCATTGTGCACTGCGCACGCGCAGGCGTTGATTTTGGCGCCAGAGTTCTAATGGCCACCAGTATTTAAGCAGCTCTGCCCTTCTCTGCAGTGCTGCTAGTTCTGGCAGTTTGGCTAGTGTTTCCTGTATATTACCTACCTTGATTATCTGATTCCCTGTTGTGACCCGGCTTGTGACCTCGACTCCGCTTGATATCTGCCCGCCCTGACCTCTGGCTTGTGATTCCGATACCCTGGATTGCCGCCTGCCCTGACCTCAGCTTGTGACCCCGACCATCCTTGATTTCTGCCTGCCCCGACCTCTGGACCTGCCTTGTGGACTACGCCTGCAATCATCAGCCCTACACCCATCAGTATTCACCTGTTCTCTGAATCACTGTGGAGCTATTCTCAGCGCAACCTGGTGGGCACTAGGCAGCGAAGCGCGGCATCCCCATTAGGGGGGTGTTCCGGCATTCCCTTTAGGGGAGTGTTGGTGAAGACCCGTGGTCACTTAGACTCTGCGCTGGGGTGGTTCTATCTCAGTGGTAAGGTCAACAGTTCCTGGACTCTAACAGTAACTAGCAGCCACTATGAATACTGGTGTAGGGTCAACCCAGATGGATCTCTTGTGCGAGATGGTGTCTCAATTAAGACTTTCAGTGGCAGAAGTTCAGAAAGAGAACTCCGAGATCCGGGAGTTCCTCCGAAGCCAGCCAGTGACTCCTGCGGCTGTCCCTCCTGCGGCAGTGGCACAAGCTCCAGCTGCTAACCTGGCACCTGTTCCTGGGGAAGGCGCCCTGAGTGTGATACCGGAGCCTAAATTACCCTTACCTGATCGGTTTTCAGGGGACCGATCTAAGTTCCGCTTGTTCCGGAGTGCTTGTCAGCTTCACTTTAAAATGCTGCCACGAACCTTTTCCCGTGAAGAGACTAAGGTCGGAGCTATCATCTCGCTCTTACAGGGTGAACCTCAGGCCTGGGCCCTTCGGCTGATCGAACGGGAGGATCCCGTGGTTGATAATGTCGCCTCCTTCTTTGAGGCCATGGCCGAGTTGTACGATGACCCCGGAAGAGGGGCATCTGCAGAGACCGCCCTTCAAGCTTTACGCCAAGGAAAGAGGCCAGTGGAAGAATATGTGACGGATTTTCGCCGCTGGTCAGGTGACACTTCCTGGAATGAGCCGGCACTCAAGTTCCAGTTCCGACAAGGGTTATCTGAGGTCTTAAAGGATGAGTTAGCCCGAGTGGGAGTACCGGAGACCCTGAAAGACCTGATCCAACTGTCTGTCCAAATTGATCGACGACTGAGAGAAAGACGGGTGGAGAGATCCGGACCTACCCGTCCCTTGTGGTTTCCCTCCATGGCTGAGACTGCCCATTCTCCAACTGTTCCGACTCCTGCTACTGCTGCTGATGACCCCGAGCCCATGCAACTAGGACTGGCTCGTCCTGCCATCTCTCAAGAGGAGAGACAACGCCGAAGGTCTGCCAACTTGTGTCTCTACTGTGGAGCATCAGGTCACTTCCGTCTGAACTGCCCGGTCAGGCCTACCGGTAAGCCTGATCCATCTCCTTGCAAAGACAGGATTGTCCAACTCCTAGCGGTCTCTCATGTCCCTCTCACTCTCTCGTTTCAGGGCCCCAGAGGAGAGATCGTTAAAGTCAACGCTATTATTGACTCTGGAGCCTGCTCCTGCTTCCTAGACATCAACCTGGCTATTCAACTTCAGATTCCAACCCGGTGTAAACGGGTACCACTCACCATTCAGTTAGCCGACGGTTCTTCCACTAACTCTGGCCCCATCACAACAGAGACTCTTCCCCTCAAGATCATTATCCAAGAGGAGCATCAGGAATACCTCTGCTTTGATTTGCTGCCATCTCCTCTCTTCCCAATTATCCTGGGCATGCCCTGGCTGAAGATGCACAATCCTTCTATCGACTGGAGAACGGGGAGAGTGTCCTTCCATTCAGACTATTGCCTTCGCAGTTGCTTCCCCCGGGCGGGTATTCTCTTCTGCCTGAATTCTGAGAAGAAAGACTCTGTTCCCTCGGCCTACCATGACTTCTTGGATGTGTTTGACAAGTCTGGAGCAGATGTTTTACCCCCGCATCGCATCTACGACTGTCCTGTTGATCTCCAGCCTGGAGCTGCTATCCCTTTTGGAAGGACTTATCAATTATCTGAGCCCGAATCCCAAGTATTAAAGGACTATATTGATGAGAACCTGAAGAAGGGGTTCATCCGTCCCTCCACTTCACCAGCCGGGGCCGGAATCTTCTTTGTGGAGAAGAAGGACGGCTCCCTCCGTCCATGCATTGATTACAGAGAGCTGAATAGAATCACGATCAAGAATCGGTATCCTTTGCCACTCATGTCGGACTTATTTCAAAGACTCTGTACTGCCCGGATATTCTCCAAATTGGACCTTCGTGGAGCCTACAATTTAATCCGCATAAGAGAGGGAGACGAGTGGAAGACGGCTTTCCGTTCCAGGTTCGGACACTTCGAGTACTTAGTTATGCCTTTCGGGTTATGCAATGCCCCAGCCACATTCCAACACTTCGTGAATGACATCTTCCGAGATTTCATCGATGACTTCATGGTTGTGTATCTAGATGACATTCTGGTATTTTCTTCATCTCTGGAGGAGCACCGCATTCATGTTAAGAAGATACTGTCGCGACTCAGAACTCATGGACTTTATGCAAAACCCGAGAAGTGTGAGTTCGAGAAGGGGTCTATCCAGTTCCTGGGTCTGAGGATTTCTCCAGAGGGGTTAGAGATGGACCCACAGAAAGTCTCATCCATTCTGGACTGGCCAGTTCCTTCTGATAGAAGAGCCGTGCAAAGGTTTATCGGATTTGCGAATTTCTATAGAAGATTCATCCGGAATTTCTCCCGAGTTGTGGCCCCCATCACGCGGCTGACCAGTACCCGACAAGCCTTTCACTGGACTTCCGAAGCTCAGCAAGCCTTTGAAAAACTGAAGATTTGCTTCACCTCAGCACCCGTTTTGAGACACGCAGAACCCTCTAGACCCTTTATCTTGGAGGTTGATGCCTCGGAAATAGCTGTTGGAGCTATCCTGTCGCAACGGTTTGATTCAAAAGATATTCTTCATCCCATTGCCTTCTTCTCCCGGAAGCTTAACAGTGCGGAGAAGAACTATGACGTGGCAGATCGGGAACTTCTTGCTATCAAGGCGGCCTTGGAAGAATGGCGCTACTTGCTAGAAGGAGCAGAGCATCCTATCCTCATCTTCACAGATCATAAGAACCTCGAGTATCTCCGTTCTGCAAAACGATTAAAACCTCGACAGGCCAGGTGGTCCCTGTTCTTCTCAAGATTCAACTTTCACTTAACCTACCGTCCAGGCTCTAAAAACACCAAACCGGATGCGCTATCACGCATGTTCCATTCAGAGGCCAGCCCTAACTCCGTTCCAGAGAAGATACTTTCCTCACAACATTTTCTACTCCTCCAATCAAGTCTACGTACCTCCCTCCAGCAAGAATCCGCTCTCCTCGAAAACCCTCCTGACCTCCTTCTCAAAGATGGACTTTACTATCACCAGGACAAGATCTTTGTTCCCTACAGGTCACGACTTCTGGTCCTGCAGGCCTGCCACGATGATAGACTCGCAGGCCATTTTGGAGTTTCCAAGACTCTCGACCTACTTCTAAGAACCTTTTGGTGGCCTGAAATTTCTAAGGATTGTAAACACTTCGTGAAGACCTGTGAGACTTGTGAGCGATCCAAAAGTTCCCGCACCAAGCCATGGGGGTTGTTACACCCACTACCAGTTCCAGAACGGCCCTGGGAAGACATTGCCATGGACTTCGTTGTCGAACTACCCCCTTCTAAGGGGTTCACAACTATCCTGGTGGTCGTTGATCGCTTCTCCAAAATGGCGCACTTTCTCCCTCTCCCAGGGTTACCTACAGCGGCGGAGACGGCTGAGATTTTCTTAAAAGAAATAGTCAGGTTGCACGGCTTACCCAAGAACATTGTCTCAGATCGGGGGGTCCAGTTCACCTCTAAGTTCTGGCAGGAGCTGTGCAAGAAACTTAAAATTCATTCTTCATTATCCTCAGGTTATCACCCGCAAACGAATGGTCAGACAGAACGAACCAACCAAACTCTTGAACAATACCTCCGATGTTTCACCTCTGCTTCACAGGATGACTGGTCCTCACTACTGGCTACTGCAGAATTTGTTTTTAATAACACGGTCCATACCTCCACTAACCAATCCCCATTCTTTATGAACTATGGATTCCATCCCTCATTTCTACTGGATATCAAGTCTGAGTCCAAGTTACCTGGAGTCCAGGAAAGAATATCTTTCATCACTGAAAACTTTATTAAAATACAAGAAGCTCTGAAAGCATCCCGAGAAAAGAGTAAAAGATTTGCTGATAGACGCAGAAAGGAGGGGCCAAGTCTTTTACCAGGGGACCAGGTCTGGCTCTCCACAACTAACCTGAAGTTGCGTTGCCCTTCAAAGAAGCTTGGGCCAAAGTTTATTGGGCCTTTTCCTGTTCTGGAACAGATTAATCCAGTGGCCTTCAGACTATCCTTACCAAGATCCTTACGGGTCCATCCAGTGTTCCACATCTCCTGCTTGAAGAAGGTTGAGGTTAGTGACTTTCCGGGACGCACTGCTTGTCCTCCAGCTCCCATCCTGGTTGAGGGAGTGGAGGAATTTGAGGTCGAACAGATCCTTGATAGCAGAAGGGTTAGAAATTCCATCCAGTATTTGGTTAAGTGGAAGGGGTTTGGGATGGAGGAGAACTCTTGGGAACCGGGCCAGAATGTTCATGCTCCCAGATTGATAAAACAGTTTCATCAAAGATTCCCACAGAAACCTAGACCTGGGGGCACCCGGAGGTTGCCCGTAGGGGGGGGGCAATGTTATACTCACCAGGCCAAGGACTCTCAGCTTGCCCAGGCAGGGGTTTCCAGACGCACGCGCGGAGGAACGCTGGGCCTAGTAGTTCCTCTCAGATCCAAGATGGCGCACGGCGCGGGGCGCTGCGCGCGCATACACGAAGTAGCGCGCGCGCACACGCCGCTGCGCACGGCGCATGCGCGGGAGCGCGCGTGCACGGAGCATTGTGCACTGCGCACGCGCAGGCGTTGATTTTGGCGCCAGAGTTCTAATGGCCACCAGTATTTAAGCAGCTCTGCCCTTCTCTGCAGTGCTGCTAGTTCTGGCAGTTTGGCTAGTGTTTCCTGTATATTACCTACCTTGATTATCTGATTCCCTGTTGTGACCCGGCTTGTGACCTCGACTCCGCTTGATATCTGCCCGCCCTGACCTCTGGCTTGTGATTCCGATACCCTGGATTGCCGCCTGCCCTGACCTCAGCTTGTGACCCCGACCATCCTTGATTTCTGCCTGCCCCGACCTCTGGACCTGCCTTGTGGACTACGCCTGCAATCATCAGCCCTACACCCATCAGTATTCACCTGTTCTCTGAATCACTGTGGAGCTATTCTCAGCGCAACCTGGTGGGCACTAGGCAGCGAAGCGCGGCATCCCCATTAGGGGGGTGTTCCGGCATTCCCTTTAGGGGAGTGTTGGTGAAGACCCGTGGTCACTTAGACTCTGCGCTGGGGTGGTTCTATCTCAGTGGTAAGGTCAACAGTTCCTGGACTCTAACACACGCCTTGGTTTTTCGGTGTACTGCATATGGTGCAAGCACCTGATCAGAGAGGTCGACACCCCCCATGTACTTGCTGTACTCTGCAATGGCTACTGGTTTTTCTTGAGTTTCTCCCTGAGATGTCGTTGTCACTGTAGCCTCCGTGTGAATTGTGGACAACATGAGTACGTCCCTCTTGTCCCTGTATTTTAGTGCCAAGAGTTCATTACTTCGGAGGCTGAAGGACTCTCCCTTTTGCAATTTTTTGTGTAGGACCTGCTGAGGCATTGCTTTCCTGTTCGGCCTCACAGTACCACAGGCTGGAGTTTCAGATGGATACAGGAATTTAAAAAGCGGTACACTTGTGTAGAAATTATCTACGTACAAGTGGTACCCTTTGTGCAGAAGTGGATTAAGCAAGTCCACAACAATTTTTCCGGTGGTACCCAAGTATGATGGGCATCCAGCGGGCTCAAGCAGACTGTCTTTCCCTTCATATACATTGAAAGCATATGTATATCCAGTCCTGCTCTCGCAAACCTTATATAGCTTAACCCCATACCTGGCACGTTTGCTGGGGATGTACTGTTTAATGGCTAACCTGCCATGGAAGGGGACCAGGGACTCATCCACTGAAATGTTTTGCTCAGGCATGTATATCTCACAAAACTTCTTGTTGAGGTGATTGAGAAGAGGCCTTATTTTAAATAAGCAGTCACGGTCTGGGTCATCAGAGGGGAGATCGTTATCATTATTGTTAAAATGCAGATATCGCGTGAGCATTTGATAACGGCCCCTGGTCATTGTTGCCCGGTAAATAGCCATCCAATGTATTGTTTTTTTGGACCAATACATTTGGACTTGTGGTTTCCATGTAATGCCCATGGTGAAAGTCAGGCCAAGGAAAGCTTTAAGCTCAGTGATGGATGTGGGCTTCCATTTTGATTTGTAATAAGAGGAAGGATGACCAGCCAAAAATTGTTGAGCATAGATGTTAGTCTGCTCAACGATATATTCCAGGAACTGGTCAGTAATCAGCAACTGAAAAAAATCAAGAGGTGCCATATTTGCGGTCTCAACTAATAATCCGCTGCTTGCAGTAAAAGGGGGGATATTGGGTTCTTCCATATTTGGAGTAGACCATACAAGATCACACATTTCAGGTGGTACCGCCTCTCTCCGAGGTACCTTTCACCTTCTATTCTGCCGTGGCCTGGCGGCACTTTGACCGCCCTGACTGCTATGGCTGGTTGCTGCAACAGTGTCCGCTGCTCTCCCTTCTCTGACTCCTGATGGCCCTTCTTCCCCCGAATCACTCTCACTGATGGCCTTAGACTGCACCCTTCTGCCGACTTTCTGCGCTAGTCGCCTTTCGGACTCAGACATAGAGTCGCTATCGGAAATCGACTCTGAGTCATCTATTGGTAGCCACTCAGCGCCCTCAGATTCCTCCCCACTTGTGCTGCTGTTTTGAAGGAAGGCGCATGCCTCTTCTGCCGAGTAAAACCGTTTGGTCATTTTAGTATCGGATTTGGGAAAAGTAGGTAGGTTTTTTTTGTTGTTGTTTTTTTTGTTTTTTTAGGTAGGTAGGTAGGTAGGTAGGTAGGACAATCTATACCCCAGAAATGTAACGTAAACCCCAGAAAAGTTTTTTTAAAAGGTAGGGGTTTTTTTTTAGGTATAGGTAGGTAGGGCAAAATATATACGTATATGTACGTATAACCTATATATATATATTTATATATACATATATATATATATATATATATATATATATATATATATATATATATATATATATATATATATATACACACACACACGTTAAACTGAAGTAAACCCCAGAAAACTTTTTTAAGGTGGGAAGTGGGTAGAAGGGCTTAGCTTAGGGATAAGCTGGCAGGGTATGGGAGATACAGGGTTAATGGCCTAGGTATGGGGTATAAAACTATATAATTTAATCAATAAAACACTTTAATCTCACGATCAGCAGATCAGCAGCTCCTGTCACATCAGAATCCCCTCAGAGACAGAATGACAGGTTTCTGAGGTGACAGAGCTACTGTAAATAAATGTTTGTAAACATTTTATTAAGATTTGAAGAATGATAGCTGCTATTGGTCATAGCAGCCATCATTCACAATTTCAAGCATTTTAATTGGCTTATGGGAACACATTCCCACTCACCAATCACTGGGCAAAAAGAGACACTAGGGGGCGTGCTAGGATCAGGCTTCATTGATGGATCATAGCTTCAATGAATGAAGCAGTGATTTATCATATATTAACTTTATTAACTTTATTGATTGGTTGTAGGAATGTATATTCCTACATACCAATCATTCCCACAAGCGAACGCCGCTTGATCACGCGCCTGCACACGCGCGATCGTGCACAGCACCCGAAAAACCATGTGTTGTTTACATTTTTTAATGAATGATCACAGCTGCGAGGTGCAGCGGTGATCATTCATATATAGGACATTTGGATTGGTTAAAGGAACGTTTGTTCCTATACTCCTATCCGTACAGTACAGGAGGGTAACGCCGGCTCGTGCACGCGCGCGTGCGCGCACCCTGGAAGCTCTGACAGCCGGCAGTCTCATAATCACGTCGCCTGGCTTTCACAGGCATATGCCAGCGACTTCATTATACTGTATGTGGGACACGAAAAGGTTAAAAAATGTATAATACATTTTAAACATGACTGACTGTATGTAACTGGGAGAAAATGACAAAATCTACACACTGCGGGCCATATGCAATTCACTTTTTCTCCTGAGTTTTCTCCTAGGAGATAATTTTTCATCTTCAATTTAAATTAACTTTTTAGCACTTTGCAATAGAAAAAGTACCACAAAGTAGTGAAAAAGTACTGTCCAAGTTATTTTGAGTATTTGTTTGTTTGCTGGTGGTGTAAAAGGCATTTCACCTAGGAGAAAACTCAGGGGAAAAAGTGAATTGCATATGGCTCTAAAACTTCCTTTTATTCAGTTTTTAATACATGGGTCCATATGCAATTCACATTTTCTCCTTAGTTTTCTCCAAGTTGTTATTTTTACACCCTGTCAATAAAATGGCTTTTAAGGCATCAGGAAGCAAGAAAATACTCAGAATAATTTTGGCAGTACTTTTGCACTTACTTTTAATATTTTTTTTCAATTGCAAAGTTCTGAAAAGTTAATTTAAATTGAAGAGGAAAAATTATCAACTAGGAGAAAACTAAGGAGAAAATGTGTATTGCATATGGGCCATGGATCCAAAAACAAATTTGTACAGGTAGGTTCTGAATAAGCACCTTGACCATCCTCCTCTGCACATCCCTAACTGACTGATGCCACTTTGGACATATTTTTGAGTATACTAATGTTTTTTAATCTGTGTGTGTTTTTTTAATGAACTGAATAAAATGAAGTTTTATGACTAAGTGTGCCGATTGGTCCATTTCCTCTCAGTTGTATACAGTGTGGATATACAATATATGCTATCCATGCTTTTAACTACCTGCTATGCTTCTCCTAAGTAATCAATATAATCAACTCTTTTGATAAAAAAATAGTCATAAATATAGTTGCTCACTTTTTTGAGTATTTTGCTTAGTACATAGTGACACAGGAGACCTGGGTTCGAATCTCGGCTCCTCCAGTTCAGTAAGCCAGAACCTATTCAGTGAGGAGACCTTCAGCTAGACTCCCTATAGAGCGCTCACCAGTGGCTGCAGCACTGATGCTTTGAGTCAGCCAGGAGAAAAGCACGATATTAATTTTATTTGTCTTCTCTTGTCTAATATGATTATACAAATAAGGGCAATTATTAAAAAGTATTTCTCTTGCATTATAATGCTTTACTTATTTTTTCCTGCAGCTTATAATACACCAGGCACCGATGTAGCCACAATTTACATTGCGGTCCAAGGCAGTGCCCAAATTAGCAAGCGGTGCCCAAATTACCTGCCTCATAAAGGGGCAGATGCAGAGAGCCCTATCACGCTTCCTATGAACATCTGGTTGTATAAACATTAATCTGGAAATTTTATATGTCTAAATGACCCTTCTTTGATGGATGAAACAATTAAGGCCCATCTCCAGACATTATTATACTAATAATGCATGTGCTTTTAATAGAGTAACAGGGGGTACTCCCCTGAAGTTAGGACCTGAAAAATTTCGGTGCTCTGACTTTCATGTACTAGGCCCTTAGTGGTTAAATATGATCTTTTTTGTGTGACATGAATATATTTTGATCACATGTCTAGAAATTGCTGAGTAGAAACAGTGAGTTCAAGGCACTGTGGGTGAAGCTGGCAGCCGCTTCCTGGATTGCATCATCCTGAGGTTAAAACGGCAAGTTGGCAGGGAAAGTCAGAATCTGTTGCTTACACCAATGATAGTCTATGTAGCAGGAAGTGGCCAGTGATTAGATTAGCGAAACAACATGGTACTTTGAAAGTGATTAATAGCACTTCAAGAAGCCTACACATACAGAAACATGGGTCCATATACAATTAACTTTTTTCCTACGTTTCTCTTAGGTGATAGCAAGAAAATACTCAAAGTAGTTTTGGTAGGACTTTTTAACTTTCTTGATGGTATTTTTTTTTTTTAAAGTGCTGGAAAGTAAAATAGAAGAAGTTAAATAGGAGAGTAAAAAGTATCCCCTAGGAGAAAACTCAGGTGAAAAGGTGAATTGCATATGGGCCATGATCTGCAACTGAGTGTGTGGAGTTTGGCTTCATGTTCAGACTACATGCAAAAGGGTGCAGTATTGTTGACTGGGTGCACACATAGCGGAAATGCTAGAATTGTGGAAAACACTGCGTTTTTGCCACTACTGGAAGTCTATGGGTCGCAGGAAAAAACGCATATAAAAACGCATATGCGTTTTCTATGCGTTTTTAAACCTGCATTTTTAAAAATGCTGGTTTTGCTGCATGTTACGCAGGAACGCTGCCAAAACGCACATAATGAAAGTCTATGGTGATGCAGATGCACAGCGTTTTAATGCGTTTTTCATGCATTTTTTACAAAAATTTTATTTAGTTTTTGCTGTATTTCCACTTGCTGTTGTCTTCCACGTGATTTTCATGAATGGAAATATAAAAATGCATGGAAAACGCATACAAAACGCATGTGCAAACCGCAAATGCATTAAAACGCACGCAAAACGCATGAAAAACGCTTTGCAAACACACCAAAAATGCTGCAAAAATGCACAAAAACCGCACACAACATTAACATAAAAAATGAGATAAAATGCAGTCTTTCAAGCTATGTCATATGCGAACCCAGCCTGAAATATATCCGCCCAAACTGTCTAAAACCACTACAGCAGATACATTTTTTTTTACCTCCACGATTTCTTTGACAAGTTCCTTACTTAAATAAAAACTACATTTTTAGCTTTGTAATTCAGGACACTAAAGTCTTATTAGAAAGCATAATTGCATTTTTTTAAATATAGGGCATCTACTGTGATTAAGTCCAAAGGAGTTTATGGGAAATTTTGCTTAATTTAGTAAACATGAACATTAAACAGGTAATTGGCAGTGATAATCAGATAACTCCGGTTTATTAACTGTGCCCTCATGTACTACAAATGCTCAGCATTACAATGGACTGTGTTTACGAGTCATTGGGATACAATTCTTACGTAATTATCAGTGGCGTAGGTAAGGAGCTGTGGGCCCCGATGCAAGTTTTACATTGCCCCTCCCAAAGCACTCTATACATAACGACTGATATGGCGCACCAAAACCGGCCAAGGACAGTGTCAGAGGTGCAAGAAGGGGATGGGGAACAGTTTGTTAATGATTACACTATTCAAAGTATCTATAGATGTGATTATTATGAGCACAGGACCAATAGAGAGCTAATACTGCAGTTTAGGAAGGGCCCATCGGGTCCCCCTCTGGCCCAAGGGCCCCGATGCGGTTGCAACCTCTGCAACCCCTATTGCTACGCCCCTGGTAATTATTAAAGAGGTAGTCTCATACTTATCAGAAGACAGAGGGGTTTGTGTTTTTAGCATAATGGATGATAAATATAACATAATATTGTTTATAAACACATCAGAACTGTGAACTAATCAAAAGTTAGGCCTTGAGTGTAAGAAACTGTATTTTTATTTTAACTGATGGAAGTTAGTAGCAACTTTACCCACTTTCCTAGGCATAGAACTAAACTAGAATTGTGCTAATATTTAATATATTTCTTCAAATGAAAAATAATTTGAAAATGACAAATATTAAAAATTACATTCCACAAAATCCTCTCAATTCAGATCTATAAATTAAAAGGATTGTTGAAAGAACTATGTCACCATGTTTGCCTTGATTTTATTTGCAAAGACAACAATGACCTTACCACATGTGTGCAAAAAGCACACTGGCCTTTATTCAATTCACTTTTTCTCCTAAGTTTTCTCTTAGGAGATAATTTTTTATCTTCTGGTTTAAATAGCTTTTCTACCTACCAAAAGGAAGGTAAAAAAAAATATTGTCAAACTTATTCTGTGTATTCTGCATATTTTCTTTCTTTCTGGTGGTTTAAAAGGCATTTTATTTACAAGGTGTAAAAATATAATCTAGGAGAAAACTTTGGAGAAAGAGTTAATTGAACAAGGGCGATAAGGGTAATATTTTCACACCTTATCAATAAAATGCCTATTAAGCCACCAGTAAGGCCTAGTGCACACCAGAGCGGTTCGGCTGCGTTTTGCGATCCGCTTGCGGCTGCGGATACGCTTGAGTAATGTATTTCAATGGGCTGGTGCACACCAGAGCGGAAGGCGTTTTGATGAAACGCATACTCCCGGGGTGAGGCATTTTTTGGATTGTGGATGCGTTTCTGCCTCAATGTTAAGTATAGGAAAAACGCAAACCACTCTGAAAAACGCCTGTTCAGAGCGGTTTTGCCGGCGGGTTTGTTACAGAAGCTGTTCAGTAACAGCTTTACTGTAACAATATATTAAATCTACTACACCAAAACCGCTACACAAAACCGCAAAACACTAGCCGAAACGCTACAGAAAAAGAAGAAAAAGCGTTTCAAAATCTGCTAGCATTTTGCGGATCTGCTAGCGGTTTTTGGTGTGCACCGGGCCTAAGAAAGAAAATACTCAGAATTATTTTGACAGTAATTGCATTGCACACCTACTGTTTGGAACCTTTTCAGTTGCAGAGTGCTGAAAAGTTGTTTTAAACAGAAGATGAAAAATCATCTTTAAAGGGAACCTAAACTGAGAAGGATATGGATTTCTCCTTTTAAAATAATACCAGTTGCCTGACTCTCCTGCTGATCCTGTGTCTCTAATGCTTTCAGCCACAGCCCTTGAACAAGCATGCAGATGAGGTGCTCTGACTGAAGTCAGACTGGAGTAACTGCATGATTGTTTCAGGTGTGAGATTCAGCCACTACTGCAGCCAAATAGATCAGCAGGACTGCCAGGTAACTGGTATTGTTTAAAAGTAAACATCCATATCCCTCTCAGTTAAAGTTCCCTTTAAGGAAAAAAACTTAAAGTGTACCTGAGATGGCTCAAAAGAAAATAATTATACATAAATGGGACTTCCTCCAGCCCCCGTCAGGCTGATCAGTCTTTCGCCATCCTCCTCCACCTCCTGGATCTTCCGCATTTCAGTCCGATAAATCGGCCAGTTGCGGCATGCACAGTCTGGGGACTGGAGGAAGCCCCAGGTATGTATAATATTTTTCTTTCTCTAATCTCAGGCTTCCTTTAAAGGATACTGTACAACAGAACATTGTTACTCACCTGGGGCTCTTTCTGTTGTGTAGTGATAGTCATATGTGGCTATCACATTGAAGCCCATATGCAATTCACTTTTTCTCCTGAGTTTTCTCAAAAGTGATATTTTTGAACTTGTCAATAAAATGCTGTTTAAACCACCAGAAAGCAAGAAAATACTGAAAATAATTTTTATAGTACTTTTTCACCAACTTTTAGGTACTTTTTCAATTGCACAATGTTAAAAAGTTATTTTAAAGAGCATATGAAAATGATCTCCTAGGAGATAACTTAGGAGAAAAAGTTAATTGCATATGGGCCTGAGCGCGGTGCAGTGGGTCCCGTGGATGACGCAAGAGTATCTGTGCATTGTCCAAATTTCACCTCGAAAGTGATGCAGACTCACTGTATGGTAACACTGCAGCAGTAATGTTTTACCGCAACGAAATGCATGTCGTGTGAAAGGGGCCTTGTTGTTCTGGGTCGCATGGATCTTAAAGAGAATCTGTATTGTTAAAATCGCACAAAAGTAAACATACCAGTGCGTTAGGGGACATCTCCTATTACCCTCTGTCACAATTTCGCCGCTCCCCGCTGCATTAAAAGTGGTTAAAAACAGTTTTTAAAAGTTTGTTTGTAAACAAACAAAATGGCCACCAAAACAGGAAGTAGGTTGATGTACAGTATGTCCACACATAGAAAAATACATCCATATACAAGCAGGCTGTATACACCCTTCCTTTTGAATCTCAAGAGATCATTTGTGTGTTTCTTTCCCCCATGCACTGAAGTTTCAGGCTGCTCTTTTCTTCCTGCAAACAGCTTTGCCCTTGTTTGTAATTCCTCAGTATGTGAAAGCCCAGCCAGCTCAGAGGGCGATTTATCCAGCTTGTAAAAGATAAGAGAGAGAAGAGAGAAGCTGCTCTAATCCTAAATAACACACAGGCAGTGTGCATAAAGGGGAGTTCATAGCAGAACCACAACACTGAAGAACTTGGCAGCCTTCCAGACACAGGCCGACAAGTCTGACAGGGGAAAGATACATTGATTTATTACAGAGACTGTGATAGTACAAAGTGCTGCAGTAAGCCAGAACACATTAGAATAGCTTTTGGAACTTGTAGGATGATAAAAAACAGGATGCAATTTTTGTTACGGAGTCTCTTTAAGTGTGATTCTTTTGGAGGTATCTGCTTTCCTTGCTGTCCTGCTGCATTCTTATGCTCATTGTCCTTACTTTTATACATGTATATTGTAGCTGCTTAGACACTGTTTAAGTTGACTTTTTTTAAGAACTGTAACTAGAGCTTATTTTGGAAGTAGGGCTTTTATATCAAGCGTCCTCAAAAATCCTGAAAAAAAAATATCATGCTAAGGCTTATCTTTGGGGTAGGTCTTATTTGGGGGGGGGGGGGGGTAGGGCAATGGTTCTGTAGCTTTCCTCCTGTCTGTGTACAATACATAAGGCCTGAATTACACTGAATCAGCTATAACATAATGAACAACTGATGAGTAGGAATTTATCATGATTCCCTATGGGTCAGTTTACATCTGTGCATTTCAATAATAATAAAACAAATTAGGTTCACTGCCGTTGTACAGATAACCAAATACTATATCTATTCAATATATAGCAAACACACAGTAAGCTAATCACAAGCAAGTTACAAAAAAAACACATTTAAATTTTAGGGCTAACGAGGGAAGTTGCAAAAGCCATGCAATAGATCTGCCATTATGACGACTTCCTTAGCCAGCATACAAGCACCGTTCTGCCCCACACTCACGCACAGCCACTGAATTAGTCCATGCAGCTGCATAGTTTGCGCAATCCAGCATCAGAAGCAAAAGGTGCAAGCAGATTGTGGTGGATAATCATCCCATAGGGAGAAGTATAATGTCCAGCCAATATGACTCATACGTATGATAACAGTTCCATGAACTGTGCCTCACTAAGTGTCCAATGGATGCAGGAACCTTCCAGCATTGATCTCACCCAGTCCAGTAGCTTAAAGGACCACTATTGTGAAAATCATAACCTTTTAAATACATACAAATACGAAGTACTTTTCTTCCAGAGTAAAGCGAAACATAAATTACTTTTCTCCTATGTTGCGTTCACTTACAGTAGGTAATAGAAATCTGACAGAACTGACAGGGTTTGGACTAGCCCAGTGATCTGTAAACTTGGCTCTCCAGCTGTTAAGGAACAAGTGCAGGAGTCTGACATCCACAGTCATGATTCATAAAGGCAAATGCATTGTGGGACTTTTAGTTTCTTAACAGCTGGAGAGCCAAGTTTGCAGATCACTGGACTAGCCCATCTCCTTATGGGGGGTTCCCAGGGTTTTTTGTTATTTTCAAAAGCACTAAGTTAATGGCAGTTGCTCTGTCCAACTGGCAAAAAGTGTACATCTGTGCGTTATCTCATAGACATAAACTGACCCATAGGGACACGTGAAAAGTTAATTCTCATCAGCCCATTGCAATATAGCTGGCAAAAGCTGATTCAGTGTGACCCAGCCCAGAGACTTATGTAGGCATTTTAAAGCACTTGGTAGTTAAACGCTTTCCAAGCACTGTGAATGCAGAATACAATATACCTTTACTGATTTCCAGTATCACCTTTTGCCAGACATTTGACAAGCAGCAGAAAATGGTAGGAAATCACACATTTATTTAGATGCCAAAAATGCTAGGCATGTTTAAACTGCATTTTAAATTACAGCCTGTGTTAACAAGACCTCAGACAGCCTGGAAAACACTGGTCTACATAAATAAAACTCAATTTGCCATCATATAAGTCTGGTATTTATTTCCTCTGTTAACCTCTATGCCCAGGCTTGGACTGGGTCACCAAGAACACGGTAATTTTCCCGATAGGCCTAGTACCTTTTCTTGAATGGGCCCTCCTAGGCCCTGCACGGAGCAGCAGAAGAGGAGGGGGTAGCACCGCAGGAAAGGGAAACTACTTATCCTGCGTTACAGGCACCAGGGATCTGCGTCACTGACTGTGTGTCAACTATATTCAGGCTCTAGGGCCCTTCATATGACACTTGCCTCAGGCCCTGTATGCTCTAAGGCCACCCTGCATTGCAGGTAGTAGCACCCAGCAAAGGACCCAGCCCTCTCCAGCCAGCCCTGGCTACCTAATACTGATATATATGGGCACCTGGCTACTTAATTTTATTTTCTTCGTAATATGGCTACTTAATTTATGTATTCAGGGCTCATTTGGTTACTAAATTATTTTATTTTGATGCACCTGGCTATTTATTTTGTTTACTGTAAGGCACCTGGCTACTTAATTATTTTATCTGGAGGTGTGCGACTACTTAATATTTTTATCTAGCGGCATTTGACTACTTGATGAATTATCATAAGGCATGTTACTACTTGATTATTTTATCTAAAGTTTATTTTGTCAGACCCACTCTTTGTGAATAACATTGCTACTTATTTTGTGTATTTTTGGGTCTGCCCATGACCCATCATGGCCACGCCCATGTTCCAGTGCATGGCCACTCCCATTTTTTTGCTGCACGTGCCGCATGTAGCCATCTCCCTGTTATAGACTGAGCTCACAATCTATTCCCTACCCTAGTCTAATGTCCTACCAAATTAATTATATAGAACTGACATTTGTGCAAAATTTCTAGAGTACATGTATATGTGATCCCAAACTGGGGGGAGGGGGGGAGGAGTGGGCCCCAGGCTGAAATTTTCCTGATGGGCCCTTAGTGTCCCAGTCTGACCCTGTCTATGCCTATAACACTTTACTGTTTTCTTACTAGCTCATGTATGTCAGAATTCACACAGTAATGTAATAGTTTGCTAACACAGCTTATTTTGCCATTTTCTATAGTGTTTTGTACATTTGTCGTGTAAGGCTACGTTCACAGTGGTGCATTGCATTGCGGTGTAATGGCTGCATTGTAACTGAAGTGTACCAACTATGCAACGTCCACAGTCCGGCAGGTGTGGTATAATGGTGTGGCATGATTACAGCAAAACACACGTTAATAATGACTGTGAAGTATACTTGTCATTGTCTGTATGCTTCACTGTATGCAACAAAGCGTGTAGATAACATGCAGCACCACTTTCCTGTTGTGTTCCAGCTATTGCAGGGAACAGAATACAATTCCCACTGCAAACCTAGTCTAGAGATGCATAAACACATGAAATAAAAATCTTCTGAAAACTCATGATCGATCTGCAAATGATCAATATAACATATTTTGTAGAAGACCTACAAAGTTAGCTGCAAAAGATACTGTCTGATTAATAAATATCGGGACATTGGCACAATTCTAACTTTTTTGGCTCTATACACAACAACAATGGATTTGAAATGAAACACACACAATGTGCTTTAACTGCAGACTGTTGGCTTTAATTTGAGGGTATTTACATCCAAATCAGGTGAACGGTGTAGGAATTACATTTGCATTTGCATATGTGCCTCCCACAAGTAATGGGACAGAATAATAATCTTAAATCAAACTTTCACTTTTTAATACTTGGTTGCAAATCCTTTGTAGTCAATTACAGTCTGAAGTCTGGAACACATATACGTCACCAGACGTTGGATTTCATCCCTGGTGATGCTCTGCCAGGCCTCTACTGCAACTGTCTTCAGTTCCTGCTTGTTCTTGGGGCATTTTCCCTTCAGTTTTGTCTTCAGAAAGTGAAATGCATGCTCAATCGGATTCAGGTCAGATGATTGGCGATTGCTTAACATTCCACTTTTTCCCTTCAATAACTCTTTGGTTGCTTTTGCAGTATGTTTTGGGTCATTGTCCATCTGCACTGTGAAGCGCCTTCCAATGAGTTTTGAAGCATTTGGCTGAATATTAGCAGATTTTGCCCGAAACACTTCTGAATTCATCAATAAATACAAGAGAACCAGTTCCATTGACAGCCATACATGCCCATGCCATGACACTACCACCTCCATGCCTCAGTGATGAGGTGGTATGCTTAGGATCGTGAGCAGTTCCTTTCCATCTCCATACTCTTCTCTTCCCATCACTCTGGTACAAGTTGATCTTAGTCTCATCTGTCCATAGGATGTTGTTCCAGACCTGTGTCCCATTACTTTTGGGCTTAACAAGTGGGAGGCACATATGCAAACTTTTGTAATTCCTTCACCATTCACCTGATTTGGATGTAAATATCCCCAAATGAAATCTGACAGTCGACACTTAAAGCACATTGTGTTCATTTAATTACAAATCCATTGTGGTTGTGTATAGAGCCAAAAATGTTAGAATTGTGTTGATGTCCCCATATATGGACCTGACTGACTGTATCTGTGTCTCAAATCAATCCTGCTGACAATTGTTCGTACATCAAGGTGAGTAAGAGATTGTCAGATATTTCTTAATATGCACAACGCAAGCATGACGAATAAGAACATAAATGGACTAGGAAAGCATTTCTTGGGTCTTTACCATGAGCTGATCATTTGCATGTGTCCAACATAGTTGATGCAGGATTATATAAATGTTGTATGCAAAGTTATGCAGCTTGAAATTGGATCAATCAAGTCCCATCAAAGTTTAAATTGATTTGTCCATTTTCAAGTCACATATATTTGCATACAGAATTTGCATAATCATGCAGCAAGTCAGCATTATTTGCATCTTATTGACCATCCCTAGTTTAAAAATCCATCATTCAAACTTTCCTGCCAAATCCATGCAGATGACTGATTCCTCATTTTCCAAAGATCTACTGTATATCTGACATGGGTACGCAGCTTTAGATTGCTACCCAATGTGGCACAAAGATAAATCCCCCTCTGATCTGAATCTGATGAAAGAGGGTTCTATTACCACGACACACTGCACATATATTTTCAATAGATTTTAGTTTGAAATCTATTGAAAATGTATCTAACCTGATCTAACCACAGTGTGGTACTGCTAGATGCCATCAGTTTAACCTGCATCCTCCTGTGTCCGTGCATAGGTTGTGCTTGCGGGCGGACTTCCTGCAGTGACCATGGATGCGCCGTGAGCGGACGTTAATGTGGGTAATGGGCAGACAAGCGTTGCGGGGAGGTCTCGGGCGCGCGCGTCATGCTTCCAATGGCCTTTTTTACTAGTAAGATATATTTTATCTTTCTTTACTGAATACATAACTGGGTTAAAACATGATTTTTTTTAGTTTTTGCTTTTTGCTTCAGCTGTAAATCTATCCTTCTTTTTATATATCTTTGCAAAAGAGAAACAAATCTATCTATCTATCTATCTATCTATCTATCTATCTATCTATCTATCTATCTATCTATATATATATATATATATATATACTGTGTATATATATATATATATATATATATATATATATCACACACAGTGTTTCACTCCAAGGGTTCTCGTTCTCTATCAGATGTGATTTTCTGGTCTATCTAACACAAAAAGTGATTTCCAAACGTTCCCTTTAATATGGCACGCACTTTTCTATCTCACCAAGACTGCTAAACGGAGATAATAAAGAAAAAGCGTCTCTAGAACATGTGATGAAAGCAAATGGAAAACTCCTCTGATCAGGAAATTAAAGTAATTTGAGCAAAACCACCCAGCTGTTGCAAATATATAGGCAAAATCTAATTAAAGGGTTGGCGAGAATTAATGGCATTTATGATTGAGAGAATCCTAAAGTTAACGTGCATTGCTAGCCTGCAATGTGAACACACATAAATCTCAGATAGTCTTTAAACAGTAATATTTGCTCAGCGGGGAACGAGAAGAAAAATAAAATAATAAAATGTGAAAAATTACTCACGACAGTATAGCAAATGTGACCAGTGTAATTGCCAGGCAGAAAATAGACAGGGAGCAGCCAATGTAACTGATGGAGGACAGCGCCACCTTGTGGGAGTTGGAGAGCTGTTCAAGAGAGAAACAACAGGAGAAACCGTTGATTAATGTCATTAAATCTGTTTATGCTTTTTGGCATTCTGACAACTTTATCAATTTAACCTTCGCACTGAGCTGGCACTAATTGTGTTTCCATGCATACATTGTTACGGATATGCCATCACATCATATTTTGCTTTGCGTCTCTGGATAATTCATGTGTACAAACAGATAGCACTGGTGAGGAGGAACAAAACAGCCTCAAGTCATGCAGTATTTTCTTTTCACTTTTCTTGCCATAATAAGCGTACGCTGGTCTGTGCGCCCGCAGCAAAAGCATGTTCGGCACAAGGCTTCTAAGATTGCTGCTTTTAAATGTCATACACTGGAAGTTGTGTGTCTTCTGAGTTATTTTCCAACAAGAGACAACGTGCAGACTCAGTTGAATTGACAGAAATGCACAGTGCACTGATCAGCCAAAGTATTACAACTACCTGCGTAGCACTGTGTAGGTTCCTTTTGTGGCTCCAAAACAGCTCTGATCCATCAGGGCATGGTCACTCTCTCAACAAGCCTTATGAAGGTGTCCAGTGCCAAAGCTTTAAAGGACAACTGAAGCGATAGAGACATAGAGGCTGACATATGTATTTCCTTTTAAACAATATCAGTTGCCCGGCAGCCCTGCTGATCTTTCTGGCTGCAGTAATATTTGAATCCCACACCTGAAACAAGCCAGTGTTGCCAACTCATCCCTTTAATTACTGACACATATGATTTATACAGGTTTTGTGGCTAGGTAGATGCAGTTAAGGCACTGATTATGTGCAAATCACCCCAGAACCTGTATAACTTAGATGTGTCAGTAATTAAAGGGATGAGTTGGCAACACTGAAACAAGCATGCAGCTAATCTAGTCAGACTTGAGTCAAAATATCTGATCTGCATGTTGTTCAGGGCTAAAACTGTTATGAGACAGAGGGTCAGCAGGACAGGCAATTTGTATTGTTTAAAAGGAAATAAATATGTCAGCCTCCACATCCTTCTCACTTTAGGTGCCCTTTAACGTCAAGCTGCAGTAGCATATTTGCCCACTAGTGGTCGCTTGAACATTAAAGAGACTCTGAAGCGAGTCTAAATCCAAATCCACATTTTTAACTTTTATTAATGTTAAGCACTATAGCTAGTGCTAAACCGGATGCATCCCCACGGCAAAACAAGGGGTTTATACCCCAGAAATCCCCTCGAGTCCGGGGAGCGCTTCCTGTTCGAGGCAGAGCTTAGGACTGTAGCTCTGCCTCTTCGCGCGTCAATCCCCACTGATTGCCACCTCTCCCCGCCCCTCTTAATCTTCCTTCACTGAGAGGGGCAGGGAGAGGCGGAGATCTGCGGGCAGATTTACATGGAGGCAGAGCTGCAGCTCAAAGCTCTGCCTCCCTGGGCAGCAAAATCCACGACCAAGAAAGTCATGGATTTTGAAGAGGGGATTTGGGGGGTATAAACCCCTCGTTTTGCCGCGGGGATGTGGCGTTTTAGCACTAGCTATAGTGCTTAACTGAAATAGAAGTTAAAAACAAGGATTTAGACTCGCTTCAGAGTGTCTTTAAAAAATAAGCTTATATTTATTTCCTTTTAAACAATACCAGTTGCCTGGCAATCCTGATGTTCTCTCTTACTGCAGAAGGATCTTAATCACACACCTGAAACAAGCATGCAACTTATCTAGTCAGACTTGAGTCAGAAACATCTGATCTACATGCTTTTTCTGGGCTAAAAGTTTTAGAGGCAGAGGGTCAGCAAAACAGGCAATTTGCATTGTTTAAAATGAAATAAATATGTCAGCCTCCTATCCTTCTCACCTTAGGTGCCATTTAATTTCAAGCTGCAGTAGTATTTTTGCCCACTAGTGGTCATTGAAACATTAACAAGGAAGTTTATAAAAAAAACCCAAAAAAAACAGCAAAAACAAAAACCTGTATGAAGCTGACGAAATCCATTATCTTCTACTGTTGCAAGTAGAGCTTGTTTTTCTCAGTCAGTACAGCAGTTTTAGGGGCAAGAAGAAGTCAGAGGGCATGCAGTAAATTATAGTGCAACTACTTCAGTAAAGATTTTCAATTCTTGAACAATACAATTTTTGATTTCTTGACTTTTTTCATTGCTACTAATGCTCTATTTGTTATATGTACTACACATACAATTCATAATATCATAAGTTTTTTTTTGCTTCAGATTTGCTTTAAATAATTAAAACCATTCAACAAGGATAACAGTAATAATGATATACCCTATCATTATTACTGTTATCCTTGTTTCATGGTTTTAATTATTTAAAGCAAATCTGAAGCGAAAAAAAACTTATGATATTATGAATTGTATGTGTAGTACATATAACAAATAGAGCATTAGTAGCAATGAAAAAAGTCTCATGCTGTTTTTTAGTACAGAAAGAGTTAAAATGCTTGAGTTTTTTTCTATGCAAAAGAGCTTCTCTGAGCTAGTCAATCAACTTGGTCCAACTTAGGGTGACCAAACATCAGGAGTCTTCATGGCCAATCGACCATTTGATAATTATAATGGAAATTATATGGAAAATATAATGGAAAAATCAGTGCCACCAAGTACATGGGTGATTGACAATGCTAACAATTTTGGACCGACGCTGTCCCCCCAATGGTCAATGTGCTCCCCCAGTGCCCAGTACACTATAAATTACCTGTCTGCAGCCACTGCTGGCTCCAGGCATTGTCTACTGTCTATGCATGTGCCCTACATGGTTGTCGACGTACACATGGGAGCGTGTGCGACATCACACACGTGCCCACATTACTCCGGCAACCACATGGGGCGTGTGTATGGAAGGAGGAGCCTGGAGCCAGCAGTGGCTGCACACAGGTAATGTATAGCACACTGAGCACTGGGGGGGGGGGGGGGCACATTGACCATTGGGAGGTCATTCAGCATGAAATTAATCAGGAATTGGTCTGTGGTGTACGGGTAGGCAACAGATCTCTCTATGATCAGATTCCATCAGAGAGAGATCTGTCTCTTGGTCGATCTGCCCATACATATATAGTCTGATATATGGGCACCTTTAGTCCTGTATTCTAAATAGCTTAAACAGCCAAGAAACAGTGAGAGACAGCTTGGGATGATGATGATGCAAGAAAGTTGAAATGGTCATTAGCTCTGCTCTGTTGTACAGCTTAAAATACAGAGTGTGGTTTCTAAACTGCAAATATGACAGAATGATGCAGTGTTATAAATAAAGTTATATAACTGAAAATACAAATATGAGACTCTTTTCTTTGCTACTAATGTTCTATTAATTATCCATACTACACATACAGTTAATTATCTCATACATCTATTTTCACGTAAGTGTCACTTTAATGCAAAACTCTTGTTTGAGTGCTTTCTTTTACAGGGCGCATCAAAGCCTTGTTATAGGTTATTGGGTGGCAACAGTCATATTTGCCTTGTAGCCTTGATCTAAGATGGTGGCGGCATGGCACAAGCCAGAAGGCACTCGCGGACTCTTTCCCCAAAGACCAAACACAGAAGTGTCACAATGTTTTGCAAACCGCTAGAGGTTTTTGAAGCAGATTTCAGAGCGATTCTAGGCATGTTTAGAGACATTTTCTAAACATGCCTAGCGTTTTTGGAGCGCTTTTGTGTAGCAGATTCCAAATATTGTTACAGTAAAGCTGTTACTGAACAACTTCTGTAACAAACGCCTGGAAAACTGCTCTGATCTAGCGTTTTTCAGAGCAGTTTTCCACTTTCCTATACTTTAACATTGAGGTAGAAACGCCTCAGAAATCTAAAAAATGCTGCAGCCCTTGAGTTTGCATTTGTGGAAAACACTACCCACTCTGGTGTGCACCACCACATTCACTTTCATTAGCCAAGCGGTTTTCCCCCTGCAAGTGTTTTAAAAAACGGTTCAGAACCGCTCTGGTGTGCACCAGTCCTAAGAAGTTGACCTTCACCACTGTGAGAACTGCCGATGATCTGTGCTGGTTGAGATGATTGCTGGTTAATTGAGTTCTGGATAACCGGGACTTGACTGTATCTTTTCTCATTTCTAGCAAACGCATAATAATGTTGACACAGGCTAAGTGGCATAGAAGAAGGGTATGCAAGCATCATAGCTATGTTATGCCATTCAGCAGCTTTTTACAAAGTGTGAGTCAGTGTCATAACTAGAAAGTGATGTTATCTTCTAAAGTAAAATTTTAGAAAATCATTGGAACCAAATTCTTCTATGTCATTACAGTATACTCTAGTGTGATCCTTTCATCAGTCACACATTGGTGTTACTAATTAAATTATGCTGTAACTGGTAATACAATGTACTGTATTGTGTAATTAATCCTTCATTAAAGCAAAGTAGTGTAATGAAATAATACTGTTTTATTACCTATATATGCCTCCCAGCCTTTGCTTTGGCGTCAAAAAGGTTAGATGCCATTTTCAAAATGTTAAGCAGTTAGCCTGGCATGTATTTGTCAGAAGTATTTGTCAGAGGCTATCTTTGCCCCAGTGACCACCAGTGACTTTCAGGGCTCAGCCTAGATAACCGACAACTATTCAGCTCTGACAAACGATATATCCTCCTGTCTAAAACGTTATTCTAAATCTAGTAAGAATAGAGACAGCTGAATTGGTTTAGGAATATTCATAAATCAGTGAAATATACCTTTTTGCTGATCTCCTAATTCTGTGTTTCTATCTGCCTCTTTTTATGTCTATCTAATAGGGATGAAAAAGCAAAATTTTCAAGTTGTGTTTTGCAGCAAATGGCCCAAATCTCACTTAGCGATATCTTTGTGATACAGCTAATTTTACTATGAAGCCACATAAGGCCTGGAACCCACTAAGGCTTTTGTAAGCGCTTGTGATGCGTGTGATCTCACTTGAGGGATGTGATTTTTTTTTAAATCCCCGAAAGCATTGTATTAGCAGCGCTGCTATTGAGTTCCAAGCATTGGACGAGAACCAGGAATTTAAAGGAATACTATCGATTCACATATTTTTTTCAATTGTCACAGGAATTGTTTAGGAAGTGCTGCTAAGTACTGGTGTATACATTTTAGTAGCAACTTCTTTGTTTACTGTTATTAAAATACATTCAATCTTTACTGATGCCAAAACCGATGGCTGACTGAGCCATGAGGAGAGGGGAAATTCCCCTCACACTTGATCAGTTAAAGAGACACTGAAGTGAAAAAAAATGATGATATTATGATTTGTATGTGTAGTACAGCTAAGAAAAAAAACATTAAGATCAGATACATCAGTCTAATTGTTTCCGGTACAGGAAGAGTTGAGAAACTCCAGTTGTTATCTCTATGCAAAAAAGCTATTAAGCTCTCCGACTAACTTAGTCGTGGAGAGGGCTGTTATCTGACTTTTATTATATCAACTGTAATTGAACTGTTGACTTTTCCTCTGCTAGAGGAGAGTTCATTACTTCACAGACTGCTCTGAAAAACTCATTTTGAATGCTGAGTGTTGTGTAATCTGCACATATTATAGAGTGATGCAATGTTAGAAAAAACACTATATACCGGAAAATAAAAATATGAGAATATTTTCTTTGCTGCTAATCTTCTAGTAATTATTCATAGTACACAACCAATTCATTATATCATATATTTTTTTCCGCTTCATTGTCTCTTTAACTCTATGTGCAGCTCTGTGTGTGACAGAGAAGAGAGCTCCCAACAGCTTCAGCTCCTGTGTCTTGTGTTTCTGACTGAAGTGTCTGAAGAGAGCAGAGGAAATGTAACTAATTGTCACAGCTATCCATACTGTTTTTGCTTTCAGAGTTTGATATGTTTGATATTTGCTTTCTGTAGTCTGATATGCAACTCTGGCTGTGCATTGAAGCAGACACCCCTTCTGCAATTGATTTGTCCCAATATAGCTAAATCCTACCCTCAATAAATTACAGCTTTTGCCTCTGATATTTAACATAAAAAGTAGGAAAATGTTTACACAGCTACTTAGACATTATTTGCACACTGTCATTTTAGAACACTTGGGTATCGATAGTATTCCTTCAAAGAGGAACTCCAGTGAAAATAATGTAGTAAAAAAAAGTGCTTCATTTTTTACCATAATTATGTATAAATGATTTAGTCAGTGTTTGCTCATTGTAAAATCTTTCCTCTCCCAGATTCACATTCTCTGACATGTATTACATGGTGACATTGTTACTGTGGGCAGGTTATGTAGCTGTTTCTAGCTGTTCTGGCTGTTACAGACAGCTGTAAACAGCTATTTCCTGTCTGTGAGCATTGTTACATTGTGGCAGTTTGCCCAGAGTACCGCGGTATTCAGAGCTTCTTGTGGGAGGGGTTTCAGCACAAAATCAGTCATACAGCGCCCCCTGATGGTCTGTTTGTGAAAATCATTATATTTCTCATGTAAAAGGTGGCATCAGCTACTGATTGGGATAAAGTTCAATTCTAGGTTGGAGTTTCTCTTTAAGTTGAAGTAACATGACCATAAATTAAAAAAAAAACCTGTTAGTACAATCTTTGTGCCACTTTCACAAAACTAATTTGTGAAATTCTCACGGACCAATATGTGCGATGAAAATTTTGTGAAACCGCGAGTGTTTTTTTTTCTCATCCCTAACAACTAATAGGAACCTTGTGATTGGAGATCAGTTCCATAGAGACAGGAAGGGAGGGGCTGCTATGATGCAGTGGAAATAATACTCTCTTGAAGTGTATCATTGTTATACTTGTTACAGTATTTTGGATGCCAGGAAAAGTCAATCTTGAGAGTATTGGCAAAATGATCCTCTGCTGTAGTGTTTTTTGATGATACTCTATCCCGTAACTCTACCAGTATGACAGTTAACCCTAAGCTCTATCTCTGACTGATACTCACCTTAGTATGAGTCACCTTAGTCACCCTCACCATATTCTTCATCTCTAGTGCCAAATCAAAGCACAAAAGACCAATATGTAGTAAGTTGGTGCTTTGGCGGAGTAAAAATGCCAAAAGAAAACATGTACCTGAAAAACAGGTGCTCAGCTGTATAATTGCCAAGCCCTTTTACCCTAAAGTGACACTAAAGTGAAAAAAAAAAAAACTTTTGATATAATGAATTGTATGTGTAGTACTGATAATTAGTATTAGTAGCAAAGAAAAAAATCCTCATATTTTTATTTTCAAATATATAGGTTGTGGGGTTTTTGTTGTTGTTGTTGTTGTTGTTTGTTTGCTTTTAACATTGCATAATTCTGTCATATTTCCAATTACACTCTGTATTTTTAACTATAACACAAGCAGAGCTAATTCAACTTCCCTGCAGTAAAAATCTTATCTAAATCGGTATCTAACTGTTTCTTTGATATATAAGTGCTCCAGAAAACAGCAACTCAAGTTGGGTCAGAGGGGCCTAGTGCACACCAGAGCGGTTCTGCTGCGTTTTGCGATCTGCTTGTGGCTGCGGATACGCTTGGGTAATGTATTTCAATGGGCTGGTGCACACCAGAGCGGGAGGCGTTTTGCAGAAACGCATACTCCCAGGCTGCTGTAGATTTTGGATTGCGGAGGCGTTTCTGCCCCAATGTTAAGTATAGGAAAAACGCAAACCGCTCTGAAAAACGGCAGTTCAGCGCGGTTTGCCAGGCGGTTTTTGTTACAGTAGCTGTTCAGTAACAGCTTTACTGTAACAATACATGAAATCTACTACACCAAAAACGCTTCACAAAACCGCAAAATGCTAGCTGAAACGCTACAGAAAAATAAGAAAAAGCGTTTCAAAATCTGCTAGAGGTTTTTGGTGTGCACCAGGCCAGAGAGCTAAGAGAATCTCTTTCGCATAGATAACAAGTGAAGTTTCTTAACTCTTCCTGTACTGGAAACAAATATGAGACTCATATCTGTGCTACTAATGCTCTATTTCGTAGCTGTACTACACATGCAATAAGTTTATTTACACTTCAGATTTCCTTTAAGCAGTGTAAGAGGCCTTTCACACAAAGTTCATTGCGTTGCAACAAACAAACATTGGGTTTGATTCACTAACCGGCGCTAAGTGATAGTGCCGGAGTGAAAAGCCACTTAGTGCCTGAAAACTAGCTTTGTGGGCACTAATAGCCGCACAAAGCTACATCGCGCACAGACCAGCGTAGTGCGCGCGCAGACATTTGCAGGTGCACCGGGTGCGACGTTCACAGGGCAGCGGGTGCGACGTTATCATCGCACCGCGCAGTATTAATGGCTGCGCACGCTCTTTGCTGGGCTGTGCGCGATGTATGGGCACAATCCACGGAGTTAGGTCTTAAGGCTTAGCGCCGGTTAGTGAATCAAACCCATTGAGTGCAGTGGATTCTGATGTGGTAATACACAGCATGCTGTTCAGTAACCTGCTAACGTGCGCATTTACAGTGGATGCGAAGCTTACTTATATTGTTTCATATGCTTCACTGTATAGGCGCACCACAACACTAACGCGCAGTGTGACTTTTTGGCAGTGTTGTGATCCTATCCCACACACTTTGCAGTATGAAAGGGCTCTAAGTGTAGCTAAAAAGCTGAAAAAAAGCCAGATGTTCAACTTCAACTACTCATGCACCTTAATAATTACACATGTGGCAGCAGTGAGCTAATAAAACTTACAGGGTCTACTAGTATAATTACATTCAGTTTAATTGCTTTCAGGTGAGTGATCACAACAGCTTTTGTTTGCTATTCACCCTTCAGCAGCATTTGTTTTATTTCCACCAGACTACCACTGAGATCCTCTGTCAGGGTTCCAAGAGACAAGCATCAAATACTGCAGTCAGGTCAGGTGAGTAAGCAGCAGAGCTTGGAAGTGTTCTGTAATTTGAAGTCTGCTCACCTCTGACATGGCTGCAGTATTTCACTGAGCAGCCTGTCAAGGGTACCCAAACGCTGGCAGTGAAGTTCTGCACTTACTGTGTTACCAGTAAAACAGGCTTGTTTGTATCCTGTGAAGCACTACATATCCCTGCAGAGGTAAATATCACCTAATGTATGTATATACAGTATATTTTTTGTTAAATGCAGTACCATCTCATTTCTAAAGAGTCTGTGCACAATGATGCTGCTGTTTATTGTGTGAATGTAGCACTGGAGGTGGATCTGTTCATGAGTGTTGCTTTTCTGCTTAGACAATGAATGAATCTGAATACCACGTGTTCTGACTGACTGAAATCACACAACAACAAACATTCAGCCAATATTGCTCAATGAATATCTGTTTATGCTTGGATGATGATGCACAGCTTCAGTCAGTGCAGGCATAGAATAATTGTGGTATCACTAACATAATTCATTTATTGCTAAAGTAGATCCCAAACTGCAATACTATTCTATGTCACATGGTTAATGCACTTGGGCCCAAATGCAACTCACTTTTTTCCTCTAAATTTTCTCCTAGGTGATATTTTTTACACCTTATCAATAAAATGACTTTTAAGCCACCAGCAAGCAAAAAAGTACTCAAAATAGTAACTTTTCACCAATTTTTGGTACTTTTTCACGACTAGAACTCTCAGTAAATGAACATTCCGTACAGATCACCTGGCAGAACTTAAGATGTCACCACCAGTGATACATTTCAGAAGGTAAATCCGAGAGAGGAAAGATTTTAAAATAGGCAAACACTGACTAAATCATCTATAAATTAATATTTAAAAAATAAATAATTTTATAAATTATGTTATTTTCACTACAGTTCCTTGATCACGCTCCTGTCACCAGGGGAGTCCTGCGGATGCACAGTAAGAGAAAATCTCGTACTGTGCAGGACACTCCCGGCAAATGAAGTGTTATTGCAGAGGTGCGCGACCAGGGCGCACAGGGGAAGTAGCCATCGGCTCGCTGAGTCTCCAGAACTGAAAGTGGGTGGCTGCGAGGGACCGGAGTATTGGTTCGTAATGGAGCGAGCACAGGGCGGCCACAGGGGTCTGGTAGAAACCCCAGGTAAGTTAAACCAGCTTTTTTTCAATTACTTTAGGTATCCTTTAAGTGTTAGGTGTATGAGTAGGAAGTTAGTGTTCTGGTACCCATATATGGTACAATAAAAACATTTGATTTTCCTGTTTATTCGACCAAAATGATCTAATCGAATGAAAGTAGAAAATAATCTTTTTTTCGATCAAGAAAAACAAGTGATTATCCAGTTTTTTCTATAAAAATCCGATCGGACATGTTGGAAAAAATCTTTATATTCGAATAACGGACAAAATCGTTCGAAATTATCTAATTGAAAAAATTGTACCATGTATAGGCACCTTTAGGCATATTGGTAGGGAGGTTAGTGTTAGAGGACAGGGTAGGGGAGGTTAGAAGGGCACCATCAGGAATACAGCCATTCACTAAAGAACCATGGCTATTATGTTACTGATATTCCAACTATTGGCACAGATCATGCAAAAGTTACAGTGATAACTATACATACAAAAATGTAGACCAGGTAAACAATAACATCTTGAAAATGTTGATTGTTCAGTTTGTAGTGTTATGCTGGGCATACACGACATTCTGGCAAGGCTTATCAATCGAGCCTGATGGCTCGATTGATAATATCCGACAGGTCCGATGACCTGCCGGATAGATTCCCCGCTCGATCCCCGCCGGCGGACAATAGAGGGGAATCGAGCGGCTGATTAGGAGCGCCCGCAGGGACGAGCGGGGATCGATCCGCGGGGACGCGGCGGGGGTCGATCCGGCGGCTAATCGGCCGCCGGATCGACCCATGTATGCCCAGCATAAGCCTAGCATCAATGTGAATACTGGCACTTAAAGCCCATATAAACATGGTAGGGTGTGTTGCTTCTAGTTCTGCTACCTGCTAAACTAGAATAATGGGCAATGCAGAGTCCCAGCTGAAGCAGCTCACACTGTGGATAATGACAGGGACAGGACACTAAGCGCTGTCTCTGGCAATTTCACTGGGGACCTGCTATATAACACCTTGCAGAGAGCAAGGCTTAACCACTGCACCATCACTTAAAATTATTAAAGATTTACAACATTAACCACTTGAGGACCTAGGGCTTTCTACCCCTTAAGGACCGGCCACTTTTTTTCCATTCAGACCACTGCAGCTTTCACGGTTTATTGCTCGCTCATACAACCTACCACCTAAATGAATTTTGGCTCCTTTTCTTGTCACTAATAAAGCTTTCTTTTGGTGCTATTTAATTGCTCCTGCGATTTTTACTTTTTATTATATTCAGCAAAAAAGACATGAATTTTGGCAAAAAAATGATTTTTTTAACTTTCTGTGCTGACAGTTTTCAAATAAAGTAAAATTTCTGTATACATGCAGTGCGAAAAATGTGGACAAACATGTTTTTGATAAAAAAAAAACCCATTCAGCGTATATTTATTGGTTTGGGTAAAAGTTATAGCGTTTACAAACTATGGTGCAAAAAGTGAATTTTCCCATTTTCAAGCATCTATGACTTTTCTGACCCCCTGTCATGTTTCATGAGGGGCTAGAATTCCAGGATAGTATAAATACCCCCCAAATGACCCCATTTTGGAAAGAAGACATCCCAAAGTATTCACTGAGAGGCATAGTGAGTTCATAGAAGATATTATTTTTTGTCACAAGTAAGCGGAAAATGACACTTTGTGAGAAAAAAAAAAAAAAAAAAAGTTTCCATTTCTTCTAACTTGCACCAAAAAAAAAATGAAATCTGCCACAGACTCACCATACCCCTCTCTGAATACCTTGAAGGGTCTACTTTCCAAAATGGGGTCATTTGTGGGGTGTGTTTACTGTCCTGACATTTTGGGGGGTGCTAAATTGTAAGCACCCCTGTAAAGCCTAAAGGTGCTCATTGGACTTTGGACCCCTTAGCGCAGTTAGGCTGCAAAAAAGTGCCACACATGTGGTATTGCCGTACTCAGGAGAAGTAGTGTAATGTGTTTTGGGGTGTATTTTTACACATACCCATGCTGGGTGGGAGAAATATCTCTGTAAATGACAATTTGTTAATTTTTTTTACACACAATTGTCCATTTACAGAGATATTTCTCCCACTCAGCATGGGTATGTGTAAAAATACACCACAAAACACATTATACTACTTCTCCTGAGTACGGCGATACCACATGTGTGGCACTTTTTTGCACCCTAACTGCGCTAAAGGGCCCAAAGTCCAATGAGTACCTTTAGGATTTCACAGGTCATTTTGAGAAATTTCGTTTCAAGACTACTCCTCACGGTTTAGGGCCCCTAAAATGCCAGGGCAGTATAGGAACCCCACAAATGACCCCATTTTAGAAAGAAGACACCCCAAGGTATTCCGTTAGGAGTATGGCGAGTTCATAGAAGATTTTATTTTTTGTCACAAGTTAGCGGAAAATGACACTTTGTGAAAAAACACAATTAAAATCAATTTCCGCTAACTTTTGACAAAAAATAAAATCTTCTATGAACTCACCATACTCCTAACGGAATACCTTGGGGTGTCTTCTTTCTAAAATGGGGTCATTTGTGGGGTTCCTATACTGCCCTGGCATTTTAGGGGCCCTAAACCGTGAGGAGTAGTCTTGAAACGAAATTTCTCAAAATGACCTGTGAAATCCTAAAGGTACTCATTGGACTTTGGGCCCTTTAGCGCAGTTAGGGTGCAAAAAAGTGCCACACATGTGGTATCGCCATACTCGGGAGAAGTAGTACAATGTGTTTTGGGGTGTATTTTTACACATACCCATGCTGGGTGGGAGAAATACCTCTGTAAATGGACAATTGTGTGTAAAAAAATCAAAAGATTGTCATTTACAGAGGTATTTCTCCCACCCAGCATGGGTATGTGTAAAAATACACCCCAAAACACATTGTACTACTTCTCCCGAGTACGGCGATACCACATGTGTGGCACTTTTTTGCACCCTAACTGCACTAAGGGGCCCAAAGTCCAATGAGTACCTTTAGGATTTCACAGGTCATTTTTGTTTCAAGACTACTCCTCACGGTTTAGGGCCCCTAAAATGCCAGGGCAGTATAGGAACCCCACTAATGACCCCATTTTAGAAAGAAGACACCCCAAGGTATTCCGTTAGGAGTATGGTGAGTTCATAGAAGTTTTTATTTTTTTGTCACAAGTTAGCGGAAATTGATTTTAATAGTTTTTTCTCACAAAGTGTCATTTTCCGCTAACTTGTGACAAAAAATAAAATCTTCTATGAACTCACCATACTCCGTACGGAATACCTTTGGGTGTCTTCTTTCTAGAATGGGGTCATTTGTGGGGTTCCTATACTGCCCTGGCATTTTAGGGGCCCTAAACCGTGAGGAGTAGTCTTGAAACCAAATGTCGCAAAATGACCTGTGAAATCCTAAAGGTACTCATTGGACTTTGGGCCCCTTAGCGTACTTAGGGTGTAAAAAAGTGCCACACATGTGGTACCGCTGTACTCAGGAGAAGTAGTATAATGCGTTTTGGGGTGTATTTTTACACATACCCATGCTAAGTGGGAGAAATATCTCTGTAAATGACAATTGTTTGATTTTTTTACACACAATTGTCCATTTACATAGAAATTTCTCCCACCCAGCATGGGTATGTGTAAAAATACACCCCAAAACACATTATACTACTTTTCCTGAGTACGGCGGTACCACATGTGTGACACTTTTTTGCAGCCTAGGTGCGCTAAGGGGCCCAACGTCCTATTCACAGGTCATTTTGAAGCATTTGTTTTCTAGACTACTCCTCGCGGTTTAGGGCCCCTAAAATGCCAGGGCAGTATAGGAACCCCACAAGTGACCCCATTTTAGAAAGAAGACACCCCAAAGTATTCCGTTAGGTATATGGCGAGTTCATAGAAGATTTTATTTTTTGTCACAAGTTAGTGAAAAATGACACTTTGTGAAAAAAAAACAATAAAAATTAATTTCCGCTAACTTTTGACAAAAAATAAAATCTTCTATGAACTCGTCATACACCTAACATAATACCTTGGGGTGTCTTTTTTTTCTAAAATGGGGTCACTTGTGGGGTTCCTATACCGCCCTGGCATTTTACAGGCCCAAAACCGTGAGTAGTCTGGAAACCAAATGTCTCAAAATGACTGTTCAGGGGTATAAGCATCTGCAAATTTTGATGACAGGTGGTCTATGAGGGGGCGAATTTTGTGGAACCGGTCATAAGCAGGGTGGCCTTTTAGATGACAGGTTGTATTGGGCCTGATCTGATGGATAGGAGTGCTAGGGGGGTGACAGGAGGTGATTGATGGGTGTCTCAGGGGGTGGTTAGAGGGGAAAATAGATGCAATCCATGCACTGTGGAGGTGATCGGAAGGGGGTCTGAGGGTTTGGCCGAGTGATCAGAAGCCCACACGGGGCAAATTGGGGCCTGATCTGATGGGTAGGTTTGCTAGGGGGTGACAGGAGGTGATTGATGGGTGTCTCAAGGTGTGATTAGAGGGGGGAATAGATGCAAGCAATGCACTGGCGAGGTGATCAGGGCTGGGGTCTGAGGGCATTCTGAGGGTGTGGGCGGGTGATTGAGTGCCCTAGGGGCAGATAGGGGTCTAATCTGATAGGTAGCAGTGACAGGGGGTGATTGATGGGTAATTAGTGGGTGTTTAGGGTAGAGAATAGATGGAAACACTGCGCTTGGGTGGTGATCTGATGTCGGATCTGCGGGCGATCTATTGGTGTGGGTGGGTGATCAGTTTGCCCGCAAGGGGCAGGTTAGGGGCTGATTGATGGGTGGCAGTGACAGCGGGTGATTGATGGGTGGCAGTGACAGGGGGTGATTGATGGGTGGCAGTGACAGGGGGTGATTGATGGGTGATTGATAGGTGATTGACAGGTAATCAGTGGGTTATTACAGGGGAGAACAGATGTAAATATTGCACTGGCGAATTGATAAGGGGGGGTCTGAGGGCAATCTGAGCGTGTAGGCGGGCGATTGGGTGCCCGCAAGGGGCAGATTAGGGTCTGATCTGATAGGTAACAGTGACAGGTGGTGATAGGGAGTGATTGATGGGTGATTGATGGGTAATTAGTGGGTGTTTAGAGGAGAGAATAGATGGAAACACTGCGCTTGGGTGGTGATCTGATGTCGGATCTGCGGGCGATCTATTGGTGTGGGTGGGTGATCAGATTGCCCGCAAGGGGCAGGTTAGGGGCTGATTGATGGGTGGCAGTGACAGGGGGTGACAGGGGGTGATTGATGGGTGATAGGTGATTGGCAGGTGATTGACAGGTGATCAGTGGGTTATTACAGGGAAGGACAGATGTAATTAATGCACTGGCGAATTGATAAGGGGGGGGGTCTGAGGGCAATCTGAGCGTGTGGGCGGGTGATTGGGTGCCCGCAAGGGGCAGATTAGGGTCTGATCTGATAGGTAACAGTGACAGGTGGTGATAGGGGGTGATTGATGGGTGATTGATGGGTGATTAGTGGGTGTTTAGAGAAGATAACAGATGTAAACGATACATTTGGGAGGTAATCTGACGGCGGGTTTGCGGGCGATCTAATGGTGTGGGTGGGTGATCAGATTGCCCGCAAGGGGCAGGTTAGGGGCTGATTGATGGGTGACAGTGACAGGGGGTGATTGATGGGTGATAGGTGATTGGCAGGTGATTGACAGGTGATCAGTGGGTTATTACAGGGAAGAACAGATGTAATTAATGCACTGGTGAATTGATAAGGGGGGGTCAGAGGGCAATCTGAGCGTGTGGGCGGGTGATTGGGTGCCCGCAAGGGGCAGATTAGGGTCTGATCTGATAGGTAAAAGTGACAGGTGGTGATAGGGGGTGATTGATGGGTGATTGATGGGTAATTAGTGGGTGTTTAGAGGAGAGAATAGATGTAAACAATGGATTTGGGAGGTGATCTGATGTCGGATCTGTGGGCGATCTATTGGTGTGGGGGGGTGATCAGATTGCCCGCAAGGGGCAGGTTAGGGGCTGATTGATGGGTGGCAGTGACAGGGGGTGATTGACGGGTGATTGATGGGTGATTGACGGGTGATTGACAGGTGATTGACAGGTGATTGACAGGTGATCAGGGGGATAGATGCATACAGTAAACAGGGGGGGGTGGTCTGGGGGGGTGGTCTGGGGAGAATCTGAGGGGTGGGGGGTGATCAGGAGGGGGCAGGGAGCAGGGGGGGGATAAAAAAAAAAATAGCGTTGACAGATAGTGACAGGGAGTGATTGATGGGTGATTAGGGGGGTGATTGGGTGCAAACAGGGGTCTGGGGGGTGGGCAGAGGGGGGGTCTGATGGGTGCTGTGGGCGATCTGGGGCAGGGGGGGGGAGAAATCAGTGTGCTTGGGTGCAGACTAGGGTGGCTGCAGCCTGCCCTGGTGGTCCCTCGGACACTGGGACCACCAGGGCAGGAGGCAGCCTGTATAATACACTTTGTAAACATTACAAAGTGTATTATACACTTTGTATGCGGCGATCGCGGGGTTAACATCCCGCCGGCGCTTCCGTATAGCCGGCGGGATGTTGCGGCGAGCGAGCGGTGACAGGCGCCGGCGGAGGATCGCGTCACGGATGACGCGATCGCTCCGCCCATGCCCTTAAATGGACCGCCGCCTCTGTGGGTGAGGCCGTCCTGAAGGGCTCCACTTCCCCGCCGCCCCTGTGTAGTGGGCGGTCGGGAAGTGGTTAATCCATCGATTATAATACCCATACAATAATTAAAAACACCATAGCAACATAATCCAGTCGATAATGTACAATACAGTCATTCAGTTTGAGCATCTAAAATATTCCCTGATAATGAAATGGTCCATTACATATACAGTAGCACTGTAGAAAATGTTTCCTTGTGCTGTGTGAGAAATCTAGGTTACAGGAAATAAATAATAGATCCCTAAGAAAAGCATCAGTGCATAAACCACAGTGTGATAATTAATCAATAATGCAGAGTGCCAATAAATACTACAAAGTCAAACACTTAATATACATCCAGCTATAAAATGCAAGGCGATACTACACAATTCATGTAAATTACGGTTACCATACGTCCCGCTTTACCCGGGACGCGTCCCGCCTTCGGGGGGCGCTGTCCCCGGCTGCATGAGGTCCCGGCCTCGGGACTCTGGCCACCGTACAGTGAACTAGCCGCAGCGTCCCCCCCCCCCCCCCCCAATTCCCCCCGTCCCAGGTTGAGCCTTCAAAAATCTGGTCACTCTATGCAAATAAATCATCAGGAAATGCAAAAACACTAAAGAAAGAGGAGAGAAAAGGCTATAATGATGGGTGGTGCTGTAGCTAGCTTAGAACTAAGCTAAGCTGGGGGTGATAGCATACCCTATATGACTAGGCACAAAATATGCAGTGACGGAAAATATAGGAATCAGTTGAAAGAAGGTGAAACTTATATACGGGGCAGATTTATACCTTTCACTGCCGTAGATATACTTTCACCAACCGCCCTCAACAAGTACAAATCAAGCCCGTGCATGTGTAGCAACACATCATATTATTAACTACATCACAGTATATGAGCTGGTGGTGATGTGGTCAGTCACATGTTGAGGTATAATTTCCTTCTACATCCCAAAAACATTCTAAGTTAATTGCTTCCTTCCTACCAAAACTGGCTTTAGGCTATAAGTATGGTAAGGATTAGACTGTGAGCTTTTCTGAGTAGGACATTAGACTGTGACCAGGGGGGTAACTACAATCTACCGGGCCCAGTCTTGCAGCCCCTCTCCTTTGGGGGGAACTTCTGTAAGCAAATGCAGAGTTAAATGCAGAACAGCATTAGTGGTGCATTCTAGGTGACCTGCTACTGGTGGCAGGACTAGTCTTTTTCACTTCCTTCTTCTGTGTAGCTCCATGCTGTGCAGTCATCATACGGCTCCCATCATGTGACTGCCTGAAGCGGGTAATATATAATGCTCTGCTGTGGTCGCTCTGCATTTACCTCCATATTTGCTGGCAGGAGCAGCCCCCCTTAGCTTCTAGGCCCCCTCAACATTGATGGAAATGATGGGAGCTATTGTTAAGCTCCTGACTATGACTATGGTAGGCATCCGATTGTGACATGACTATATACAGGGGTGCCTCTAGCCATTTTGTCACTCCAGGCGAGGAAACCTGTGCCGCCCCCGCCCCTCACTAAAATAATCGCAATGCTGCAGCATTTCACCAGAAAATAATCGTATTACAACAGTGGTTCAGTGCAATACTATGAGCTGCCGATCTACCACCTCTATACCACTGTGTCCAATTGAAAAATGTACTGTTTGATCATAATTTTTATGAATTTTTGCAACAGATTGATCAAAAGTATAATCGATGTGGGTGGTTAATAATCACCAGATCCAATCATAGTGAAATAATCTGTTGGTAATAATGGATGCATGTATTGACAGCTATAGGGTAGGGTTACTAATAACAAGACTGGGGTGATTAAATTGTGAGGGTAAGATGTGTGTGTGTGTGTGTGCGGGGGGGGGGGGGGGGGGCAAAGTAGATAATGACAAGGAACATTTGTATTGCATTTTTCTCCTTGTGAACTCAAATTGCTTGAGCTGCAGCTACTACGACGTGCTCTGTAGGCAGTAGCAGTGTTAGGGAGTATTGCCCAAGGTCTCCTACTGAATAGGTGCTTGTGTACTGAGCAGGAAGAGCTAAGATTTGCTGAGGTTTGAACCCAAGTTGCCAGTGCCAGAGGCAGAGCCTTTAACCATTACACTATCCAGAGAGAGAAGGGAGAAAAGCACATTTATTTAGCTTTCCTGTATGACAAGAAGACAGCCAGCACTAGGGTAAGGGGGAAGCAAAGGTGAATGAGGGAGAAAAGAGAAGTGGAGAGATACTGAGATGGAGCAGAGAGCATACCTGTATTGCAGTCCCACATCACACAGAGGCAACTTGCCTGTAATGTGACTCCTGCCCCTGCCAATCTCTCACACAAGCTGCAGCAGCCCTCTTGGAGTCTAGGGACAGTCAACATCTTTTCATCCTGTATAATACCTTAACAAGCTGTCCACATGTAATCTTTACAATGGTGAGAGAGCAGACAGAGTTTTTTTTCTATGGACTCTGCATAAGGCAAGCCTCCTCAGCCAGCCTAGTGCTTCACAATGCCTTATAAAAGAATAACCTCAATGCACCAGGCACTGTACCAGAAGCCTGGAGGAAATTCTCCCCCCTTTGCCCCCAGGCCAGTCCATTCTGGAATGCCTTGTACCTCCTTCCCAAAAAGACACCATCCTCCTCTTCTGATGTGTTTTCTTTTCACGGTCATAAGGAGGGGCGGGACAGGAGTGAACAGACACAGTCTAGATCCCGAAAAAACAACTAATTAGGGAATGTTATACAAAGTGTTGTAGACAAAAGGTTTGTAGACTCCTTATGAGAGGAGAGGCTGAGCAGCAGATGATTTCATTAGAACTTTTTATCTCCGCACCCTCAGTTTTCAGTGTATAAGGACAGGAAAAATAAACTATTTTCCCCCCTGGAAGCCGCCCCCAGATAAATCTTCGCTCAAGGCAATTGGCTTATCAACTGGTGCCTAGAGGCACATCTGACTATATACTCTGTAAACTGCTGCAGATGATGTCAGTGCTATATAAATACGTAATAATCATATGGTAGGACATTTGACTATGATAATATTAGATTGTGAGCTGCTTTGAGCATAGTCAGTGACATTACTATGTCACTGAGAAAGGGAGGCAAAGGAAGAAGGAATGACAGAGTAATGCAGTAATGGGAGGATACAAAAGCATGGAGGGTAAGTCCTGACCCCCATTGAGGTAAGTTTTCTTGTCAGTAACTTGTCCCTAGTGATGCTCGGATACCCCTTTTTATTATTCGAGTTTGGTCGAATTCGAATAGTAAATTATTCGAATTCGGTCGAATATTCGAGTCGAATATTTTTTACTATTCGATTCGACCTCGGACTTCAAGCTCACTATTCAAGTCGGTATTCGAGCTCATTATTCAAGCTGACTATTCGAATTGGCCTTAAATAGCTTACAACACTTGTTTTGAGGGTGAATGATGCAAGAAACATCTTTTTTTCCAAGTAACAACAGCAAGTGATTATGTGGGGATGTTCCTTTTAAAAAAAAGGTGGAAAGAGAAGAGAAGTTGTGTCCAAAATTCTGTTCAGTAGTGTATATACTTCTTCTTCTTCTTCTTTATCTTCTATATCTTCTTCTTCTATATCTTCTTCTTCTTCTTCTATATCTTCTTCTTCTTCTATATCTTCTTCTTCTTCTTCTATATCTTCTTCTTCTTCTTCTTCTTCTTCTTCTTCTTCTTCTTCTTCTTCTTCTTCTTCTTCTTCTTCTTCTTCTTCTATATCTTCTTCTTCTTCTTCTTCTATATCTTCTTCTTCTATATCTTCTTCTTCTTCTTCTTCTATATCTTCTTCTTCTTCTATATCTTCTTCTTCTTCTTCTTCTATATCTTCTTCTTCTTCTTCTATATCTTCTTCTTCTTCTATACCTTCTTCTTCTTCTTCTTCTTCTTCTTCTTCTTCTTCTTCTTCTTCTTCTTCTTCTTCTTCTTCTTCTTCTTCTTCTTCTTCTTCTTCTTCTTCTTCTTCTTCTTCTTCTACTTCTACTTCTTCTCCTTCATCTTCTTCATCTTCTTCATCATCTTCTTCTTCTATATCTTTTTTTTCTATATCTTCTTTTTCTATATCCTCTTCTTATTATTATTTTTCTATTTCGTCTTCTTCTTTTTCTATATCTTCTTCTTCTTCTTCTATATCGTCTTCTTCTTCTTCACTTATTTCTCTTTTATATATATTTTTTTTAAGAAATGCAGCTATTTTTGAGCGTAATAAATAGCTGGTGGCGCACGCATGTTGGAAGCGCCATTGTATGTGCTCCCTGGCAGTGGAAACACACAGACAGCATGAGGTAAATTCAGCAGCAGCAGCAGGAGGAGGAGGATGATTGTGTGGCAGCAGGCAGTCAATGAGGCAGGCAGCGAGACATAATAGGCTGTGTGGTACCTAGCGGTGGTACCAGGCCGTAAATACACAGCATGAGGTTCCAGACAGCGGTCGTGAAGCCCACATCATGTCCAATACACAACTGGGACAACACAGTTTT
Source organism: Hyperolius riggenbachi (assembly GCF_040937935.1). Classification (NCBI taxonomy): domain Eukaryota; kingdom Metazoa; phylum Chordata; class Amphibia; order Anura; family Hyperoliidae; genus Hyperolius; species Hyperolius riggenbachi. The sequence continues at coordinate 503,876,182 of NC_090646.1, forward strand.
CAACCCGGACACCTCTAAAAATAATATCACACAGTATTAATAAAAAGAATATATTTTTTTTTTGGTTTTTTAAAGAAATGCAGCTATTTTTGAGCGTAATAAATAGCTGGTGGCGCACGCATGTTGGAAGCGCCATTGTATGTGCTCCCTGGCAGTGGAAACACACAGACAGCAGGAGGTAAATTCAGCAGCAGGAGGAGGAGGATGAGTGTGTGGCAGCAGGCAGCCAGGTAGGTAGGCAGCGTGACATAATAGCCCTGGTACCTAGCGTTGATACCAGGGCTGTAAATAAACACAACAGGAGGTCCCAGACAGCGGTCGTGCAGCCCACATCGTGTCCAATACACAACTGGAACAACACAGTTTTCAACCCGGGCACCTCAGAAAAATTAAACCTTTTTTTTTTTCTTTTTTTAATGGTTTACTTTTTTTTTTTTTTACAGCAAATTACACAGATATAGCTATTGTTGGACGTAATAGCTGGTGGCAGAGTGGCAGCAGAAGGTAATTCTGTGTACCCTGGCAGTGGGAAACACAGACAGACAGCAGCAGCAGCAGGAGGAATGGAGGAGTAATGAGAGTAGCTATTGTTGGACGTAATAGCTGGTGGCAGAGTGGCAGCAGAAGGTAAAATCTGTGTACCCTTGGCAGTGGGAAACACAGACAGGCAGCAGCAGCAGCAGGAGGAATGGAGGAGAGTAGTGTGAGTGTGGCAGCAGGTAGGTAGGCAGCGTGACATAATAGTCCTGGTACCTAGCGGTGATACCAGGGCTGTAAATAAACACAACAGGAGGTCCCAGACAGCGGTCGTGCAGCCCACATCGTGTCCAATACACAACTGGGACAACACAGTTTTCAACCCGGGCACCTCAGAAAAATTAAACCTTTTTTTTTTTTTTTTTTTAAATGTTTGACGTAATAGCTGGTGGCAGAGTGGCAGCAGAAGGTAAATCTGTGTACCCTGGCAGTGGGAAACACAGACAGACAGACAGCAGAAGGGCAGTACACAGCAGCCCACTGTAGAAGTAAAATGTGTGGCTGCAGGCGACGTAATAGTCAAAGTGAACCAGGCTGGCTTAGTGAGCAGGAGCCAGGAGGTGGTAAAGGGTGGTAAGGCACATTAACGATGGTTCTTCCGGCAGCCAGTTCATGTCCCCCTCTCGCCGACAACAAGGGCCTGGAACTCGCCTTCCACCCACGCCTGGTTCATCTTGAGAAACGTCAGTCTGTCCACAGACTTGTGAGACAGACGTGAGCGTTTCTCGGTGACCACGCCACCAGCTGCACTAAAGCAGCACTCGGACAGCACGCTGGAAGGGGGGCAGGACAGCACTTCCAGGGCGTACTGCGCCAGCTCGCTCCAGATCTCCAGGCGCTTGACCCAATACTCCATGGGATCAACAGGGGCATCGCTTTCAAGCCCGCTGTAGGACCCCATGTAGTCAGCCACCATTCGGGTCAGGCACTGGCTGTGACCGGAGGAGGATGCTGCTGCATGCACCTCCTCTGTAGTCACTGCTGCCGGAGCCTCTACAGTCCTGTAGAGCTCGTTGCTGAGAGACAGCAGGTCTGTGGGGCGCTTGCTGCTGGATGCAGGCACCTGCTGCTGCCTCTGTGCTGGCTGGACAGTGGGGGTGGAAGGCTGGGGGAAGGCTTCCTCCAAGCGCTCAACAAGGGCCTGATGCAAGCTCCTTATTTGATGCGCTGGGTCTCCTCCTGCAGGCGGCAGGAACTGGCTCAACTTCCCCTTGAGGCGTGGGTCCAACATCATGCTGATCCAGATGTCCTCCCTCTGCTTCATCTGGATCACCCTGGGGTCCTTGCGCAGACATGTCAGCATGTGCGCTGCCATTGGGAAGAGGCGGGCCACGTGTGCTGGCACATCGATGGCAGTGCTGTCCTCATCCTCCTCCTCTGCCGCCTCATCCTCTCTCCACCCCCGCACCAACTCAGCTGCGCTGTGCTGATCCCCCTCATCAGCAGCAAGGTCAGGGACCTCCACCAAGTCCTCCTCCTCCTCCCCCTCAGAGGTTGACTGTGCAGCTGCTTGCCGCTCCTGCTGGTCCAAGGCTGCCGCTCCCTGTTCCAGCAAAGCATCGAGGGCCCTGTTCAGCAGACAAACCAGGGGCACCCACTCGCAGACCATAGCATGGTCCCTGCTCACCATGTTAGTGGCCTGCAGAAAGGGAGCCAGCACTAAGCACACCTGCTGCATGCGCCTCCAGTCATCATCGGGGACGATGGACGGGATGTTGCTGGTCTTGTCCCTTCTCTGAGCGGCGGAAACAGTGGCCTGGGCAAGGTACTGGTTGACAGCGTGCTTCTGTTCAACCAGACGCTCCAACATCGCCAGGGTGGAGTTCCAGCGAAATGGAACGTCAAGGATCAGCCGATGGCGTGGCAGCTCCAGCTCCTTTTGCACGTCTTCCAGGCTCGCACAGGCTGCAGCCGAGTGCCGGAAGTGACGCACAACGTTCCTTGCCATTTCCAGCAGTTCGCCCATCCCCTGGTAGGTGCGCAAGAACTTCTGCACCACCAGGTTCAGCACGTGGGCAAGACAGGTGATGTGGGTCAGGTTTCCCCTGTCAATTGCGGCAACCAGATTGGCCCCATTGTCGGCCACCACCTCTCCGACTCTGAGGCCTCTGGGGGTCAGCCAAATCCTCTCCTGCTCCTTGAGTTTGGCCAACACATGGGTTGCCGTCAGTTTGGTCTTCCCAAGGCTGACCAAGTGCAGCAGCGCTTGGCAGTGGCGGGCCTTCACGCTGCTGCTGAGGCGGGGGGTTTGGCCAGGTGTGCCGGAGGAAGGCAGAGGATCGGAGGAACCTGCTGCAGTTCCCCTGACCCTGCGGGGTGGCACCACCCACTGTGTTGCTGCTGCTGCTGTGCCCGCTGCTGCTCTCCCATCCTCACCCCCTTCCACCAAGCTGACCCAGTGGACAGTGAAGGACAGGTAGCGGCCTGTCCCGAAGCGGCTGCTCCAGGAGTCCATGGTGACGTGGACCCTTTCACCAACCGCGTGCTCCAGCCCTCGCTCCACATTGGCCATCACAAAGCGGTGCAGTGCAGGAATGGCCTTGCGGGCGAAAAAGTGTCTGCTGGGGAGCTGCCAGTCTGGGGCTGCACAAGCAAGCAGCGCACGCATGTCGCTCCCCTCCTGCACGAGCGTGTACGGCAGGAGTTGGGAGCACATGGCCCGTGCCAGCAAGCCGTTTAGCTGACGCACGCGACAGCTGCTGGGAGGCAGAGCCCTAACCACCCCCTGGAAGGACTCGCTCAAAAGGCTCTGGCGTGGCCTTTTGCTGGCACGGGAATCAGCGGACACGGCAGAGGAGGCCACTGAGGACTGGCTGCCAGAACAGGCCTCAGTGTCGGCGGGAGGAGTTGCAGAGGGGGGAGGAGCAGTGCGTTTCCGCACTCCTGCTGGTGCTGCTGGAGGAGCAGGAGGGCGGGTGGCTGCTGTTGCTGCTGCTGCTGCTGAAGGCTGTGCAGTGATGGGTGTGGTGCCACTGCCAGCACCAGATGCCTTCAGCCTCTGGAACTCCTCATGCTGGTGGAAATGTTTCGCAGCAAGGTGGTTGATGAGCGAGCTGGTGCTGAACTTTAAGGGGTCTGCACCTCTGCTCAACTTCCGCTGACAGTGGTTGCAAGTGGCGTACTTGCTGTACACTGTGGGCATGGTAAAAAATCGCCAGATTGGTGACAAAAACAACCCCCTGCGGCCTGGAGCCGCTGCTGCCTGTCTCCCTGTGGTGGTTGGGGCGGGGGCTTGGGTGCGGCTGGTGGTGGTACTGGCAGATGCTGCTGCTGCTGCTGCTGAGCCTGAGACACCAGCAGGCTGTGGGACCTGCCTACTGCTGCCAATGCTTGCAATGATGCGCCTCCTTGCAAGGCCCACAAGTGCATTCTCCTCCTCAGAGCTGCTGATGACGACATCCCCTGGAGCTGGTGGCACCCAGTCTTTGTCTGTCACCGTGTCATCATCATCCTCCCCCTCCTGAAACATGTCCTGCTGGGATGATGACCCCCCAAACTCCTCTCCTGATGCATGGATGGGCTGCTTGACTGTCGCCACAGTCTTGCTGTCCAATCCCTCCTCCCCCAAAGTGCCCATCAGCATCTCCTCCTCAAGATCGCCAACAACAGCAGACAATTTACTCATGATGCCTGGGGTCAAAAGACTGCTGAATGACAGGTCGGCGACTGACGGTGAACTGGCCTCCTCCCCAGGCCCTGCTGGGCGGCTGCTGCGAACAGAGGTGGTGGTGGTGGTGGTGAGGGTGGAGGCCTCGGATGCAGAGCTGATGGCAGGCTGCTCATCCTCCGTCATCAGTTGCACCACAGTGTCTGCATCCTTTTCCTCAATGGGACGTTTCCGACCCGGCTGGAGGAAAATAGGAGCAGGTACTACACGCTGCTGCTGCTGTGTCTCTGCAGCGTGAGTTGCTCCTGCTGGGCGGCGCCCAAGGCGTCCACGGCCAGTGGCTATAGGAGGAATGTTAGCCACTGACGCAGCTGCTGCTGCTGCGGAACTGTGCATGGTGGCGCGGCCGCGGCTTGCCACAATGCTGCTCCCTTCCCTCTTGATTCCCTTGCTGCCCTTCCCCTTGCCCAAACCGCGCTGGCTGCCACTTCCAGACATTTTTGATGTTTTGGGCGTAAACAAAAAAGTTTTTTAAAAGGGCGGGTGAAAAAGTGGGGTACTTTAATGGAGTGGGTTGGTGGGTGAGGTGACACTAATCACTAAGTGATTAGATCGCTAAGTGATTACTAGTACAGTACTAATACAAAATACAATAAATCAGTAATCAGTATAAGTGTGAACAGTGAACAGTGAGTGTGTCCCCTAGTACACTAACTAGAAAATACAATAATCAGTAGTAATCAGATTAAGTAGAAGGAAATAGAGTGTGTGTGTGTACTGAGTGAACGCACACACATACGCAGGAGCTAGCCTATGAACAGTGACTGAGTGTCCCTAGTAGTAAGTAGTAAGTAAGTGTACAACTAGAAATTACAATAATCAGTAGTAATCAGAAGGAAATAGAGTGTGTGTACTGACAGTGCACGCACACACACACACGCAGCACAGGAGCTAGCCTATGAACAGTGACTGAGTGTCCCTAGTAGTAAGTAGTTAGTAAGTAGTAAGTACAACTAGAAATTACAATAATCAATAGTAATCAGAAGGAAATAGAGTGTGTGTGTGTACTGTGCACGCACACACGCAGGAGCTATGAACAAACAGTGACAGTGAGTGTCCTAGTACAGTTACTACAAAATACAATCACTCAGTAGTAAAGGTAGGACAGCAGAAACACTGGTATAATAAACTAACAGAGGACAGTCACAGGAGGACAGCTGCCCACACAGGCAAGGCCCTGAGGCCTAAAGCAGTGTAAGCTTGCCTGCAGCAGCTGTGTCTGTCTCTATGTAACACACAAGCTACTAACTAAAATACAATGTCTATCTAACTAACAACAATATAGGTGTGTATAGGAGGTGTATGTGAGCAAAAACGCTAGGTAGTTGACCACAATAAAGCTCTTGCTAAGCCAAAGCACAAAGGAGCAGATATCTCTCTGTACAAAGTCAGGCAAGGACGGAAAAACGGAACATGGCGGCCACTATTTATAGGATAGGGGCTGGCCAGGGTCCCCCTCTGTGATTGGCTGCCGTCAGAGGGCCTGGGAGCCCTCTGATTGGCTCTAAGGACATCAATCTGGGCTATGACGCTATTCGAGCTCGGTATTCGAGCTCGAATAGCGCTGTTAGCTCGAATAGCTCGAATAGTGAATGGGCTATTCGAGTTCACTCGAATAGCCCATTCGAGTAGCTGCAGCTATTCGAGCTCGGTATTCGAGTTCGAATAGCTGAAAAAGAGCTCGAATATTCGAGCTACTCGAATATTCGAGCTCTGCTGAGCACCACTGCTTGTCCCTCCTCATCCCTGGGCCAGCTTGTTTCTCACAAATGTTATGTTCACCCAGTAAGCTTCAGTCCCATACCAGTACCTCTTCCTGAAATACAGGTTTCATGTCAGTGGCATTCTGTTTAACACCGTATTCACTATTTTAAGGTTTAAATATGGTAATGCTAAAAATCCTATATGTAATTAAACAGACCTAAACTGAAAAGTTTAGATCAACTTTCTTAACGTTTTTTGCCTGTGTAAGGGCTCAAACCCACCAGAGTGATTTTCAGAAAGTTTAGGGAGCGATTCAAACCGCTAGCGATTTCCCTAAACGCTCAGCTGATGTTAATGGATGGGCCAAATTCCACTGGAGAGATTGCGATTACCAAATCACAAAACGCAGGACATGCAGCATTTTTCACGTTTAGCGTTAGCGATTAGCTTTAGTGTTTCTTCAATGTAAAGTATATAAACGCTAGCGTAATTCCTCATCAAAAACTGCACAGTGTGATTTTGCTAGCGTTTTAAAGTTACTGCACACTGTAATAAAATTAAAATTAATTGAAAGGACCAATCAGAATTAAAACGCTAATCGCTACACAACCGCTGGCAAATTGAATACACTTTTTAAAATCGCTCCTGAAAACGCTCATGAAATCGCTTGCAAACTGCTCATACAAAACGCTAGTGATTGCGATTAGCAATAGCGTTTTGTAGTGGGTTCCAGGCCTGAAGGAGGAAGGGTAAGGCAGGCAATGGGAAGAGACATGTTGCTCACAAACCTAGAGGTCTGAAGCTCTGATTTCTGGTTATGGCTACAAAGGCCTTCTACAAAGCCCATTTCTGCTTCTAGATGCCTATTCTTTTTTCATCTACTAAGAAAACAACCACTGTTGAAATAGACAGAGAGCAGACCAATGCATGACTGGCACAGTTTGAAAAATGACATTATTCCCAGCTTAAGTTATACCACATGAGCAACATTCTTTAAAAATGTCTTTGGTGTGCTTCTAATGTTGGGAATAAACAAATGGGTACAATATGTTCACAAAGAATATGTTTCTGTTTAAGATGAGGCAGTACTAAAACAATTTAAGAAGCACTGGTCAAGTTAAGGTGTCAAATCGGAGGAGAATCAATTATGTCCCATTGTGCTTGATCAATGTAAATTGGGTGATATTATCTGCCCGATTTGAGAAAATTTGTCAATCAAGCAGGACAGAAAATATTGGATGATTGTCAAGGAATAAGCTGATGTTCACATGATTTACCGGTAACCAACACAGAATCGATTTTTAGTTCCAGTGCTTGCATAAACATGGGTACCCAAAAAAGTGTTCAATTGACTAGGATCTCACTAGCAGTGTGTGGGTCATTAGCAAATTCTTTTTTTTAACAGTTGAAAGTTATTGAATTTTAAAACATTTATACAACACTGGTGAACCACCAGAACATAAAACAATCCCAACAGCCCTAACCCTCCCATCCCCCCACCCCCCAGTGCATTGTGCAGTCAAAAGGAGAAGATCAGCAGAACAAGGGGTAAACCCACATACTGGGTACATTATGATATACCATTAAACAGCAGTATCAGGTGTGTGAGAGGACATACATTCAGACCATTGAAGCCAAATTCTATCAAATTTCAATGGACACTTCCTGTTCAGGTAATTTATACCAGACCATGACTTTATTGACTCTCTTGAAACAGGAATTCTTAGTGGGAGGTTGATCTGAGAGCCACTTAAAAACAGTTCCCTTCGAGCATACAGGCACAGTATCTTAACCAGCATAATTTGGTAATTAGAAAGAGTGGCATCGGTATAAAGGCCAAGGAGGAGGGATTTGGGATCCAGTACAACTCTTTCACCCATGACCTCTGTTAACACTTTAGCTACTATGCACCAGTAATTTTGTAGTATGTCACAAGATCATATCATATGGAAGAAGTGCCACTCCTCCCTCTGACACTTATGCCGTGCATACACGGCTCGTTTTATGCACCAGATCGAGCCAGCGGCTCGATGCTGGCGCATCCCCGCTCGTCCGCGCGTGCGCTTGGATAGATTGCCACTCGTCCCCGCCGGTGCTTCCTTATTACGGCTTGATTCCCTGCCATTGTCCGCCAGCGGGAATCGAGTTTCGAGGCGTAGTTTGGGGAATTAATCTGGAATAAATTTCAGAAAGGGGTCTTTCCATTTTTGCCTCTAAGGCCGGTTACACACTAAAAACATGCAGGAGAACGGCTCCTGCACGCGTTGCGGGGTGTCGTCGGGAATCTGCGGTGCGACGCTAAGTAGCGGCAGTAGTAGTTAATTAACCCAAAGGGGAAACGCCGATTCCCGACGATAAAATGCGTCGGGATGCATCGTACCGCAACGCATCGAAACGCAGCATCGGGTGTGGAAGGTAAATGAAAGTCTATGGACTTTCCTTTTACCTTGGTTAACGCAAAGTATAGACTTTGCGTTAAAACACCGAAAAAGGTCTCTGGTGTGAAAGAGCCCTAATGAAAGTCTATGGGCCGCAGGAAAAAACGCATATGCATTTTCTGTGCGTTTTCAAAGCTGCATTTTCAAACCCCTGGTTTTGTTGTATATTATGCAAGAATGTTGCAAAAACGCACATAATAAAATGTGAACACAATGGTATGCATTTTCATGCGTTTTAAATGCATTTTTATATGCGTTTTTTCAACATTTTTTTTTTACTGTATTTTTGATTCCTGTTGTCTCCCAAGTGACTTGCATAAATGGAAATATAAAAACGCATAGAAAACGCATATGTGTTTCGTATATGCAAACCACAAACGCATTAAAATGCACGAAAAACGCATCGCAAACACATCAAAAACGCAGTAAAACCGCACACAACATTAACATAAAACTTGACATAAAATGCAGCCTTTCACGCTATGTCATATGTGAACCCAGCTGTACAAAAACCTGATGATAATCCAGTTTGTAGTGATGGAGGGGTGGTGGTTGGGGGAGGGGGGGAGGTGAGGTGACAGGTTTGTTTTAATTATCATTTCATCATTATGCTAAGCGCATGCTCAAATGTGTATATGTTCCACTCCCTTTGTTATTGGTAGAAGCTGTGATTTTTACCTTGGTTTTGTAAATAAAAACTAACAGTATTACCTGGCGTCCACATCTCCGTACACCCCTTTTGCACGTACGCGTTCTACAACCTCAGTAAATCCGCTCCAGGGTGTCACCTTTGCCACTTTGCGTAATGTTTCTTTTTATATGTTTTGTGTCCCAAGCTAATCTCTATTTCAATATGAATTTGTGATTTAAATACATTATAAATTTTCCCAAGCCTGATTAGTATGCATGGAAACCGAGGTGATCTGAGTCATACTCTGCTGTGCCTGTATCTGCTTACATCTCAGATACCTGAATATGCCTTTAAGTGACTGGAATGTTTGATAATGCATGGGCCCCCTTTGACAGATTTGGTTTCTCTTTCATGGATAAGTTCGGCATACATTATTGATAATAATGATAAAATGGGAAATGCGCCATTCACTTTACCTCCTGCACTGTAAAACAAATTCTATGGCTGGAAACGTATCCCTCTGCATAACAGATCTGTGCGAGCTCTTATATTATTCATGTAAATTCTTTCAAAGGGCTTTGTAAGTATTGTTCTCATTTGCATGCAAAGAAAGGCAGCATCCACGTGGTGAAGCACAGAGGGAAGCTTGACAGCACACCTGCCACATGGATGTTTCACTATGGAACAATAGGGGGTAGAAGGGGTGCACAATCCCACCATCCTCATGCAAATTGGAGATAGGCTGCTTTTTTTCTTCTTATAATGGCTCTGAGTGACAATAGAGGACTGTCAGTGTGCTCAGTGACTATACCGTATGTCAAATATTTAACCTATTGCAGTGGAAAGGATGTTAGATAATGGATAAGAAAACAAAGGCAGCCAATCTTAACCACTTAACAACCTCTGCCACGCTTATCTACGCCCCTTTAAACTTCACCTGAGTCACAGGGGCGTAGATAGGCAACTCCTGTTTATTTTGCTGCTGTGCCCGATCGCGTTCGCGTCCGCGTGCACGCGGATGTGCATACGCGTCGGGCACCCGCTGGTCCGTGATTGGCTGATGTGAACATGTGTTCACAAAGCCAATGGCAGTGCTCATTCATGCAGAATGTGTGTAAACATTGCATCAGTCTCTATGCTGTTACAGTTACTGAGATCACTCGTGAGAGGATCTCAGATAACTAACACAGCATTAGTGACTGATCAGCATCAGTGAGGGTTTTTTTTAAATAAATTATACCCCCATTAAGCCCATTAACCCTTGCCTCCCTTAAATGTGAAAATTGCTGTGGTTTTTAGGTGAAAAACCCTGTGGTAGAGAAGTGGTTAAGGTGGCCACACACACCATACAATTTTTTAAAATATCTGTTCAATTTAATAATTGCAATCAATTTTTCTGACTGATTGTAACATTTCAAAAATATGAACAATGTACCACACACCTATGTTCAATTTTTCCCCAATTATGATAAAACTGATTGGAAACACTGAGAAAATTGCTAGGGTGTGTATATTAATAAATTGACAATCTAACACACACCATACAATCTTTAAAGAAATTGAAGAAAAATATCTGGCATTCCGGATCGATATAAATCGAAAAAAAACGGGAAATCCGATCAGATTTTTAAGTCGAATGAAAAAAAATCTCTCGATTTTTTTCGGGAGATATGATCGTTTTTATCGAATTGCTGTAAAATCGGATCATTTTATTGTATCGTGTGTGGCCACCTTAAGGCAATAGGTTATAAATCTGGGTAGAAAGTACATAACAAGCTGTATACTTGCAACAATGGAATACTATAAGACATTGCTTCTGCCAGCACCCGCTCTGCAAGAACAGCAGGATTCCCCTGCCGCGACGAACGACTCCGGGGGGACACGCGTGTCCCCGCCGGCGGCCCATAGGAGAGCGAGTGAGGCGGGGGGGGGAGGAGAGAGAGGCAGAGAAAAAGCCGGCGGCTTGAATTGTTACATTGCCGCCGGCTGAATTGCAATAAATTCACTAAGTTGTTATACGTTTGGCAGCTGCGCTGCGGCCAGAAGATACATTAACCTCAGAGGAATCATTCCATTTCTAACATTGGCCGCAGCGCAGCGGCCACTTCGCGCATTGGCCGGCCAGAACCCGAAGTGGCCGGCCAGAACTAGAAGTGGCCAAACTTCGGGTTCTGGCCGTAACATATACATCAATCAAGGAGTGTAATTCTCCCTCCTCCCTTGCTCCCTCCTCCGGAGGAGGAGGATCTTGTCTTCCAGGGATTTGTAGGATGTCAAAAGCACACTCAAATACATTAGCCAGGAATCAAACCCAGGTCAACTGCTTGAAGGGTAGCTATGCTCACCACTATACTACCAACACTACAGGCTGAAGCCAGCCTAGCTGGCCTGGGAAGGATGAAAAGCTAGGTGGCCATGCAACCATTCCTGCTAACCTAAAGCTTACTTGTGTCTTACAACACATTGGCTTAAGACTTTACCAAATCCAATGCTCCAATATGGGGAAGCTTCTCTGTTTGCTGTTTGTTTTTGTTTTTTTTTTTGTTTTTTTAAGTGTGGTGTCACAGTTCACTCATCTCTTTAACTACAAGAAAGGCCCAGGAGTAGTCTTAGCTACCGTAATATCTATGTTATGGCAGGGCCCTTATTACTCTTTCTCTTACAGGGCTATGGAAACAGTTTTGTGCATGCGATAAAGCGGGGTGCAAAAATGAAATCATGCCTAGCAGAGGTTGATTTCGATCCATCAACCTTTGGGTTATGGGCCCAGCACACTTCCGCTGCGCCAGATACTTATACCCTGAACAGTCATTTTGAGGCATTTGGTTTCCAGACTACTCCTCATGGTTGGGGCCCCTAAAATTCCAGGGCAGTATAGGAACCCCACAAGTGACCCCATTTTAGAAAGAAGACACCCCAAGGTATTCCGTTAGGTGTATGATGAGTCCATAGAAGATTGTATTTCTTGTCACAAGTTAGTGGAAAATGACACTTTGTGAAAAAAAAAACAATAAAAATCCATTTCCTCTAACTTGTGACAAAAAAAATAAAATCCTTCTATGAACTCGCCATACTCCTAACAGAATACCTTGGGGTGTTGTCTTTCCAAAATGGGGTCACTTGTGGGGTTCCTAAACTGCCCTGGCAATAATTTTTACACATACCCATGCTGAGTGGGAGAAATATCTTTGTAAATTGACAATTGTGTGTAAGAAAATAAAAAAAATGTAATTTACAGAGATATTTCTCCCACCCAGCAAGGGTATGTGTAAAAATACACCCTAAAACACATTATACTACTTCTCCAGAGTACGGCAATAACACATGTGTGACACTTTTTTGCAGCCTAGGTGCGCTAAGGGGCCCAACGTCCTATGAGTACCTTTAGGATTTCACAGGTCATTTTGAGGCATTTGGTTTCTAGACTACTCCTCACGGTTTAGGGCCCCTAAAATGCCAGGGCAGTATAGGAACCCCACAAGTGACCCCATTTTAGAAAGAAGACACCCCAAGGTATTCCGTTAGGTGTACGATGAGTTCATACAAGATTTAATTTTTTGTCACAAGTTAGTGGAAAATTACAATTTGTGAAATAAAACCTATAAAAATAAATGTCCGCTAACTTGTGTCAGAAAATAAAATCTTCTATGAACTCACCATGCCCCTTAGTGAATACTTTGGGATGTCTTCTTTCCAAAATGGGGTCATTTGGGGGGTATTTATACTATTCTGGAATTCTAGCACCTCATGAAACATGACCGGTGCTCAGAAAAGTCAGAGATGCTTCAAAATGGGAAAATTCACTTTTTGCACCAAAGTTTGTAAACACTATAACTTTTACCCAAACCAATAAATATACACTTATTGTTTTTTTTTTTTTTTATCAAAGACATGTAGCACAATAAATTTGGACAAAAATGTATATAGAAATTTTACTTCATTTGAAAAATGTCAGCACAGAAGGTTAAAAAAAAACATTTTTTTGACAAAATTCATGTCTTTTTTGATGAATATAATACAAATAAAAAAATAACGACAGCAATCAAATAGCACCAAAAGAAAGCTTTATTAGTGACAAGAAAAGGAGGTAAAATTCATTTAGGTGGTAGGTCGTATGACCGAGCAATAAACCGTGAAAGCTGCAGTGGTCTGAATGGAAAGAAAGTGTCTGGTCCTTATGGGGTTTTAAGATTGTAGTCCTTAAGTGGTTAAACGTTGCCCAATTGGCACTAAGCGGCCTAAAGTGTGCCAAAAAACATCCCCCACACCATTACACCACCACCACCAGCCTGCACAGTGGTAACAAGGCATGATGGATCCATGTTCTCATTCTGTTTATGCCAAATTCTGACTCTATCGAGACTCATCAGACCAGGCAACATTTTTCAACTGTCCAATTTTGGTGAGCTCGTGCAAATTGTAGCCGATTTTTCCTACTTGTAGTGGAGATGAGTGGTACCCGGTGGTGTCTTCTGCTGTTGTAGCCCATCCGCCTCAAGGTTGTGCGTGTTGTGGCTTCACAAATGCTTTGCTCAGAGCCGGGACAAGGTCCTCCAGCACCCAAGGCTGAGACACCAAAGTGCGCCCCTCCATCCCTCCACCCCAGCCGTCACACAATGATTGCTATTAGACTAGAGGCACCCCAGGGCCCCCAACACCTTAATCTCTAGTTCTATGGCTTGTAGTCACTTCCATGTATCTCCTTTTCTTATTTCTTTCTGCTTCAAACACAATTAGGAATGACAGCTGAATGAATTGTGCGCCCCCTCCTACACTGCGCCCTGAGGCTGGAGCCTCTCCAGCCTATGCCTCGGCCCGGCCCTGGCTTTGCTGCATACCTTGGTTGCAATGAGTGGTTATTTCAGTCAACGTTGCTCTTCTATCAGCTTGAATCAGTCTCCTCTGACCTTTAGCATCAACAAGGCATTTTCGCCCACAAGACTGCCGCTTACTAGATGTTTTTTCCCTTTTCACACCGTTCTTTGTAAACCCTAGAAATTGTTGGGCGTGAAAATCCCAGTAACTGAGCAGATTGTAAAAATACTCAGACCGGCCCATCTGGCACCAACAACCATGCCATGCTCAAAATTGCTTAAATCACCTTTCTTTCCCATTCTGACTTTCAGTTTGGAGTTCAGGAGATCAGAATCAGAATCAGAATCAGCTTTATTCGCCAAGTATGCCAGAGGCATACCCGGAATTGTTTTTGGAGCACATGGCACGGCATTTGTACATACATACATAGACTTGCATACATATGTCGTAGTGAGGGCTACATAAACATGAACATTGTGAGGGGCATACAGTCAAGCGGGGGTTATATGCAGAAGGAACAGAAACACAAGTTGTCATGTGAGGTTCGAGTTCAGTTGGAGTACCGCCTGGGGGAAGAAGGTACTCCGGCGTCTGGAGGTTCTGGTGGGGACAGTACTGTAGCGGCGGCCCAGTGGAAGGAGCTTGAAGAACCGACTGCCTGGGTGGGAGGGGTCGGACGAGATCTTGATGGCCCTCGTCCTCATTCTGGCCGTGTGGAGGAGATCGAGGGGTGGCAGTGGCAGACCAATGATCTTTTCTGCAGTGCTGATTACCCGGTGGAGTTTGTACTTGTCGCTAGCAGATGCCCCTGCGTACCAGACGATGAGGGATGAGCAAAGGATGGACTCCACGGTGGCAGTGTAGGAGCTCCTGAGCAGCTCGCATGGGATGCCAAATTTTTTCAGTTGGTGCAAGAAGAATAACCTCTGCTGAGCCTTTTTCTGGGTAATGGAGGTGTTCTCCCCCATTTTAGGTCCTTGGTGATGGTTGTGCCGAGGAACAGAACGCAGGGGACCCTGGAGACTTCGGTATCCCTTATGAGGACAGGGTGGAGAGGGGGTGGGCGTCTCCTGAAGTCCACAACCAGTTCCACTGTCTTAGCTGCGTTGAGGACTAGGTTGTTATCTGTGCACCAGTTGCAGATCCTGTCTATCTCGCTGCGGTAGGCATCTTCATTGTTGCCACTGATGAATCCAATGATTGTGGTGTCATCCGCAAACTTGATGACCTTGACAGAGTCATCAGTTGAGGTGCAGCTGTTGGTGTACAAGGAGAACAGGAGCGGGGACAGGACGCATCCTTGCGGAACGCCTATGTTAGTAGTTCTCACCTTGGAGTAGCAGTTGTCTTGACATGGACCACACCCCTAAATGCATTGAAGCAACTGCTATGTGATTGGTTGATTAGATAATTGCATTAATGAAAATTGAACAGGTGTTCCTAATAATCCTTTAGGTGAGTGTAACTTTCACCATAAATGTCACATGCGGACCAGTATCGCAAAAGTTGTAAGATTTAAAATGTAAACACATACAAATAAGAAGTATGTTTCTTCCAGAGTAAAATTAGCCATAAATTACTTTTCTCCTACATTGCTGTCACCTACAGTAGGTAGCAGAAATCTGACAAAACTGACAGGTTTTAGACTAGCCAATCTCCCCATGGGGGATTTTCAGGATTTTCTTTATTTTCAAAAACACTTTGTTAAAGGCAGTTGCTCCGTCCAACTAACAAAAAAGTGTGCATTGAGTAGGGAGGCTGACCAGCATCATTGTATAAATCATTTTCAGGGAGTATCTTTATAAAGAATAAAGGTCATGCTGAGAATCCCTATGAAGTGATAGACTACTCCAAAACCTGTCAGTTCTGTCAGATTTCTACTTCTTACTGCAAGTGCCAGAATCATACGATAAAAGTAATTTAGGTTCATTTTACTCAGAAATAAACATATTTCTTATTTGTATGTGTTTATATGTATTTTAAATTTTACAATTATTCCCAACAGTGGTCCTTTATGGTATCATTTATGCACTGCATTTTTTCCCAGTATGTAAAAGGACTGCATTTTCACATATTTTCTTTGCTCTAAGGCCCAGTGCACACCAAAAACCGCTAGCAGATCCGCAAAATGCTAGCAGATTTTGAAACGCTTTTTCTTCTTTTTCTGCAGCGTTTCAGCTAGCGTTTTGCGGTTTTGTGTAGCGGTTTTGGTATAGTAGATTTCATGTATTGTTACAGTAAAGCTGTTACTGAACAGCTACTGTAACAAAAACGCCTGGCAAACCGCTCTGAAGTGCCGTTTTTCAGAGCGGTTTGCGGTTTTCCTATACTTAACACTGAGGCAGAAACGCATCCGCAATCCAAAATCTGCAGCAGCCCGGGAGTATGCGTTTCTGCAAAATGCCTCCCGCTCTGGTGTGCACCAGCCTATTGAAATACATTACCCTGGCGGATCCGCACCCGAAAGCGGATCGCAAACCGCAGCAGAACCGCTCTGGTGTGCACTAGGCCTGAGTGTTTACAAAAACTCAGAAAAATGTGCGAATAGCATTTGTAAATATTTTCTAAACACTTTACCCATAATCCCTTGAAAACACTTTTGAATGCATTTAAAAATTCACATAAAAATTGCATGAACATGGTTCAGGCTCTAGTGCGAGCAATGTGAATACCTACAGTATGTGTTCTTATATTATTTCTTAATAGCAGATCTAAGCTGCATACTGCAGCATTCATAAATTGCCTCCAATCAATAGTGTTATTGGAATATTTTGGTTTCATCATAGATGCTGTGCTCACTTCACTTGTATGCTACATAGGTAGTCCTCGACTTACTAACGATCGACCAATACAAACTGGGACACAGGGATACAGTGGAGGAGAGATGGCACAGAGGGGGGTGCTGAAGGAACATGGGGACAGAGGTGGCACAGTAAATGCAGAGGTGGCACAGAAGGGGACACTGAGGGAACGGGGGGCAGAGATGTCACAGAGGGGGACACTGAAGGCTCAGGGATATGGAGGTGGCTCAGAGGGGGACACTGGAGGCACAGGGAAGCACAGAGGAGGTACAGGGTACAGAGATGACACAATGTTCTCACTTAACCACTTGAGGACCCACCCTTTACCCCCCCCCCCACCCCCCTTAAGGACCAGCGCTGTTTTAGCTGATCTGTGCTGGGTGGGATGTGCAGCCCCCAGCACAGATCAGGGTGCAGGCAGAGCAACCAGATCTCCCCCCTTTTTTCCCCACTAGGGGGATGATGTGCTGGGGGGGTCTGATTGCTCCTGCCTGCCTGAGTGTTGCGGGGGGGGGCACCTCAAAGCCCCCATCCGCGGCGAAATTCCCCCCTCCCTCTCCTCCCTCCCTTGTCCGGAGATTCGAGGCTGCACAGGAACGGATCTGTCCTGTGCAGCCTCTAACAGGCTCCTGTCTGTCATGTGACAGCGATCCCAGCAGCCAACGACCATTAAGTCTAACGACGGACAAGCTAGATCGTTAAAAACTAACAATCTATCTTGGCGGATTTTTTCCAACGACGATCGTTTGAAAAAATAATACATCGTTGGAAACGGTCGTTCGTACTAGGCTTGACATGCGCATTTCACTATTTCTCCATGGAACGTTTCATTTTATGCGCAAGCGCAATAGTTGCTTTACGTTATGTAATGTTTGTTCTAACGATCATATCGTTACACACCTTTAAAAACTAACTTTACTTAGGTTGTTCTTTCGTCAATTAAAAGTTAGTTCGTCGTTCACAACGAATGATCGTTGTCGCATGTGTGTACGTAGCTTTAGAAGCTTCCCTGCCAGCAAAGCTGGATGCATCCGAAGTTGTAGATAACGTTATCTTGTGTTTAATTGTATCAAGTGAAGAATGTAAATAAACACTTCTCTGACACTGCTAGGTCCCCTGAACAAAGTCAGACAATTTAGAAAGCATTTCTGTTTGTTAGAACATGAAAAAAGCAGTTATAAATAAAATGCAAAGTCAGCTTTTAAAGCAAAAAAAGTGTACTTTGGGAATGTATAATTTGTAAATGAATACAAATACTTATGCACAAAAGCAAATATGATAACCGTATGCACTCCCGCGAGAGAATGTGCGCACTACCACGCATGCACGTGCATTCCCGCGTGTGTGCACGTGAGATTAGTGGAAAAAAACACCATAGAAAAAACACACCTTTATTTCCAAATAATATATTGTCACCATACTTTGTACTAGGGACATTAAAATCTTGTGATAACCAGGACAAATAGGCAGATAAAATGTGTGGGTTTTATGTAAAGTAGCAGTGTTGATATTAAAATTATAGGGGATGAAATTGGAGAAATAGTGTATTTTTTCATTTTTTCCTTGTTTTTCCCTTTAAAATGCATAGAAAATAAAGTCATTACTGAAAACAAATATCTCCCCCAAAAAGCCTAATTGGTGATGAAAAAAACAAGATTTAGATCATTTCGTTGTAATTAGTAAAGATTAAGCTATTGGCAAATGAAAGGAATGAGCAGTGAAAGGTGAAAATCGCTCTTGTCCGTTAGGGTAAAAACTGCTTTGGGGTGAAGTGGTGAAGTTTGCAAGTCTGTAATCAGCTAGCATCTCCAGGCTTTATTCTTACTTAGAGATATAGTAGTTTGTTATAGTACCTAACTTAATGCCATATTTCAAGGTGGAAAATGTACTTCCAAAGTTCTAATATAAATGTAGCCACAGCAGAGCAGACCTAATACTATCTTGTACAGTATATTATAATGTTTTATGACAGTCTGTTTGAAGGTATTTTTATATATATAGGTAATGAATCATGCCATTGTATAAAGATGCATATACAGTATATATACCTTCCTTGCTCTTAGAAATAGATGTGCTCTCTGTCATTTTCATTGGAAGAGTAATGTGACACCGGGGCCCTGTGATTTATGTAATGGACAGGGAAGATTTGTGCATGAACAAGCGGCACTTGCCGCATAGATCTCTCCTGTAGTGACTGATGATAAGTGTTCTGCTTCTTAGACTACCTGCACTGTTATTAAATTGATTTTTCAATTCTAAGTAGTGCTGGAAAGGGAAGTAAAAGAAGTTAATGGCAATTATTACAATACTGAAATAAAGAAATTTGCTATGCCAAACAGATAAGCACACTGCTGTTCAAATCAACCTCAACCGCTCTTCACATTCTATAGAAATAACCATACACTACACTTATCAGATCATTACCCACAGCTTAGTATGCTATTAATGAATCCAGCAAGGAGAGTGCAGAAGTTTTTCTACATGCTCCCAGGCACGCGAGGGCAGTCACACGAGCAGGAGCCCCTTCCACCTGCCCTCAGGATGCAGGGTTCAGCTCAGCCAAGCACTCCTGTGTTTAATGTGGAGAGAATTTTTCATCTGAGAGGATTAGCGGAGAACAATCGCTAGAATGTATGACACCAAGAAGATGGCATGAATATGTCATCAGATAAGGATGTCTCTGTGTACATGCATAATTAAAATTACAAATATAAATAAGTTAATATGTTTCTTTCATTTTTAATAAGAGATGAACCAATAATTATCGCATACCGGTAATTGTCGAGTGTTAAAATACATAATTCAAAAGGATTCTTTCTAATATGTTTTGCTTATCATTAGTAAGTATTACATGTTAATCGTGGTGCTGTCGTGATCGGCAAAACTCAAGCAATATGCTTTTTAGAGCAGATCGCAGCAAGTGGAAAAGCTCCCTTTTAGGGAGCATCAAGAAACAACATGGCTGCACAGCCAGGTTAGCATGACTGTGCATCATGGAGGGAAAGACAGTTAAAGGGGCACTATGGCGAAAAATTTTAAATATGTGCAAACATATACAAATAAGAAGTATGTTTTTTCCAGAGTAAAATGAGCCATAAATTACTTGTCTCCTATGTTGCTGTCACTTACAGTAGGTAGTAGAAATCTGACAGAAGTGACAGGTGTTGGACTAGTCCATCTCTTCATGGGGATTCTCAGAGATTTATTTATTTTCAAAAGCACTTAGTGAATGGCAGCTGCTCTGTCCAACTGCCAAAAAACTGTGTAGCGAGCAGAGAAGCTGTCCAGCATTATTGTTTAAATCCTTTTTAGGGAATATCTTTATAAAGAATACAATTCTTGCTGGGAATCCCCTATGAAGAGATGGACTAGTCCAAAACCTGTCACTTCTGTCATATTTTACTTCCTACTGTAGGTGACAACATAGGAGAAAAGTAATTTATGGCTAATTTTACTATGGAAAAAAATGTACTTCTTATTTGTCTGTTTGCACATATTTTAAATTTTACAATTTTTCGCCGTAGTGCCCCTGTAAGTGGAATAGGCTTTATACATCTGATTACACGAGGCAGGTCATTTCAACTCTTTCCCACGATGTGTCTGACCTGTGCGCTGCCTAAGACACAGTGGGGGAGATTTATCAACGCATTACCTACAGTTTTTTCTTAATCTGTTCTAACCAGCAGGGAGAACAGTTCTGCATGATAATAAGAACCTTCTTAACCTCCCTGGCGGTACTCAGTTTCAGAGGCTGAGTCCGTGGGAGGATTTTTTTAAAATAAAATTTTATTTAAATGCTTAAGCTAGCACTTCGCTAGCTAAGTATGGCCCCCAAGTCCCCCGAAACCTCTCTGATCCCCCCGATTGCCACCGGCAATATTTACCCGTCCGGGATCCCGTGAGAGCCACAGCTTCACCATTTAGCTTCAGTTGTTACTATGGCGGCGATCGGACATGACGTCTGATGTCATCGACGTCATGCGCAGTCCCGATCCTGATTGGGAGGCTGCACCATCGCGGGATCCCTGGGGGGTATGTATAACGTTGGTGATCGGGGGTGATTGGGGGAGAGCGGAGGGACTTGGGGGGCATGGTTAGCTAGCCAAGTGCTAGCTTAAGCATATAAATCAAATTTTATTTAAAGAAACCCTCCAGGGGCCATGTGATCCTCTCTAGCGGTTAGCCCAAGCGTAGATTGGGCTTACCGCCAGGGAGGTTAAATCCTAGGTAAAAGTGGCAATTTAGCTTGGATTTCTAGAGCTGCACTACAGTTAAGAAAAGTGCAAATCCATCCCTAAACTGGTGCAGATTAAGAAGTGCTTGATAGCAGTTCTACAGATGTAGAATTGCAGGGTAGACATGATCGCAGAGGGCAGGCTAGACATGATATGTGATGTGCTCCTCCCCCTGCTGAATTCCTCCTCAGAGCCTGCTGCTATCAATACAGCAGGTGTGTTGGCCCCTCAGCAACAGCAATTCCCCTCACACACAGCACTGTCTGAGAGACTCCTCCTAGCTCCTCCTATTTTACAACAGTTTTAGAAGGAATCTAATGATTTCTTAGACTGTCTGAGACATTTCTGCATGGATTTCTAGAAACCTACTAATATTTTGTCTCAGACACTCTTGATAAATGTCCCCCAATGTTGTTATGTCTATGGCCACACAGCATTGTAAATCGGGTGTCGGTAGTTACGGACCCAAAATTACTTCTCCCTCCGAGTTGCTACAACTTAGAGGGGGTATAGTAATTATTAGTAATTAACGCCGCCGGGAATTTGAGTGGAAGCAGGGTGAGCCATCTTTCATCTCACCCTGTGCCAAAGTGACCCGGCGGCGATAATCCATGTACACCTGATTACCATCTGTGCAAGGGTGTAGCAATAGCCATAGCAGCTGCTATGGGGCTCAGGAGCAGAGGGGGCCCAGGTGGTACTTGATGTTTTCACTATTAACCTTTTTGTGTTCCTCCTCCCTCTCACTTTGTCTCAGTGCCCATGGCCTATATGCAATAAAGATATCATGAGAATGTAAATTGCCGAATAAATTCATACCCATAGAGTAGGGGCAGGTGGCCATTTCTCAAAAGTGCCTGCATCTGAGGGCCCCATGAAAGTTTTGCTCTGGGGCCCCATAATCTCTAGCTACGCCATCTGTGGTAATAGCAATTGTGCCTACACATTGGACTGGAAAATGCTGCTCCATGCCACTATCCAATCCTGGCATGTTTTGATTATTTGAATATATTTAGGATTTTCATAAAAAAAAAAAAAAAAAAAAAAAAAAAAAAGCTTTTAAATGATTTCTGTTTAGTTGCCTTTAGATATTATCGTTGCTGTTTTTGCGCCTGTTACTCCTGTCCTTTAGCTTGCCATTTAGTTAGCTCATGCACATGTTCTAATGTATTTCCTAATTTAAATTCCCATTCTAATGCATTTTAAAGAGACACTGAAGCGAAAAAAATATATGATATAATGAATTGGTTGTGTACTATGAATAATTACTAGAAGATTAGGAGCCAAGAAAATATTCTCATATTTTTATTTTCAGGTATATAGTGTGTTTTCTAACATTGCATCATTCTCTAATATGTGCAGATTACACAACACTCAGCATTCAAAATGATTCTTTCAGAGCAGTCTGTGAACTAATGAAAACTGTTCACTTATAGTTGAGATAATAAAAGTCAGAAGACAGCCCTCTCCACGACTTTGAAAGTCGTAGAGATTAATGGCTTTTTTTGCATAGAGATAACAACTGGAGTTTCTTAACTCTTCCTGTACTGGAAACAATTACACTGATGTATCTGATCTTAATGTTTTATTTCTTAGCTGTGCTACACATACAAATCATAATATCATAATTTTTTTTCGCTTCAGTGTCTCTTTAAAGGAAGCATACGTATTGGATTCATGTAATGCAGCTCAGTGTGATGCATGCATGCCAGACTTTTCTTCACAAGCTCATAAACAGACTGCGATCAGATACAAGGTTACACTTGTTTTTTCTAGAAGAACATCATATTTGCTTCCAGAGCTAATACTGACTTCCTACTCCAATTATTCCTTATTTTCTCCAAGGTTAGGAAACATCCAGGTTACCAAACGGGTTAAGGGATCCTGCGCAGCGCAGGAAGGAGACAATAAATCAAAGCTATTTATGGATTCCTTTACAAATCTGCCAGGTTGATGGCTGAGTTGGAGTTTGAGGATGTTTCGGAGTCTGGCAGTCACACGGGGTCTGCTTGTTCAGCCAAATCAAACTGTTCTGACTGTAGCTCAAGGGAAATAAACAAAGAAGGAGGCAGATTGCTTACTTATTGCAACTCATATGTCATTCTGAATGTAAAGGGATTATTAACCATTTAGCTTCCAAAGATGTTTTTGTCAAATTGAGCCATGTGAAAAGGAAACAAGTTAAAGTAGACCTGAACTCTGAACAGAAGGAAAACAGAGAAATGCACCCTGTATGTATTTAGAGAGTTCAGCCTGTCTAATTACCCCTCATCTGTGACTAATCACAAGTTGTATTTTGATCTCTCAGCTGCCTCAACACAGCAGCTAATTTTTAAACACAGGATGTTAATCCCCTGTCTGATTCCATGAAAGCAGGAAGTAGACACGTTTATTGCAGGATTTGTATCACCTGTAACAAAGAAATGTTTTTCTTTAAAGCGTATTGTGTTGTTGCTTATCTTTTAGAGCAGAGAGGAAGTTCTGTGTTCAGGTCCAATATAAGACTGGCCAAAAGGAACTGGAACTGAAATAGTGTATTAACACTTCCGAATACAGTAAAGTTTAGTAATCCGTCTATAACTATAAAGTACCACAGGTTATTGCACCTTATTGAAGCCTCCATTAAACCTTGATTCATTAGGCTAACATAAGATTCCTGGGGCTTGATTCACTATGCGGTGCTAACCTACTTAGCACGTCTAAAGTCTTTAGACGCGCTAACCAGGGTGCTAAGTAGGTTAGCACCGGACTTCTCAATCAGATCGCGCGCTAACTTTGCGCGCGCAAAGTTTTACGCGCGTAAAGTTTTATGCGCGCTAAGTCCCATAGGCTTTAATGGGCACTTCGCATGGAGCGCCCTGCGCATAAAGTTTTGCGCGCGTAAAGTTTTATGCGCGAAAAGCTTGTTTAGACGTGCTAAGGGGGTTTTCACAGGCGTGCTAACAGTTAGCACCGCTTTGTGAATCAAGCCCCTCATGTGTTAAACAGTGTGATAGGGATCAGCAGTGCTCATGAGCTAATATGATCATTGGATTCCGACCACCAGCTCCATTACCCCAGAGCAGAGTTTTCCTATGAACTTTGAACATGTTCAACTCAGAGGAAAGGGGAAATAAACACAGTGCAGGGGTCCAGTGCTGGAGCTACATCAGCTCTGTCCCCCACCAATAGTAACTGCCAGCTGGTAATGACTGGATAGAGTCCACAAGCTTGAGTGACCCAATTAGACTTAGACTAGATTACCGGCACCTTTGTGCCTGCTGCCAGGGAACTGCCTTCACCTCACAAAGCACTATGTCCACTGCTTGTAGTCGCAGGAGCTCTTTAGACCCCTCTGGCCTGTTGGGGTACTTGTTAATGAAGAATGAAAGTTTATGATGCTGGCCATGCACTAGAAAGGGCTTCCAATGAAAAGAGTGATCTGCAACAGACTTGTTAGTTGTTACACTTGTATAGATGATGCGGCTGAGTACATCGGTGGCGATGAGAAACTCAATAAGCCCTATGAGGTTTATTTGAATTTTGCATCACCACAAACCAGGGGCATAACTAGACTTAATAGCCCCCCCCCCCCCCTGCACAAATTATAGTATGGGGACTCCTTGGTCCCCAAACCCCATGTAGGTCACGTGATCGGGAGCCGGCCAATGGCAGTATAGAGTGTTCTGCTGTGAAGTAGCCTCTGGAAGCAGGAAATAATTACACACGCTCCTGCACATGTTTTTGTAAGTGAATGGGGAGGTTTCTTTGCTAATTGGCTGCACTTGCGGTTAGGGAAAGGGAGGTGGCAGGGCCCCCAAAGCCTCTGGGCCCCCCTGTGATGGCAGGTGTCGCAGGGGTGATTGCTACGCCCATGCCACTAACATAATCCAAGGCCAGAAGCATTGACTTGCAGCATCATCCTTCAGTTTATGAACATAGGTGCAACCTATGGGATTATGTAAATTGGTTTCTGAATTTTGAAGAAGATAAACTCAGATTGCTGACTCCCTTCAGTCAGTTTCTTAGGAAAAGACTGTAATCAACAAAGAAAGAAAGCTGGTGGCAAGCACACTGACAAGATTTGTCAAGCAAATGAAAACAGGCTTCTATCAACATGGGAGAGCTGGCAGATTAAGATGTGTGTCCTGGAGAAAAAGAAACAAAACTTCCACTATTTTGAAGAAGAAAAAAAGTTGACAAGGCCTGTGTGGTTAGCTGTTTCCTCCTTTACAACAGTTGTAGAAAGACCATTGCCAAGGCAGGGCTGCTTATTTGAGCATTCCACTGTGATGGTGACAGTGATGCTCATCTGAGCTAGGATATCTGCCCTCTGTAATCTAGTCACACCTGTTGTATTATTTAGCTAGATTCTTCTATTGTTTAGTTAGTAGTACTGTAGTGTACTGTACTCTAGTCTGTGTATAGGTACCGTCCGTCACCGCGTTACCTAGGGTCTTTGTGTGCGCAGTGCACGTCTGCGCTGTCCGCACCCTCTCGGTAGTGCTACACCCGTCCTATTGTTTATATATTACTTCTATTGTGTATTTGCTGTAGTCTGTGTATAGGGACACCGTCAGTCAGCGTCAGCTAGGGTCTTTGTGTGCGCAGTGCGCACTCTCTCGTTAGCGCTACACCGATCTCTGCTGTAGAGTACACCTGTCCGTCACCTCACACACCCACCACCACCAGTCCCACCCCATTAAAGTACCCCACTTGTCCCACCCGCCTTTACATACTTAAGTTATTTTTTCATTTGTATAATATTAAAAATATACAATGTCTGGCACTGGCAGCCGCGGTCTGGGCAGGGGCAGCAAGGGCAGCAAGGGCATCGCCAAGAGAGGAGGTCGTGGGCGTGGCAGCCGCGCCACCACCACCATGCGCAGTTCTGCGTCTGCACCAGTGGCTATTCCGCCATTAGCCACTGGCCGTGGACGCCTTGGCCGCCCAACAGCTGGGAGCCACGCTGCAAAGACACAGCAGCAGCAGCGTGTGGCCCAGATGTTCCTCCCACCACCAGGTCGTAGCCGTCCTATTGAGGAGAAGGACGCAGACGCTGTGGTGGAACTGATGGTGGATGAGCAGGCCACCATTAGCTCTGGAACCGAGTCCTCCACCCCCGCCTCCACTCCTGTTCGCAAGAGCAGCAGCAGCCGCCCAGCACTGCCTGGGGAGCAGGAGCAGGAGTGCAGTTCTCCAGCCCCAGCGGGCGACACCAGCACCCTGTCACTCAGCACCTTCTTATCCCCAAGCACAGCGGGGCTATGGAGTGCTGTTGCGGCAGAATTGGCAATGGAGGAGGAAGAAATGCTGATGGGCACTTTAGGGGATGATGCTTTGGACAGTCAGACAGTGGTGACTGTCCATCCGCCCATGCATGCAGAAGGGGAGTTTGGGGGATCCCAGCAGGACATGTTTGTGGAGGGGGAGGATGATGATGAAATTGTGAAGTACAAAAACTGGTTGCCAGGTCCTAGGAGTGGGGATGTCATCAGCTCTGAGGAGGAGGAGGATGCGTCTGCGGGCCTTGCTAGAAGGATCAGCATCGCAGGCATGGGCAGGATCACAAGTGGGTGTGGTATGCAGGCCACACTGTGTGCTGATCAGGAGACGAGTTCTGCCAGTGCCACCACCAGGCGCACCAAGAACCCCCCCCCCCCAACCACCACAGAGAGACCAGCGGCAGCAGCACCTTCCAGCCGAAGGGGCAACTTCACCTCCCCAATATGGAATTTTTTCACCCTTCCATATTTGGAGTGCAAGTATGCCACCTGCAACCAGTGCCGCAAGCAGCTCAGCAGAGGGAAGGAGCCCTCTGCGTTTGGCACCACCTCTCTGGTCAACCACCTTGCAGGGAAACACTTTCACGAGCATGAGGAGTCCGTGAAGTTGAAGGAAGCTGGCAGTGGCAGACCCGCCACCACTGCAAAGCCGTCGGCAGCAGGAGTGCGTCAGCAACGCACTGCTCCTCCTCCCTCTGCAACTCCTGCCGCCGACACTGAGGCCTGTTCTGGCAGCCAGTCCGCAGTGGCCTCCTCTGTTCCCTCCACTGCTTCCCGTGCCAGCAAAAGACCTCACCAGACCCTGCTCAGCGACACCTTCCAGGGGGTGGTCAGGGTTCTGCCTCCCAGCAGCCGTCGCGTGCATCAGCTGAACGGCTTGCTGGCACGGGCCATGTGCTCCCAACTCCTGCCTTATTCCCTTGTGCAGGAGGGGAGCGACATGCGTGCGCTCCTGATGTGTGCAGCCCCCGATTGGCCAATCCCCAGCCGACATTATTTTGCACGCACGGCCATCCCTGCACTTCACCGCTCTGTGATGGCCAATGTCGGGAGAGGGCTGGAGCACGGGTCCACGTCACCATGGACTCGTGGAGCAGCCGGTTTGGGACGGGCCGCTATCTGTCCTTCACCGCGCATTGGGTCAGCTTGGTGGAAGGGGGTGAGGAGGGGGGAGCAGCATCGGGCATTGTCAGAGCAGCAGCAGCACCAACAACGCAGTGGGTGGTGCCACCATGCAGGGTCAGCGGAACAGCAGCAGGTTCCTCTGATCCGCTTCCATCCTCCGCCACACCAGCCCAAACCCCCCACCTCAGCAGCAGCGTGAAGTCCCGCCACTGCCAAGCGCTGCTGGAATTGGTCAGCCTGGGGAAGAACAAACTGACGGCGAACCACGTCCTGGCCAAACTCCGAGAGCAGGAGAGGAATTGGCTGACCCCCAGAGGCCTCAGAGTCGGAGAGGTGGTGTCCGACAATGGGGCAAACCTGGTTGCTGCCATCAGCAGGGGAGACCTGACCCACATCCCCTGCCTGGCGCACGCCCTGAACCTGGTAGTCCAAAAGTTCCTGCGGACCTACCAGGGGATGAACCGACTCCTTGAGGTGGCAAGGAAGGTTGTGCGTCACTTCCGGCACTCGCCTGCAGCTGTGGCGAGCCTGGAAGAGGTGCAGAAGGAGCTGCACCTGCCACAGCACCGGCTCATGCTCGATGTTCCAACTCGCTGGAACTCCACCCTGGCGATGTTGGAGCGTCTGGTTGAACAGAGGCAGGCTGTCAGCCAGTACGTTGCACGAGCAACAGTTGCCTCCCTCACTGCAACTGGGCGTGCCGCCACCAACCTCCCGTCCATGATCTCCACGGAGGACTGGGGGCACATGCAGCAGGTGTGCTCAGTCCTGGCACCCTTCCTGCAGGCCACCAACATGGTGAGCAGGGACCATGCAATGGTGTGCGAGTGGGTCCCCTTGGTGTGTGTGCTGGACAGGGCCCTGTATGCACTGGTGGAAGAGGGAGCGGCAGCCTTGGACCAGCAGGAGCTGCAGGCAGCTTCACAGGCCACCTCTGAGGAGGAGGGCTCGGAGTTGGTGGAGGTCCCTGACCTTGCTGCTGATGAGGGGGAGCAGCAGAGCGCAGCTGGACTGGTTCGTGGGTGGAGAGAGGATGAGGTGGAGGAGGCAGAGGAGGACAGCAATGTCGGCTCTGGGGCTGCCAATAATGTGCCAACAGACGTGGCCAGACTGTTCCCAATGGCAGCGCACATGCTGAGGTGCCTGCGCAAGGACCCAAGGGTGATCCAGATGAAGCAGAGGGAGGACATCTGGATCTGCATGATGCTGGACTCACGTCTGAAGGGGAAGCTCAGCCAGTTCCTGCCTGCAGGAGGAGACCGTGCGCAACAAATGAGGGATTTGCAGCTGTCCCTTGTGGAGCGCCTGGAGGAAGCCTTCCCTCAGACATCCACCCCCACTGTTCAGCCAGCATAGAGGCAGCAGCAGGTGCCTGCATCCACCAGCAGCAAGCACTCGCGCACCACAGACCTGCTGTCTCTAACCCAAGAGCTCTACATGAGTGTAGAGCTGCAAAGGACTAGAGAGGAGGTGCCTGCAGCAGCATCCTTCTCCAGTCACAGGCAGCGCTTGACCCGCATGGTGGCTAACTACATGGGGTCCTTCAGCGGGCTTGACAGCATGGCCCCTGTTGATCCCATGGGGTATTAGGTCAAGCACCTGCCGATCTGGAGCGAGCTTGCGCAGTACGCCCTGGAAGTGCTCTCCTGCCCCCCTTCCAGCGTACTGTCAGAGCGTTGCTTCAGTGCAGCCGGTGGAGTCATCACTGAGAAGCGATCTCGTCTGTCTCACAAGTCTGTGGACAGACTGACGTTTCTCAAAATGAACCAGGCTTGGGTGGAAGGCGAATTCATGGCCCCTGTTGTCGGCGAGAGGGGTACATGAAGTGACGACTGGCACACACACGTACACCTGCTGCTGCTGCTGCTGTTATATTTCATCCTGCTGTCTGTGTCTCCACTGCCAGGGAACACATTACAAGGTGCTGCTGCCCAAGCGCCACCAGCTATTACGCTCAACAATAGCTGCATTATTTTGAATTAAAAAAAAAAATTGTAATTATTTTAGAGGTGTCCGGGTTGAAAACTGTGCTGTCCCAATTGTGTATTGGACACAATGTGGGCTTCACGACCGCTGTCTGGAACCTCATGCTGTGTATTTACGGCCCTGGAACCACCGCTAGGACCCAGGGCCTACTATGTCTCGCTGCCTGCCCTCCTGCCTGCTGCCAAATGCCAGTCTGCCACACACACTTATCCTCCTCACGCTGCCTGCTGTTATATTTCCTCCTGCTGTCTGTGTCTCCTCTCCACTGCCAGGGAACACATTACAAGGTGCTGCTGCCCATGCGCCACCAGCTATTACGCTCAACAATAGCTGCATTATTTTGAATTAAAAAAAAAATTGTAATTATTTTAGAGGTGTCCGGGTTGAAAACTGTGCTGTCCCAATTGTGTATTGGACACAATGTGGGCTTCACGACCATTATCTGGAACCTCATGCTGTGTATTTATGGCCCTGGAACCACTGCTAGGACCCAGGGCCCACTATGTCTCGCTGCCTGCCCTCCTGCCTGCTGCCAAATGCCAGTCTGCCACACACACTTATCCTCCTCACGCTGCCTGCTGTTATATTTCCTCCTGCTGTCTGTGTCTCCTCTCCACTGCCAGGGAACACATTACAAGGTGCTGCTGCCCATGCGCCACCAGCTATTACGCTCAACAATAGCTGCATTATTTTGAATTAAAAACATTTTTTTAATTATTTTAGAGGTGTCCGGGTTGAAAACTGTGCTGTCCCAATTGTGTATTGGACACAATGTGGGCTTCACGACCGCTGTCTGGAACCTCATGATGTTCATTTACGGCCCTGGTACCACCGCTAGGAACCAGGGCCTATTATGTCAGTCACATCACACTGCCTGAAACACATTACTCCTCCTCCTGTAGCTGCATTGAGCTTCTGCTGTCTGTGTGCTGCTACCACTGCCAGGGAGAACAGAAGACGAACTATTTTCTGCTGCCACCCACTCTCCTACCAGCTATTACCACCACACTACAATAGCTGCAACTACTTCCTCCTCCTGCTGATGTCTGTGTTTTACCACCGCCAGGGTACACAGAAAAAGGCGCTGTGGCTTGCAATGTGCCACTACCTACCTATTATGCCATCAACACAAATGTAACTATGGTGTTATTAAAATAAAATATTTCCACAAATAAATATTACAAAAAATAATACAAAAGAAAGGAAAACCAAGACACATAATATAATGATAGAGAAGAAGAGGAAGAAGAAGAAGATATAGAAGAAGAAGATATAGAAGAAGATGAAGAAGATATAGAAGAAGAAGATATAGAAGCAGAAGATATAGAAGATGAAGAAGATGAAGAAGATATAGAAGAAGAAGATATAGAAGAAGAAGATGAAGAAGAAGAAGAAGATATAGAAGAAGATGAAGAAGATATAGAAGAAGAAGATATAGATGATGAAGAAGAAGAAGAAGAAGAAGATATAGAAGAAGATATAGTAGAAGAAGAAGAAGAAGAAGAAGAAGAAGAAGAAGAAGAAGAAGAAGAAGAAGAAGAAGAAGAAGAAGAAGAAGAAGAAGAAGAAGAAGAAGAAGATATAGAAAAAGAAAACATAGAAAAAGAAGATATAGAAGAAGAAGATATAGAAGAACAAGAACAAGAAGATATAGAAGAAGAAGATATAGAAGAAGAAGAAGAAGATATAGAAGAAGAAGAAGAAGATATAGAAGAAGAAGATACAGAAGAAGAAGAAAAAGAAGAAGATATAGAAGAAGAAGAAAAAGAAGAAGATATAGAAGAAGATATAGAAGAAGAAGAAGATATAGAAGAAGAAGATGAAGACGACGTAAATGAAGACTTCCAACACCCATTTTGGACACACCTTCTCATGCAAACACTTTTCATGAAGTTAATTTACTTTTTTTGAGACCTTTTTTATAACTACTACATCACCACATAATCACTTGATGTTTTTCTTCATAAAAAAGGTGGTTTCATGCATCATTGACCTCCAATACAAGTTTTACAAGCTATTTAAGGCCAGCTCGAATATTTTACTCGAATACAGACTCGGATAGTGACGTCGGATATCCGTGGTCGAATCGGATATTCGATCACATCGGATATTGAACTTCGAGTGAATTCGGATAGTTTACTATCTGAATTCGACCAAACTTGAATAGGATAATGAGGTATCCGAGCAACACTGGATGGTGATCAGATAGGACCTATAGACCCTCACCCCTTATTACAGGACATTTTTCTGGTTCAGGGGGCTTTGTAAGGGCTTCCATGCCCACTGGCAAAAGGAGTCTTAAGTGCCCTTCTTTCAAGACAGGACTCCTTCACTGCTGGCAAGCGAAGCAGGTAATTTTGGCGCACCGCGCTAAGCACTGTGTGCCAAAGCTGGGTGCCGTCATAGCAGCAATGCTATGAAGCGCTCCCCACGCTAGAGTAATTCAGGGATCTGGCAAACACCAGACCCTGAATTATATCTCCCTCTGAAGAACAACTCGGAGGGGGGAATATTATTTGGCTCGTCCTGTGCCCCACTCACCAGCGGTTTCCCAACACGTATGGCTGGCAAGCACTGTAATGATGCTAACGAGGGTTTGAGAGGGATCCATGCACTTGTGGGGCCTCCCACTGCTCCTTAATAACCACAATTGCTAGGGGGCAGACAAAAACTAGGCAGATCTGAGTTGAAAAAAATGTTTATTTTACAAAAAAACACACTTGTAGAACATTCCTAGTGAATACTTGCTTGCTTGGAGCTGACCTCAATGCCCTTAATTGTATAATCTGAAACAGCTAAAAAAATGATAAGTTTCATCCTAAATTAGATGACAATGTAATAACAATAATGCTAACATTCGTATAGCGCTATTCTCCTGTCAGACTTAAAGCGCTTGAGAGCTGCAGTGATTATGTATGCACAATTTTGTGCATAAGCATACATTTTTATGCATAATTGGGTACTAAATTAATGTTAAAGTTTTCTCATGAGTGTTTAAAATAAGTGAATTGTGATATAAAGAGAAATCCTAAAAAGAGACGTATTAAAGGCATTAAAGATGGTTAATGCAGCAGGCCCAAAGAGAGGGAAACAGCCTGCCAATTTCTTTTAGTTAACAGACTCAACAATATTAGAAATGCCTAAAACTGATATACTGCATCTGTTGTCTAATATACTATGCATATATGTGATTTATAACCATGACCCTAGAGCAGTGGTTCTCAACCTTTTCCGGGCCGGGGAACACTTTCTGACCATATTTTTCTCCGGGGAGCGGCGGCGGCGGGGGGGGGGGGGGGGGGGGGGCGGCGGCGCGGGTGTTTGCGCGACCTAGTGGACAGTGCCGTGCTATGGGGGGGGGGGGAGGGGGGGGGCGGCTGCATAGCTAGCATAGTTGCCCCAGTATAGGGAGTTTAGTTGCCCCAGTATGGTTAGTATAGTTACCCCAGTATAGTGCCCCAGTATAGCTAGTATAGTGCCCCAGTATAGCTAGTATAGTCCCAGTATGGATAGGTAGTGCCCCAGTATAGCCAGTAAAGTGCCCAGTATAGCTAGTATAGTACCCAGATAGCTAGTATAGTGCCCAGTATAGCTAGCATAGTGCCTAGTATAGCTAGCATAGTGCCCAGTATAGGTAGGTAGTGCCCCAGTATAGTGCCCAGTATAGCTAGTATAGTTGCCCCCAGTATAGCTAGTTTAGTTGCCCCCAGTGTAGGTAGTTTCGTTGCCCCCAGTATAGCTAGTTTCGTTGCCCCCAGTATAGCTAGTTTCGTTGCCCCCAGTATAGCTAGTACAGTTCCCCCCAGTATAGATGCCCAGGAGGGGGGGAAGCAGCGCTAGAAGGAGGGGCAGTGGAGGCAGCGGTGGGGAGGGGGGAAATATCCCCCCCCTCCCTCACCTGGGACCCCTCCTTCTGCCTCTCTCCCCCTCCGTTTAGCGGTGGCAAGTGCGGCTCGGCGGCGGGGAGGCATACGGAGAATTACTCACCACTTCTGCGTTCCAAGCGCCGGCAACGTCATGTCGTCACACATCTCCGCCTTCAATACCGCCCACTGTGCTTCCGCTAATCAGGAAGAACAGTGGGTGGCATTGAAGGCGGAGATGTGTGACGACTTGACGTTGCCGGCGCTTGGAACGCGGAAGTGGTGAGTAATTCTCCGTATGCCTCCCCGCCGCCGAGCCGCACTTGCCACCGCTAAACGGAGGGGGAGAGAGGCAGAAGGAGGGGTCCCAGGTGAGGGAGGGGGGGATATTTCCCCCCTCCCCACCGCTGCCTCCACTGCCCCTCCTTCTAGCGCTACTTCCCCCCTCCTGCACCCTAAAGTAGGTACAGGTCTGGCGAGAGGCCAGACCTGTACGGCACACCAGGCAACATGCCGCGGCACACTAGTGTGCCGCGGCACACTGGTTGGGAAACACTGCCCTAGAGGGTGGGTGACAGAGCTGCTAGTACATCGTTATTACCACAAATATTGCAGCTTAAAAACTGTGCCTATATTTATAAGGTTGTTTGTGCTCATTGTGCTTGTCAACATATGATTCAAAACACTTTCCCTTCAATATTGCTTGCTTTTACTCTTTTTCATTATCACTGACAAGTGCTTCTAGTTAGCAAAAGTGCAACAACAATGTGAACTTCAGCTTTCAAATGTAGCAAAATTTCAATGCGGTCAGGAAAATTAACAGAGAGCAAGGCACAGATTGCTAACTACACATTTCTTTTTACATTGTTAATAATAGTCTGAGCATGTGGTTGTTGCTTCAAATCCACAACCTACTCCCCCAGTATCTGTTGAGCCTAGGATGAAAAAACAAAAAAGAAATGCTAACATTTATAAGCTCTCTCCTCCTGTGTATAGATAGCTGAAGAGTGCTTCAGTCACCTACGGCACATTCAGTAAGCTACCCTGGTGGGCATTTTAAGTATTTCCTAATGACTCCTTACTGGCAAGGGCAAACCTAAGATTTTCAAGGGGGATTCCTGAAAGGTCTCCCTCAGCCACGAACAATACAGTATAATAATATGGTAGGACATCATGCTGGGTACACATAATGCAATTTCCTGTGCGACTGACAGGTTATTTCTGACATGTTCGATCTGCTCCCGATCGACAACGGGATCGATCAGGAGCAGTTTGGATACAGATAATCATGAGGACAGCTGACATTAGTAATGAAGGGGAAAGTAAAGCATTCACACAGCAGGGCACAGAGTTGTGCTCATACCTGACTCTGTTAAGTTCCCCAGAGCTGCTCCATGCTCTGTACAAATGCTACAGCTACATCCAAAGTCAACTGTAGCAGGGAAAGAAAGGGGGCAGTGCTGTGAGCTGCAGATATTCTGGTGTCTCAACTTGAGCCTGCCCCCAGACACTGCACCGACCCTGGTCTGAGGGGGGATTCTGGGCAGCTGTAATCCCCTCCCCACGTTAGCTTATGACTGGGTAGGTACTGGTTCCAGGCAGGAGCTAAACGCTGCTTTCCAGTATCAAAGGTGGTGGATATGTAGTGGTCATCACTGCGACTCTTGATTTTCTGATTATATGAACAACTTTGACACACTGCCCACTACAACAGGTTTCTACATTGACTTCCAGGAGTGCCTGATGATCAAGGGGGTTTGTGCTTAGAACACCCTGTTCTGAATGCATGGTGATACAATTGTTACTTCTTTCCAAATTAGCCAGTGCTAGCTTCTAATATGTAACCTTATTGGGTTGTGGGTATGTGGAGGCTGGGTTGTTCATCACCAGGGTCCCTAAATGAGAAAGGGACTAACGCTGAGAGGTAGTGGGAACACAACCACTAAGAAAGCCCCTATTTAGGAAATGGACATCCACTGACAACCAAGGAAGACCCTAATTTGGAAACAAGCATTCATAGGGCACCTATGAAGCCTCTACATGGGAAGAGGGCAAACTCTCTCAACCAATGAAGCCTTTATTTGTGGAATGCCAGCCATTAATCACCAAGTAAAACCCTAACTAGGGAGGTGTTACGTTGATAATTAGGTAAAGATGGAGAGGCCTAGTTGCGCCTAACCACACTACCATATGTTTACTGTTTGGTTGTTGTCCCTTATGCATGTAATAAGAGGGATGCTAAAGCCACAGGACATTCAACGGGGACACATAAAGGAGACATGGGAAAGCCTCTGAAGCCACTGGACAGGTAATTAGATATAAGTTTAATATGGGAACATGTAATGGGCTGAAAATGTAATGGGGAAGCAGAACATGTAGAGAACCACATTTTTTTATTGGAAACTAGTAAAAAAAAAGGCCCGGCCATTATATAACGGGCACTAGGCCAATGGGCGCATGCAGCACGTGTGCCCACTACCTCGCGTGCATGGCTGAGACTCCCACAATGCGCGCACGGCCATAACCCATACACAGATGTGTCCCACATACACGCACATGGCCGCATCCCACAGATGCACATGCACATGGCCGTGTGCCTGTCCACGACCGCTGCCCGAAATCCACCCGGTGTGCTACGCATGTGTGCCAGGCACAATGGACACAGGGACCCAGGAGGACGCAGGGACAGGGAAATTATTATGTAAGAGGCCCATTTACTGTAGGTAGCACAATGAATAAGCAATAAATAATGACCTGGATATGAAGTTGAGACAATAAAATGAAAATGTTTAACTGTGCCTTGTAACCACATCCACATTGGCAACACTCTTCCTCATACAAACTGTCATGCACTATATTACTCGCATGTGGCCACGGCCAATTCTGTCAGGAGGACAAAATGAGTCAGTATGTCATATCTGCTAGGTATGCCACTTGACAGATGACTTAAAAATTGGTATGAGTTTTTATCAAGAAATAGATTGTAAATGATATATATATATTGCTAAAGTGTTTGTCATTCCATTCAAAATGCATGGTTTACCATAGGCTGCGAGAGTCAATAAGGAGCTGGGAGGAGCAGTTGATTTATTTTTTTAGTTCCCAGTTAATCATGAGAAATAGGGTGCTGTCAAACCGCAATGCTGTACAATGATGATAAATCAAGTCATATCTTGTTACCTGCTAAGCCAACACTGATCTCTCACACTTACATTGACAAAGCCACCAGACTGCTGACAAGTTAATGTACTGTGGTCCACTAACTGACTTTTTACTTTCTCTCAGTGATGTGACATACAGAAAACAATTATGGAAATACTATATAAGAAATGCCGCATATTCATGCAGAGATTTAGAGAACCCGGGCGAAAGAGAGAGAGAAATGTTTGCACTGAACTTTACAAAGATGATTGGGAAATGTCACAATGACTTTGCATAAGCAGACAGCAATCATATAAGGCCATAAATGCCAACGTATTCATAAAAGAACACTATTTATTATCACCTACTGCGCATCATAGATTGTTTCCATGCAAGGTTATTCATAATATTGGTTATTCACCTTTTACTACGGAAATCTTTCCAAATCAGACAGACAGAATGAAATGATCTGGCTCATTGCAGTTTCCTAATGCGTGTTCCTGACACATTTTGTGGTATTTGTTACATGCTGCTGCATCCATCATTGGGCTGACTCTAGATTAGCTTAAGCAGGACAAGACAGCATGGCATACAGTCTGTTGTAAACGTTCCAAGCTGGTAGTGTGCAGCAGATGTATTTACAGAATCATATGTACAGTACCTGCCCATTGCCATTGATATATTGCAGATGTACAACACAAATATAATTGAAAAGGTACTGAGCACATGAAGAGTTATTAAGTAATGTAATATAATCAATTTGGGTTACATGCTAGAATCAAATTCAGCCCTGCATGTGACACTGCGTGGCCCCGATGTTATACAGATGTGTGTTCTGTCTCTACGGAGGGGTAAGAGGCAGAGGCATAACTAGTTGCAGCCTCTGCAACTTCAGCGGGGCCCAGAGGTGTGGGGGTCCAACTACTACCTTTCCCTCCCTCTGATACTCCAGATCAGGTGTTTTTGTGGCTGCACATTGTATGGGTGTGAAGTAGTGTTGGGCGAACAGTGTTCGCCACTGTTCGGGTTCTGCAGAACATCACCCTGTTCGGGTGATGTTCGAGTTCGGCCGAACACCTGATGGTGTTCGGCCAAACCGTTCGGCCACATGGCCGAACTAAGAGCGCATGGCCGAACGTTCCCCGAACGTTCGGCTAGCGCTGTGATTGGCCGAACGTGTCACGTGGTTCGGACCCGAACGCGCTCTGATTGGCCGAACTGTCACGTGGTTCGGGTAAATAAATACCCGAACCACGTCATATTTCCGCCATTTGTCTGTGGGTTTAGCTTTGGGTAGGCAGGCAGGGTAGTTCGCGCTCCAGCCACGCTAGCCAGGGTCCCCCCAGTCATTGTGTCGCTGCTGGGAATAGTAGTACACCGCTCGCTCAGCATTCTGTTTACTGCCACTCTGTGTACCTCGCTCAGCCACACTATATAGCATTCTGTTTACTGTTCTGTGTCTGCTGGGAATAGTAGTACACCGCTCGCTCAGCCACACTATATAGCATTCTGTTTACTGCCACTCTGTGTACCTCGCTCAGCCACACTATATAGC
The DNA here is from genome assembly GCF_040937935.1 of Hyperolius riggenbachi. Taxonomy (NCBI): domain Eukaryota; kingdom Metazoa; phylum Chordata; class Amphibia; order Anura; family Hyperoliidae; genus Hyperolius; species Hyperolius riggenbachi. Next base: position 503,913,944 of record NC_090646.1, read on the forward strand.
ATTCTGTTTACTGTTCTGTGTCTGCTGGGAATAGTAGTACACCGCTCGCTCAGCCACACTATATAGCATTCTGTTTACTGCCACTCTGTGTACCTCGCTCAGCCACACTATATAGCATTTTGTTTACTGTTCTGTGTCTGCTGGGAATAGTAGTACACCGCTCGCTCAGCCACACTATATAGCATTCTGTTTACTGTTCTGTGTCTGCTGGGAATAGTAGTACACCGCTCGCTCAGCCACACTATATAGCATTCTGTTTACTGCCACTCTGTGTACCTCGCTCAGCCACACTATATAGCATTCTGTTTACTGTTCTGTGTCTGCTGGGAATAGTAGTACACCACTCGCTCAGCCACACTATATAGCATTCTGTTTACTGCCACTCTGTGTACCTCGCTCAGCCACACTATATAGCATTCTGTTTACTGTTCTGTGTCTGCTGGGAATAGTAGTACACCGCTCGCTCAGCCACACTATATAGCATTCTGTTTACTGCCACTCTGTGTACCTCGCTCAGCCACACTATATAGCATTCTGTTTACTGTTCTGTGTCTGCTGGGAATAGTAGTACACCGCTCGCTCAGCCACACTATATAGCATTCTGTTTACTGCCACTCTGTGTACCTCGCTCAGCCACACTATATAGCATTCTGTTTACTGTTCTGTGTCTGCTAGGAATAGTAGTACACCGCTCGCTCAGCCACACTATATAGCATTCTGTTTACTGCCACTCTGTGTCTGCTGGGAATAGTAGTACACCGTTCACCCGCCACTGTATAGCATTGTGCTCTGTGTCGCTGCTGGGAATAGTGGTACACCGCTCACCCACCACTGTATAGCATTGTGCTCTGTGTCGCTGCTGGGAATAGTGGTACACCGCTCACCCGCCACTGTATAGCATTGTGCTCTGTGTCGCTGCTGGGAATAGTGGTACACCGCTCACCCGCCACTGTATAGCATTGTGCTCTGTGTTCCTGCTGGGAATAGTGGTACACCGCTCACCCGCCACTGTATAGCATTGTGCTCTGTGTCGCTGCTGGGAATAGTGGTACACCGCTCACCCGCCACTGTATAGCATTGTGCTCTGTGTCGCTGCTGGGAATAGTGGTACACCGCTCAGCCACACTATATAGCATTCTGTTTACTGCCACTCTGTGTACCTCGCTCAGCCACACAATATAGCATTCTGTTTACTGCCACTCTGTGTCTGCTGGGAATAGTAGTACACCGCTCACCCGCCACTGTATAGCATTGTGCTCTGTGTCGCTGCTGGGAATAGTGGTACACCGCTCACCCGCCACTGTATAGCATTGTGCTCTGTGTCGCTGCTGGGAATAGTGGTACACCGCTCATCCGCCACTGTATAGCATTGTGCTCTGTGTCACTGCTGGGAATAGTGGTACTGTATAGCAGAGATGCTCGGATGTGCCTTATCCACGAATTCGGAAATCCGCGTGGTTGCAAAAAAAAATCCGCATTCGGCCCCGCCGCATGCGGATTTTCGTCCACGTCCATGCAACCACGCGGATTTTTTCCCGTGAATGGCGTAATCACGCGCGGATTCACGCCCGGAGGCGGATTTTCTTTTAACGTTAATAACAAAGCCCCCATACATGCTACAGTCCCCCAAATAGCATGGATTATCGAGGTGATAAGGGGCAACATAACTTCAACATAAAAAATTCCCCCCAAAAAAATTTTTCTCGAGAAAATGGATTTTAAAGTGAAATCAACACTTTAAATGGGGCTATTAATTGGTAATAAGTGGTTTTAAAAAGGGATATACGCGTTAAGCAGTCAAAGAGGTGAAGGCGAGTTCCAATGGCACTTGGCGGCGAAGGTACCGCTGGAGGAGGATGAGTGGCTGACGGCAAAAAGGCTCCAGAGAGGTTTTTGTAATTTTTTTTTTTTTTTTGCAGCAATTAGCAATGACATCGCAGCAGAGTTGTCAGTGGACACGGGCAGTGTGAACGCAGAGTGCAGTGGTGGTAGCGACTGAGTCAGGAGAAGGACTATGCGGGCGGTCAGTTCAGCAGCACAGAAGGACCACGGCAACATACTGGTGGTAGTAGTAGCAGCACAGCGTCATAGTGCTGGCCAAAAAATTAAATGCACCCGGCGACCCGGGCAGTGTGAACGCAGAGTGTAGTAGCGACTGAGTCAGGAGGACAAAGCGGGCGGTCAGTTCAGCAGCAGCAGCACAGTAGTAGTAGCACAGCGTCATAGTGCTGGCCAAAAAATTAAATGCACCCGGCGACCCGGGCAGTGTGAACGCAGAGTGTAGTAGCGACTGAGTCAGGAGGACAAAGCGGGCGGTCATTTCAGCAGCAGCAGCACAGTAGTAGTAGCACAGCGTCATAGTGCTGGCCAAAAAATTAAATGCACCCGGCGACCCGGGCAGTGTGAACGCAGAGTGTAGTAGCGACTGAGTCAGGAGGACAAAGCGGGCGGTCAGTTCAGCAGCAGCAGCACAGTAGTAGTAGCACAGCGTCATAGTGCTGGCCAAAAAATTAAATGCACCCGGCGACCCGGGCAGTGTGAACGCAGAGTGTAGTAGCGACTGAGTCAGGAGGACAAAGCGGGCGGTCATTTCAGCAGCAGCAGCACAGTAGTAGTAGCACAGCGTCATAGTGCTGGCCAAAAAATTAAATGCACCCGGCGACCCGGGCAGTGTGAACGCAGAGTGTAGTAGCGACTGAGTCAGGAGGACAAAGCGGGCGGTCAGTTCAGCAGCAGCAGCACAGTAGTAGTAGCACAGCGTCATAGTGCTGGCCAAAAAATTAAATGCACCCGGCGACCCGGGCAGTGTGAACGCAGAGTGTAGTAGCGACTGAGTCAGGAGGACAAAGCGGGCGGTCAGTTCAGCAGCAGTAGCACAGTAGTAGTAGCACAGCGTCATAGTGCTGGCCAAAAAATTAAATGCACCCGGCGACCCGGGCAGTGTGAACGCAGAGTGTAGTAGCGACTGAGTCAGGAGGACAAAGCGGGCGGTCAGTTCAGCAGCAGCAGCACAGTAGTAGTAGCACAGCGTCATAGTGCTGGCCAAAAAATTAAATGCACCCGGCGACCCGGGCAGTGTGAACGCAGAGTGTAGTAGCGACTGAGTCAGGAGGACAAAGCGGGCGGTCAGTTCAGCAGCAGCAGCACAGTAGTAGTAGCACAGCGTCATAGTGCTGGCCAAAAAATTAAATGCACCCGGCGACCCGGGCAGTGTGAACGCAGAGTGTAGTAGCGACTGAGTCAGGAGGACAAAGCGGGCGGTCAGTTCAGCAGCAGCAGCACAGTAGAAGTAGCACAGCGTCATAGTGCTGGCCAAAAAATTAAATGCACCCGGCGACCCGGGCAGTGTGAACGCAGAGTGTAGTAGCGACTGAGTCAGGAGGACAAAGCGGGCGGTCAGTAGCTCAGAAGGAGGACCATGGCAACTTACTGGTAGTAGTACCATAACACCAAAAAATTAACCAAGGTAGCCACTAGGCAGGTAGTAAATGTCTTTATAAAGGCAGGCATAGTTAACAACAGCACATGCAGCAGCCACTTCATGTCCCCCTGTGTCCGACAATAGGGGCCAGGAACTCACCTTCCACCCAAGCCTGGTTGATTTTCAGGAAGGTGAGTTTGTCCACAGAGGCGTGGGAGAGCCGAGAGCGCTTCTCTGTGACCACGCCACCGGCCGCACTAAAGCATCTCTCTGAGAGGACACTGGAAGGAGGGCAGGATAGGAGTTCCAGGGCGTACTGGGAAAGCTCGCTCCAGATGTCCAGTCTCTTGACCCAGTACTCCAAGGGGTCCACGGGGCTGTCGGTGTCATTGAGCCCGCTGGATGACCCCATATAGTCAGACACCATGGTGGTCAGTCGTTGCTTGTGCTGGTTGGTGGTGGATGCTGTGGCGGGCACCTCTGTTCTGGGCTGCTGCACTGCATACAGGCTCTTGCTTAGGCTCTTCAGGTCTCCGGGGCGCCAGTTGCTGCTGCTGCTGCTGGTGGTTGTTGTTGTGCTGCTAGTGGCAATGGCAGGCACCTCTTGCTGGCTTGGCAGAGCAGTTACAGTGGGGGTGGAAGGCTGGGGGAATGCTTCCAGTAGTCTGCGCACAAGGGCCTCCTTCAACTCCCTTGTGCGTTGCTCGGTGGTGGGTGGCGTCATTAAGTCTCCCAGCTTCTCCTTCAGACGGGGATCAAGCATCAAGGTAATCCAGATGTCCTCCCTTGAACGCATCTGGATCACCCGGGGGTCCCTGCGAAGGCAGCGCAACATGTGCACAGCCATAGGAAACAAGTGGGCCCTGCCAGCAAGATCTTCCTCGTCCTCGCCATTGTCCCATAACGCATGCCTGTCCTCTTCCTGTGCCATGTCGTTGTCCTCCTCAAACCGCCATCCACGTACAACGCCTGCTGCACTCTGCTCCTCCTCCTCCTCATTCAGGTTAGGGACCTCCAACTCTTCCACTACCTGCTGTGAGCCCTCCTCTGAGCTGGACTGTGCTGCCATCTGCTCCTGTTCTTCCAACTGCCTCAGGGCTTCATCCCCACGCTCAATTAAATTGTCCATTGCCTGCTCCAGTAGACAAACCAAGGGCACCCACTGGCACACAGAGGCCCGCTCCTCACTGACCATCTTGGTTGCCTCCAGGAAGGGACTCAGCACCAGGCATACTTGCTGCATCAGTGTCCACTGAGTGGCAGTAATCATGGGGACTTGCTGGTTGCTGGGGACACTTGGGTCTAGCATGTAGGCCCTAAGAGCCAGCCTGTGCTGACACAGCCGCTCCAACATGGCCAGAGTCGAATTCCAGCGAACTGGCATGTCGATGATCATCCGGTGTTGTGGCCTTCCATACTGCTGCTGTAAGGTGGACAAGAGTGCAGAGGCAGTGGCTGACAGGCGGAAAAAGCGTACCACCGCCCGGGCATCCTGCAGCAGCTCGCTCATCCCCTGGTAGGTGCGCAAGAAGCGCTGCACCACAAGATTGAGCACGTGGGCCAAGCAGGGGATGTGCTGGAGGTTTCCCTGCTGCACTGCTGCCACCAGGTTGGCCCCGTTATCGGCTGCCACATACCCCACTTCCAGGCCTCTGGGGGTCAGCCACCTCCGCTCCTGCTTCCTGAGGGCGGCCAGGACGTTGGTGGCCGTAAGCCTCTCCTTCCCCAGGGTCACCAATTTTAAAAGGGCTTGGCAGTGCCGAGGCTTGGCGCTGCTGCTGCCGAGGCGGGTTTGCTTTCCGGGTGCTGAGGGAGTGTCGTGACAGGACCCTTCTGCATCCCCCCTGATCCCGCGTGGTGGCACCACTAGCTGGGCTGATGCGCTCTTGTCCTCCCTCCCTTCCATCAGTGTCACCCAGTGGGCCGTAAAGGACAGGTAGCGACCTGTCCCAAATCTGCTACTCCACGAGTCCATGGTCACGTGGACCCGCTTGCCCACAGAGTAGTCCAGGGAACGGGCCACGTTTTCCACCGCAAACTTGTGGAGTGCTGGGATCGCGCTCCTGCTGAAATAGTGGCGACTGGGGACTTGCCACTCGGGGATGCCAAATTGGAGCAGCGTCCGCATGCCGCTCCCCTCCTGCACCAGGGAGTAGGGAAGCAGCTGTGATGCCATGGCCCGGGCCAGCAAGCCATTTAGTTTGCGGATCCGCCTGTGGCTTGGAGGCAGAGGCTTGGTCAGACCCTGAAAGGTGTCGCTCAGCAGGGTCTGACGACGCTGGGATGCAGGGGAGACAGAGGAGAGAGACGAACACTGGCTGCCAGCCTCAATGTCTGTGTCCTGAGCAGCCGAGGTGGAAGAGCGCTTGCGTGCTACTACTGCTGCTGCTGTGGGGGATTCACGACCCTGAGGGAGGGAGGATGCTGCTGCGCTGGTGGGCCTTCTGCTCTCAGGAACCCCTGCCAGCAGTGCCTGCTTCCTCTTAAAGTCCGCATACTCGCGGCAGTGGCGGCTTCTCAGGTGGCCCTGGAGGGATGAGGTACCCATCTTGCTCAGACTTTTCCCACGGCTCAATCTTTTGCTGCATAACCTGCACACCGCATACCTTTTGTCATCAGTACATTCCTCAAAGCAATCCCACACTGGTGACTTTAATTTACTGCGGCCCCCACTAGCAGAGGGTGCAGCGGAGCAATGTGTGGTATTAGTTGCCGGCGGTTGCATGGTGGTGGTGCCGGCTGAAGCAGTGTCCTGTCTACTTCCTCCACGCCCACTGCTGCCGATGCCCCTGCCCCTGCCTGACATATGGCGATATCCTTGCCTAGGCCGAGGTGACTCGTCATCCTGCTCTGACCATTCTTCCACGGACTCAGCAGGCTGCACATAGTTAGGGTCCACAACGTCATCATCAGCAGCATCATCATAATCCAGCTCTTCCTCTGACTCCCCCGCCTCCTCTTCTGTCCCTACATCCCCAGACACAGACCCCTCTTCTTCATCACCAGAACTCAACAACGTTTGTGATTGTGGCCCGATCTCAATCTCTGCCACATCAGTCCCCAGTAAGTCCTGTGCTTCTTGCATCAGCAGGTTCCCAGATGCCGGACTGAGGGACAGAACGCTGTCATCCTGGGAGGGCTGCTGACCAGTGGGTGCTGGGGTGGATGTCACAACAAGCGTGGGATGTTGGCTGCTGCTGCTACTGCTTGGAGTGGTGCTCACAGTAGAGGTCTGGGAGGAAGTCATGATGTTCATGAGTACGTCAGGTTCCATTTGCTCAACCACCACACGGGGACCAGAAACTTTAAAATATTTGGACAATGGCGTCCGCTGACTCGGCCCAGGCTTTGCTGCCCCCTTTTCTGCTGCATCACGACCACGTACAGCTGGGCGTCCTCTCCCTGGACGTGGAGCAGTCCCAGAAGTGGCTGAGGCAATTGAACTCCCTTTCCTCTCACCCCGCGAAACCCTGCCAGACATGTTGCTAGTAATGAATCACTGGATGCAGTGGGCACAGTACAAGGTCACTGAAGAATGCAGTGGGCACAGCACAAGGTCACTGAAGGATGCAGTGGCCACAGTACAAGGTCACTGAAGGATGCAGTGGGCACAGCAGTGGGCACTGGATATACAACTAGGTCACTGAAGGATGCAGTGGCCACAGTACAAGGTCACTGAAGGATGCAGTGGGCACAGCAGTGGGCACTGGATATACAACTAGGTCACTGAAGGATGCAGTGGGCACAGTACAAGGTCACTGAAGGATGCAGTGGGCACAGTACAAGGTCACTGAAGGATGCAGTGGGCACTGGATATACAACTAGGTCACTGAAGGATGCAGTGGCCACAGTACAAGGTCACTGAAGGATGCAGTGGGCACTGGATATACAACTAGGTCACTGAAGGATGCAGTGGGCACAGTACAAGGTCACTGAAGGATGCATTGGGCACAGTACAAGGTCACTGAGGGATGCAGTGGGCACAGCAGTGGGCACTGGATATACAACTAGGTCACTGAAGGATGCAGTGGCCACAGTACAAGGTCACTAAAGGATGCAGTGGGCACTGGATATACAACTAGGTCACTGAAGGATGCAGTGGCCACAGTACAAGGTCACTGAAGGATGCAGTGGGCACAGTACAAGGTCACTGAAGGATGCAGTGGCCACAGTACAAGGTCACTGAAGGATGCAGTGGGCACAGTACAAGGTCACTGAAGGATGCAGTGGCCACAGTACAAGGTCACTGAAGGATGCAGTGGGCACAGCAGTGGGCACTGGATATACAACTAGGTCACTGAAGGATGCAGTGGCCACAGTACAAGGTCACTGAAGGATGCAGTGGGCACAGCAGTGGGCACTGGATATACAACTAGGTCACTGAAGGATGCAGTGGCCACAGTACAAGGTCACTGAAGGATGCAGTGGGCACTGGATATACAACTAGGTCACTGAAGGATGCAGTGGGCACAGTACAAGGTCACTGAAGGATGCAGTGGCCACAGTACAAGGTCACTGAAGGATGCAGTGGCCACAGTACAAGGTCACTGAAGAATGCAGTGGGCACAGCAGTGGGCACTGGATATACAACTAGGTCACTGAAGGATGCAGTGGGCACAGTACAAGGTCACTGAAGGATGCAGTGGGCACAGCAGTGGGCACTGGATATACAACTAGGTCACTGAAGGATGCAGTGGCCACAGTACAAGGTCACTGAAGGATGCAGTGGGCACAGCAGTGGGCACTGGATATACAACTAGGTCACTGAAGGATGCAGTGGGCACACAAGGATGTCACACTGTGTAATGAGATGCTCATATGCCAGCGAGCGAGCGAGCAGTGGGCACTGGGCACGGCACAAGGTCACTGACAGAATGAATGAACAGCGCTGGCAGAGAGTGGCGGCGCTGGCGGTGTGACTGGCTGCCTGCAAATAGTACAAGTGTATAACTGTCACTGGAATATACAAGTGAACACTGCAGCTGCACTAACCTGCCTGCCTGCACTCTACACACAGATAATCCCCACTCCCACTACACTGCAGCACTGAACCTGCCTGCACAGCACTACACACAGTTAAATAATCACTAGACTCCCACACTCCCACTACACTACACTGACTACAACTAACTACAGCAATCACTCACTGACTAGCTAACTGTGTACAGTATAAGACCAGTGTTAGCAAAAAAAACGCTTTGTTTTTAACACAATAAATGCACTTGCTCAAACAACAATGGCCTGGAGATAATCCTCTCAGCACCACAGTCTAACAAGGACAGAGCTTTTCCATCATGGCCGCCGCTTTATATTCAGGAGGGGAGGGCATAGCTCCCCTCCTGTGATTGGTTGCTAGGGCCTGGCTGGGGCACTCTGATTGGCCTGCAATGTGTCACTTCCGCATAGTTTGACGCATTTCCGCAAACCACGACTACAGCCCCGGGTTTCACGAGCGTGAATGCGGATTTCTGTCCGCATTCACGCGAAGCCGAAGTAGATTTTCGTGGTTGAAAATCTATTCACGGATTTTCGTGTCCGAGGCGGAATGCGTCAAAATGGTCGTGAATCCACGCGTAAGCGTGATCACGACCTGGCGGTGAGCACCACTGCTGTATAGCATTTCTGTACTGCCACTGTACTGCTGCCAGTCAGCGTGTACTGTAAGGATAAGTGAAATGAGGAAGAAATCCGGTGAAAGAGGGAGGGGCAAGGGAAGAGGTGTTTCCCCTGACGGTTCACGTACAGGCCACAGGGGAGCACCCAAGAAAACCCACTCAATACCGCCCATGTTGTCCAGGACAACAACCCTCACAAATCCAAAAGAACAGGACCAGATAATTACTTGGATGACCTCTCAAGCGTCCAGCAGTGGGTTAAGCAGCACCAGCACATCACGCACGAGGTCCGAGTCCTCAGCCAGTTACAAGGAGCCAGTGGGCACAAAGCTGACCCAACCGGCAGCGACACCACGCACACAACTGCCAGATAACCAGTCCGATAAATTACCTCAGGACACAATGGGGTATTCGCAGGAGCTATTCCCAGCCCAACAAACTTCCACCTTTCAAAGGTCAATGGAGGAACAGCCAGAAATGTTGTGCCTGGATTCACAACCATTAACTGTGGGAAATGCACCGCGCACTGAAATACAAGGCGAGTCCGAGGAGGACTCGGAAACCCAAATCCCAGAGCTTAATGGGCAGGAGGGGTTGCAATTGCAGGAGGTCGGCCGACAAGATCTGGAAGACGACGTTGGAGTGAGCTGCGCAGAGGTTGTTCTGGGGAGCTCTACTCCACGGCGGCGGCCCCCCACAATGACATATGACGAGTTTGAGGAGATGGAAGAGGAGGGTATGGACAATGTGGACAGAGACCCAGATTTTGTTTGTGAACGAGAACATCGCCGTCGTAGCAGCAGCACAGATGAGTCTGTTGAAGAACCCACTGCTGCACGAGTTCGCCTTGTGCCACAAGGTAGGCGGCGCGCAATTTCAGGCACCACAAGCGTGGAAGTTCAAGTGAGAGGCAAAAGAGGAGCAAACAGAAATCGCCAGCAAGGCAGGTGCTCCAAAGTCTGGGCTTTCTTTGAAGACTGCACTGAGGATGTTACCATGGTGATTTGCAAGGTGTGCAAGACCCGCTTGAGCAGGGGGAAAAGTATTAACAACCTCTCCACCACCAGCATGAGCCACCACATGCTATCCAAACATCCCACTCTGTGGGCAAACTCGGCAGGACAGGGTACCAGCAACACTGCCTCCCTTGGGTTCACCAGACTCACCACCAGACCCGCCTCAGCAGCAGCAGTAGCCCAGCCATTGCGTGGTTCACAACATTCACAAACATCAGACGACGCTGACACTGTCACTTTCCGGAGTAGTGCTCTTGAGGTCTCCCAGTCTTCATCAAACACAACAACCAACAGCCCTTCCGTGTGCAGCGCTACGGTTCAGTTGTCTGTGTCGGAGATGTTTGAGCGCAAGAGGAAATTGCCAGCAAATGACCCCCGGGCCGTGGCAGTAACAGCCAGCATAGCCAAGCTTCTGGCCTGCGAAATGCTGCCATATCGAGTGGTGGAGACAAACAGCTTCAAGGGCATGATGTCAGTGGCCATCCCACGTTACGTGGTTCCCAGCCGCTACCACTTTGCGCTCTCTGCAGTGCCTGAGTTGCATGAGCACGTAGTCAGCAAAATAACCCGAAGCTTGAAGAATGCCGTTGCCTGCAAGGTTCACCTCACCACTGACACCTGGACGAGTGCGTTCGGCCAGGGTCGATATATCTCCCTTACCGCGCACTGGGTGAACCTTGTGGAGCCTGGCAGCGATTCCTCACCTGCTACGGCGCGGGTGTTGCCCACGCCGCAAACAGCTGCACCGCCGTCCCTCCCACTAAATAACAACAGCAGCACCTACCTCTCTGACTCCTTCTCCTCCAACGCATCTCAAAGCTGTACCTCATCCGGAAACGCTAACCCAGCAGCAGTAGGATCGTGGAAGCAGTGCAGCACAGCTGTTGGCATGCATCAGCAAGCGTTGCTGAAGCTGATCTGCCTTGGGGATAAGCAGCACACAGGGGAGGAAATTTGGAAGGGAATAAAGGAACAGACGGATTTGTGGCTGGCACCGCTGGACCTGAAACCGGGCATGTGTGTGATAATGGGAGTAATCTCATTCGCGCTTTAAGGTTGGCTAAGCTGACACACATCCCTTGCCTGGCGCACGTGATGAACCTAGTAGTTCAGCGGTTCCTGAGGACATACCCAGGCGTGGCCGATCTTCTGTTGAAGGTGCGTCGAGTGGCCAAACATTGTAGAAATTCCAGTACTGCTTCGGGGACACTCGCCAAGATGCAGGAGCGCTTCAATCTCCCCCACCATCGCTTGCTGTGTGATGTCCCTACGCGCTGGAATTCTACGCTGCACATGCTAGCCCGCTTTTGTGAGCAGAAGAGTGCAGTGGTCCAGTACATGATGGCGCAGTACCGAGGCGCATCCGGACAGCTGCCAAGCTTCTGTGGATCCGATTGGGCCAACATGTTGGACCTCTGCCAAGTCCTCCAAAATTTTGAGCAATCCACGTTGCTTGTGAGCAGTGACAACTCTTCAGTCAGCATTACCATACCACTGCTGTGTTTACTGAAGAGGTCAATGTTGAAAATCAAGGAAACAGCTGTCATGATGCAACTGGGGGAATCTGAAGGAGAAAACGATCAGCGTGATGGTACCAACATCAGGCCATCCGCCTCAGGGAACGCTGGCCCCAGCAGCTATGACGAAGAAGAGGAGGAGGAACAGCTGGAGTTGGAGCAGGAATTTCATACCACCACTGACGAGGGCCAGAGCGGTGCACGTTGGACTTCCACAATTCAGCGCGAATGGTCAGCAGAAGCAGACCAGGAGGAAGGTGACGACTATGATGCATCACAACAACTATCACAACGCTCACAAGAGGATGATGAGGATTCTGGTAGGACTCTGGCACACATGGCTCAATTCATGCTAGACTGCATTGAACGTGACCCACGCATTGTGCGCATTCTGGACAACACCAATTACTGGGTTTATACCCTTCTGGATCCACGGTACAAACACAATGTTCCAAAACTGCTTGAAGAAAGAGTCAGACAGGTCAAAATGGAAGAATACCAGCAGGCCCTTGTGGAGACTTTAGAGAGGAGATTGACATCCTCCCCCTCCTCTAGCCAGTTGTACGCCGACAGACTGACTTCCGCAAACCCAGGACGACCAGGAGGGCAGCAAACAACGCAAGCCGCAGCTAGTGCCCAAAAGGGAATGGTATCGGCAGTGTCCTTGGAGTGGGAAAATTTTCTGACACCCATGCAGCAGCAGCCCACTGAACAGCAAGCGTGCAGATCCACCTCCAACACCGATCGCCTGGAGAAGATGGTCAAGGACTACATGTCAGATGACGTAGCTGTGTCGAACAATCCATCTGCACCCTTCAACTATTGGGTATCGAAGCTAGACACCTGGCACGAACTGGCAATGTACGCAATAGAGGTGCTGGCTTGCCCGGCAGCCAGCGTTATGTCGGAACGCTGTTTCAGTGCTGCCGGAGGCATCGTCACAGATCGGCGTATCCGCCTCTCCACAGAAAATGCAGACCGTCTGACTCAAATTAAAATGAATCAATCCTGGATTGGAAATGACTACGCAACACTCCAGGACCCCAACCAAGTAACATGACCAATGAACATCTGGGATGGTGTAGCGTTTCCGGTCCCTGTTTATTGAACCTCTCATCTGTATTACATTTATGACTACATGGCGGCAAAAAGCATTGCTGCTATATCCGCACGGTTTTTGTCCTCATGCAAGGCCTGGGTTGTTGTGCCTCACAAAGCGTGGCCTTCTCCTCCTGCGCCTCCTCCTGTTCCATCACGTCTGCTGCTGCTGGGTTAGCGTTGCCGCGTGGTCCCTGTTTATTGAACCGCTTATCTTTATTACATTTATGACTGCATGGCGGTACAAAGCATGCTATCCGCACGCTTCTTGTCCTCATGCAAGGCCTGGGTTGTTGTGTCTCACAAAGCGTGGCCTTCTCCTCCTGCGCCTCCTCCTGTTCCATCACGTCTGCTGCTGCTGGGTTAGCGTTGCCGCGTGGTCCCTGTTTATTGAACCACTTATCTTTATTACATTTATGACTGCATGGCGGTACAAAGCATGCTATCCGCACGCTTCTTGTCCTCATGCAAGGCCTGGGTTGTTGTGTCTCACAAAGCGTGGCCTTCTCCTCCTGCGCCTCCTCCTGTTCCATCACGTCTGCTGCTGCTGGTGCTGGGTTAGCGTTACCGGTCCCTTTTCGTGGAACCTCTTCTCTGTATTGCATTTATGACTGCATGGCGAAAAAAAGCATGTTACCTGTGCAAAGAAACATGACATTTTCCACATTTAAAAGACAGTTTTTCCTTTGAAACTTTACAATCAATTTTCTCAAAAACTATAAGCTCTTTTTCAAATATTTTTTTTCCTCTTGTACCCACTCCCAAGGTGCACATACCCTGCTAATTTGGGGTATGTAGCATGTAAGGAAGCTTTACAAAGCACGAAAGTTCGGGTCCCCATTGACTTCCATTATGTTCGGAGTTCGGCGCGAACACCCAAACATCGCGGCGATGTTCGGCGAACGTTCGCGAACCCGAACATCTAGGTGTTCGCCCAACACTAGTGTGAAGATCCTCATGGCCACACTTGTTTTGTAAGCCTTGTAGGATGGGCTCCCAGGCTGTGTGGGTCACCAAGAAGAGGCAAAGGAAGGGTTGTGAACATTAGGGGGTCCATCTAGGTTTTTCTGGGAGGCCACAGGATTTGCAGTTACACCCCGGGTAAGAAGGGATGTAATAAATTATATCAGGAACACAACAGAGGAAAATAGATTATTTTAGTAGTGCCGTTTATCATGGCTGACATGATCAGCACAGAGTCCCCCTTTATCTCATGTACCAGTGAGTAGAGATGGTCAGTGGGATGTATATAAATCAGAGTAAATGCAGGATTATGCGCAATTTGTATGCAAATGTATGCAGCTTGAAAATATCTCAATCAAATTCTACCAAGGTGGAGCTCAATTGGACTTTTTCAAGCTGAATACATCTGCATACAAAATGTGCATAATCCTACATGAACTCAGAATCTGTTCCATCTCATTGACCCTCTCTACCAGGGAGACTTATAGTTTTCTTTTTAGCTTCACTTAAAGAGGACCAAAACTCTCCCACAAGAGAGAAGAAAAAACCACAGAGAACCCCATCCTGTGGGTATTTAGAGATAACAGCCTGTCTAATTCTCCCATATCTGCTACTAATGAGCCACTGTAATTTGAGCTGTTTGATCTGTGCTGTGGGTGTGCTGTTCAGATAGGCTATATGTAAACATGGGGGGGGTTAACGGTTTTTGTGCTCCCATAAAACTAAGAAGTAACCACTCTGCAGCATCTCTGTGGGCTGCAACAAATAAATGTTTTTCTTTAAGGGTTATCATGATGTTGTAACTGCTGGATTAGATAGTAGACAAAGACATGCTTAATTACTGCTCAGAACTCAAAGTAATATTAATCCACCGCAGGCCTGTGGAGCGCAAATTCCTAGTCAAGCCTCCTTTCCTGTAGTTTTGGAATGTGGTGCTATTACACCTTCCGAGATCCCAGCAGAAAGTAAAAATAAAAACTCTAAAAACTAAGTTGTGAAATCTTTCTTTAGCGGTTTTCAAACTGCAGCCTGCTGCTCAGCTGAGCCAAACTGCTCATTACATGCAGCAGAAATCAATACACCTGCTCCTTTTCTACATAGGACACTGGCGCACTTGTCATTGCCACCTGCCTGCAGACAGCCCATAATTATGATGACGTTCCCAGTTATCATCTATCTGCTTAACCCATTCACTGGCCTGAAATAGCATGAAAGAAGCTGGAATTAGTAACAGCCCACCATTATGCATTCCATTTAGACTTACACCATTAAATTCAAAGATATATAATGGTCATATTTTTAAAACAAAATAAAAATGAGTCATCCATGGAATTGAACTACGAGTTTCTCGATGCTGCGCCTGGAACTTTCAACAGCAGAGGATAGATCTCTCTCTTGAGCCGGTGAGGTGTCTAAAGACTAAATTGTTTTGTTTTGTTTTCTACACCAAGAGGGCTTATACGTGAACCCAGAAATTTGTAGCAAGAGGAACCCCTGGAGGAGGGAGAGCAGCCTGATGATACTTCTCTTACCAGGGTGTAAATGGCACAAGCACATTTGCTCATCCTGAAGCATTACAGTTTCAGCCACCAAAGGTGGTGACAGTTATTTGATATAATTGTGTATCTCCCTTTGGACATTTTTACACACAGGGAACGCCTCTGGTCTCTGCTTTTTCTTCCTCCCCTACATGTGAACCCAGCACTGACAGCTCAGAGGTGTTATTATCAGAACCAGATCTGTCAGTGCTAAGTCCTTCTGAGTAAATATCAACAAATGCAACAACTCCACCAATGAGTTTGCCCCATCCCAGATATGAAGTAAAATAATTTTCACTCTCTCTAACCTAGCCATAATTCTCAAATGTAAAACATTACCCTTGAATAACCATGCTACAATTATCCCCCGCCACCCACAGTGCAAACATTTAGAAATCCGTCTTATATTTAGAGTGTTTTTAGAGGGGTTAATGTTCTTGCTTATGCATATTTCTATTAGTTACTTGTTTGTTTTTTTAAAGAAATGTTATGTTTTTATTTATTGTATGCAGTGGCATGATTCCATGTGTAGTAAACTTACTATCTCCCCGCCCCCTTTTTGTCCCCCCAATTAGTTGCAAGGAGGTTGTCTGACCTTTGGGGACAATTCTAACTCCCATGCACAGCTATAAACCAGTCCAAATCAACTTAATTTCTTCTGAATATTAAATCTTGTATAACTATTTGCATTTCTCCTGTGCAGTGACTGTTCACCAGGCCTGTCAATTTGTAACCATTGGCATCCAATAACCATACAAGAGGCTACGCTAAAAAATGTAGTATAAGCACTTTTATAAATAAATAAATAAATAAAATACATCAACATCATTAGTGCACAAGCCATTTTGTAATTTACTGTATATTACATGAATATTATTATTATTATTATAATGACCTTTCCTTTTCAATATACAGTAATTCTCTAGAATCAATAAATGATTTAAAGTCCTAGTTCAGGCTCATATGTTTGTAGTGCATAGTTTATTTATGAAATATAACATCATTTGTGATGCACATTGCCCCTACTCAGCAGTTCATGTCTCTCCCTGTAATTAAAGCAGGATTAAACTTTGACATAATATTCAATAAAAATGTGGTTTCCTACATTTTATCACCCATACAGTTATATTTGCTTTTGTGCACACGTATTATTGTCCATATACAAATTCCAAATTCCAAAAGTACGGTTTATTTGCTCTGAGAACTGCCATTACATTTTGTTGCATAGCTGTTGTATTTATAAAGTTTAATCCGCCCAGTGAGATTTCTCTCTGCTTTTTTACCTTGTGCTATCCCTGCAAGCTGATGCAGCACACAGCAATGTTTACAAATAGTGTCTGGCAGCCAAACAAACAGAATAAAAATAATATAATTACTTGAGTTTGGATCAAACTTTGGCAATAAGCTTCCCACTGAAGAAGAAAGTGCTGTGTTTAACTGTTTGAATGCTGTTCTGCTACCAGTTTTTTTTTTCTGGTAATAAGTTTCAGGCTGTAAATAATCTTTTAAAACAAAGAATCATTTCTGAGATTCCTACCACTTTAATGTCTTCACTCTGACCCCTCCCCTGATGATAGTGTCACCACTGCGATCCCCTCTCTGTCATTAGTGCCCCCACTTTGCCTCTCTCCCTGTAGACAGTGTCCCTGTAGTACCTATTTTTTGCCATAGTAAGTGTCACCTCCGTGGTCCCCAACCTGTCCCTGCAGCATTCCCCCTGTTGCTAGCTCCCCTCCTGTTAGCACCATCCCTGTGCCCTCTCCCTGTTTCTGTAGTGACCCTTACTGTGGCCCCTTCCCCTGTAGTTGTTGTAAACACTATGTCCTATGGTCCTAACAATGTCTGAAATGTGCCCCCCTCTCAATTTTAGTGCCTCCACTGTGGCCCTTTCCCTCTAGCAAGTGCCACTGAATGTGCTAATCAAACATATCTGTACAAACGCATGCATACAGTTTTAAAAAAAAGGCCCTTTATTGTTTCTTTCTTAGGACAATTTTTTCAGAAATTGCAGCTCAAAATGTCATACAGGGATTTTAAATGCATGTACTATTAACAGAGTTCTTCTTTAAGGAAGAAGACTGAAATAGGTACAATAAACGCCAAGGCCATTCATTGTTTGCTTTTATTTATTGGCTAGTTACAGCGTGAATTATTCCTGCCCTATAAACCATGCCAAGCTATTATGAGCCAATATACCAGCCAAGACCATGTTAATCACCCGCATAAATGCGAGGAAATTAATGGAATGTTTCATTATGGCAGACAAAGTGGAGAAAACAGGCAATGTTGACTAATAGACAATTGCCTGTTTGCGGTTTTGTACAAGACAGAAAAGCCAACATAAAATCTGACAATGAGAATAGATGTAAATGCGATGCAGAATCACAGCCAGATTTATTAAATAAAGTTACTCCTAGGAGAGCTGTGCTGGGGCTGATTTGGCTGAGAGGTTACGCTTCACAAGTGTGGAGTAATATAAGGATAGCAAAAGGTTTGCTGAGGTCTCTGCTTTATATCCCAGTACAGATGCTGCAGACCTAAGACAAGCTAAAAGGTCTGTAAACATTATTGTTCTCGCATTACTAATGGCTGTAATAATTAAACTAGCCCACAAAAGTGCTCTAAATGCTTTTATGAACAGATACGCTTGTGACATATTATTCATCTCAGCTGAATAAAGAGTCTTCAACATGAATAAAATGAATCATAATGCAGATAAAGTGCTCAGGTACTGAAAGATTGTGTTGTGCCGTCACAAGATGTGATGTTTGCACTCAGGGGTTGATGATGAGAAATGAACGTGGTGCTTTTATAGACGTTTTTTGTAATTATCACTAACACCACTATTAATTACCTCTTCATTTATAAACAATTTACAGCCATGAGAAACATTTTGTGCCAGTTTAGTCCCTTCATTACATGCATAAATGAATGCATACACACAACTCATTCAGTATACACCAGAGGTGCCCACACTTTTTTGGCTTATGAGCTACTTTAAAAATTAGCAAGTCAAAATGATCTACCCATGTACAATTTTCGGAGCACAATTGTATATACAGAATAAAAAATGTAGTGCGGTTGATTGAGATCTACCGTGAAGACCTTTGCGATTTACCGGTATATTGCAATCTACACAATGGGCACCCCTGGCATAGACAAATGATTCAAGACAGTTTTCCAGCTGTCTCCAGTTTATGGCTTTAAAGTGCACCTGTAAGTTTAAAAACAAAAAACGACAGATACTTGCCTCAGTAGAGGGAAACCTCGAGGCTTGCCCCATCTTCCTCACTCCCATGATCCAGCACCTGGACTCCCCGTACCTCCATGACTAGGGCTTGCCGACGAAGCATGACAGGGCTTGTGCCTGTGAAGTAGCATGGAAGTGATCAGGCTCAGTTTTTTCTGCCGAGCCCGAGTGGCTCGTGTTCCTGCACAGACATGAACCATCCTGTGCAGTGCAGCTGCATACTTTCACGTACAGGAGTGTGGCCGCAAACTTCCAAAGGGTCTAAGCATCCAGTTGTGGTCTCGAGAAGGTTGTGGGAAGCCTCCAAAGACCAAAGACTTCCCTCTACTTAGGTATCTGATTTTTTTGTGTTTTTAAAACTCATTGGTCAGCTGAAATGTTTTATAAGTCTTTGCCTGCCTTCACTGATCACCAGTTTTGTGGATAGTTCTGCAATAGATGACAATTGTTATATTTAAAAAGTGGCAATAAGCTGGCTTGCCACTTAAAAGATCACCAACTAGTGTTCACCTTTTGTAGGGAACTCCATCGACTTCAATGGAATACAGAGCGTTTGTTTCTAGACTACATAGTCTTGTAGGTCCCTCACTGTCCATAGTCCACAGGTGCACCACCGGGTCAGCACATGCACAATACTGCGTGACATAGCTAGGTCTTGGACTATGCTGTGGATCAAGGAAGGGGACCGGGAAGTCAGCAAGGGACCTACAAGACTACGGGGACTAGAAGACTGTCCAGGTGAGTAAAACGGGACACTTTCATTACACCTTGGGTATTCTTTAAGTAGCCCGTGAATGGCACCTGCCATATCAATGTTATGCTATGTAGACTTCCATTGTTATGCTAATTAGTAGACCCTATTTAGGTGTTAACATCTCCACCCATCTCTTTCTTTATAGAACTAGCATTTGTGCATAAAAATTCCAAAAATCACAGTGGGCTAAGAGGTCTGGGGTAGTTATGTATGCCGCCGATGAGCTGGGCACAGGGTGAGCAGAATGCTAGCTCACCCTGCAGCTGCTCAAATCCTCGGTGTAAAATACGATTCCCCTTCAGCGTCATCGCAACTTGGGGGGAGATGTAATTCTACGTCCGACAGTCGCCAGAACACCGTAACGCCTTGTTTCGGAGCTGAGCCCCGTGCACCAAAATCACATGCTTCACTGGTGTGCCCCTTGCTACAAGTGTCGTACCAGGCATCTGCTTGATTCGCCTATTCCTAAAAGTGGCCCTGGTGGGGGTTAAAATAGGTGAATAAAGAAATGGTGATCTGTTAACTGAATGCCACTTTATACGCATACTTTCAAATGACACCTATGAACGTATTGGCAGTAGAACACCTTTAAGTTTCTGTTCAGCGTTTCTTTCAAGTGAATCCTGAAATCACATAAATTGTAACAGTTCAATAAAAGTATGGCAAAGAGGGAATAAGCCAAAAGCCGGATAGCAGCCTCTACATTATTATCTGTTTTCATCAAGAGATTCTGGAGGCTTAGCTGGGTAACTACATCATTTGCATATTCACTCTATGCACTTTTTAAGTAACGCTGTTTTATAGCAGAGATGTAAATAGCTTCTGTTAAAAAAAAAGAAAAGACAGGGAGATCACTGCTGTGGTTATAGAAGAAACTTTAGGCCAGTCACAAAGCTCACTACGTATTTCAGCTTTACACAGAGCTCCAAAGCATTCTGCCATTAAGAGAATTCGTTCTGTATGAAGCTTCCTCTCAGCAATATGGAACAGTGTCACAGGCAGAGTTAATGAGATTCAGCTATCCGCTGCTCTAGAAGATAATAGCCTCTGCTGCCTATCAAGAGTGTGCTGAAATTCCTCAACTTACATTTTCTAAGAAGGGAAGATCATTCGAACAATCCATATGCTGTTATAATAGACCGGCTCATTTGAATATAACATACAGCAGCAACAACAGGAAAAAGGCAATTTGGTCTCCAGTAAGTACGCAACGTACGCTGATAGGTAATTTAGTTTTCAGTTTTAGAAGAACACCCCGGTAAGGAAAAAAAAAGATCCTGTTTATCTATGTAAATACAATGCTTTTAATCCTAAATGAAAACACTTGCCCATGTTTTTACTTTACTTCACCACTTTTATTTGCTTATACTTTTTTTTGCGTGGGTAAATGACTCTCTCCATAGCTAATACAGAGATGTGAATAATTCATAAGTCCTGATATGTGAATGTAATTTCCAGAGACAGCAGCATGTAAGCCCATCAGGTATGATAACATTAAAAAAGACGGCATTTACACAAAGGCTTTATATCTATTACCGGGCGGCCACTACTTCATTACAAGAAGAGAATGGTTGCAAGGTCTTGTCCTATCATTATTGTACTAGATCCAGTGGCAATAGGGAATATGAGGGGTGAAACGTTGGCCTGCTGTCAGGGGCGTCTCTAGCCATTTTGTCACTCCAGGCGAGAAATGGGCTGAGAGGCATTTATTCTCTCAACTCTCAGCAGCGCTCCTGGCTCCTCCTGCCGCTCTAGGCAGGAATTTATAGTTGCCTGGTGGGTGAGACGGCTCTGCCTGCTGTTACCTTTCAGCTGCTGAATTCACTCTTCACTGGTATGCCAGCGGTAGTGGTCGCCTAGTAATCATTATTAAACTTTTCCTGCTGCTTATACCTCTTTCCCTCAGTGGCCATCCTTAGAAAGCAAATTGTATGATTATTACATACTAGTGTATGCAATACACTAGTACACACAATACACTAGTACACTACATATTAGCCTGTCCATCATAAATGTGCACTAGGACTTGCCCCCCCCCCTGCAATGCATACAACGCCACCAATCTCCCAACCCCCCCTTCCCTCAGCACCCGTCCTCCTGTGCTGGGAGGACAAATTCTGTCCACATGCCACGCACGCCGTGTGTGTGTGTGTGTGTGTGTGTGTGTGTGTGTGTGTGTGTGCGTGTGTGTGTGTGTGCGCGTGTGTGTGTGTGTGTGTGTGTGTGGCGGGGGGATGTAAACCTCTCATTTGGATTTGTGGCTGTGACTATGTAACTATCTCACTGACTGGCTCTTTCTATTGAAGTATGAGAGAAACTAGACTGCTATACAATAATGCCTAGGTTCTCAATATATGGGACAATGGTGTAGCTAAGGGGCTTCGGAAACCAGTGCAACTTTTACATTGGGGCCCCCAAAGGCATTCTATAAACAACAGTTCATATGGTGCCTGCCATAATAATAATAAAAATACCTTCCAAGGATATTCACAAGTATGAGATGTGTAAGCAAAGGAGGGGATCAGTTTGTTAATGATAACCATTATTCATAGCATATATAACATCACCATCATAGCAACATCATGGAGCTAATACTGTGGTTGAGGGAGGGCCTTTCGTGGGCCCCTCTGGTCCAAGGGCCCTGATGCGGTTGCAACCTCTGCATCCCGTATTGCCACTCCACTGATATGGGGGTACTTTAGTTGGGCTTTGGGGGGTACTTTACACTACAGCTAATTATTTTTTTGTAAACTATACACTATGATGAAGTACTCCTAAGCAATATGTAGGTTAAAGGGGTACATGGCATGATGTTACTCCCATCAGGGGGGTGCTTGAGCAACGCAGTAATTTATAAAGTGGCATATGCTGTAATAATGTTGAGAAACACTGATATTCCCTGTAGGCTCCACAGTTTGAATCTTCTACTGCGGGAGACTTCAAGAGTCTTCGGAAGTGCTCGGGCTTCTGAAGATTGGTGGCTCTGTACTGGGCATGCATGAGTGTGCCAGAGAAGGCACTCGCAGTATGGAGGGACCCATCCTCGGAAGCCTGAGTGCTTCCGAAGGCTGACAAAGTCACCCAAACCCGGAAGAGAGAAGTCCACGACCAGAGCAGTCCACACCCAATTTGGTCATGGACTGCTAACGGGGGAGCCTGCGGGGGAACGTGGACACTGGGAGGAGAGGAAAGGCTTATTAGGACCCAGAGTCTTCCCTCTCCTTAGGTAAGTATCTTTTGTTTTCTAAAATTGCCTTCAGATTCTCTTTAAGCACAGTGGAGCCCACAAACAGCCCAAGAAGTTGGTCTTCACCTCTTTGAGTACTACTGGCGATTTGTGCTGGTTGGTAAGACGGCTGGTTAGTTGAGTCCTGACCGGGCCTGTACCATATAAATTGATCCTTGTCACAGGTCACGGGCTTGCTTATATGAGGATATGTGGAACCAACAATTTCTTTGAATTGAGGTTTCTTTAAATTTTGCTCTGTATGCATCTACCCAGTTTCTTGAGCTTCTCATGTTATTACCTTGATTGAGTGCAACATTTCTCTGGGTTGTTTTACTTCTTAAAAGAATTAGGATTTCACTTCAAAGATCAGTTCCTGAACTACTTAATCTTACTTCTTCAACTAACCAATAAACATATTTCTTACTTCCCAGAATCCTCTCCATTCTCATCTACAGAGGTTTTTAACACAATGGGCCTGATTCACAAAGTGGTGCAAACACTTTGCATGCCTGTGAAAAGCCCTTTATCATGCCTAAACTTAATTTAGGCGTGATCTGAAGTAACTCGCGCGACGCTCCCGTGCGCAAAGTTTTGCGCGCGCAATCACGCAGGCGCGTGCGCAGCGCACCGCACTTCGCACGCTGCGTCCATTAAGCCCTATGGGACATTGCGCACGTGCAAAACTTTGCGTGCAGGAGCTTCACGCGAGTTACAGCACAAAGCAGTGATAACTTTGCTAGTGCAAAGGTTATCACGCCTAAAGTCTTTTAGTTATCGCAGCTTTGTGAATCAGGCCCAATAAGTCATGTGACTTTACTTTCCAGAAAACTGTCACATATGAAAGTAGATTATCAGGAAAGCAAATTGCAGAGTACAGCCATCCCGGCCTGCTCTCTTGGTAAGGCCTATACTGACATTAAGCTACAGCCAGAGACAAGTGATTAACATGTTTCAAGTTCTAACGGGGCTCTTAGTCAGGAATACATGTTAAAAAGAAAATGAATGGCTTTGTTATGCTAGTTATCAGCAAAGGAAAGAATCAGAAGCACTGAAGTCAGGCGTCCAATTAATTCCTGCATAGATAAGAGTGTAGCAAAGACCTCGTTCATTTAAAAGACTTGGAGAGCCATTTCTCAGGCCAGCAGTGCCAAAGCACCAATGTATTTGCAGCATCTATATTTATGTATATTATTGATTTATATAGCAACGACTTAATCAGTGACACTGTCAGGCCTGGGCACTGTACAAATAAATATTTCACAAACGGGCTGCCTGGAGAAGTAAAGGTAATATTGGCAAACAAACAAAGCTGTATAGCCTATATTGTGTTAAAGGACACATCCGAGGGAATGAAAAAACAAGTTCTACACACCTGGGGCTTCCTCCAGCCCCTGGTAATCGATATGTCCCTTGCTGCAGCTCTGGTGTTCTGGGGTCCCCTCCGTTGCAGATGCCGACATTGCCAGGTCGGCATCTTCTGCGCCTGAGCGAGTGAGCAGTGTTTGGTGCAGGTGCAATAGTTCTGCGACTGTGCAGAACTCTCCAGACCACATGAGCGTGATCGCGGTTGACGCAGTCGCTCACTTGCTTAGGCACAGAAGATGCTGACCTGGCAAGGTCGGCATCTGCATCAGAGGGGACCCCGGAACACCAGAGCTGTGGCGAGGGACATATCGGCTACCAGGGGCTAGAAGAAGCCCTGGGTAAGTAGAACTTGTTTTTCTATTTTCCTCGGATGTGTCCTTTAATTACACAAAACCAGGACAAACTGCAAAAACAACAATACCTAGACATAAAAAAAGAACACAATCTAATTCAGTTTAAACTCTAAAGTTTTAAAATGATTGACTCTGCATACTATTAACCTGTAAAGTGTTACTCCAATAAAAATGTCGCCTCCTAACTTCTGAATCAGGTTTTTACCTCTGCCTGGGGTCCCAGATGGGAAGAATGCCTTTCCTTTCCGAGTCCCACTTATAAAGTCAATGAGAACAGGAGGTGAGATGAAATCACTCCAGTGGAAACACATACAGTAAAAACAACTCCATTTTTAGTAGTGTGGAAAAGTATCTGAACTTCTTTGAGGTATCACCACTAAGATTCCTGTCACTTCCTATCTCTCCTGTGAATGTAAAAACAAAAAAACATAGATACTTACCTCAGTAGAAAGAAACATCTGGATAATCCAGAGGCTTACTATGTCCTCCTAGACCCCACAATTGCTGGACGGGATCCTCTACCTCTTTGAGGCTTCCTATGTCCTCTTCGACCCCACAAACGCTGCTGACCAGGACATTCTACCTCTTCGTGGCTGTACTCCTCATTGTGTACAGCCATGGACAAGTGGTTTTGTGTTACTGCACAGGCGTGGACCATACTCATGCCTGTACAGTAGCACATAGCCCCTCATTCGCAAGAGTTTTCATGCTACTGTACAGACGTGGCCACACTTGTGCTTTCTCAGTATGGTTGCAGGGGAGTGTGACCTCGACATGGGAACCTATCTGACAACCTCTTGTCGGATGTGTGCCGGGGGACCCTGTGCAAGAATAGTGGAGTTGAGAAGGACATGGGAAGCCTCTGGATAATCTCTCCTAAGGTATCAAACTTTTCGTTTTTTGGTCCTCACAGGTTCACTTTAAGATTTAAGAAAAATTTGCTGGTGTTACTTTTCTTTACTTCTTTGCATTTCAAAATATTGTCTGTTATAAGCACAGACCCGGAGGTCTGTGAAAGCACCTCCCCCCAACTCACCCCCTTCCAGACAGCTTGAAAGATCTCTGATTGAAAACTATAACATTTGAGAATCCTTGACTGATGACTAAATGATCAATTGATGTCTCCATGACACTGGTCATTTACCGTTTACTTGAATACCACTGCAGACCACTCAGTATTACACCAGATAATAAAATAAATCTAATAATCTCCTTCTGCCACCTCAATGCAGTATAAAGCTATGGGAACGCCACTCAAGTGCCACATCATAGTTGGCACAAATAGGCCGAGTTTATGTTAACAATCACATGGCAACAAGTTTGTAGGCTTATGACCCTACTGAACTCATCCACCTCTCCTCCCACTCATCTGATGCAACCCCTCTTTGGGTAATAACAAATAGCCAATGGAGAGATTGGCAAAGGATCCAGTTTAAACTCATCCTGCCATCCTGTCATACAAAGCTCTACAAATGTTGTCACCTCCTAACATTTCCTCACTAGTCTCCGAATACAATCACACCTGGAACCTTCACTCCTCCAAGGAGACCCTTTGTCCTCTAGCTTAATAACCTACTCTCACTCCCGCATACAGGACTTCTCACGAGCATCAACTCTCCTTTTGAACACTCACCCAAAGCCAGCCAGTTGTGCTCCAAGCCTGGAAACCTTCATAAGTACTCTCAAAACACACCTGTTCAGATAAGCCTATAATTTGCTGTAGGTAGTATTGGAGGTTCACTTTCTCATCCGCTAACCCATGTGTCTGCTTCCCTAATGTCTACATACTGATACCCTCTAGATTATAATCTCACAAGAGCAGGGGCATCTTCCTAGTGTTTCTTATTCTGCTGTAATTTATCATATGAACATGTACCACTATTGGTGATGCCTCAAACCACTCAACTATGTATGTATTTTTATTGCTCGATGCTCTGATTGTACAGAGTTTTGATCCTCTCATGTTTTTATGTTACCCACTATTTGTTGTGTACTATGTAAAGCACTATGGTAGTCATTGACGCTATATAAATAAATAATAATATACTGGTTTCTTTTTTAAACGTGTGACCTTTGGGTTGGTAAATGCAAACTACGCAGGGAACAATATCTTTACCAAAGGAAATAGCAGCATTAATATCATTTATTATCAGTATGTGGTAATGGTAGCAATTGCCTGGTAGTGGTTTGTTACTGCTGTCCAAATTCCTCAGTAACAACACACAAAGGTCACATTATCTAACACTAAATCTCCCTAGAAAGTAATACATTGTGTATTTACCAAGAAGACCACATACACACAGAAATGTAATCAATCCCCTGAGTTCCAGGCAGCTCCAGTGATATTTTCTGAATACATATTAAACCTGGCTATAGCACCGTTTTAAAGGATTTTGCACACATTATTAGAATTTAAAAGAGCTTTGAAATCTCAGGAAACTTCTGTCAGATGTCACTAACCAGTAGGAACTCTCATTAAAAGTTCCTTTACAGAAGAGATTTTTCTCCTAAATAAAGCGATACAAAGGATGATATAACCTATTGCCGGAGACATCAATCTGTCCCGGTTGACAAGTGTAGGGAAACGGGGTGACTTACAATTCACAGCAGTATAAAAGCTCACATAGCAGAGCACTTAGAAGTGGGAGACAATGGGAAACCAAACCTGTCCTTTTAACAACCTTGGGCATTAAACGACTGTGGCTAACATTTGCACCCGTTACTTATTGCTTCTAGGCCCTCTTAAATCTGGTGACATAGCAACTGGAGGAGCTCAGTTTTGGAACAACTATGAGAAAATATGCCAATCATTTTACTGCTTTTTATGCTCTGAAGAACTTAGAGGACCATTAAAGCTAAACCAAACAAGTTCCATTATGTGGAGAACCAACCAATCACATTTAAAATAAATGACATATTTGCAAAGAGAGTAAAATACTGAACATTTATGTGTCTCACTCCAACCCCACACCCCTCTCCATTTCCATGTATTATATCCCTCTGGTGTAAATGGAGATAAAAAGCAGCCTCTCCAAACACAACCATGCCACAGATGTCTGTACTACCAATCCTGTTGTTCTGCCGCTATGAAAAGCTCTGTACCACAGCTGCTAAACAGAAAAACAGAAAAGTGGGATAAAATATTGCCTGCACTTTATAACACAAATAACAAAGCTCGTCCAAGTATAAAAAAAAAAAAAAAAGGTCATGTACCACCCTACTCTGCAGTCCACCAAAAATCACTGGCACCTCTCCACTCTGCATTACATGACAGCTGAGTTTACTTCCTCCAGGATCAGCGATTGGCTCAAGACCGCAGTAAGCCGTGGCATAGAATCTACGCCACAAAAGAGTTAGTGAGTTACAGATGTGACGTAGATTCTACTTACTGTGGTCCCTGTTTTTCATTTACCATTACTTTTAAAATGTTGTAAACTATTTATAACAGTTTATTCAATACTGTAACATGTACCAACAAAAATATGTACGGCTATAGAAAAACAGTTTTGTATATTTTGTACATGAAGACAACTTTGTTTGCACCTCTGAAACTTTGTAACTCTAGTCGTATATATATATTTGTACAAGTTAAGTGATTATTTACATTCAGGCATTACTTTACCTTCAATCAATCCTTGTGATTCATTTATCAGTAATTAATTACATGAGATTTTATCCCTGCTACTAATGAAATGATTGTTGTTTATCATGTTCAAAAGGTAGACTGTGAATGCATACCTACAAGGGAATTCTGTTATTAACCTCTTTAATTAACCTAGATAAGACGTAAACCTTTGAAGGGCACAGATCAGCAGAGACCGGCTGTATAATTTACAGGTAAATCCATCAAAGCACCCAAGAGAAAAAAATAGATATTCAGAAAACTACTGGCACCATATATATATATATATAGGCACCTGCTTCTCAAAGTCTTGCAAATTCTTCTCTGTGAATCTAATTTACTATTAATCTAGTTTCACCACAGGGGTGGGGAATGATCCAGACAGCATTCCTCCTTTTTAATAGACATTGGCAACTATATTAGTAAAAACATAATAAATTGTAGAAATAGAAAAGGCAAAAGTGGTGTTGAGTTTGAAATGTAGGTGTTATGTGATCATTTTCAGTGAAAATGAAAAAGCAGGCTGGCTTCTGATAAGGAAAGCACAGAAGACGGGTTGAGGGGCGTAAAGAAATGGCAACGTAGGGAGAGAAGCTGGAGACATCATTGTACCACAGAGGGACTAATCTCAAAATATAAGAAACTAATGCGACAAGATAAGAACATAGCAGCAATCTGCTGAGGAAGCATCAGGAAATAGAGGGACATCCTGGAGGAGTGCTGAGACCTACAGCTCATTACAGATTTACCACTGTTCTCCATAGTGCTATGCAAAGTAACATACAAACAAAGGCAAATAATGTGCATAAGATGAATATCATGTGCAGCGGCATAGCTAAGGACCTTGGGGCCCCTGTGTAAGTTTTACATGGGGCCCCAAGCACTCTATAGATATAGAGCCCCCAAATCTACCAATGACAGCTGCAGTGTCAGGGAAGTGTATTTAGAGTAAGGAAACAGTTTGTTAAGGATTGCCACTATTAGAGATGGCCCGAACCTCCGATTTTAGGTTCGCGAACGGTGGTCGCAAAGTTCTGCAAAAGGTTTGGCTCGCGCAAACTTTCGCGAACCGCAATAGACTTCAATGGGGATGCGAACTTTAACTAGGAACATTTATGATGGCCACAAAAGTGATGGAAAAGATGTCCCAGTATAGGTAGGTAGGCATAGGTAGGTGTCCCAGTATAGGTAGATAGGCATAGGTAGAATCAGAATCAGAATCACCTTTATTCGCCAAGTGCGGCAGGGACCGCACCCGGAATTTTTTGTGGACACACGGCAATTTGCATACAACATCGTCATGGTACAGATACTAGCTACATAGACACAACAGCAATTTGACAGACAGTACAGCAGATGGCATATATCGATAGTGCAGAAATAGCAACCTCAACTTTAACATGGTACATAGAATGATTAGGGGATGACAGTTGGGAGATTACATGAATTAAGTAGAACAAACGCTTGGGGGAAGAAGGTGTTTTTATGTCTGGTGGTTTTGGTGAGAATGGTCCTATAACGGCGGCCTAATGGAAGGGGGTCAAAGAAGCAACTGCCTGGGTGAGAGGGGTCTTGAGTGATCCTGATTGCCCTGGACCTCATTCTAGATGAATGAAGGATGTCCAGGGGTGGCAGGGGTGACCCTACAATCCTCTCAGCAGCGCTGATTACCCTCTGTAGTTTGTGCTTGTCCCTTGAATTGGCCCCGGAGTACCAGACAATGATGGAGGAGCAAAGGACAGACTCAATGGTGGCAGAGTAGAAGCTGATCATTAGCTCCTGCGACATTCCGAACTTCCTCAGCTGCCTGAGAAAGAACAGCCTCTGCTGGGCTTTCTTTTGAGTTACAGAGGTGTTCATTTCCCACTTCAGGTTGTCCGTGATGGTGGTACCAAGGAACCGAGCGCTGTGTACCCTGGAGACCTCGGTACCATCAATGGAGACAGGGCTGGGGGACGGAGCGTTTCTTCTGAAGTCCACGATTAGTTCTACAGTTTTTGCCGTATTTAAAACGAGTTTATTTTCCTTGCACCACCCGAGGATCCGCTCGATCTCCTTTCGATATTCATGCTCACCATTTCCGCCTATGAGGCCTAGTATGGTGGTGTCATCCGCAAACTTGATGACCTTGACTGGCTGGATGGTGTAATGGTTAAGGGCTCTGCCTCTGACACAGGAGACCTGGGTTCGAATCTCGGCTCTGGCTGTTCAGTAAGCCAGCACCTATTCAGTAGGAGACCTTAGGCAAGTCTTCCTAACACTGCTACTGCCCATAGAGCGCGTCCTAGTGGCTGCAGCTCTGGCGCTTTGAGTCCGCCAGGAGAAAAGCGCGATATAAATGTTCTGTGTTTGTTTGTTTGTTTGACAGAGTCAGCGGATGAGGTGCAGCTGTTCGTGTACAGTGAGAAGAGTATCGGAGACAGCACACACCCTTGCGGGGCACCAGTGTTGGTGATTCTAGGACTGGAATAACAGCTGCCAATCCTGACTAACTGCGACCTGTTAGTAAGGAAATCTTTGATCCGGGTGCACAGATTCGGGTCAACACCGAGTCTTACCAGGTCGTCATACAGGATGGTCGGACAGATGGTGTTGAAAGCGGAGCTGAAGTCCAGAAGCTTGATCCTGGCGTAGGAGTTGGGTTTATCCAGATGTTCCATGATGTGAGCTAGGCTGATGTTAATAGCATCCTCGACAGACCGGTTTGCCCTGTATGCGAATTGCAGGGGGTCCGTTTTTGTGGCGGTGTGCCCCTTCAGATAGGAGAGAACCAGTCTTTCGAAGGTTTTCATGATGATTGGCGTTAGGGCAACCGGTCTGTAGTTGTTTAGATCTGAGACACCTGGCTTCTTGGGGACTGGTATGATGTTAGCTTTCTTGAAGCAGGAAGGGACCATGCTCACTGTCAGGGATTTGCTGAAGATTGAAGTGAGGATCGGGGCTAGCTGGCTTGCACAGGGTGCCCCAGTAGTTAGCTAGGCAATTTCTATATTTCTCTCTGTTATCAAGTTACAAATAAACCATCTATTTAGGAACTCAGCTGACCAATAGTCAACTTATTTTGACCTTTTTTTCTACTTTAACAAATAACACGAACCGTAGAGTAAATTTCACTGATTGCAAATGTATTTTTCACATAAAGAAAATTGATAAACATACCCTATAGTATAAAAGATGCATTATGCTTCGCAAGTGCAATCCACCGTTATTTTTCCAATGAAAGAAAATCGCTACTGGGTTTGACACAATCAAATAATAAGACCTTTGCAGCAGTGAGAGTGTTGACTGAAGGTCCTGCAGTTGTGTTCCATTTAAAAATTCACCAGCATGACCAGAGGTCGAGGACAGGCTATGGAATAAAAAGCATCAACTGAATCATGTTTACAGCCCCTGTTTCTTTCTTGTTTGTATAGCTATTTAGATTTTCAGCACATAATGTCTAAATTGCTCTGTACTGTGGAGAACAAGTAGCACATAGCTGTAGTACACAGTGGCAGAACTATCATCATACAGAAGGAATTAAAAATTACTATATCCATTCACTTAAAGAGCAACTTTATCAAATATAACTTAAAGATTAAAATTGCTTATTTTTTTTACTATATCCATGTATAAATTATTTAATCAATGCTTGAACATCGTAAAAGCTCACCTGTCCCTGTTTTATATTCCTACAACTATTAGTGATG
The DNA here is from genome assembly GCF_040937935.1 of Hyperolius riggenbachi. Taxonomy (NCBI): domain Eukaryota; kingdom Metazoa; phylum Chordata; class Amphibia; order Anura; family Hyperoliidae; genus Hyperolius; species Hyperolius riggenbachi. Next base: position 503,945,374 of record NC_090646.1, read on the forward strand.
CCGCCATCTGTACTGCTGGCAAGGTGAATCACTGTGAGATTCAATTTTTACCCTGTGTAGTGAGCAGGAATGTCAGTTGATATCCCAGAGTGCTCTGGGGAAGAAATCTGTGTGACATAATAGCCTAGGCTAAACATTACTGATTGGGTGGGATTACATACTAATATACAGCAATATATAGATATAAAAAGAGATTCTGATGCTGAAACCAAGTGAAATGAATGTAATTATGAGTATCCTGTATATTATGTTTTGCTATGAGTCATTACATAGTTGTGCAAATTATTAACTAGTGTTACTGTTTGAATCTGGGTTTCCTTATTCGGAAACCCAGATAAACTTCCTCATTCCGGCTTGGAAGGACATAATGTTGCTGTAGTGCTTTGCACGACATAATCTGGGTTTTGGAATAAACAAACCCAGATTTGAACAGCAGCACTACTATTACCTTTAAAATATCTTCATAGATGTCCAATTATCACTTGAGCTATCTAAAAATCATGAAACTCAAATCACGGGATGGATTAAGTTGAAATCGGAACCTAGGAAAGATAATAATAATAATCCAAACATTTGTATAGCACTTTTCTAATGTTGGACTCAAAGCGCTCAAGAGCTGCAGCCTCTGGAACGTGCTCAAGAGGCCACCATTCAGTGTTAGGGAGTCTTGCCTTGATTTAATGAATAGGTTCTGACCAGTCACTAGGTGAATGGCAAATTTACTCACTCCAAGATTTTGGAAGTGTAGAGACTCACCTGTCCCAGGTGCCATGCTCCCCCATCAGCCCATGCGTTCCCATTTTCATCCTCACAAGGGCGCCTCTCTTCTCTGACCCAGTGCATATTATTACATAATTACATGCTGCTGGATCACTGAGAAGATGTGACCAGGGGAGTTGAAGAAGGGAATTTATGGTTTAATGGAGGAGCATGCCAGTCAGAGCAAGTGAGTCGCTTTGCTGCAGAGAACTCTGCAGGGGACCAACAAAAAGTTAGGGGTTAGACCTGGGAGGACCCCAGCAGCACTTTTTGCCACAATTGCCCAGTATCTCCCTATGAAAGCACTAGCCCTGCTTTCACTGTGGAGCATTAAAGTAATTGTTTTTTTGTAGAGTGCTTGAGAACTCAATACCAGCCCTGATCAACAACTCTATACAATAAGAGGAAGCTAAAATAACAGTGCTCAATGTACATCTGAAAAGCTTTGGCATGATCTCTGAAATATTCTTTGTATAGGTTCAAGCATATGTTGATATCATGAATCAGCCTATAAGAAGTGTTCAGCCATATACAGTGTTTATTAATTTTTAGCTAATAGTTATAATTGAGAAAACACAGATGTTGAGCTTCAGAAACTTATCATACAAGACAGAACAGCTCTGTAACTGGAAACACTTTCCTCAAGACTTGGTTCTTATCACAGTAATTTGAATTTTCTGAGACAGTGGATAAGGGAGGACACGATCCACAGATGTTTTATGTTTTGACTTATCAGAATGTCCCAGTGGTGTCTGGGTGCAGGCACACTTTTATACAATGAGATTAAAGCACTCAATCATTTAATACATTATCTCTTAATATGAATTTTTGTTTCATGCTGTATCCGTTGTAAATCTCTCCCTCAATATTTCACATTTTAACCTAGGAAAATACATATATTTATATCTGTGAGAAATGAGTCATATATCTGCAATGCTATGCCTGCTATGAGGAATGATGAGAGCATTACTTTACCTCCAGTGACATTTTAGGGAGAAAACGGCTCAACAATACTTTACGCAGAATACCGTTCCCTTTCAGATCTGGCCGTAGGCAGCCCAGAAATAAAAATAATGTGTTTGTATAAAATGATGACCACATCCTAATAACATTATTGAAAAACAGAGCACGGGGTACTGGAAGAGAATGTTCTGTGGTCTTTTATGAAACATAAAGCACTAGTTTTTGTAAATAATCAAGATGATCAGTGCCACAGGCATTAGCGAGCCTTCACTGAGCAGGCACTGCTGGATCCAGTTGACAAGGTGACAATATTTATTTGCATGACCACAAAATCATGCTTCTTGGAACCTATTCATGATTGAAAACAGACTAAGATGCAATTGCTTACCATCTGAAATCTATCAAGCCCTTGAAGAAAACATAGTAGATTAAAATGGAACTAAAGTGTCCAAATAAATAACACTGCAAATGAAAACCACTCCATTTGAGTAAACATTCAAATATATAGTGTATTTCTTCCAGTATGACTTTTTATGTAATTAAAGTGACAAAAATACTTACCTAAGAAGAAGGAAGTATCTGGATCCTGTGTAGAGGCTTCCCGTACCATCCTCTGGTCCACCATTGACAAGCGCGGACCCAGAGATAGCTTGAGATGAAATAGGGCCTTAGGTAAGGTAGTAGCTTTGACTTCCCCTTTAAATCCCTTTGGTAATATGAGGTGGGAAAGTGGCAGAGGGGCTCTTTGACACCCACTAGGATCCAGGCATTTCCCTAAGTTGCCTCATGGATGATCCTGCTCTGTGTGGGCCCCCCAAAGAAATCCAACAAGCTCTTGTCAGATTCCAAGCTCTAGACTGCGCTCCTCTTCAGCCATGAGCACAGCTGTATTGCGCCTGCGTGAGCATGGCCACAATTGCACAGTAAACTGGAGCTGGTTGCAGTGTGGCTGCGCTTGTGTAAGAAGAGGTGCGCAGTAGCAACATGCAGGATGGTCCAAGGCCGAGGACCAGAAGATAGTGTGGGAAGCCTCTGCAGGATACAGAGGCTCCCCCCCCCCCTTGATTTTTGAGCCAAGGTTCACCTTGGGTTCTCATTGAATGGTTGTAGCTAAAGTTGTCATTATTAGCTTGTTTGCAGTCTTTGTCACGTAGCAGTGGGAGGAAGGTTGGGGCAATGTCTCATTCACATTGTTATTATTATTATTATTAATAATGCTGGTTTTATACTTCTCTGCCCCTAGACCAACTTCATTTTTTACTCCCTTCAATGTGCAGCATCTCTTTTCCAGTCCATTTCCACCTGCAGCCCCCTCATCCATGTGCAACATCCATGTACAGCAGTCCCTGTCTTTCATGCTCCATTAGGCAGCAGCCTACCTCTTGTGTATGTTGCTCATTTACAGCCTCCCTTTTCAACTTGCAGCTTCCTCTTCCATATGCAGCAACCCCTCTTCCATGTCCCTTGGGTAGCAGCTGGCTTAGGCCTGGAGGCCCTGTGGCCATTCCAAAAATCATTCTCTGATCATTATCTGTACCAGTATTATTAATACTGCGCATGTTCATGTAAGATAGTTATGTTTTTCTCTTTCCTAAGATAAGTATAGGCTTCTGGAGATGTTTACCTTGTAGGAAATCTAAAGAGAAAAAAAAAAAACTGTTAACTTACCTGGGGTTTCTTGCAGCCCCTAGAGTCATCCTGTGCCCACACCGTCCTTCCAAGACCCTCCTCCTCACTTCGTCCCCATGTACAGCAGGGTTCTGCACATGCACAGTATGGGAAAATCGCCACTGTGCATGTGCAAAACACTCCCAGCAACTGCACCGGTCAGGTTTGAGGCAGGTCGCCGCTGTTCCTTGGAGGGTCTCGGGTGACTCCAGGGGACTGCAAGTAGCCCCTGGTATGTTAAACTGCTTTTTTATTCTTAAATAACCATTTAAATTAAAACATGATTTTTTTCATAAAACTTGAACTATTTTTATTCGTTTCTCATAAAAACCTGCAGATTATACAATAAGTGTCAGCACAGGTCGAAATGCAATAATCTCTATGTATATGAAACACTCCATGCTCTGGATCAAGCAAAATGAAGGCTTACCAACCTGACACCAAACACACACTATTAGGTTGTAAAACAAGTAGCTGTGAACGGACTGTAACCACAGATCTCCAGTGTCCTCAGCTAACTCTCCAATACATGAATGTCCCAATTTCCACAAGTCTAGGAGCTGTCCACTCGAGGTCAATAAACAAAAAAAGGCAAAACAGCTACGTGTAGACTGTTTTTTTATTTAGCCAATAATTACTAATAAACTAATAAAGGGTTAACCAGTTAGTAATAAACTAATAAAGGCTAAAAATAAAAAGACTTATATAAGGGGCCCATAAAAATTGGATGACCCAGATTCATAGTCTGCTAGATATGCAATAGCTTGCTCAGGATACAAACATACAAACATACAAACACCTGTGTTTTAACCTGCGCTGACACTAATTGTATATGGTTCCCGGCGAACTTCCGGGGGTTCGCGATTGTGGAGAACCGCAAACTTTTCCGGAAGTTCGGTTCACCCCAATAGTGCATCATGAGGGGCAACTTTGACCCTCTACTTCACAGTAAGCAGGCACATTGTAGCCAATCAGGCTGCACTCCCTCCTGAAGCCCCCCCCCCCCCTTATAAAAGGCAGGCAGCATCAGGCTTTTCACTCACTCGTGTGCCTGCAGTAATTAGTGAAGAGATAGCTGTTGCAGACTCTCATAGGGAAAGCTTAGTTAGGCTCTTGTAGGCTTGTTAGCTTGCTCCTTGCTGATTCTAATTGCTAAAAAAAGCATCCCACAACAGCTCTTTTAAAAGCTAATCTTGTTCTTGTGATCTATTTTTTTTTGTGTGTGTCCCACTGACACTTGTGTTGCTTAAACAGCCTTGCTAATCCCTACTGTGTGTGCCACTGCCAGGCCCAGCACATTCAGTGACTACTACCTGTGTGTGTGACAGGTGCACATTGTAATACCCACTGCATATACCTAACTGTTGTTCACTGTGCACCCACCCACTTACGTGAGTGCATGCAGTGTCACTGTGCCTGTCCGGTACCTGTCTGTGTGTGACAGGTGCACATTGTAATACCCATAGGTGCATATTTATACCTACCTGTTGTTCACTGTGCACCCACCCACTTACGTGAGTGCACCCAGTGTCACTTTGCCTGTCCAGTACCTGTCTGTGTGTGACAGGTGCACATTGTAATACCCACTGCATATACCTACCTGCAGGGCCGGATTTAGGCCTAGGCCACCTAGGCCATGGCCTAGGGCACCACAGGAACAAGGGCACCAAAGTATTAGACTCACTGGTGCAGCATTTGCAAGCTTGCAAATGCTGCAATTCCAGGAGATCAGGAGAGCGCATGATCTCCCTGCTGCCAGCCACCTGTGCAGCGTCCACCTTGCTCTCTGAGCACGTTGGTGTTGTGGCATGCTGCTATGGACTTGGGCAGCATTGGAGACAGAGGGGAAGAGGAAGCTACTGCACTGGAGACGGGCAGAGAAGTGAGTGACACAGATGGCTGCTGCGGTGTGGAGGCAAGCTGTACTGAAAGGGGTGGAGGGTAGAGTAAAGGGAGGGATTATGGAAGTCATCTGGCTACCTATACTGGAGGGGAAGGGTTTATGAGGCTACTTATACTAGAGGGAAAGAGGGGAGGGGTCATCTGGCTACCTATACTAGAGGGAAGGGGGGAGGGGTCATCTGGCTACCTATACTAGAGGGAAGGGGGAGGAGTAATCTCGCTATCTATACTGAAGGGGGGCGGCTGGTGACATTGGCCTTGGACGGTAAAGAGTACAAATCCGGCCCTGCCTACCTGTTGTTTACTGTGCACCCACCCACCTACGTGAGCGCACGCAGTGTCACTCTGCCTGTCCGGTACCGGTCTGTGTGTGACAGGTGCACATTGTAATACCCATTACTGCATATACAGTACCTACTACTACCTGTTGTTCACTTCAGTGCACCCACCCACCTATGTGAGTGCACGCAGTGTGATATACCACTCCGTGCATACCTGTTAAATGCACCTGTGTGACTGCACATTGTTTTACTCAAGTCAGTGCATACCTTTCACTTCATCCCCCCCAATATAGACAAAACGGACAAAACAGGTAGAGGCAGAGGTAGAGGCAGACCCAGAGGAAGGCCACCCGGCAGGTCTCTGCGAGGTCATGGTGATGTGATTTCGTGCAGCCCTGGACCAAAGTACAGTGCTCAGAAGAAGGCACATCCCATCAACTCCAAAGATTGTCAGGACGTGGTTGACTATTTAACACAGGAAACCTCATCTTCCGCAGCCACCAGCGCTACTCCAACTAACACATCCGCTACATTTGACAGTTCGCAGGAGTTATTTGGTGGGGAAATCACTGATGCACAGCCATTATTGTTATAACCAGATAAAGGCGCTAAGCAAGTTACACCACCTCATATGTCTGAGTTAGGCGACACTATGGACGTAACATGTGCGGAGGGGTTATGATGAAGTACCTGCTGTTGGTGCCGTTTTGGAGGTGTCTGAGACAAGCGAAGCAGGGCAGGATGATTATGATGATGACAATGATACGGATCCCACATATGTTCCCAATAGAGGAGATGAACAGGGGGAGCAGAGGTTCAGAGGGGGAGTCAGAGAGGAGTAGGAGGAGATGAGTTCCTGAAAGAAGCCGGGGGAGTTCGTTGTCAGAAACAGCTGGTGGCAGTGTCCGGCGGCATGTATCACCACCTACGTACAGCCAGCCAACATGCCCTTCAACGTCAGCTGCTGATGCCACCATAGAGCCATCACCCCAGGGGGGCTCAGCGCTTTGGAATTGTTTTAATGTGTCTGCCTCAGATCAGAGCAATGCCATCTGTTCTCTCTGCCTCCAAAAATTGAGCCGTGGAAAGGCCAACACTCACGTAGGGACAAGTGCCTTACGAAGGCACATGGAGAAAAGGCACAAACTGCAATGGGAAGAGCACCTGAGCAAAAGCAGCACACAAAAGAAAAGCCACCCTCCTTCTACTCTTCCTCCTTCAGGTACATCATCTTTAGCCACTTTCTCCTTTGTACCTTCACAGCCACCCTCCTCCACTCCTCCTCTGACCTTGAGCGGTTCCTGCTCCTCTGCCCACAGCAGCCAGGTGTCTGGGAAGGAAATCTTTGAGTGGAAGAAGCCAATTTCTGCCAGTCACCCCCTTGCCCGGCGTCTGACAGCTGGCTTGGCGGAACTGGTAGCTCGCCATCTGTTACCATACCAGCTGGTGGTATGCAATTATTTCTCTAAAAAGGTGATACCCAAACTGTACCATGACGTTGAGACTGAGAGGCAATTGGTGTCATCTCTGGCACACAGCGTTGGGTCAAGGGTCCACCTGACCACGGATACCTGGTCTGCCAAGCATGGTCAGGGCAGGTACATTACTTACACAGCCCATTGGGTCAACCTGGTGACCGATGGCATCCAGGGAGTACGTGGCTGTGCAGCGGACCAACTTGTGACACCTCCACGGCTTGCAGGCAGGCCTCCTGCCACCTCCTCTCCTCCTGCTACATCCTCTTCGCTGTCGTCATCCTCCTCCTCCTTGAGTGGCAGTTCAACTCTACTGGTGCTGCGATCTCCTCTCCAGCTACACAGCCCCAGCTCCCCAGGGCCTATGTTGCATGCCAGGTACGACGGTGTCACGCCATCTTAGCCATATCTTGCCTCAAAGCGGAGAGTCACACTGGACCAGCTTTCCTGGCTGCTCTGAATAAACAGGTGGATCAGTGGCTGACCCCACACCAACTGGATATCGGCAACGTGGTGTGTAACAACAGCAGCAATCTCATTTCGGCTTTGAATTTGGGAAAGTTGACACATGTACCCTGCATGGCACATGTGCTGAATCTCGTAATCCTGAGATTTGTGTGTAAGTACCCAGGCTTACAGGACGTCCTGAAGCAGGCCAGGAAGTTGTGTGGGCATTTTAGACGGTCTTACACGGCCATGGCACGCTTGGCCGATATTCAGCAGAGAAACAACTTGCTGGTGAGGCGCTTGATTTGCGATAGCCCGACTTGCTGGAATTCGACCCTCCTCTCTGCCTGCTACATCCTCTTCGCTGTCATCATCCTCCTCCTCCTTGGCTGGTGCCGCGATCTCCTCTCCAGCTACACAGCCCCATCTCCCCAGGGCCTATGCTGCATGCCAGGTATGACGGTGTAATGCCATCTTACACGTGTCTTGCCTCAAAGTGGAGAGTCACACTGGAGCAGCTCTCCTGGCTGCTCTTAACAAACAGGTGGATCAGTGGCTGACCCCGCACCAGCTGGAGATTGGCAACGTAGTGTGCGACAACGGCAGCAATCTCAGTTCCAAGTTTAATTTGGGAAAGCTGACACATGTACCCTGCATGGAACATGTGCTGAATCTAGTCATTCAAAAATTTGTGTCAAAGTATTCAGGCTTAGAGGATGTCCTGAAGCAGGCCAGGGAGTTGTGTGGGCATTTCAGGCGGTCTTACACGACCATGGCACACTTTGCCAAGATTCAGCGGAGAATCAAGTTGCTGGTGTGACGCCTCATTTGCAATGGTCCAACTCGCTGGAATTCGACCCTCCTTATGTTCTCTCGCCTGCTAGAACAGGAGAAAGCCGTCACCCAGTACCTCTACAATTTCAGTAGAAGGACACAATCTGGGGAGATGGGAATGTTCTGGCCAAACAACTGGACACTCATGCAAAATGCATGCAGGCTCGTGCGGCCGTTTGAGGAGGTGACCAACCTGGTGAGTCACAGTGAAGGCACCATCAGCGACTTGATCCCGTACGCTTACTTCCTGGAGCGTGCCATGCGTAGAGTGGTGTTCAAGCTGTGGAGGAGTGTGAAGAGGAACAGTTACGGGAGGAACAGTTGTGGGAGCAATTTTCATCAGAACCAGATGTTTCCTCAACACCTGTGGCAGCACAAAGGGGGGAGGAGGAGGAAGAGTCATGTGGGGAAGAGGAATCAGACTCGGATGATGAGGAAGGTGTTTATTTGGAGGAGGAGGAGGAGGCGGCGGCAGAAGAACAACCGCAGCAGGCATCGCGGGGGGCTTCTGCTGCTTAACGTTCCTGTGGTATTGTTCGTGGCTGGGGGGAGGAGGAGGACTTACCTGACGTCACTGAGGAAGAGCAAGAGGAGATGGAGAGTACGTCTGGATCCAACTTTGTGCAGATGGCGTCTTTTATGCTGTCCAGCCTGTTGAGGGACCCCCGTATAAAAAAAACTCAAGGGGTATGACCTGTACTGGGTGCCCACGCTACTAGACCCTCGGTATAGGCACAAAGTGGAGGACATGTTACCAACTCACCAGAAGGCAGAAAGGATGCAGCACATGCAGAACAAGCTGGCAACTATGCTTTACAATGCTTTTAAGGGTGATGTCACAGTACAACGCAATAAAGGTACCACTGCCAGTAATCCTCCTCCCATGTCCATGCAGGCAAAGACAGGACGCTCCAGCGATCTCATGGTGATGTCGGACATGCAGACATTCTTTATTCCAATGCCTCGCCTTAGCGCTTCCGGATCCACCCACCACCACCAAAGCCTGGACCGGCAGGTAGCCGACTACTTGGCCTTAAGTGTGGATGTAGACACTGTGAGCAGCGATGAACCCTTGGACTACTGGGTGCGCAGGCTTAACCTGTGGCCAGAGCTGTCCCAATTTTCCATCCAACTTCTGTCTTGCCCTGCCTCAAGCAACCTATCAGAAAGGACCTTCAGCGCAGCTGGAGGCATTGTCACTGAGAAGAGAAGTCGCAAAAGTGTTCAGTACCTGACCCTTATCAAAATGAATGAGGCATGGATCCCGGAGGCCTACTACCTGCCCCAAGACTAAGTCAGTCCCCACACACAGCATCCCTGTCTGCATGCCATGTGACTGCCTGCCCCAAGATTAAGTCGCTCCCCACACAGCACCTCTGACCGCAGGTCGCTTGACTGCCTTCTCCACCACCACCAACAGGGTCCAGGACTCCAGGTGGATTCCTGAATTTTTAAGGCCTGCTAGCAGCGGTCGCTATAATAATTTTTCTGGTGCGTGTACATACCTGCCTAATTTTTCTGGCTGCACTGCAGCTGCAACAACAAAACAAAAGGCATGTACATGTGCCAATTCCCCTTCATGATCAGTACCTTGCCGCGGTGATTCTGGTGAAGGGGCTTGCGTATCACAATGAAGCAATGAACGCCGGCTATATGAGTGTCTTGGGGGGGGCACACCAATGATAATAAGGTTGTTGCTTCATTGTGGACAGACCAAATTTGATCAGCTGGACAGTCACTGTTCTGCCATTCAGCTACCTCAGCACGGTGACCATATGGGCTTGAAAACTGCCACGGCCTGCACTCTCACCATGGTGCACACCAGTCCAGCATGGTTGTCACTGCACAAACAGCTGTTTGCGGTGCAGTACACAGTGAGTTTGGTGTGTCAGTGTGAAGCAGTACTCTAATTACACTCCCTGATTGATGTATACACATGCAAGATGTTTTAAAGCACTGGGCTTGAAAACCGCCACGGCCTGCACTCTGGCCATGTTGCGCAACAGTCCAGCACAGCCGTCACTACACAAACAGTTGTTTGCGGTGCGTTACACAGTGATTTTGGTGTGTCAATGTGAAGCAGTACTCTAATTACACTCCCTGATTGATGTATACACATGCAAGATGTTTTAAAGCACTTTAGGCCTGCAATTTAGCATTCAATGTGATTTTGGCCCTTAAAACGCTGCTTTGCGTCAAATCCAGATTTTTCCCCGGGACTTTTGGCGTCTATCCCACTTTGCCATGCTCCCCTCCAGGTGTTAGACCCCTTGAAACATCTTTTCCATTACTTTTGTGGCCAGCATAAATTTTTCTAGTTTTCAAAGTTCGCCTCCCCATTGAAGTCTATTGCGGTTCGCAAAAGTTTGCGTGAACCAAACTTTTGCAGAAGTTCGCAAACACAGTTCGTGAACCAAAAATCGGAGGTTCAGGCCATCTCTATAACTGTATAATCTGCTGAACTCTTGGACATTGTCTATACTCAGATGTGGTCATTGTACCTATGATTAGTTTGGGATGTTGATGCTGATTTTTTTCTGTTTTTCTCATAAAAAAAACTGTTCCAGGATCTAAACTTTCCACAGCTTTCAAAATTTCAAAAAATTAAAACAAAGTTGGAGAAATACTTTGGTGCTTTTGGATTGGATGTTGACTGCAAAAAAAAGTGTAATCAGTGGTAGATTGATAAAGTTGATGAGTTAAGCAACACCTGGAAATTCATAGCAGTGAATAATGAGTGAACACAAATCAGTACAGTATAGATATGCCTTCAACGAAAGTAAATGAAACTGATGACATTTTGAATATATCTCTCCCTACGAATAACTATGGTCATATTGATTGCGTTTTCTATATTACACATTGATTAACAGATTTACTTGTCTTAACAGGTAGCTAGCTGCATAAAACATTAGTGGCAATACATCACTCATGTATGGCCAGACCGACCATTAGATAAATCCCTCTCTGACTGAATCTGATCAGAGGGTACGATTGCCTGGTCACACACTGCACAGCTATTTCCAATAGGATTGGAAACTGCTCTGCCACTGATGCCTGCCGAGGGCGTAAATGGCAGTTTGGCGCAGAGGGATTTTGGGCACAGGCTGAGCCAAATGACGGCTCACCCGCCTGCTGCACAAATTCAGAGGGGGCTGTTAAATACTATTCACCTTCCGAGTTTTCAAAACTCGAGGGAGAAGTAATTCGGGGTCCGGCAATTTCTGGATCCCCAAGTTTCCTGTGCGAGGGGAAGGGGGATGGGGGACTATAGCATTACTAATATAGTTGCGCCATGCTTCGGCGCTACATGGTGCGTGACGGGAGCCAAAAAGCCCTGCTGGACTGTCCCCGAGTGTAAAAGTGTTGTGACATGGAACAGGCACTCCCAGTGATGACAGACATCGAAGGAGGCCAGGAGTTGTGCAGGTAGATAGATGAGACTTTAACATTCAGCATGGGCCAGACGGGGGACACATACACTTTGGGGTGGGAGACACTGGCTGAGAGTCTGTTGGGCCTGCTGATCATTGTGCCATTACTGCTGCGAGATTTTTCTGCCATTCCCTTTGATCCATAAGGCTGGATCCACACTTGTCTATCAGTTTTCTGCATCAGTTTTTCTTCATGAGTTATCTGACAGTTTTGCATTGCTTTTAATTTTTTTTCTGCATGTGAAAAATGCATACAAGTGTGAACTAGCCCATCAATTAACATTGGTCCTCAGTTTTCCTGTGCAGAAAATGGAAACAGGCCCTTAGACAGATTTTGCCTGAAACTCGATCAAAAGATCAATCAGGCAGTCAATCAGAAGGCAGATATGGCCGCTATATCGATTAATACATGGGTACCCTAAGATGCAGAAACAATAAATCTGCAACCATTTCCTATTTGTATTCTTCCCATATAAGTCTCTGAAATGATATAAAAGTGCACTAATGACTTTTCCCTTGCTATGTGTGCAGCTCTATTGTCCTCCATCTATGGCTCAGACTTTTGGATAAGGATTCATGGCTGCAGTGATCCACATACAGACAGGCCAGGAGCACGCAACATGAACCAGAGAATAGCAGATAAATTAGGCCAGTTTATGAAGATACAGATTTCATCTATTACGAGAGATCATTCAGCGCATGAATGGACAGGTGAGAACTGCACAGCACATTAGCTTTACAAATCATAATTTAATTTTCGGTTTCTAATTGGTTTACAATGCTCTACAGACCTCTTCATCAAAGAGATCCTGGTCCTTCTCAGAAAAGTATATTGGAAATGCAGTAAAGAGGAAACACACAGAACTTTATAATGTATCCTTCACTGCCTCCTAACGTCTGCCTCTTCATTTAAACTATGTTTATTAGTTCATTAAATTTAGACTGTATGAATATAAATAGCATGGAACGTAGACAATGGGCTTCTCTGACCTGTGCTCAGAAAAAGCATAGCAGTGTTCTATCATGCCAAACCTGGAGCTATTAATCATAGATTTATGGTGAGAGTACGTTGAGTCCAATGAATTCTCATCAATACGTAATATACATATACAGAAAGTGACTGTTAGCTTCCGTACATCTCTGACTGGATCTTCCAGGTGGAGGACGGCCAGAAAATCAGTGTACAGTGACTAAAACAGAAGGGTACAAAATGATAAATCATTCAAAAAGGTATTTAAAGTAAACCTATTAGGAACTATCATTGATGCTAAAACTGCACTTTGGGTTGTACATGGAAAAAAGGCATAATATTACCAATATATTATTATCAGCTTGACAAACCTAACACTCACATTACCCCTCCCCTACCTATGCCTAACACTACCCTCCCACTAGTGTTGGGCGAACATCTAGATGTTCGGGTTCGGGCCGAACAGGCCGAACATGGCCGCGATGTTCGGGTGTTCGAGCCGAGCTCCGAACATAATGGAAGTCAATGGGGACCCGAACTTTCGTGCTTTGTAAAGCCTCCTTACATGCTACATACCCCAAATTTACAGGGTACGTGCACATTGGGAGTGGGTACAAGAGGGAAAAAAATAGCAAAAAGAGCTTATAGTTTTTGAGAAAATCGATTTTAAACTGTCTTTTAAATGCGGGAAATGTCTGTTTTCTTTGCACAGGTAACATGCTTTTTGTCGGCATGCAGTCATAAATGTAATACATATAAGAGGTTCCAGGAAAAGGGACCGGTAACGCTAACCCAGCAGCAGCACACGTGATGGAACAGGAGGAGGGTGGCGCAGGAGGAGAAGGCCACGCTTTGAGACACAACAACCCAGGCCTTGCATGAGGACAAGAAGCGTGCGGATAGCAATTTGCATTTTGTCGCCATGCAGTCATAAATGTAATACAGATGAGAGGTTCAATAAACAGCGACCAGAAACGCTAACCCATCACAGATGTTCATTGTTCATGTTACTTGGTTGGGGTCCGGGAGTGTTGCGTAGTCGTTTCCAATCCAGGATTGATTCATTTTAATTTGAGTCAGACGGTCTGCATTTTCTGTGGAGAGGCGGATACGCCGATCTGTGACGATGCTGCGGCTTGTGTTGTTTGCTGCACTCCTGGTCGTCCTGGGTTTGCGGAAGTCAGTCTGTCGGCGTACCACTGGCTAGAGGAGGGCGAGGATGTCAATCTCCTCTCTAAAGTCTCCACAAGGGCCTGCTGGTATTCTTCCATTTTGACCTGTCTGACTCTTTCTTCAAGCAGTTTTGGAACATTGTGTTTGTACCGTGGATCCAGAAGGGTATAAACCCAGTAATTGGTGTTGTCCAGAATGCGCACAATGCGTGGGTTGCGTTCAATGCAGTCCTAGGCCGAAGAGGTCATAGCCTAGGGTCACAAAAACCTGTTTATTTGGGCTATTTCAATGGTAGTGATGGTGACGTACATAAATCTCAGCCATGGCCGTTAGCAACGTCTGAATTTCACGAAAATGTCTCATGCAGGTAGAAGACATATTGTTAGACTTGGATTCCAAAGATGTGGTCCCTACATCTCTGCAAACCAGAGTTACAGGGGTCCAAAATTGGTAAAATCCCCCATAGGCTTTCATTGCCTCCCTATTTCACTTTCCAAAATCTCACATCTTTTCAAAGGGCAATTGCTCAGCAGTGGCAAATTTTCTAGCATTGTAGGGACCCTTAGGGGGAACATAGCCTAGGGTCACAAAAACCTGTTTATTTGGGCTATTTCAATGGTAGTGATGGTGACGTACATAAATCTCAGCCATGGCCGTTAGCAACGTCTGAATTTCACGAAAATGTCTCATGCAGGTAGAAGACATATTGTTAGACTTGGATTCCAAAGATGTGGTCCCTACAATGCTAGAAAATTTGCCACTGCTGAGCAATTGCCCTTTGAAAAGATGTGAGATTTTGGAAAGTGAAATAGGGAGGCAATGAAAGCCTATGGGGGATTTTACCAATTTTGGACCCCTGTAACTCTGGTTTGCAGAGATGTAGGGACCCCATCTTTGGAATCCAAGTCTAACAATATGTCTTCTACCTGCATGAGACATTTCGTGAAATTCAGACGTTGCTAACGGCCATGGCTGAGATGTATGTACGTCACCATCACTACCATTGAAATAGCCCAAATAAACAGGTTTTTGTGACCCTAGGCTATGACCTCTTCGGCCTAGGGGCCCGAAACTCACCAGTAATGTTCCCCCTAAGGGTCCCTACAATGCTAGAAAATTTGCCACTGCTGAGCAATTGCCCTTTGAAAAGATGTGAGATTTTGGAAAGTGAAATAGGGAGGCAATGAAAGCCTATGGGGGATTTTACCAATTTTGGACCCCTGTAACTCTGGTTTGCAGAGATGTAGGGACCACATCTTTGGAATCCAAGTCTAACAATATGTCTTCTACCTGCATGAGACATTTTCGTGAAATTCAGACGTTGCTAACGGCCATGGCTGAGATTTATGTACGTCACCATCACTACCATTGAAATAGCCCAAATAAACAGGTTTTTGTGACCCTAGGCTATGACCTCTTCGGCCTAGGACTGCATTGAACGCGACCCACGCATTGTGCGCATTCTGGACAACACCAATTACTGGGTTTATACCCTTCTGGATCCACGGTACAAACACAATGTTCCAAAACTGCTTGAAGAAAGAGTCAGACAGGTCAAAATGGAAGAATACCAGCAGGCCCTTGTGGAGACTTTAGAGAGGAGATTGACATCCTCGCCCTCCTCTAGCCAGTTGTACGCCGACAGACTGACTTCCGCAAACCCAGGACGACCAGGAGGGCAGCAAACAACACAAGCCGCAGCTAGCAGAGCCGGGCCGAGGCATAGGCTGGAGAGGCTCCAGCCTCAGGGCGCAGTGTAGGAGGGGGCGCACAATTTATTCAGCTGTCATTCCTAATTGTGTATGAAGCAGAAAGAAATAAGAAAAAGGGATACATAGCAGTGACTGCAGGCCAAAGAACTAAATATTAAGGTGTTGGGGAGGTTGTGGGCCCTGTGGCCCTCTTAGTCTAATAGCAATCAGTGTGTGATGTCTGGGGTGGGAGGGATGGAGGGGGCGCACTTTTTTGTCTCAGCCTTGGGTGCTGGAGGACCTTGTCCCTGCTCTGGCAGCTAGTGCCCAAAAGGGAATGGTATCGGCAGTGTCCTTGGAGTGGGAAAATTTTCTGACACCCATGCAGCAGCACACAGAACAGCAAGCGTGCAGATCCACCTCCAACACCGATCGCCTGGAGAAGATGGTCAAGGACTACATGTCAGATGGCATAGCTGTGTTGAACAATCCATCTGCACCCTTCAACTATTGGGTATCGAAGCTAGACACCTGGCACAAACTGGCAATGTACGCAATAGAGGTGCTGGCTTGCCCGGCAGCCAGCGTTATGTCGGAACGCTGTTTCAGTGCTGCCGGAGGCATCGTCACAGATCGGCGTATCCGCCTCCCCACAGAAAATACAGACCGTCTGACTAAATTAAAATGAATCAATCCTGGATTGGAAACGACTACGCAACATTCCCGGACCCCAACCAAGTAACATGAACAATGAACATCTGTGATGGGTTAGCGTTTCCGGTCCCTGTTTATTGAACCTCTCATCTGTATTACATTTATGACTGCATGGCGACAAAATGCAAATTGCTATCCGCACGCTTCTTGTCCTCATGCAAGGCCTGGGTTGTTGTGTCTCAAAGCGTGGCCTTCTCCTCATGCGCCGCCTCCTCCTGTTCCATCACGTGTGCTGCTGCTGGGTTAGCATTAACGGTCCCTTTTCCTGGAACCTCTTATATGTATTACATTTATGACTGCATGCCGACAAAAAGCATGTTACCTGTGCAAAGAAAACAGACATTTCCCGCATTTAAAAGACAGTTTTCCCTTTGAAACTTTAAAATCGATTTTCTCAAAAACTATAAGCTCTTTTTGCTAATTTTTTTTCTTCTTGTACCCACTCCCAATGTGCACATACCCTGTAAATTTGGGGTATGTAGCATGTAAGGAGGCTTTACAAAGCACGAAAGTTCGGGTCCCCATTGACTTCCATTATGTTCGGAGTTCGGCTCGAACACCCGAACATCGCGGCCATGTTCGGCCCGAACCCGAACATCTAGATGTTCGCCCAACACTACACGTGACCCGTTCGGCCAATCACAGCGCTAGCCGAACGTTCGGGTAACGTTCGGCCATGCGCTCTTAGTTCGGCCATACGGCCGAACAGTTTGGCCGAACACCATCATGTGCTCGGCCGAACTCGAACATCACCCGAACAGGGTGATGTTCTGCAGAACCCGAACAGTGGCGAACACTGTTCGCCCAACACTACCTCCCACCACCACCACGTAACCCTAACCCCACTTCTACACTGTGCCCAGCACCTGCTATACTATAGCCTAAACCAAGCACCTAGCCAAACCGCTGGCAATTTAGTCAAACCCTTGGCACACAGAGAGGGTAGAGTGAGGACGTTCTACCAAATACAATGGCAACAGTGCAAATGATATGAAAATTATATTTTGATTTTAGAAGCAAGCTATGCCGAAATAAAATTACAGTTCTAATGTCTGGTACAGTCAGACTTATGACACAAGGAACAGTTCTTTGCTGGCGGCCACTGCTTAAGTTGTTTACGTTGTGTGTTATGTCAACAGTAATTCAGCTTGTGATGGAGCAATATTTGTCCCATCACTAACAAAGCCATACAATCTAATGTAAATTAAAGTATGTGCTTCCTTAGTAGGGTTTCTGCTGCTATTGAGGAATGGCCAATGTATCAGTGGGGAACCTCCAGTAAAAGGCAGCCTTTATAAAGGGATGAGACAGAGAAAGAATCTAATGAGATATCCTTTACGCCATAATCACGTGCCAAATACATACGGACGTCCCATGCTAAAGTAGAGTTTCATACAGGTTAAATAGATTATGGAAAAAATAAGAATGACATTTATAAATAAAAATAATACATTTTTTTGTCAAAAGTTATTCTCAACAAAAAGGTATTCTCAACAAAACTTTAGAATGTTTTGCAAACTCTGTTTTTATTCAGCATTTTGGCTAATGCCTGGAAATTGGTAAGTGAATAGGTCTGCATTCTGAGTATTTCCAATTTCCGAAGAGTCTTTTTTCTTGGTCATTTTTGCATCCTCTGATTGGTTAAATACTACCCAGTTAACTCTACATTCTTTTATTGGATTAATGCTTCCGAGTTCTGTGATTGGGCTAAAATTACCAAGTTGCGGTAATGCGATATTTCCACGGAAATCTGTTTTCAGATTTCCAATTGGGTGGGAATTCCCATTTCCCATCGGAAATGTGGTGATTTCAGTTCCACGAAATCCGAAGGAGCATCCCTAGAAGTGAGACAATTTGATTGTTTGAAAGATCTCAAGGGGGAAAAAGTAATTGTAAGAAACAATGGAATAGCCATGCTAAACTTGGGAGAAATTGCTTATCTTACCTAACATATGTGTAGAAATGTCTTCTGAGCAGTCACAGGCTAGGACACACAAACTTTACAGAAGGCTGTTTTTAGTGATCTTTAAAAACTCTAGCTGAAGGCGGCCACTAACGATACAATTTGCTTAATGAGCATTTGTGAATCATTCTTCCTATGAACGATTGGAAATAATCGTTTGGGACCACTAATCAGTCAATCTGATCAGATCGGTTAGGAGATTTATGTCCATTAGTGGTCTCAAATGATAATTTCTAATCGTTCATACAAAGAATGGTTCATAAACGATCATTCAGCAAATTGTATCGTTAATGGTCACTTTTAGTAATCTTTCAAAATTAATTACTAGTAGATCCAAGAGTAAAGGGGTACTAAAATCTGTGTAATGCTAGAACGGTTATTACTTGTGAGATACAGGTATTTAATTATTTAATGCATCATGGAATTCTCCTTTATAACCAATATCCAGAGAAAAATGTTTCTCCCTCTCTCCCCCTGCCCTCCCACTTAGCACCAGGAATGGCTCTTCCACTTCCAAAACCAACATTATACTTTCAAAACCCTTTGAAAGCTCCAGCAATGACATCACATGGGCATGGGCATCAAGCCGAGATCCCAAAGGTTCTTAGAAGACAAACGCAAAGCCATAGCTGTGTTCCTGTCTCCCACACTACAATTACCTCCTCCCTTTGCCATTATCAGGGTAGGGAGTGACTTCTACAAGTGCTATACATTCTGCAGAACTTCAGGATGGTATGAGAAGGGGCCACTCAAAGTTATGTGACCATCCCATGAAAGTGAGTATGAGAAGGGATTTAGGGCCCATTCACACTAGAAGTGCTTTTCTGAGCGTTTTGCTATTGATTAGCATTTTTTAAAAATTGCTCCCATTCACTTTCATTAGAATCTCGGTAAAAATCGCAGAAAAATCACTGCGATATTACAATTGTGTACGTAAAAATCATGGCGATTTCACGATTGTGTACGTAAAAACCATGGCGATTTTTCCGCGATTTTAATGAAAGCGAATGAGAGCGATTTTAAAAACGCTAATCAATCAGAAAAACGCTCAGAAAAGCGCTTCTGGTGTGAATGAGCCCTTAGAGAGGGAAAAATTGCTTCATTTGGGATTTAGCACAGATAGTAGCAAGCATCATTGATGTAGGCACAAATATACAGTATGTTAAACTAGTTCCACCTGTTATACTTAATTTATAATCATCCGTGTTAATGATACCAATTTACTGTAAATTTGCTATTCTATATATAAACCAATGTTTTATCAAAGTGAAATTAGCATGTTGTTTTGAAATGGTTACTAGATCTTAACTCGGCAATGATCGTGATTAATCTGGAGACCTTTACTGTCCAGTGAAAATAAGAGTAAAAGATAAATGTACTTTCCCGTGTCACACTGATCTTTTTTCTGTTCATTGTCCCTTAAAGGTCAGAAACAGGAAAAATAAATTGCGGTATGTTATTTTCAGATATATTATTGCATTTGTAGCAGAGCCTAGCTGTGTTACCACATTTTGTGTACATTTATAAGAATGTGAAAATTGCAAGCTTCCAGGTGTGATATTTGAGAATAAAGCAATCTCGGACTGAATAGCAATGGAGGAGGATAGCGTGCAAATTACACTTAGTTAATTTATATGTCTGTCTGCCTGTTAACATCAATGCAGCTAGGGCTATATTTCTAGACCACATGGTCAGCAGGACCTTTGATCTGCATGGTATATATTTAAAACGTATTAATTTTAAGGATACAGAACATGACCAGAATTAGACCAGAACTATTTAACACACACCACTTGGAGATCTCCCTGGCCATCTGGACTGACAGCACAATATTCTTCTCTTGCAGGTTTGCATATGACTTCCATGCACTCTCCTCCCTCTCTATGATTCACTGCTATATTGTGCATCTACTTGCTTTAACTGGTATGCAATGCATTAATAATTGGGTCTATTTCCTAGTGTTACCATTTGCTTATTTCATTAGTGAGCAATTGCATATCTTTAGACTGGCCCTGCCTCTTTGAGGCTAGTGTGTGGACTTATCAAACCTGAAATGAAGTTAGGGCTATATTGCTAGACCACATGGTCAGCAAGACCTTTGGTCAATGGTCAGCAGGGTATACATTTAAAGAGTATTTATTTTAAGGGTACTTAAGACGACCAGAATTAGACCAAGCCTAAATAAAGGAGAACTAAAAAAACTCTGCCGCTTCCATCTGCTGATGTCCAATTACCTTGGTATGACCTATTGTTTCCTGCAATTTATTAGTTAGTATCTATTTAGCCTAGAGACACTCCCACAGTCACCTTCCACATACACTTGATAGATTCAGAAAATGTACAAAACATCCTTTAAGTTTGTCACATACAACATTTTTCAATTATTACATTTACATTGCTCTTTTTCTCCTACCATCTTCTCACCTCTCTAGTCTTGAATTTTTCTTATTTCTCAAGTTATACATAACCCCATATATAACCCCTTCCCTTAAATAGCACACTGTCACATACAAATCATATCGTCACCTTTCTCATTTCTGTCTACTACTTCACCTTGCTGCTGGGGCCATATCTATCACTCAATCCAGGACCCTCTCCCAGACCTCATTGCACTCTGGTAAACACTTTACTACACCCTGCACAGACCACCTTCACTCTTCCTTACACACTAACCCAAGCAACCTAATCAACCTGACCTGTGCGGCCCCTGGTAACTTACGTAACCCCTTTTCCACCGCCAAACCCTTCACCGCTCTGCTCTCTCCTCTTGTCGCCGCCTTGCCGGGTTCACTTCCTGTCTCCATGGGGACTCTGGTGGCGCCTCTCATGACTTCAGCGGTGCTGCCAGAAGTAACTATGGAAGTAGGACACAAAGCCTGTGGGACCGAGGCAGAGACAGGAGCACCTGGCTAACCTATACTAGGGGCACAATCTGTACCTGGCTAACCTATACTGGAGCACCACCTGTACCTGGCTAACCTATACTGGGGGCACCACCTGTACATGACTAACCTATAATCAGGGCACCACCTGTACCTGGCTAACCACATGCACATGGCTAATCTATCCTGGGGGTACCACCTGTACCTAACTAACCTATCCTGGGACATCACCTGTACATGACTGACCTATACTGGGGACCACCTGTACCTGGCTAACCTATCCTGGGGGCACCACCTGTACCTGGCTAACCTATACCGAGGGCACTACCTGTACCTGGCTAACCTATACTGGGGCACCATGTGTACCTGGCTTATCGATACTGAGGGTAACACCTGTACCTGGCTACCTATACTGGGGAGATCTATACCTGGATACCTATACTGGGAACACCTATACCTGGCTAGGACAGGGCAAGGGGACAAGAGTTGACACAGTGACACAGAGGGGGACAAGAGTTGACACAGGAGGACATAGAGGGGGACAAAAGAGGCTCAGGAGGAACAGAGGGGGACAAAATAGGCACAGGGGGAACAGATGACACAGGGGGAAATGAGGTGACACAGAAGGGCATAATAGAGGCACAGTGTGAACTGAAGTCACAGGGGGGGGGGACAAGAGACACAGGGAGAACAGAGGGGGACAAAAGAGAACGGATTTAGGTTAAGAACTGACCTACAGTCCCTATCACATTCGTTAACCGGGAACTACCTGTATTTCGCTAGTATTTGGCTCCACCCACATCATGTCATGGCCATGCCCACTTTTTGCCATGGCGCGCTTCAAACTGCTTTTTTCGATGGCGGGGCAATGCCCATTTTTCACTGTGGCGTGCTCTGCTCCGCTTCATTCAGGGAGGGGACTTTAAATTATGGGCAGCTTGGGGCCACAAAACCTTAGCTGCACCCCTGCCCTCCTGTACCAGCCTCCACCTTTATTGACCACTTTTTTGCATGGCTTAATTTCCTTTCTACTGACATTCCAAGACAATAGACACTAACTGCCCTACTACCACTAAACTCCTCTCACTCCCCTCCTCCTACGACCTCTCCCAGTGGTCCTCTGTTTCCACCCCACAAAGACGGCCACACTCTAAAGACAGCCTTTGCCTCTGCTCAGTTTCACCTTTTATTAATTCTCCATTCCCCCTCTCAGATCACAATCTTATAACTTTTGCAATATTTCCCTCCATGTCTCCTCCATGCCTAGTACTGCTCCCTACCCGCTTATGTAGGAATTATCACAGCCTTGAACACTGCACCCTGGCTGATTCTTTGAAACCCCTGATCTCCTTGTTATCCTTCACTGACCCTGGTCGCAACAGAGGCTCGCAGCTTCATCTGTTACCTCCTGCGTCTCCTTCCCTATTGTTTCCATCCCACTACCCTCTAGATTGTAAGCTCACAGGGGTAGGGACCTCCTCATATTCTTATTTTGCTGTAATTTATCATATGAACGTGTACTAATTTTAGTGATGTATCAAACCACTTATTAACTATGTATGTATTTGTACTTGTATTGCTGCATGTCATGATCGTACAATGACATTTCATGTATATATGTCCCCAATATTTGCTTTGCACTATGTACAGCACTACAGAAGATGTTGGCGTTATATGAATAAAAATAACAATAATATGTCTTTGATTTTCCAGTTCATTTAAAATACAAGAATTAATATCTTGACTTGAGCATAACCAAAATGTTTTGGTAACCTGAACATACAAGTTTATGGTTATGGAGCTGGTAGGAGGGAGCTCAGTAAAGTTTATGGTACACTAGTGACCTTAGTCCGTTTAAAAACGGGCTAGGTCTGTCAGTAATCCACCGTGCACGCGCACGCCGCTAGCCCCGCGCGCCCGTCGCACACACGACTGCCCCTTCTGCTCCGGCTCTCGGCAGTGTCTCTGCGTCTTGTCCCTGCACATGCGCAGTGCTACAAAGCACTGACACACAGACAGACACAGGGACACTTGCCTATTATTACGTAGGATGGAGTTTTGACTTCAGTCCATTAGCAGTTTCCATCAGCTCAGCTTCAGTTTAATCTCAGATCAATTCCGATTTGCTATATACTATTAAAGCTGGGACATAAAAGGAAAGTGAATAAATGCATATATTACCTAGATGGTAGTGGGCACTCAGAAAGGGGAGGGGGTTCTTCCTGCCTGTTCCCCTTGAAAGAAGAGTATTTAGATACCCTCAGTGCCCACTCAGGTATCGCAGGGTAAAAGCCGGCTTTAAATACATGCTCATTCAGTAATATTTCAGCAGTCCTTGCTAGTAACTTATATTACCAAGGTGAGGGTTGCAAACATTTACCACCTAGTAACAAGGAAGTAAACAAAAAAAAATCCAGGCCAGGACTTCTGGGTCCCTCTATTATTTTAATCCCTTTTCCAGCATGGAGAAAACATAGCAAATCAAGAATTTTGTTAAAGGAAATGAGGGGGACAAACAATGATACAATGGAACCTTTGAGCAACGGATCAGCAAATCTAGCACAGAAAGGATGGTGTATATTTAGCACAACACACATCACTACTGTAACGATTGCGGAATAGTTTCCATGGTCAGCGCACCAGATGCGCGCTGACCCTGCGGAAATCCTCCACAAACGTGTAATTTGGAGAACCCAGGTTAGGTGCAATGCACCAGTAGAGGGAAATTCCCACCAGCAGATGGAGCTGTGGAGTGCAGACGAGCACAGCCTCTGCACGGCCACAGATGCCAGATAGAAATTGTATGAGCAGGAGCAAGCAGGGCAGAATAGCCCTCAAAGAGAGAGAGAGCACTGAGACAGGATTAATGTGTGTCCCCCAATCTAGTCGCCACCCAACGACGGTGAACACACATCCGCAGAAACAAAAGTGGGAACGCAATCGCAAGAGAACAGAGCAGAGTACGAGAATAGCAAAGGCACAGCAAACAACTTATCAGAAGGTAAAGAAAATAACAAACGCTAGCTAAACGCAAACACCACACTCATTTGCAACAGCGAACGCGTTTCTGCACGATCACTGCGCGTTAGGCGCCCAGTGATAAGCGTGCCACCCTAACTGACCAATGACACACAAACACGAAATAGAGAATGCGAACGCTTGCTAACGCTTACCTCACCGAGCCTACAGCAAGCGTCCGTACAAGACAAGACAGAGAGGAGGAGCGGCCAGCAGTAACCGCAGCTCTGGCCTACACTCCCAGGCAGAGTTCAGAAGGAACCACCGCTGCTACCGCTAGAGCGAGTGCGATCCAGACAGACAAACGATGGGGCTACCAGTAGCAACCGCTGCTCTGGTTAGCACCCCCAGACAGAATACAGAAGGAGGCACTGCCACTACCACTAGGGCGAGTGCGATCCAGACAGATGAACAGAAGGGGCTACCAGTAGCAACCGCTGCTCTGGTTAGCACTCCCAGACAGACAGAACGATTCCCTGTCGCCGCCGCTGGCAACAAGGCAATCGAGACACAAAGACTGTACAGGCAAAACAAATAATACAATCCGACTGCACTAGAGGGAATGCCTTGTACAGTCCCAAGAATACTCTAAGATAATCTTTAACAAACAGGCAAGGCTGGCACTCTAGAAGTGTTTAGCAGTAACAAACCATTATGATCAGCAAAGGATTCTGGGAGAACATGGTATTTATACTGCCAGCCCTCAAAGGCAGCAGCTAGGCAATTTGCATGACAAATGTATGCAAATTCCTCAGCAGCAGAGCAAGTCTGAAACTTGCAAAGTAAAGACAGGCAGCCCTCAGACTCAAGTAATGGTCAAACAGCTGTCTGTGCAGACAGCTGAGCGGATCATTACAGTACCCC
Organism: Hyperolius riggenbachi; assembly: GCF_040937935.1. Lineage (NCBI taxonomy): Eukaryota > Metazoa > Chordata > Amphibia > Anura > Hyperoliidae > Hyperolius > Hyperolius riggenbachi. Next base: position 503,970,412 of record NC_090646.1, read on the forward strand.
CCCCCCCCCTCTAGGGGCGGATTCCAGACGTCTCTCAAAACTGACGTTTCCAAAAAACTCTAACTGAAGACTCATGAAGGTCGGGTCAGCCCGACAAGGCCCAATTCTAGAGTCAATCCTCCCGAAACCGACCTCATCGGAAGCAGAAGCCACCGAAACATGCCCATCAGTACTACAAGCCTCAGCGTAACACCCATCAGAACTGTGAATGCCAGAGAATAAGCCATCGACACCCTCCAGGCAATACACACCACCTTCCAAAGAGCGTCCAAAAATACCAAACCTGCCACAATACCTGTTCAAAGTGTCCCTTTCAACACAAAAGCCACTGTTGATCCTATGCAGGGTACCAAGTAAAATTTCTCCCGGAATCTCCCAGAACACTTTGAAGCTCTGCAGAGATCCCAAGAGGCCAGATCGCTCACCAGGCTCACATGGAGAACTATCAAGAACCCCTATGGAACCTATGACCATTCCGGGTTCAGGATTACCAGGACAACCATCAAGATCAGTACTTCCAGGGACCACTTCTGGGCATGCAGGCAGGCAGGCAATATCAGAACAAGTCTCCACCGAGGAAGCATCTGAGCATGCTGGTAACCGAGGCACACTTGGGCTTTCTGGGTCACAGAGCACATCAGGGTACACTAGTACAAGAGAACCCTCAGGACATGTCGGGGAACTGCCAACCTCAGAGTCCGACACGACAAGACCAAAACCAGGACCGGGCAGAGAATCATCACGAGTAGTGGTCACAGGTACTGGTCTTTCAAAAGAAGACTTGGACTCAGACTTAGAAGTTTCTGTGACTGTAGTTGCATCCAACAAAAACTTATCATTGACTACACATGATTGAAGCTCCACAAGAGCTGCAAAGGTAGTCAGCATAATAGCAATGCCTACTGAAGTGGGCAATACCTCAGACGGATCTGGGGGGCAGGAGGCATCTCCTAAAAGTTCTGCACCCTTTGGGAGGAACTTGGAAACCTCCAAAACATCAAACAAGACCTCAGAAGTGTCATTTTCTAAGTTTTCTGAGAAGGATTCTGAACTATTCATGTTACAGGGCCGAACATTAAATACCTTCTGCGGACAGGGCAGATGTCCCAGGAATGGTTCTACCATATGCTGAGACTGAATTTCATCATCAAGACAAGGATACACAGGAATATCTAGTGAAACTAACTCTGACTCTCTGAGTTTCGTTTCACTGCTTGCAGAATCCTCCATAGCAGTCAAACCAGACTGCGATTCTAAAATAGCAGAGAAACAGGTGAGAATAGTAGCAATACCTAGACGAGCCTCTAGGGTCACTGCAGGAGATTTTATGCAAGACAATATTGACTCATCCAGAGAACAGGGTGAAAAGTCATCACTTTCCTCAGAATCAGACTCGCAAAAGCAAAGCGCTGTCTCACCCCTAGACTCGGCTAACCATGCCGAATCCGAGGAGTCAGCGCACAAAATTTGCGAATCCAAAATCGCTTTAGGTTGCGAAACTGACGCTTCCAAAGCGCAAGCCTCTGCAATCTGTGGAGCGGACTGTAAGGTGTTCAAAACATTACTTTCGAGGCTGCAAGATTTAGGAATTTTCCCCATAGCAGGATTAGATGAGAAACAGGCATCAGATCGCACAGATTCAAGCTCCAAACAAACAGAAGAGAATCCATCAGAATTCACACAGGTGTCCACAAACGAGGCACACCCATTCATTTCAGGTCGCACAGTGTTTAAACTCACTTGCTTTACCCCAGAAAGGCAGGTATAATCATTTGACAACGGTGTCTCTTTATTGGAATCAATTGGTTGGTGTGTGTGCAATTCATCCAAAATCGTCTGCCACACACAAATCACCGGATCCACAAAACACTCATCACGCTCATCAGAATGAATCAAAATGTACATGGAATCAAGACAAGCATTCAGAATATCTTCACTTTTTGCTATGTAAAAATCGCAAAAGGCTTTCCAATCAAATTCAAATTCCTCCATCAAAGCTCCCAACTCCCACGGAGCAAATGAAGGTTCAAACAACCCTGTATCAAGGTAACATTCATATCGGTTGGGATCAGGAACATGCACAGATTTTTTAACTGCTTTAATATAATGTATGAGCCTACCTATGTTAGGATCCACACATGCCTTTGCCTTAGGCAATGAAATCTGAAGCAAATCGAACATTCCCTCTACCCTGGGAATTTCGGTTTGGCTGGTCATTCTGTAACGATTGCGGAATAGTTTCCATGGTCAGCGCACCAGCTGCGCGCTGACCCTGCGGAAATCCTCCACAAACGTGTAATTTGGAGAACCCAGGTTAGGTACAATGCACTGGTAGAGGGCAATTCCCACCAGCAGATGGAGCTGTGGAGTGCAGACGAGCACAGCCTCTGCATGGCCACAGATGCCAGATAGAAATTGTATGAGCAGGAGCAAGCAGGGCAGAATAGCCCTCAAAGAGAGAGAGCACAGAGACAGGATTAATGTGTGTCCCCCAATCTAGTCGCCACCCAGCGACGGTGGACACACATCCGCAGAAACAAAAGTGGGAACGCAATCGCAAGAGATGCGATTGCCAGAAGTGACAGAAGGCAGAACAGAGCAGAGTACGAGAATAGCAAAGGCACAGCAAACAACTTATCAGAAGGTAAAGAAAATAACAAACGCTAGCTAAACGCGAACACCGCACTCATTCGCAACAGCGAACGCGTTTGTTTACGATCACCGCGCGTTAGGCGCCCAGTGATAAGCGTGCCACCCTAACTGACCAATGACACACAACACGAAATAGAGAACGCAAACGCTTGCTAACGCTTACCTCACCAAGCCTACAGCAAGCGTCCGTACAAGACAAGACAGAGAGGAGGAGCGGCCAGCAGCAACCGAAGCTCTGGCCTACACTCCCAGACAGAGTTCAGAAGGAACCACCGCTGCTACCGCTAGAGCGAGTGCGATCCAGACAGACAAACAGATGGGGCTACCAGTAGCAACCGCTGCTCTGGTTAGCACCCCCAGACAGACAGAAAGGATTCCCTGTCGACCGCCGCTGGGCGACAAGGCAATCGAGACACAAAGACTGTACAGGCAAAACAAATAATACAATCCAACTGCACTAGAGGGAATGCCTTGTACAGTCCCAAGAATATTTTAAGATAATCTTTAACAAACAGGCAAGGCTGGCACTCTAGGAGTGTTTAGCAGTAACAAACCATTATGACCAGCAAAGAATTCTGGGAGAACATGGTATTTATACTGCCAGCCCTCAAAGGCGGCAGCTAAGCAATTTGCATGACAAATGTATGCAAATTCCTCAGCAGCAGAGCAAGTCTGAAACTTGCAAAGTAAAGACAGGTCTCTTTTCCAGAGACCTGCAGCCCTCAGACTCAAGGAATGGTCAAACAGCTGTCTGTCTGTGCAGAAAACTGAGCGGATCATTACAACTACCTACTACTTTACCTAGCCCTACATGTGGTATTTACATGGAGTTGGCCTGTTAGGGCTCATAAACATTAGCACTGGGTAAGATGCTGCTGCACTTTTAATCTTTGGCCCTATGTTCCTAAGTGCTGTCAAAGCGCTTTCTGTTCTCACCTCAATCCTGGGTAGCTTGAAAGAGAACTGGCCATATCTTTCGCTAATGGTAATTAAAAACGATGATCTCAATTACATATGAAGTGTTGAGGTCCTGTCAAAGCATCTCTTTTACTTGCCATCCTATTACAGTCTAACTTCTTTCCGATGCAGCTTTGGATGACATTGAAAGAAGGTTTCTGCCAAAAGCTCATGTATGGATAATAAAGAAATAATGCAAAAATAAATTGTGCCTCCAACAGGCTTAAAGAAACTGACAATTCAGTTAATTAAATTCCCTTTGGAGCCGCAAGTAGAAGTGAGACGAACACTGTCATTTTATTATATGGATGTGCTGGAAAGTTTTGGATTTGGGTCACAAATAACAAAAAAAATGAAATGTCTATAGTACAATTTTAGCTTTTAAAGAGACACTGAAGCAAAAAAAAAAAATTATGATATAATGAATTGTATGTGTAGTAAGGATAATTACTAGAAGATTAGTAGCAAAGATAATGTTCTCATATTTTTGTTTTCAGTGATATAGTTTTTTTTTTTTATAACATTGCATAATTATCTAATATTTGCAGTTTACACACTACTCAGCATTCTAAATGATTTTGTAGAGCAGCAGTGAACTTTTGAATCCCCTTTTCAGCAGAGAAAAAGAAGATACAATCATTAACAGCTGAGATAACAACCTTCAGAACACAGAGCTCTCTGCGACTTTGAAAGTTGTGGATCTCAATGGCTCTTTTGCATAGATAACAACTGGAGTTTCTTAGCTCTTCCTGTACTGGAAACAACATTAGACTTATGTATCTGCTCCTAATGTTTTATTTCTTAGTTGTACAACACATACAAAACTCATCATTTTTTTTCGCTTCCGTGTCTCTTGAAAACATAAAGCATTTGCAAATGTTCACCATAACATAAGAAATAATATTAACAAATCATTTGACAGTACAGTAAGTAAATATACAAAGCATTTTCTATGTCCTCTATGTCTCAGTAGAGCTGAATATACAGTACATCTAGAACTGCTGTGGAGGGGGGAGGTGGGGCAGGGGTTATGGGAGCCTGCCCCTCCTACCTTGTAGAATGGTGGAGCGCTGACATTTGTACCTGTTCCCCACCTCACTGAGTCTCCTCTTCCCCTAGCAGCTGCATGCTCTATGCTACCTCCCCCCAGCTCCCAATGCATGTCATGTGATCAGGAGCTGAAGGATAGCAGCATAGAGTGAGTACCTACCGGGAGGAAGAGAAGATCCAATGCAGGTGGAACAGGTAAACATTAATATGCTCCCAGTGTCAGTTTTCAAAGGGGGAATTGAATGACTGGCTACTATACATAGTGGGGTGTGAGGTGCACGGGGCCCCATGATAATATTGCTTGGGGGCCTAGTGGGCTGATATGGCCCTGTTTAATTTAAAGGCAAAATTGTACCTTACATTGATTTTTAGTAGGTGTTGTATATTTCCTTTAGCCCCACAATAAAGAAAACCTCAGATGGTTCTGATTCTCTTTGACATAACTCGGAACCTTGTAACACCTTGGTATGCCAGGCATACATACAAGATTTTTGGCAATACTAAGATACAGTGGCTACTGTGCTTCTGCTTAAGGTGGAACTACCCTTTAAATATACTTGTACAGCAGTCTGGAAACTACGTATGTTCTTGTTCGCAGTTTCTCAACACAAACTATCATCAGCTGCTAGAATTTCAAGCTCAAAAGCACAATTTGAATTTGGACAAAAGTGCAGGAATGGATTAAATTCCGGCAAATAGTTTTGTACTGGCTAGCTGTACTGTACTGCCAGTTCCTGAATATTCAAATGACTTGCCCTGGCAAACCGAGAAACAAAAATAATTCTTGACCCTGCATGGTATAAAGTATAACTCATAGCAAGCAATCTGAAGGCTGCAGAAAGAGGAGAGTTAGATAAGGTACTGCATCCTGAGAGTGGACACTATGTGAAGGTTTCACAATGCTGCTTGTCATTAGCTGGCTAAATGTATAGCACCATTTACTACAATATTTAAAGTGAATTTTCACTGTACTGAGCAAAATAGTTAAAATATAAAATTGATAAAAAGACCAAACTAAAGGAAGCTTACACGTTTATAAAATAGCCCCTGATGCTTTTGCAAACTGACTAAAGGAACTGACCAGCTTTATGAATCTGCCACAGTGAGGGTATCCATACTTTTTTGGGGGGCTAGCAGACTTCTTCTGGTGATATGCACTCTGTCATCACCTTCTTTATTTACATAACACATGACATCACACATCATGTTCCTGTGAGGAAGACTTTCAGCATCATTGCATAGGCAATGTTTATTTTATTTACCTTTATTTTATGTTAGAACTTATATAAAACTGACATATTCAGCAGTTCTTTACACAGTATATAGTGTTGTCACTAGCTGTTCCTCAGAGAAGATTGCAAGTTAATCCCCATCATATTCATATAGCTAGAATAGTCTAGAGTATATTTAAAGTGTGCCAGAGCTGTAAAAACAAGAAGATTTGATACTCACCCGCAGCTTCCTCCTGAAGCGTAAACCCATCTGAATCCCCCGCCATCCTCCCGCAGTCTGCCGTTCAGACACAATCAGCCCTGGAAATAGGCTCAGTCAGATCCAGTCTGGGTCATCTGTGCATTCGCAGACCTCCCGCGCATGCGCAGTAGACCCGGACTGACACGACTGAGCCTGTTACCGGGGCTGATCGCGGCTGAACGGCAGACTGCGGGAGGATAGCGTGGCGCTCAGACAGGTTTATGCTGCAGGAGGAAGCTGCGGGTGAGTATCAAATCTTCTTGTTTTTACAGCTCTAGTTTACTTTAAAGAAAAAGCCAATTAAGCTATCTATATGTTTTTTGAAATGTGTGAGGAAACCCCTGGGAAGAACATAAAAACTCCATAGAGATGGGATTCTTGTCCAGATTAGAACCAGGGACCCAGCACTGGAAGGTGAAAGTGCTATCCACCAGGGGCGTCGCTAGCCCTGTTTTAGGGGGGCACGTGCCCCCAATATTTCCTGGGGTGCCACGGATCTCCCGGCCGCCGCTGCCCCCTCTGTCAGCGGCTCCCTCCAGCCGCCGCCGCCGCCGCGTCTCAGACCTCAGGATCAGGCGGCGAGCCGGCGACCAATCGTGCGGGCGCTAGGACCCAGCGCCCGCACTGATATGCGGAAGTGACATCACTTCCGCATATCGAGCGGGTGCGTCCAGCGCCCGCTCGTACATCTGGTCGGGTCGCCGCTGATCCTGAGGTCTGCTGAGAGGTAGGGGGGGGAGCGGCGGCGGCTAGAGAGGGGGCCTCCCTGTCACTCACTCACTCACTCACTCCCTAAAGGGGCTCCCTGGCACGCACTCACTCCCTAAAGGGGCTCCCTGGCACTCACTCACTCCCTAAAGGGGCTCCCTGGCACTCACTCACTCCCTAAAGGGGCTCCCTGGCACTCACTCACTCCCTAAAGGGGCTACCTGTCACTCACTCACTCCCTAAAGGGGCTACCTGTCACTCACTCACTCCCTAAAGGGGCTCCCTGTCACTCACTCACTCCCTAAAGGGGCTCCCCTGGCACTCACTCACTCCCTAAAGGGGCTCCCCTGGCACTCACTCACTCCCTAAAGGGGCTCCCCTGGCACGCACCCACTCCCTAAAGGGGCTCCCTGGCACGCACCCACTCCCTAAAGGGGCTCCCTGGCACGCACTCACTAAAGGGGCTCCCTGGCACGCACTCACTCACTAAAGGGGCTCCCTGGCACGCACTCACTCACTAAAGGGGCTCCCTGGCACGCACTCACTCCCTAAAGGGGCTCCCTGGCACTCACTCACTCCCTAAAGGGGCTCCCTGGCACTCACTCACTCCCTAAAGGGGCTCCCCTGGCACTCACTCACTCCCTAAAGGGGCTCCCCTGGCACTCACTCACTCCCTAAAGGGGCTCCCCTGGCACTCACTCACTCCCTAAAGGGGCTCCCCTGGCACGCACCCACTCCCTAAAGGGGCTCCCTGGCACGCACTCACTAAAGGGGCTCCCTGGCACGCACTCACTCACTAAAGGGGCTCCCTGGCACGCACTCACTCACTAAAGGGGCTCCCTGGCACTCACTCACTCCCTAAAGGGCCTCCCTGTCACTCACTCACTCCCTAAAGGGGCTCCCTGTCACTCACTGCCTAAAGGGGCTCCCTGTCACTCACTCACTGCCTAAAGGGGCTCCCTGTCACTCACTCACTGCCTAAAGGGGCTCCCTGTCACTCACTCACTGCCTAAAGGGGCTTCCTGTCACTCACTCACTGCCTAAAGGGGCTCCCTGGCACTCACTCACTGCCTAAAGGGGCTTCCTGGCACTCACTCACTGCCTAAAGGGGCTTCCTGGCACTCACTCACTGCCTAAAGGGGCTTCCTGGCACTCACTCACTGCCTAAAGGGGCTTCCTGGCACTCACTCACTGCCTAAAGGGGCTTCCTGGCACTCACTCACTGCCTAAAGGGGCTTCCTGGCACTCACTCACTGCCTAAAGGGGCTCCCTGGCACTCACTCACTACCTAAAGGTGCTCCCTGTCACTCACTATCGGGGTCCCTGTCACTCACTACCTAACTGGAGGCGCCTGTCACTCACTAGCTAACCTGGGGGTCCCTGTCACTCACTACCTAACTTGGGGGGGCTACCATATTAAGGGGGCATTCTGCCTATTTATGTGAAATGCTGTCTATTTATGTGCCTCATGACTGCTGAATGTGTCTTGTTGGGAGCCTTATGATTTGTTGGGGGCCTCATGATTGCTGAATTTGTCTTGTTGGGGGCCTCATGATTTGTTGGGGGCCTCATGATTGCTGAATTTGTCTTGTTGGGGGCCTCATGATTGCTGAATTTGTCTTGTTGGGGGCCTCATGATTTGTTGGAGGCCTCATGATTGCTGAATTTATCTTGTTGGGGGCCTCCTGATTTGTTGGGGGCCTCATGATTGCTGAATATGTCTTGTTGGGGGTCACATGATTGCTAACTGCGAGACTATGGGAAAAGCTGAATCCTTATCATATGAGACAATAGCATTAAACCTACTTTTTTAGCGTTTTAAAACAGAAAATAAAACTGGGAGGTTCTAAAAAATTGAATACATTTTTCAGGAGTAGGATGGATGAAATTGTTTATCTTCACAGTTTATTTTCAACTTGGATTTTCCATAATGTTCATGTATGAGTTAAAACGTTTGTACAGTATTTAGTTTAAATTGCTGTTGCCACTTTGCGATAGATACCGGTAAGTGACTTTTGGGTTGCAGTTTGGGCACTCGGCCTCCAAAAGGTTCGCCACCACTGTCCTAATCTGATGTCCCACCATTGCTAGGTTCATGTAAATTTGTCTCCACCCGTTACCACACCTATATTCTGGTCCATGGCCCACCCATTTTTTTGGTGCGGCGCGATAAGCACGCCACACAACGTGATCGTCATATTTTTGGCACGCTAGCTGCAGTGTGCTGAATTCTGCTGCCTACAGTATGTACAGTATACGCTGTTCTCTAGTGCTTGCACTGTGTGCTGATTTACCTCCAGTGTGTACAGTGTAAGGTGTTACTCTGTGCCTTTATTGATTGTAAACCAGCTGTATTGTATGCTGATCCCTGCTACTTTCAGTATGTACAGTATTAGCTGTAAAGCCTGGTACACACATACAATTTTGATTAGCCAATTTTAGCTCTGTTCATAAAATTCATTGTCTGTTGGCCCACTTACTGCACGGGGGTGGGAAATTGGGGGTCAGTGATTGACCAATCAAAATTGTATGTGCGTATACATCTTTGATCTATGCCTATACTGATTGTAAATGATCGAAATAAAGGACAGGGGGCTCCGTCCAATATTTCGATGGGCAGGCCCGTTATCCGTAGCTTACACCGCTGCTAAGTTCATGTACATTTGGCCCCACCCATGGCCACGCCCACTCACCGCATGGCCACGCCCATGTTTTGCCGCGGCGCGCTGCGCGCGCCGCATGTACCTCCCCTCCTGGTGCCCACAGGTGCCACTGATCTCCAGGGACCCTAGAAACGCCCCTGCTATCCACTACACCACCATGCTGTCCAGCTAATGTGAGCCAATAAAAAAATCAAGGACCCATAAAATTATTATTGTTATTTTTTAATCCATACAGCATCAACATCTTTCATAGTGCTTTACACAGTACGAAACAAAAGTGGGAAGCAGAGATACATGAGGTTCAATACATTGTGCAATCAGCACATTCAGCAATCTATGTACAAATACATACAGTACATATTTGTTGTGTGGTCTGACACTGAACATCTAAAGGAGGTGCATACCAATTTGGGTACTGGGGTCACCCACAATGTGAACTGTGGCTACTAATGCCCTAGCAGGCACCTAAATGTGTTTCGGAGGTTACGGTTGTTAGGGGTGGGGAGGAGTGGAAGGGTGGCTATGGGTTTAAGGTTAGTTGCTCAGTGGGGGTTAAGGTTAGGCACTCCCTGTGGGTGGTTAAGGTTAGTTGCCCACAGGGGGGGGGGGGTTAAGGTTAGTCACAATGGGGAGGGTTAAGGTTAGGCATTATGGGGGGTTAAGGTTAGGCACCATGGGGAAGGTTAAGGTTAGGCATCATGGGGGGTTAAGGCTAGGCACCATGGGGAGGGTTAAGGTTAGGCATCATGGGGGGCTTAAAGAGTAACTGTTAGCCAAAAAAATCTAATTTAAATCTCTATTGTAATGTGTTCAATTGTTTGCAAGGGAGCCAAAAAGGCAATGCTGAAGTTAAAAAGCAATCTAATTTTTTTGTTGTCCGAATATCATTCAGCCTTTTCCCCAAGCTCCTAAGGAGGACGCAAGGCCGCATAACAGATACTGCAGAGCATTCAGAGAGGGTTTTTTTTTCTCTGTACTGCCCTCCCTAACTCTTTACTGCATCCTGATTGGCTGCTTCCTCTCTCTCCCTCCCGCAACCCCCTCCCCCAACCAGGTGCCGATGTCTGCCCTCCCCCTCTCCCCCCCAGGACCAGGTGCCGATGTCTGTCTGCCCCCCCCCCCCCCAGGACCAGGTGCCGATGTCTGCCCGACCCCCTCTCCCCCCCAGGACCAGGTGCCGATGTCTGTCCGCCCCCGCCCAGGACCAGGTGCGATGTCTGCCCGACCTCCTCTCCTCTGCAGCTTGGGGAAAAGGCTGAATGATATTCAGACAACAAAAAAATTAGATTGCTTTTTAACTTCAGCATTGCTTTTTTGGCTCCCTTGCAAACTATTTAACACATTACAATAGAGATTTAAATTTGATTTTTTTTTGGCTAACAGTTACTCTTTAAGGTTAGGCACCATGGGGAGGGTTAAGTGTAGACACCACCAGGGAGGTCCTGTGTGAACGTAGGGAGAGGTTAGTTAACAGTGAAATATTGGTAAATAATACCAATATTAGTAAATTTACTGATATTCTACTACCACTATATCCTTGCCCTTTAAACCAATTTTTTTTTTCGGTTATCCCAGCGCCTAAATTAGCTTGTGGTGCTTTTAAATGTACACGGTTTACACATCACCAATGTGCATGTTATAAAGTACAGCGAAATAGGAAACACTAGGTGGAGGACTCTGCCCTTTCAAGCTTACAATCTAGAGGGTAGTGTAGGGAAGACAGTAGGGGAAGAGACAATGGGCTAAGCAGATGAAGCAGTAAGCCTCCAATGCTGACATGTGCTATTTCATATTATTGTTAGTGTATATTGTGACCTTACAGGAATTTGCCTGTGCCAACTTGGAAAATCAGTAATAGTTCTGCTTTAAATAAAAGAGGAGATTTTTAAAAAGTCATAACTATAAGTTCCCTAAAAGTCTATAATCCTCCCTATAATTACTAGACATCTACCATGACAGGTATCACAATTACTATGTCAAAAGGGCATTTCGCTCTTATTTAAGACTGCACCACTTATTAAATAAATTAATTTGGAATATTTTACAATGCACAAATATAACTTTGACAGTAATATCAGTGAGCGTTTCATTATTTCAATCTGTCATCATCCTGAAAGAATGGATGACATATTTTCACTCCTTTATTCCTCATCTATCTCATTTTAGTTTTAGTTTTAAAATATTCCGTACAGTTCAGTACTTAAGTAATTTGCAGTATTGTATTCATCAGGAGTTGAAGAGCCCACAACTTATCTGAAAATAATGTTTGAACATAAATAATAATCTTCTATTATATGTAACAGAGCAGAGTTATTTGATCATTGCAAAGCTCTAGTTAGATATAAGCAGACTGAGTATCCAGGCATTTAATTAGCTGGAAGAAGAAAACTGTGTATGTACATTCAATTTAATGAAATGTTAATATTATAGATAATGGTTTTACAATGAATTGACCTTCCTACCTTGACAAAGGTCAACAGAAACTGGAAGCTAACAGAAGAGTTATTTTAATAAGTACATTAAAGTAGAACTCATCTATTATTTTTTAGATGTGTAATAGTAGAGTACACAAGTGGACATATCCACCAATCTTTAGGACATGCGTTCATAATTGAGAGCGTGGTTAACCGTTCATCATGGCTCCCTACCTTTTGGAATGGGTTATTGATGTTATATGATGCTGGCAGCAGAGTGTTCTGCTGAAAATCAGTTCACGTGGTTCATTGGCAGCCTCAATTTTTCCCGATCCACTAATTTCAATCTATCTCACTTTAGTATCTAACGGTAACCATTCATAACCCCTTACCCATTCATCCAAAGGTATCGGTTTGAAATCCAGAGATATTTGATGATTCTTACATGTAAATTTTTTTAGCAGCTCCGATCTTATTTCTTTATGTATGTTAAGACTTTGTTTACACTATATGCTTTACAGAATATCGGAATTTATGATGTATTTAACCGCTTTCAGATGACACAAATTGAAATCTACACCGTGTTTGGCAGTTGTTATCCCTACCAGGGCATAGATTTACCTCACTGCCGCCACACGCTCTCGCCACTACCACTGATCATGCCTCTCTCTTCCTCACCGTAGCCAACTTGCCCTGCCATCACTATGACAGCAGAGCTCTGTGAGCCTGTCAGGAGCCAATTTCATTGGCTCCTGACCCCGTGATCACTGTGATCTAATCACATTGGCTAACATTGATGACAGGGTCAGGAGCCAATAAAATCGGCTCCTGACCAACTCACTAAGCTTTGCTATCATAGCAACGGCAGAGCGGGTGGACTGAGGTAACAGGTGAGTGGCGTGATAGGTGGTAGTGGAGATTCCATGCAGCGTGACGTTGGAAAGCCCGGTTTTTGGTGCCAGTGGACTCTGGTCCTTAAGGGGCAAGAGACCGCTAGTACTGAAGTGGTTAACCTGTGTCACATCCTAACAGCTAAATTTTTTATTCAATAGGCCCAAAGTCTTTGACATGCTTCAATCCAATCTTTGAAGAGGATTTTGCTTTAAAGAGATTCTGCAACCAGTATGACTAGCATTGCATTTAGCCATGATTAGTAGTAAGTACTCATACTTTACTGCATTGGAGTCCCTGGTTTAACACCTGGACTGAATACTATCTGCATACAATTTGTACATTTCCCGTTTATTTGCTTCGGATAACTTTCAGTACTTCATTTTCCTCCAACTTCCTAAAAAATGCTAATTAGATTGTTTCAGCTAAAATTTGCCTTAGGTAATGAAATGAACATTAAACTATGGTTAAGATGAGATTGTGAGTGACATGACCAAGGAATGTGCTGTGGAAGACGTCAGCACTAAATAAACACATAATAATAAATAATACAAATGCTGTCAAGTTTGTTTAAAAATAATTGTTCTATCCTGCAGAAAGATAATGGCATCTCTGACAAGTGATGCCAAGATTTTCTACAAGGCCAAATATTTCTATAGTGAAAGAGGTGGCCATATGTCTAGTGATTTGACTGTACGATTGACCATTCGATTCGATCATTTTATAGAATTGAGAGAGAATTGAGTGTGTTCCAGAATTCCCAATCAATGAAAAGTGGCTGATTTCATGCTGAATCGACCAACTTAGTCGATTGAGCAGGATGCAAGATATCGGTCAATGTCATAGGAATCGGCTACTGTTCACATGTCCTTCGATCGACTCTGAATCGATTTTTGCATTCAGAGCATGGAGACACAACATCGGTCAAATCGAATGTGAAGGTGAATCACATAGGATATCATTTGTAGTGTGTGGGTCACTAGTTGATTGACTTTCGATCAACCATACTGAAGTCGATTCCTTACTAAAGTCGATCGCTTTGTCGATTGAATCAGAATTGGTAGATGTATGGCTAGCTAAAGTGATGGGTACACTCTTGAATTCTGGCTTTTCTCTCTCTTCTTCAGCTATCTAATTATATTGCAATAAATAAATACATATTAATAGTTATATATCAAAGCAAGTGTTACATTTAAAACCAGTCCTCCAGTGTTACACTTTCCATATGTGATGTACAATGCAAGTTGGGGAATGGGATGGTATATAGGAGAACGTTTGTAGAAACTACATAAGAGAACAATCCACACACAATAACAGCAAACAAGGAAGGTGATTATCACATACTTTTAAATGAACATTTCATAGTTTGGAAGAACAATATTAGACCCATACACAAGAAGGCTAGAGTTCTGCACTTGGAATTGAAATCGTACTTAATACACTGATGATAATGGGCTCAGAATAGACCAGAGTCTTTACCCTTATTCAATTCCTAATCTCTTATTTATGACTGCTGTTATTTGGGACGAATTCACCTTCAGTGCTAATTCCCATTTGATTTTAACAAGAGAATGCCACTCTTGAAAGCTAATCCTACAATTATTGTTAGCAAAAGCCAAAAAACACCACCAACAATAATCTATTTGATGCTATGAATGCTTTAACAAGGATGCAATCATGTCACCTTCCTATTAGGAGATATGAAGACAGAGCAGAAACCCTTTATGCCAACATTTCTCTGAAATGAGAATTTAAAGTAGTTATCCTTATAGAAAAAATGACATTCAATTTCTGGGTAGAGTTGGGCCGAACGGTTCGCCGGCGAACGGTTCCAGGCGAACTTTGGGGGTTCGCGTTCGCCTGCATCAGGCGAACTTTTGCGGAAGTTCGATTCGCCCCATAAAGCTGTATTGAGCAAAAATTTTCGCCTCCATTTTACTGTCAGCAGACATGTTATTGTGAAACACACTGCTTAAGACCCCACCCACCCTCCCTTCAAACTAGGTCCTTTTATACCATTTGACTCAGTTGTCTGCCTACACTAATTAGTTATGGGACAGCTGCTACACACTATGCTAGGGAGATTTTAATTGGCCTCCCTCCTCCCTCCTACCGGAGGGAGGAGGGTCTCTTCTGCCAGGGAATTATACTATTTTAAAAACCAGTATACATCATACCATAGCCGGGAATCGAACCCAGATCTCACTGTGTGGTGGGCACGTCACCCTAAGCACTGTACCACTACAGTAGTAAGTG
The DNA here is from genome assembly GCF_040937935.1 of Hyperolius riggenbachi. Taxonomy (NCBI): domain Eukaryota; kingdom Metazoa; phylum Chordata; class Amphibia; order Anura; family Hyperoliidae; genus Hyperolius; species Hyperolius riggenbachi. Next base: position 503,985,476 of record NC_090646.1, read on the forward strand.
AAGTTTGCCTAAAATTTAACATTTATGCTCAACGCAATAGAACCATTAGGTTGCTTAAAGGAGAACTGTAGTGAGAGGTATATGGAGGCTGCCATATTGATTTCCTTTTAAGCTATACCAGTTGCCTGGCAGCCCTGCTGATCTATTTGGCTGCAGTAGTGTGAATCACACCAGAAACAAGCATGCAGCTAATCTTGTCAGATCTTACAAAAATGTCAAACACCAGATCATACCATAGCTGGGAATCGAACCCAGATCTCACTGTGTGGTGGGCACGTCACCCTAAGCACTGTACCACTACAGAAGTAAGTGAAGCTTGCCTAAAATTTAACATTTATGCTCAACGCAATAGAACCATTAGGTTGCTTAAAGGAGAACTGTAGTGAGAGGTATATGGAGGCTGCCATATTGATTTCCTTTTAAGCTATACCAGTTGCCTGGCAGCCCTGCTGATCTATTTGGCTGCAGTAATAATAATCCAAACATTTGTATAGCGCTTTTCTCCTGTCAGACTCAAAGCACTCAAGAGCTGCAGCCACAGGGACGCGCTCAAGAGGCCACCCTGCAGTGTTAGGGAGTCTTGCCTTGAACTCCTTACTGAATAGGTACTTGACCTAGCCAGGATTCAAACCCTGGTCTCCCATGTCAAAGGCAGAGCCCTTAACCAGTACACTATCCAGCCACTGTAGTGTGAATCACACCAGAAACAAGCATGCAGCTAATCTTGTCAGATCTTACAAAAATGTCAAACACCAGATCTGCTGCATGCTTGTTCAGGGTCTAGGGCTAAAAGTATTGGAGGCAGAGGATCTGCAGGATAGCCAGGTAACTGGTATTGCTTAACCACTTGCCGACCGCACGCTTATACCGTGCGTCGGCAAAGTGGCAGCTGCAGGACCAGCGACGCAGTATTGCGTCGCCAGCTGCAGGCTGATTAATCAGGAAGCAGCTGCTCGTGCGAGCGGCTGCTTCCTGTCAATTCACGGCGGGGGGCTCCGTGAATAGCCTGCGGGCCGCCGATGGCGGCTCGCAGGCTAAATGTAAACACAAGCGGAAATAATCCGCTTTGTTTACATTGTACGGCGCTGCTGCGCAGCAGCGCCGTAAGGCAGATCGGTGATCCCCGGCCAATCAGCGGCCGGGGATCGCCGCCATGTGACAGGAGACAGCCTGTCACTGGCTGCACAGGACGGATAGCGTCCTGTGCAGCCCGGATCTCCAGGGGGGGCCAGGTAGGAGAGGAAGGGGGAGGATTTCGCCGTGGAGGGGGGCTTTGAGGTGCCCCCCCCGCAACACCCGGCAGGCAGGAGCGATCAGACCCCCCCAGCACATCATCCCCCTAGTGGGCTGCAGAGCCCACCCAGCACAGATCAGCTAAGACAGCGCTGGTCCTTAAGGGGGGGTAAAGGGTGGGTCCTCAAGTGGTTAAAAGGAAATCAATATGGTAGCCTCCATATACCTTTCACTACAGTTCTCCTTTAAGTAACCTAATGGTTCTATTGCATTGAGCATAAATGTTAAATTTTAGGCAAGCTTCACTTACTTCTGTAGTGGTACAGTGCTTAGGGTGACGTGCCCACCACACAGTGAGATCTGGGTTCAATTCCCAGCTATGGTATGATCTGGTGTTTGACATTTTTGTAAGATCTGACAAGATTAGCTGCATGCTTTTTTCTGGTGTGATTCACACTACTGCAGCCAAATAGATCAGCAGGGCTGCCAGGCAACTGGTATAGCTTAAAAGGAAATCAATATGGCAGCCTCCATATACCTCTCACTACAGTTCTCCTTTAAGCAACTTAATGGTTCTATTGCATTGAGCATAAATGTTAAATTTTAGGCAAGCTTCACTTACTTCTGTAGTGGTACAGTGCTTAGGGTGACGTGCCCACCACACAGTGAGATCTGGGTTCGATTCCCAGCTGTGGTATGATCTGGTGTTTGACATTTTTGTAAGATCTGACAAGATTAGCTGCATGCTTGTTTCTGGTGTGATTCACACTACTGCAGCCAAATAGATCAGCAGGGCTGCCAGGCAACTGGTATAGCTTAAAAGGAAATCAATATGGCAGCCTCCATATACCTCTCACTACAGTTCTCCTTTAAGCAACTTAATGGTTCTATTGCGTTGAGCATAAATGTTAAATTTTAGGCAAGCTTCACTTACTTCTGTAGTGGTACAGTGCTTAGGGTGACGTGCCCATCACACAGTGAGATCTGGGTTCGATTCCCAGCTATGGTATGATGTATACTCATGTATGTATCCCCAGCTATGGTATGATGTATACTCATGTATGTATTCCCAGCTATGGTATGATGTATACTGGTTTTTAAAATAGTATAATTCCCTGGCAGAAGAGACCCTCCTCCCTCCGGTAGGAGGGAATAGGTAGAAGGGGAGGAGGGAGGATAAAATCTCCCTAGCAGAGTGTGTAGCAGCTGTCCCATAACTAATTAGTGTAGGTAGGCAAATGGTATAAAGGACCTTGCTTGGAGGAGGGAGGGTGGGTCCTCCAGCAGTGATGTGTATTTCACTCAATTAGGTGTTGCTCCAGGTATTAGAGCTTTTGAAACATGTTTTCTATCATTTTTCCAGCTGATAGAATGTTTTAAAACTTTGAAAGTTCGCCTCCCCATTGAAGTCTATTGCGGTTCGCGAACTTTTTCGCAAACCGAACCTTTTGCGAAAGTTCGCGAACAGGGTTCGCGAACCTAAAATCGGAGGTTCGGCCCAACTCTATTTCTGGGCTCTCTGCTCACCAACCATATTAAACCCACTATAACAAGTGCCTCTACCCTCCTCCTCCTCCTCCTAGAGCAGCACATCGACCAAGAAAGTGACACAGTTACTCCTTCTGGGGCCTGTCATCATTACTCTCACATCCATCTGCAACACCTGACATGTGACATCTTGATAGGAAATCATAGAGGCACTTGTGGTCGGGGAAATTATGACTACACTCATTACTGAGGGGACATAATGGTTGCATTTACTATGATCCAGCATTGTGGCTGCACTTGCTATGGAAGGGGCGGTGTCAGGCATTAAAGCCATGGCTATGCTTGTAATAATATACAACACAATACAATAACATTTTTAAAGAGCTGTTCACCTATGGTGGGAGCTTTGTGGTTTCACATGTTATAGGACATAATGGTGATCTTTGCTGTGGCTGTGCCTGTGTGTGCTATAAGGGTACATTATTCTGCACTTGTCATGGCTGGATAAAATAGCAGCACTTGCTAAAGAGAAGAAATTGTGGATACACTTGATATTGAAGCGACAATATGGCTGTCCTTGTTACAGGGCTGTTATGGCAGCACATGCTGGAGTGGGACATGACTAAAACATTTGCTATTGGGGAAAGGAAATTATGGCTGTGCTTTGTATAATACAATGGTGGTATCAGAGGGGAGGGAGCAGGGTATAATACACTAGAACATTATTGGGGTAGGAAGGGGTTTGTGGCCTAGCTACACTCACTTTACTGAACAATTACTAGAGGTTGAGGGTGGAGGCAGAGGTGGTGCCTTTCTAAGCAAATCCAACTGATCAGAGCTACATAACAACATGTAAGTGGAGCAGTTATGACCTTAGAAGTAGCACTGAGATGTACATTTTGGGTGGGGGTGAGTAGGATTAGTCAACACATGAGCATAGTGACAGGAGACTGTCAAGTCAGCAAGTTATGTGCATTTTGGGTGGGAGATAAGTAGGATTAGGCAACACATCAGCATAGTGACAGGAGACAGTCAAGTCAGCAACTTGAATGTCATGTATTGTACTGTATACATTTTCAATCATAATAATAAACCTTACTATAGAAAGTCGCATCCGATATATCTTATATCTAGGAGAATGCATGAGGGTTGAGGTGACAATACTGTACTGTGAGGAAAGCTGCACGCCCTACAAAGGCTGTACTGTCTCGTGACTATATAACTCTGCAGTTCTTAGTGTGCTTTTAAAATCACTAATGGCTAAGAAGAAATGTTCATTTGAAACAAGCTGATGGCCAACATGTTTATCATCCTGTGGGAAAATGAAATTGTACAAGAAAAGTATGTTAGTAAGAAGTAAGTGAATTCCAGTTCAGAAATGCATTCTCATGGGCTGTCCCATAATTAGTTCAGGGAAGTTTCTTCAGTACCTCTGGAAAATCTCTGATCTCTTTCTATAATTTTATCTGTGAAAATATCAACATGGTAGATGCCACCTCTGTGTTCACAGGGGAAATATTTGCACTTCTGTAATGTCAGTTAATCCTTCAATATACCTTGAGGGAGATCAAGACAGGATTCAAAGTTCCCTGTTAGCACATGGCATTTTAACTTCAAGGTCTGCACCACGATAAAGTTATTTGTAGCCATGGTAATTTAAATAAAATTCTTCCAAGCACTGTTTACATGTGAAAGATGTGTAAACTTCGAATTACAGAAAAGAAGCGCACATTCCATAAAGAGAAAAACAAGTAGCTCTCACTACAATTTAGTTATTTGCTATCTTTTAAATGAGTTTAAAAGCATGAAAATGTAACGATCCGCTCAGCTGGCTGCACGGGCAGACAGCTGTTTGACCATTCCTTAAGTCTGAGGGCTGCAGGTCTCTGGAAAAGAGACCTGTCTTTTCTTTGCAAGTTTCTGACCTGCTCTGCTGCTGAGGAATTTGCATACATTTGACATGCAAATTGCCTAGCCGCCTCCTTTGAAGGCTTGCAGCATAAATACCATGTGATCCCACAATCCTTTGCTGGTCATCCTTCATGGTTTGTTACTGATGAACTCTCCTAGAGTATCAGCCCTGTTTGTTTGCTAAGGTTTATCTTAGAGTAATTCTTGGAACTGCACTAGGCAGCTCATCTAGTGCAGTCAGGTTGCTTTATCTGTTTTGTCTGTGTTGCCTCTCTGCTGCGATGGTCCTGTCGCCAGCGGTGAGCAACAGGAAATTGTTCTGTCTGTCTGGGGGTGTTAACCAGAGCAGCGGTTGCTACTGGTAGCCCCTTCTGTTCATCTGTCTGGATTGCATTAGCCCTAATGGTAGTGGCAGTGCCTCCTTCTGTATCTCAGCCTTTGGGGTGTTACTCAGAGCAGTGGTTGCTACTGGTAGCCCCTTCTGTTTATCTGTCTGGATCGCACTTGCCCTAGTGGTAGTGGCAGTGCCTCCTTCTATATCTCTGCCTCAGGGGTGCTAACCAGAGCAGTGGTTGCTACTGGTAGCCCCATCTGTTTGTCTGTCTGGATTGCATTCGCTCTGGCGGAAAGAGCAGTGGATCCTGCTAAGACTATTTCTGTACTTGGATCACACTTGCTCTGGTGGAAAAGAGCAGTGGATCCTGCAGCTCTGTTTCTGCACTTGGATCAAACTTGCTCTGGTGGAAAAGAGCAGTGGATCCTGCTAGATCTGTTTCTCTATTTGCTTTACACTTGCTCTGGTGGAAAAGAGCAGTGGATCTTGCTAACTCTGTTTCGGTACTTGGTTCACATTCGCTCTGGCGGAAAGAGCAGTGGATCCTTCCTGTCCTATCCCTGAACCCGGATCGCACTCGCTCTGGCAGAAGAGCGGTGGATCCTATCTACCCTATTCCTGTTTTCCGTTCGTCTGTCTGTCTTGTACGAATGCTTGCTGTGGGCTCGGTGAGGTAACGGTTTAGCAAGCATTTGCATTCTCTATTTCGTGTTTGTCTGTCATTGGTTAGTTAGGGTGGCACGCTTGTCTCTCTTGCTCATATCGTGCAGAGGCCGCGCCATAAATGCGTTCACTGTTGCGAATGAGTGCGCTGTTCGCGTTTAGCTAGCATTTGTTATTTTCTTTACCTTCTCATTGTTGTTTGCTGTGCCTTTGCTACTCTTGTGTTCTGTTCTGATCAGCCTTGTGTCACTTCTGGCAATCGTCTCTCTTGCGATTGCATTCCCGCTTTGTTTCTGCGAATGTGTGTTCACCGTCGCTGGGTGGCGACTAGTTTGGGGAACACACATTTAGTCTGTCTCTGTGCTCTTCTCTTTAAGGGCTGTTCAGCCCTGCATTGCTTTAAATCTGTACAATTACCATCTGGCATCTGTGGCCGTGCAGAGGCTGTGCTCGTCTGCACTCCACAGCGCCATCTGCCGGTGGGAATTGCCCTCTGCTGGTGCATTGCACCTAACCTGGGTTCTCTCAATTACACGTTCGTGGAGGATTTCCGTAGTGTCGGCGTGCGTTCTGTGCGCTGACCACGGAAATAAAATCCCACAAACGTTACAGAAAACAGTTACATGTGTTATGTAATGGGAATTTTCTCTGTTTTGCATGTATACAGTATGAGCCTTGCTAATAGGCTATAGAAAATATATTTTTAGCACAGAGGTATACCAAAATATTGTCAATTATGTAATGCTGCAATTTGCTAGCCCAAAGCATACTGACAACCAAATGACGTACATTTGTTATGGTTGTGTCTTATTTGGTGCTGGAAGTTGGCAAAGTTATGTTTTTGGCAATACTGTAACTTGTACCACATTCCATCTCCTAACACTAACCACCCTTCTTTTAACCTCTAACACTAACCCCCCTTTCATCTCCTAACCACCTTCACTCTTAACGCCTAACACTAGCCTCCCTTTTCTCTCCTAACCTTCCCCTCTCCTCTCATAACACTAACCTCCCCTATATCCATCTCCACTATATGAGTTTGGTTACAGTGTAGCTGAACTCAATACCGACCTGAGTCTTCCTCTTAGCCGAGTGCCCCTGTCATGCATCAAAACTCAGGTCCCCAGTACTACATACCCCCAAACTTATATTACAGTCATGGGTATTCATAGAAGTGACAGGCACCTGTGCTCCAAAAACACCTTCTTCAACCAAATGGATCACTCTCCTACAATAGTAGTAGTAGAAGACAAAAACACAGGAGCCCAATCTAGTGCAGCACGTTATTATGTACGGAATTAATTTCACAAAGACAGTAAGTATTATACTCACAAGAGTGGGTTGCTGATTGAGGCAACCACTCATTTTCGCTGGTGGGAAAATACCGTCCCCACTCGGCCTTTAATCTTCTTTTGGTCGCTTCCCAAAAAGGTAGATCTATCGGAGATTCTCCGACGTTGATCTTCCCCTAAGATCAAGGGGTACTAACAGTTTTTAGGTATGGTAGGAGGCACCCGGTAGGATAATTGAAATCTATGTGGTTCTATATGGTAGGTACAACATTAAGAGACAAAATGGTGTGATCCTACCTTCTAGATGTCCCTTATAGGAAATATACAGATCAAGACGTATACTTGTATAATCAAAACATTTTTGGGGCACAGACAACGCGTTTCACGGTCAAAACCGCTTCCTCAGGTCAATAGAAGTGCCTATTTTCCAAAGGTGCCTGGAGTCCGAGCGCCATAGCAGTTTAGGTAGTGACAGGAGCCCCCCAGTTCAGTTAGTGACAGGAGCCCCCCAGTGTAGGCAGTGACAGGAGCCCCCAGTTTAGGTAGTGACAGGCATCCCCCAGTTAGGTAGTGACAGGCACCCCCAGTTAGGTAGTGAGTGACAGGGACCCCCAGTTGGGTAGTGAGTGACAGCAGGGACCCCCAGATGGGTAGTGAGTGACAGCAGGGACCCCCAGTTGGGTAGTGAGTGACAGCAGGGACCCAAGTTAGATAGTGAGTGACAGCAGGGACCCCCAATTAGATAGTGAGTGACAGCAGGGACCCCCAGTTAAATAGTGAGTGACAGCAGGTACCCCCGTTTAGATAGTGACAGCAGGGACCCCCAGTTAAATAGTGAGTGACAGCAGGGACCCCCAGTTAAATAGTGAGTGACAGCAGGGACCCCCGTTTAGATAGTGAGTGACAGCAGGGACCCCCGTTAGGTAGTGAGTGACAGCAGGGACCCCCGTTAGGTAGTGAGTGACAGCAGGGACCCCCAGTTAAATAGTGAGTGACAACAGGGACCCCCGTTAGGTAGTGAGTGACAGCAGGGACCCCCAGTTAAATAGTGAGTGACAGCAGGGACCCCTGTTAGGTAGTGAATGACAGCAGGGACCCCCGTTAGGTAGTGAGTGACAGCAGGGACCCCCGTTAGGTAGTGAGTGAGTGACAGGGACCCCCGTTAGGTAGTGAGTGACAGGCGCGCTCCCCACCCCACCTACCTTGCCGCGTCAGACCTCAGGATCAGCGGGCGACCCGACCAGATAGAGCGGGCGCCGGGCACAAATATGCGGAAGTGATGTCACTTCCGCATATCAGCGGTGTCCGCTAGGTCCTAGCGCTCGCTCTATCTGGTCGCCCGGCGCTGATCGAGGTCTGAATGGCAGCGGGGACAGCGGAGCAGAGCAGAGCAGAGTGGGGCAGCGGCAGCCGGGAGATCCGTGGCACCCCAGGACAGATTGGGGGCACGGGCCCCCCCAAAATAGGGCTAGCGACGCCCCTGCGCATTACAGGACGTACTTACTTCCTGTACCGTTACCAGGGGACCCACTCTTTTCCCTTCACTGCGCACATACAGGAAGTAAGTACTTGTAATGCGCCGGAGATGCTCTCCTCCCTTTAGAATGGAGTTGTGGGTCACACAGATCTGCAGTCTATTGTAGTAGTAGTAGCAATGAGGGGGACCTGAAATCCGAAATCCGGGCGGGTAGTAAGTTCAGATATCCGAGCAGAAGCTAAAATCACCTTCAATGGTAAAAATCCCTTTTGAAGGCAGCCAAGCCTAGAGAGAGAGAGAGAGAGAGAGAGAGAGAGAGAGAGAGAGAGAGAGAGAGAGAGAGAGAGAGAGAGAGAGAGAGAGAGACCTCCGAAAGGGATTGGGTTCGGATATCCGAGTTTACTCAGATACCAAAAAGTTTGGATTCGGATATCCAATTCGGATCTGGATATCTGGGTATCCGGATCCGGATCAATTCGGATTTTGAAAAGTGGTATCCGAGCACCCCTGCTTTTTAATGTTTTTTTGTTCAGTGATACAGCTTAACAATTTAAGGAACCTGTAGCTAGTTTTACATAGAGTCCTTTAAACTAGAGCGGATTTTTAAAGTGGCTTTGAACCCATATTAATTAAGAAAATCATTCTTCAGTCACAGCGGTATTATTTTTCCAGCCTACCACAAGGTGGCGCTTGTTGCTAAGACATTTTTCACCTACCTCACCTTGGCTCTGTTACATTGTAAAACATGAAAAAATTATTGATTTTTGTTTAAAGTCATAAACTGTGCTCTTATAGGAACTTAAGTATTGTAAATAAACTGACTTCCACTTTAATAATCTGTTCACCTTGATTATAAATAATTAACAAACTAAAGCCCATATAAGTAGCTAAAAGTCCACACACTGTATCTGTGCTGTTGCTGGCACCGTTAAAATAGTAAATCACTTTATCTGAGACTTCTGCTTCTTTTGTTCTAGGCAGCAGATTGTATGAAATAAATACTATTGACTTTGGCAAAAGTTCATGAATTTTATGAAGATGTGGAAAGTAGGCAGCCTAAAACAAACTTTCCCAAATAACTCATCATTAAGCCTGCAGGTGAATACATATGCTAATGATAAATCTATATTCCCCTCGATGAAATCATGTCTACCAGCTACGGAAAGGACATTTAGAATCTTAGCTCATCTTCTCAAGACTGTGGTCTACTTTAAAGAAATAGCTGGTTTTAATTAAGAAGTTTTAAATCAGGATGATACCATTTATTGGCTAACTACAAATGAATAAGAATAAACAAGCTTTCGGCCTTGCAGCCTTCGTCAGGTTTACATCCTGTTAGTTTGCAAGCTGGTGGTACAGATAGCTTATATACATGCAACATCAAAAGGGAAAACAGATATTTTTTTCAAGCATAAATACATCATTAAGATGCCTTAATACAAACAGACCATCTAAATGGGGTAAGATAAGGATCCTTGTTTACTTTATTGCTCACAGACCTGGTATTAGGATTGACACAGAGGTATCGTAAATTCTTAGTTCACAAGTTCAGCTAGGGTGGCTGAGACAGTTCATATATCATCAATCTCATACCAATATAGAAAGTTGTTGTCCTTATTCAAACCCTTCTGCACAGCTTTGAAACAATTTATAAATTTTGTTTCTGCTATTAATCGGTCATTTGACGTTTTGAAGCCGCCCTTCAGGGCAGTGACACGAAGATCATCCATGCTGTGTCCGTTGGACCGAAAGTGTGTAGCAACTGGGAGTCCAGATTTGGTATCATTAATAGTGTGCCTGTGTCCATTCATACGTTTGCGCAGAGTTTGTCCAGTTTCTCCCACGTACCTGACATTGGGGCATTTAGCACACATGATCAGATATACCAGATTGGTGGACCCACAAGAAAATTTACCTTGTACTCTGTACTCCTGTTGTGAACCTGGTATCGTTACCCTGTCAGTGGAGTAAATGTGTCTGCAGGTCCCACATATTTTTTGTCGGCAGGGTGATGTTCCGTTTTGTTGAGGCCTATTCAAAGAGCTCCTGACAATCATCTGTTTTAGATTGTGTGGTTGCCGATATGACAAGAGTGGAGGTTTAGGGAATATCGTTCTCAGTCTGTGATCCTTGTGTAAAATGGGATGAAGTTCCTTAGCAATCCTCCTTAAGATTTCCAGGTGTGGGTTGTAGGTGACAACCAAAGGGACACGTTCCTCTTTCTGGTTTTGCTTATATTTCAGGAGTTCAGTCCTGGGGATGTTGCTGGCTTTCCTGATTTGGGCCTCAGCCATGGGAGGACTATAACCTTGTTTAATGAAAGTGTTCTTAAGGTGATCCAGGTGCTTGTCTCTGTCCATCCTGTCAGAACAAATCCGGTTGTACCTTATAGCTTGGCTGTAAATTATAGAGTTCTTAATGTGCTTGGGATGAAAACTGTCATATCTTAGGTATGTGGGACGGTCTGTAGGTTTGCGATACACAGAGGTTTGTATGTTGTTACCCCTGATGTATATGGTGGTGTCCAGAAAGTTAATCTCTGTGTGAGAGTAGGTAAGTTTCAATTTGAAGGTAGAATGGAAGGCATTGAAGTTCCTGTGGAACTGGAGAAGATCATCCTCACTTGCGGACCAGATGATTAAAATATCATCAATGAAGCGGAAGTAGGCCAAGGGTTTTATGCCACATGCATTGAGGTATTCCTCTTCAATTTTGGCCATGAATAGATTTGCATACTGTGGAGCGAATCGCGAACCCATTGCCACGCCCATCTGCTGTAAATAGAGGTCCTGTCCAAAAGTGAAATAATTATGAGTGAGAATGAATTTGATCAGTCCAGTAATAGGCTTTACAGGTATGCCCTGACCCTGAAGATATTTACGGCAGGCCGCAATACCATCATCATGGGGAATGTTCGTGTACAGGGACTCCACGTCCATCGTGGCCAGTATGGTTCCCTCAGGTACTGGGCCGATGGCTGACAGTTTGTTCAGGAGGTGGGTGGTATCCTGTAAGTAGCTGGGTCTTTTACAGACAAGAGGTTTCAAGATGTTTTCCAGCCACCCTGAGATGTTCTCTGTAAGAGTTCCGCTCCCTGAGATTATGGGCCTGACTGGGTTTCCCTCTTTGTGGATCTTGGGAAGCATGTAAAAGCAGGCTGTTCTAGGCTCTTCAGGGATAAGGGTCCTTACATGTAGTCTGATGTTTGCAGGCAATCTGTTAACCATCCTATTAAGTGCCATCCTGTAGCCTTTTGTGGGGTCCCCCTGTAATTTGGCATAGTGAGCGGTATTGGATAATTGTCTTTGTGCCTCCTGGATGTAGTCACTGGTGTTCATTATGACTATGGCACCACCTTTATCCGCTGGTTTAATAATAATGTCCTTATTCTCCTTAAGGGATCTGATGGCCTGTCGCTCCTGTGGTGTTACGTTCTGGGCCAGTGTCTTTCTTTTACTCAGAATCCTGTCAGAGATTCTGCGTCTGAATTTGTTTATGTATTTATCCAGGGCCGGGTTTTTTCCTTCTTTGGGGGTCCATCTTTTTTTCTTTTTAGATCTGGTGCGTTTTGGTCCATTATCCATTGTATCACAGGCTTCCTTATCATGGTAGTGTTCCTTGAGTCGCAGCTTTCTGAAAAATTCCTCCATATCTCCACAGAGTGCAATCCTGTCTATGGGTCTCGCAGGGCAGAATGACAGGCCTTTGGAGAGTACTGACATTTCAGCTTCAGTAGCCTGATAAGAGGAAAGATTCATTACACCTGTGGGTTGCTCTTTTTCTGCTGCTTGTGCATCCAGGCGTCCACTCTTAATTCTAAGTCTCTGAAGTTTTTTCTTTTTGTTGTTAATTAGGAATCTCTGTAGTTTCACATAGAAGGTCTGTAGTTGATCCCATGTATATCCAGTGTGGTCATCCTTCAGAGACAGTTTCAGGCTCTGTAACTCATCCTTTGTAATCCTCTTACGGTTATAGCAGACTCTTAAAAGGTTATTCCGTATTCTCTCCGAGCTCCTCCTGCAGATTTCTTCTGCAAACCTGCTATTGTATGTATGCAGGGTGGGATTCTGTATCCTTAGTCCTTGAGGTATAAGTTTTTCCTTTTTGCATGTAGTCAAGAAAAAGATGTCGCTGTCCAGTTGTGCAAGTTTCTTCAGGTCTTTCTTTGGTTTAGTTTTAATTAGCGATACTACTACATCAGTTGTCAATACAAGGTGGGGGATGCAAAGAAGATTTATCTAAATGACGTAAAAATGTGTCATTGTTTTTCTTATTTTATTTTATCAGATAACAATATGCAGTTAATATATCATCCACACAGTGTATGGTGATGTAGTAACGTCATTTGAAGATCTAATTCATGGACTTTTGCAATTTCTGATATTAAAGATGTGACGTGTATTACAGCTGAGGCTTAATGATAAGAGTTCGCTGATAATAGGAAATAATGGAATAAAGAAGTAAATGCAATAAGCTAGAAATGACTACCATATTAGGTTGATATTTTTAGAATGTAATTGCCCATCCTTCATTTGTTTAATTGTGTTCACGCCAAACTGATATTTATTTCTATTTTGCCTCAACTGTAATGGCTATTGTCTATTATCACAAATGAAACACTAATTGGGAAGAGCTACTCAGACAGCATGGGACTTTGTTTGGGAAATATCAATAGGGCATCTGCTATTTTGTTTCCTTTGATTTTTATAATACTGTAGAGTATGTGATATGCAGTTAAGCTACTGCATATGATATATAATAGCATGGCCAGAGGCTGTTGTCATTTCCAATACAATGAATGGTCTTGACTGGTTACACACTCCCCTGAGACTGAGTTTAGTTGCCTTATACTGTGAATAACTGCAATATATTCAATTATATTCTTTACTTATTCTGTGAAAAGTTCACCACCTGAGATAAAATAAAACTACTGTGGTCAACCTAAAACATGCATAATTAATTAATGTTAACAAAAATAATAGTATATGTGGATCTGCTATTGAATTTTGCTTTTAAATAAAAAACAAAAAAAATGCCTCTTTGAAGCACTGTGAAGACACAGTGAACTGAGAAATGGTGCAAAGTCTTGAGAGGTGTCTAAGGGCCTGTACACACTGAAAAACGCAAGCAAAATCGCAAGCGCATGTAGTTTTAAAAATGCATGCGCTTTTGCCTGCGTTTTTGATGCATTTGCGTTTTTCTTGTAATTGCTGATTGGCTAAAGAATCCTTTGCTTTTTTTCTAGTTCGCATTTCAACAGGAATCAGGAAATTGCAGAGTCTTTTGGGATACTGACTTCTGAAAAACGCAATGGAATCGCATTAAAAAAGCGCAGCAGGCACTGCAATTGCGTTTTCTAAAAACACATCGCACCAGTGTGTACAGCTCATCACGATTTTCATTCTTTTTCAAAAGACCTTGCGATTTTAAAAACGCATGCGTTTTTAAAAACGCAGCGCAACCGCAGCAGTGTGTACAGACCCTTAATCAGCTGCTGGATCTTGTAAAATTGCATTAATTTTGAATGTACCTGCCATAGATCTGAACCGACTTAGTGGTGTCCGTAGAGATGAGCGTAATGACCTAATTACGATTTCGCGAAATTTCGCGTAATTAGTGTAATTACGATTATGGCCGTAAGTACATAATCGTAATGAAGAAGGATTTCACAAAATTTCGCGTAAGCGTAATTTTCTCGTAATTTTCGCATTACAGTCGGTATTACGAAATTAATGCGTATGGCCATGCTCCCAAGCGGAAAAGTTGACGCATGTATCAATGTTAGGTAGCCGCCGACTTTAAGGGTTAATAGCAAAGCCCCCTTAAATGCAAAGGAAAAATGTAAACATTTAAAAACCCGCCGACTTTAACGTTTAATAGCAAAGCCTGCTTAAAGTTTATGAACACCAAATTCCCAGGGTATATTAAGGGGATCAGTGGGAATAAGAGGAATTTTTTTTTTTTTCAAAAAGACCTTATAGTTTTTGAGAAAATCGATTTTTAAGTTTCAAGGGCGAAAATGTCTTTTAAATGCGGAAAATGTCAGTTTTTTTTGCACAGGTAACAATAGTGTATTATTTTCATAGATTCCCCCAAGTGGGAAGAGTTTTACTCACTTCGTTCTGAGTGTGGGAAATATAAAAAAAAATGACATGGGGTCCCCCCTCCCAGACCTCTTTAACCCCTTGTCCCCCATGCAGGCTGGGATAGCCAGAATGCGGAGCACCGGCCGCGTGGGGCTCCGCACCCTGACTATACCAGCCCGCATGGTCCATGGATTGGGGGGTCTCGGAAGGGGAGGGGCAGCCAAGCTTTCCCCTCCCCCTCCGAGCCCTTGTCCAATCCAAGGACAAGGGGCTCTTCTCCACCTCCGATGGGCGGTGGAGGTGGAGGCCGCGATTTCCTGGGGGGGGGGGGGTTATGGTGGAATCTGGGAGTCCCCTTTAAAAAGGGGTCCCCCAGATGCCCACCCCCCCTCCCAGGAGAAATGAGTATAGAGGTACTTGTACCCCTTACCCATTTCCTTTAAGAGTTAAAGTAAATAAACACACAGACACTTAGAAAAAGTATTTTAATTGAACAAAAAACATAACCACGAAAAAAGTCCTTTAATATTCTTAATTAACCATTAATACTTACCTGTCCCTTTAAATAAATGATCCCTCGCAATATCCTTGGAAATGTGCTATCAGTTACAATGTAACAAAGTTATTACAATGTAACAACTTTGTTACATTGTAACTACGCCACACCCGACGTCACTCGCCGCCGCCGCCGCCGCGTCTGTGCTGCACGGACCCGACAGAGTTCTGAGCTATAGCTCAGAGCTCTCTAAGCATCTTTGTATTTGGGCTCCAAGGAGCCCCATTGGTCCTTAGCAGACCAATGGGGTTCCTTTAAATCAGAAGGAACCCCATTGGTCTGCTAAGGACCAATGGGGCTCCTTGGAGCCCAAATACAAAGATGCTTAGAGAGCTCTGAGCTATCTGAGCTATAGCTCAGAGCTCTGTCGGGTCCGTGCAGCATAGACGCGGCGGCAGCGGCGGTGGCGAGTGACGTCGGGTGCGGCGTAGTTACAATGTAACAAAGTTGTTACATTGTAATAACTTTGTTACATTGTAACTGATAGAACATTTCCGAGGATATTGCGAGGGATCATTTATTTAAAGGGCCAGGTAAGTATTAATGGTTAATTAAGAATATTAAAGGACTTTTTTCGTGGTTATGTTTTTTGTTCAATTAAAATACTTTTTCTAAGTGTCTGTGTGTTTATTTACTTTAACTCTTAAAGGAAATGGGTAAGGGGTACAAGTACCTCTATACTCATTTCTCCTGGGAGGGGGGGTGGGCATCTGGGGGACCCTTTTTTAAAGGGGACTCCCAGATTCCACCATGAACCCCCCCCCCAGGAAATCGCGGCCTCCACCTCCACCGCCCATCGGAGGTGGAGAAGAGCCCCTTGTCCTTGGATTGGACAAGGGCTCGGAGGGGGAGGGGAAAGCTTGGCTGCCCCTCCCCTTCCGAGACCCCCTAATCCATGGACCATGCGGGCTGGTATAGTCAGGGTGCGGAGCCCCACGCGGCCGGTGCTCCGCATTCTGGCTATCCCAGCCTGCATGGGGGACAAGGGGTTAAAGAGGTCTGGGAGGGGGGACCCCACGTCGTTTTTTTTATATTTCCCACACTCAGAACGAAGTAAGTAAAACTCTTCCCACTTGGGGGAATCTATGAAAATAATACACTATTGTTACCTGTGCAAAAAAAACTGACATTTTCCGCATTTAAAAGACATTTCCGCCCTTGAAACTTAAAAATCGATTTTCTCAAAAACTATAAGGTCTTTTTGAAAAAAAAAATTTCCTCTTATTCCCACTGATCCCCTTAATATACCCTGGGAATTTGGTGTTCCTAAACTTTAAGCAGGCTTTGCTATTAACCGTTAAAGTCGGCGGGTTTTTAAATGTTTACATTTTTCCTTTGAAACTTTAACATCGATTTTCTCAAAAACTATAAGGTCTTTTTGAAAAAAAAAATTTCCACTTATTCCTCCTGATCTCCTTAATATATTCTCCAAATTTGAGGCTCTTAGCATTTAAGGGGGCTTTGCTATTAACCCTTAAAGTCGGCGGCTTTTTTATATTATACGGAGCGTTACGGTTTAACGCGAAATTACGGTAGCGTTTAATGCGAAATTACGGCATGAACGAAACGCGAAATTACGCGTTGAAAATTACACTTACGGTATTTTCAATTACGATTTTAATGGCAATTACGCTACCGTAATTTCGCATCGTAATCGCAAATTTCGCATGCGTAATTTTAGTAATAGAAATTACGAAAATTTCGGCTCAACTCTAGGTGTCCGATCTTCACACCTCTCCACCTACCCAGCGTTGGAGTAGGTAAAGCTCCACTGCACTACTCTGCACAGTCTGAGACAGGGAGAAAAGAGTGGGCCCCTCTAGCCGCAAAGGCTCCTCTTGCACTTGGTATGCCCGTGCTACTAGCTAGCAATCGATTTCTAATTAGGCAGTAATCAACCATTTGCAAGATCAGGTCTCCATTGCATAGTGTAGGAACATATTTTCCTTATTCTCTAGTGTCTGCCCCAGCGTGTCTGAAGTGGATCCCCTGACTTTTTACCCATTTTGACAAGAGTTAACCCCTTCACCTCAAAGCATTTTTTACCCTAACGGACAAGAGCGATTTTCACCTTTCAGTGCTCATCCCTTCCATTTTCCAATAGCTTAATCACTACTAATCACAATGAAATTATCTATATCTTGTTTTTTTCACCACCACCAATTAGGCTTTTTGGGGTTGATATTTGTTTTCAGTAATTAACTTTATTTTCTATGCATTTTCAAGGGAAATACAAGGGAAAAAAATACAATATTTCTCCAATTTCATCCCCTATAGTTTTAATATAAACACTGCTACTGTACATAAAACCCACACATTTTATCTGCCTATTTGTTTGGTTATCACAACATTTAAATTATGTCCCTAGTACAAAGTATGGTGATAATATATTATTTGGAAATAAAGGCGTATTTTTTCTATGGTGTTTTTTTTTTTTTTCACTAATCTCACGTGCACTCGCACGGGAACGCACATGCTCGCACAGGAGCGTGCACGCGCACAGTGGCAGCAGCATTGTTTAACTTATAAAACGTCCTGGAGCCGTTAAGAGGCTCTGGCAGAACGTTTTTATAAGTCTGGTTGTCATTAAGTGGTTAATCTTCTGGCTTCTGACTTACCTAATGTAACATTAATGTCTGTCAGAGGTTTTATCTGGGAGTTGATGTATAGGTACTCTCTCCCATTAGAGGTTTGGGTCTATCATCTTATGATATTAGGTTTGTTCTAGTGAAGAGAGACTAAGTAATTTCATATACACTGCTTCTCAGCACACTGCCTTTAAGCCCTGTTGGGTCACATCTCTCATCTTGAAAGGCAACCCCTTTCTCCTGCCCAGTGGCCTCATGCTCACAGCAAAAACCAGGAGGTGGCATATCTCTTTCTGAGTGTCTACCTGGCAGGTAGAAGTGGAGGATTAACAGTGGGGCAGGCATAGTGTCCCAGCTGCTCTGTCCTCCGGGCCCCCATTCAGCTGTGTATTTGACCCTCATATCTTTACTCGTGCACATGGTACCCAGGTGTTAGGGCATGTGCTTTTGCCACATTTAAACCAATGATTAAAGGTGCTGAACATGCCCATAATCTGGTCTGAAGCCAGGGCATTAAAAAATGTCCAGAAGGCATAGGGCTTATTGTTTTTGTTCATATGCTCCCTTAACTGGGATGTTGCTGCTGAGCAGTAGAGATGGGCCGAACCGTTCGCCTGGCGAACCTCTCTGGGCCTCTTACTACTTCCGGGTCGCAATGACCTGGAGTAGTACGCCTGCGCTGCCCGGCGGAGCGCGTCCTAGGTCGCGCTCCTGTTGCCGGGCACTCTCTGCGCATGAGCGTGATGTCACTCATGACGTCACACACATGCGCAGAGAGTGGCGTACTACTCCGGGTCAGAGCGACCCGGAAGTAGTAAAACCCCCATGGATTTAGAGATGTTCGCCGGCGAACGGTTCGGGAACCGTTCGCCACATCTCTACTGAGCAATAGCAACACCAGCTAGTTGTGATAAGTCAGACACATGAATATGATAAATATGTGATATATGACTTATCCATAAATTAATGGTTAGTAAGATTACATGAGTAAAATTGCAAACCCCTCCTTTATGTACAGCATTGGTCCTAAGGGACGCTGAGCTGTCGCTTAAAAAAGAAATCCAGACATACCTGGGGCTTCCTCCAGCCCACCGTAGCCCGCGAGGTCCCCGGCATCCTCCTGGCCCCCTCCACTGTCCCGCTGGCAGCTCCAGTAACACGCCAACTGCGGACTCGTTTTTGCGCCAGCTGCCGTAACAGCCCTGCGCATGCGATTCAGTCTTTAGAGAACCATGCATACACAGGGCTCTTATGGTGGCCGGTGCAATAGCGCGACAGCTACGCAGTGCGGGGGCGATCACACAGGACTTCACCCCAAACCCCGAAGAGCATGCCGGGGACCTCGCGGGCTATGGTGGGCTGGAGATAGCCCCAGGTAAGTCCGGTTTTCTTTTTTAAGCGACAGTTCAGGGTCCCTTTAAGGACACATAGGAATTACCTCATCAAGCTGATCATGTTGCTCTATGTGTTCTGCTACAACTCTTTTTGGATGTATTGCTGCAAATAACATTTTCTAACTCACTTTCCCAGTATTTATTTGTGTGCTGCACAAGACACTTTCCTTCCATATCTGCACCACAACCTCATATTTAGATTATAAATAAGGATGTGAGTAAAATGTGACAGGGGCAATTTTATATGCCAGTTTCCATAGTGTAGTGTTTTCCTTCCTTAAGCCTATTTTTACTCCTGCTATTCACATAAATGCTGAACTTTTGGCCAAAGAAGTACAAGTGTATTTTGACACATATGAGACCTGCAGCAACACGTGTCTACTGAAGCCAGTCACTGTGACCTTTCTGAGAAGAAAATGATCTTGCATAACCAAACAGGCTCATGGCAGATGCATCACGTATAAATTATAACCCAGAAAGATCATATTATAGAGCTAATCAAAATCCCTGCTCATCTGTAAAAAAACACATTGCTGGCAGGAATGGATGGTGGGGGTATTGTGTTGGATAGGACCCTATCTGCATTATAGAGCGTACAGAGAGATTATGCTTAACATATCTCAGCTGAGCACATTTGGAATACTGGAAAAATGCCAAGACAAATGACTGACATCTCCATGGAAACCTGTCAATCTTTCCCAATGGGGTCAGGAAATTAAACTTAAAAATGGTAACCTTCTTCCCCCCCCCCCCCCCCCCCAAAAAAAAAAAAAATAACAGTAGGCGGAAGCAAAAGCCCTGCCACTTGAAATTTTGCCAAACATAAAGACAAGTTCATTTCTCATTAGACCTGCTTGGGGAAAATGCTGAAAACGAAGGCAGGAAAGCTTTTACAAAAGATCATATGTCAAAATAACTGCAAGAAAAAGAAAAATGATTCTCATCAAGAGACTGAAACCAAGTAAAATTCTATTCTACGGCCGTTCATGTTTCACAAAAGTTTACGTGCAGTGAAAAAACATTATTATAGGTTCTGGCACATTGCAAAACTAGATCTCAAATCAACTCAAATCACATACTGTGCTACCATATGAAAATGCAATGGCTGCTCCTAAGAAAAAAAAACCCTCATGGAAAAGTCATGGAAGGTCAATAAAACCTCCTAAACCTAAATATGTTAAATGTAGCCAATGTGTTGTAGCAATTTAATTTAATTTATTTGTATCTCTTTATTTTGAGTGGCGTTGTAACCGGTTGTTTTCTGTCCTCTCTAAATTTCAGGCCCAACTTTAAGTTTGGGTAGGGTGGGGGTTTCGTGGGTAATTTCCTTTGCCAGGGGCATGTGAAAAAAGGCACCAGGAAATAAGGGGGCAGGGCAACAGCTTAAAGTATAATATCAGTGACCTTACTGAAATTCTACCAATTACAGTGGTAATATTTCTTAGTAAAATATCAGTAAATACTACCAATATTTTACTACAGCTAAAACTCCCCCTACTCTCACTCAGAAACCTCCCCCAATGACCAACCTTAACCACTACCAACCTCCCCCCCCCCCCTGCCGATGCCTAACCCTAACCATCCCCCCAACACCTGACTTGTGGGCACCACCCACATGTCCATGTATAGCCATAATTCCTGTGCGTGCCCATGTCGGTGCTCAAACTTACACGGTGCCACTGGCACCCAAATTTTCTGCTTTAAGGAACGTGTTCCTCATGGTTAGAAGTAATGACAATGTCATTATTTATAATGGTGGCCACACACAGTGCTATTGTACAATCAATTGTAAGATCAAATGCTTTTTTTCTGAATTGAGAAATGTAAAAAAATGTCCTATTTCTTTCCCATTCTCTCTTCCTAATAATTTGTTCAGATAATTGAATGGTGAAGGATAGATAGTAATTTATATACCCAACCAATTTCTTTCTGATTTTTCATAATTAATGAAGTATCAAACACACATTAGTCAGATTTTTCAAAAGTTACAATCAATCAAAACCACATATTTCTCAATTCAAACTAAAATCGAAAAAAATTAGATTGTGTTTGGCCATCTTAAAGTAAACCCGAGGTGAAAATAAATTGATGAAATAAACAATTACTAGCCAACCTGCGGCGTAGCATACGCCGCATAAGAGGGTAGAGGACAGGAAGGGGGTATTGGGCACAGCGGTGGGGAGGGGGGTTGGACCCCCCTCAACTGGGTCCCCATGTGTGCTCTACCTCCAGCTTAAGCTCAGCAGGAACCCCCCCTCACCTGGGTCCCCCATGTGCACTCCCCCTCCTGCTTAAGCACAGTAGCAGCCGCCACTATTAGTAAAAGGCAGCGGGCGGGGATGACTCACCTCTTCCGTGTTCCATCGTGCATTCCACTGTCGTCACTTCCTGCAAATGCCGCACACTGTATTGGTGTAATTTGCCTTTTTAAAACAGAAGGAAATCTGCAATAATTCAGCTATAAGTGAACATTTGTGGTTACCCACAATGCACTGCTACTAAATATGAAAATTACCCCTCTTCCCCCTTGGTAAGCCAAGCAAGCATACAGAGCCGCTGGTATATAGCAAGCATATAGCTTTAAATTTAACACAGTCATATCAAACCTACATGTAGACAGTCTGTTTCAGACTTTTGGTCCTCATCAGTACATGGCAGGTATTGATACAGCTGAATGAGATAGGGTTTGGACCAGTACAACAGAGTAACCAAGCAGCTCAGGGTGACCCAAACCACTCGTAATTTATAGGGGGATAAAAAGGGACCAAAAATACCTCCTACTAAAAAAAGCAAAACTTGGTGTAATTTGCCTTCCTAAAACAGAAAGAAATATGCAATTACTCAGCTATAAGTGAACATTTGTGATTACCCACAATGCACCGCTACTAAATATGCAAATTATTCCTTTTCACCCTTAGTAAGCCAAGCAAGCCTATAGCTTTAAGTTTTACACAGTCATATCAAACCCACATGTGACAGCCTATTTCAGACCTTTAGTTCTCATCACTACATAGGCTATCATTCATAAAGCATGTACGCATGCGGAAATGCTTAAAACAGCTGACTTTCCCGCACGCGTAGCAAAATCTGCATTCATAAAGGCTCCTTCCGCATCAAAAGCTGACATTACCGAGCAGAGCGATAAATCACCGCCTTGTGCGGTGATTGTTGTAAAAAATTTAGCAAAATGTTAATTCATAAAGATCACCGCAAGCGGTGTGAGGTCGGGAAGTACCGCTCCCTCTGATGTGGCGATAACAATGTTAAGTGAATGAAGACACAGAGATCTCCCAGGCAGCTGCAGTAGAGCGGAACACGGAGAAATGATTCAACTCGGCAGCTTGCGTGTCTCCGCAAGCATACTGCCAGCCTAGTTTAGGGAATCTCCACATTGCTACCGCACCTGTATACTTTATTATGAATCAGCAGCCAGAAGTCTAAAACACCGTCAGCAGTGTTTTCCCACACTGATTCTCCATTCCGACAACACTTTCATGAATGATAGCAATAGCAGAGATTGATATGGCTGTATGAGATAGGGTTTGGACCAGTACAACAGAGTAACCAAGCAGCTCAGAGTGACCCAAACTTCTAAGAATGTATAGGGGGATAAAAGAGACCAAAAATCCCTCCTACTAAAAAAATCAAAGCTTGGTGTACGGTAATTTTCCTCCTTAAAACAGAAGCAAATCTGCAATAATTCCGCTATAAGTGAACATTTGTGGTTACCCACAATGCACTGCTACTGAATATGCAAATTATCCCTCTTTGCCCTTGGTTGGATATGACACTACTTCTTCTTCTTGCTTGGACCAGCCCCTTCTTTTTGCTTGGACCGGCCCTGGGGGCAGGGCGCTACTTCTTCTTCTTGTTTGAAGGTTGAGGCACTTACTCTATTATATATATAGATATTTATCCTTCTACTCCTAAAAAGGACTTTTTAAGTTTCCCATGGTTTTCTTTTCTATTTAAAGCTTAACAGAAGATTCATACATTTTTTTTTAAAAAAATAAAAAATTCACTTACCTGGGGCTTCTGCCCCTGCAGCCGCCCTGTACCCTTGATGTCCTGGAACAATGCTCCGGTCCCCCGTAGTGGCTCTGTTTCTGGTTTGCCAACTTTCATGTCAATCTCTGCACGCATCCTCGCTCTCGTTCACGTCACCAAGGCCGTCCTGGACATGTGCAGTCCGCTTACTACAGAACGCGCACTGCATAGTTCGCAGGACGGCCACGGTGACGTGAACGAGAGCGAGTAAGCGCAGGGACAGTGGCTCCACGACTGGGAAAACGAAACTAAGCCACTGCGGAGGACCGGAGCATCATTTCCAGACATTGCAGGCACAGGGCGGCTGCAGGGGGCTGGAAGAAGCCCCAGGTAAGTGAAACTCTTTTTTTTTATGAATCTTTAGTTCTGCTTTAAACATTTACAAAGTAGGTTGAATGTTTTACTGTCTCTAATCAGGGGCAGCCTGTTAAGTATCCCAGAGATAGAAAAAGGTCCATGTATTTTATCTCTCCATGCCTTCAGAAGTTGTATTCTGCCAGGAAAAGTTTTATTGCTGTAATTTGTTTATCAGTGGTGTTTACTATATTCCGGACAGGGTGCTGACAAATCAAAAGCTGTCACGTTCATGCCTAGAAATGAACTCTTTCAGGCAGTAAAATAAAACAAGTAAAACAGCCTGGTTGTTAATATGTTTGGCAGTGTACATACATATGTTTATCTCATAATGTCACGTATCACCTTGGGTACACTTTGAAGGGGTTCTGTGGAGGATTTTAAAAACAAAAAACTTACACTTACCTGGGGCTTCTATCAGCCCCCTGCAGCTGTCATGTCCCGCACCCCCCTCCCAAGATCCTCCGTTCCCTGCCACCGGTCCCGGACTTATTATTCCTCTAATACAACTGTGGCTGTACGGCCGTGGCCGTGCGCGTGCTCGCTGCCGCTCGTGTCTCCGGGAGCTTACTGTGCAGATGCAGTACGAGGAAGGAGCTATGTCCATGCCGCAGCCAGGTCTGCTCACAACAGACTGTCGCAGTTTCAAGCGGCTAACTGATCTTTGTCAAGTGATAGCATGCTATCACTTGACAAAGAGCTGTTAGCGCTCAAAATGGCGACAGTGCTATCGCTTGACAAAGAGCGGTTAGCCACTCGAAACTGCGACAGTAGTTGTGAGCAGACCTGGCTGCGGCAGGGACATAGCTCCTTCCATTGAGTGTGTCCTCTATCTGCTGCTTGCAGCAAGAGCTATAAATACTAGACAAGAGCTGTAGTGACATCCTGCATGTCCGGGCTGATGTTGTTCACACTGTGCAAGTGAATAAACCTACAGTTGGAACTATCCTGTACTGGTCATCATCTTTACTATTGGATTCTACAAGTCTTTGGCAGCCACGCAGACTAGACCGGGCATGACCAAGGCAAGTGAGGTGTGCTGTCTGAGGAGTAGAGATGTCGCGAACGGTTCGCCTGTGAGACGGTTCCAGGCGAACTTTGGTGGTTCGCGTTCGCCTGGACCATGTGAACTTTTGCGGAAGTTCAATTCGCCCCATAATGCACTATGAGGGTCAACTTTGACCCTCTGCATCACAGTCAGCAGGCACATTGTAGCCATTCAGGCTACACTAAGCCCTCGAGCCCCCCCTTGTATAAGGCAGGCTCACTGGCCATGACACTCACTCGTGTGCCTGCTGCAAATAGACAGACTAGGGAGAGCTGCTGCAGATTTTTTCTCCTAGGGAAAGATTCGGTAGGCTCTTGGCTTGCTCCTGGCTGATTGTTATTGCTAAAATAGAACCCCTTAACAGCTCTTTTGAGAGCTCTAATGCTTTCCTGATGTGTTTTTTTTTGTGTGTTGCTCACTGACACTAACATTATACAGCCCTATCTGTTGCAGCTGGACTTTGGTAAGTGTTATTACTGTGCCAGCAAGGCCCTGCCTAACTATCTATACTGGGACACCTATCTATACCTACCTAACTACTGGGGCACCTACTTACCTATACGGGGACACCTACCTACCTACCTATACTAGGGGGACCTACCTATGCCTACCTACCTATACTGGGACTCCTACCTATGCCTAGCTAACTACTGGGACACCTACCTATGATTACCTACCTATACTGGGTCTCCTACCTATGCCTAGCTAACTAATGAGGCACCTACCTACCTATACTGGGACTCCTACCTATGCTTACCTACCTATACTGGGTCTCCTACCTATGCCTAGCTAACTACTGGGACACCTACCTATGCCTACCTACCTATGCTGGGACTCCTACCTATGCCTAGCTAACTACTGGGACACCTGCCTATGCCTACCTACCTATACTGGGACTCCTACCTATGCCTAGCTAACTAATGAGGCACCTACCTACCTATACTGGGACTCCTATCTATGCTTACCTACCTATACTGGGTCTCCTACCTATGCCTTGCTAACTACTAGGACACCTACCGACCTATACTGGGTCTCCTACCTTTGCCTAGCTAACTACTGAGGCACCTACCTATGCCTACCTACCTATTCTGGGACTCCTACCTATGCCTAGCTAACTACTGAGGCACCTACCTACCTAAACTGGGTCTCCTACCTATGCCTAGCTAACTACTGGGACACCTACCTATGCATACCTACCTATACTGGGTCTCCTACCTATGCCTAGCTAACTACTAGGACACCTACCTATGCCTACCTACCTATACTGGGTCTCCTACCTATGCCTAGCTAACTACTGAGGCACCTACCTACCTATACTGGGTCTCTTACCTATGCCTAGCTAACTACTGAGGCACCTACCTACCTATACTGGGTCTCCTACCTATGCCTAGCTAACTACTGGGACACCTACCTATGCCTACCTACATACAAGAAGATAATAAGGTCGTTGCTTCATTGTGGACAGACCAAATTTGATCAGGTTGACAGTCACTGTTGTTCTATCATTGAGCTACCACAGCCCGGCGACCATATGGGCTTGAACACTGCCACGGCCTGCACTCTGGCCATGTTGCGCACCAGTCCAGCATGGCAGTCACTACGCAAACAGCTGTTTGCGGTGCGTTACACAGTGATTTTGGTGTGTCAGTGTGAAGCAGTACTCTAATTACACTCCTTGATTAATGTATACACATGCAAGATGTTTGAAAGCACTTTAGGCCTGCAATTTAGCATTCAATGTGATTTCTGCCCTTAAAACGCTGCTTTGCGTCACATCCAGATTTTTCCCCGGGACTTTGGGCATGTATCCCACTCCGCCATGCCCCCCTCCAGGTGTTAGACCCCTTGAAACATCTTTTCCATCACTTTTGTGGCCAGCATAATTTTTTCTATTTTGCAAAGTTCGCCTCCCCATTGAAGTCTATTGCGGTTCGCGAACTTTTACGCGAACCGAACCTTCCGCAGGAGTTTGCGAACAGTGTTCGCGAACCGAAAATCGGAGGTTCGCGACATCTCTGCTGAGGAGTACGAAAAGTAAAAAATAAACAAACTGATCAAGTATCACAGTACTCTGTCTGGTAATGCATTCATTCATTCTGACAAGTCTGAATAAATCAAATAACAATAATAAGAAAGTCATCCATGGAACAGTACAGAAAAACACTAGGTTCAATGTAGCTGGATTACTAAAACACCAGTAGAAGTGCCATTTATTGCATGGTCTGCAGGGTATGTCCATGCCACATTTTTCCAATCACCTCTACAAACTAACAAACAAATACATGGAAACTCCATCCCCCTGAAAGAAAACCTGTTATTTTGTGCCGTCCAGCGCCCGAATGAGGAAATCATCTAAACTCTGTCATTCCTTACCTGAACTGGCACAACTTGCATCAGTATTGCAAAGTTGGTGAGATGATTGCACCGACATACAGAGTAGTTCAAGTCTCCTTCAACACGAACACATCCTTCACTGGACCAAATTCCAGAACCGGAGCTGTAAGATGGATCAAAGACAACTGATTGTGATCTAACATATGACTCATCAGGGAAGCAAAGAGTTTAAAGTTCTACATAAAGGTCAGATTACTATATTTGGTTTTATGTCATTAGACATTTTAAGTGAACCATGTTCCTCTGTATCTTTGCATCTGGACTGAGAAGTGCAATGTGACTATTTTTCTGACAAGTAAAAAGTAAACATCATCTAAAAACTCTAGAGCAATAAAGGTAAAATGTTTACTATGGAAGCCTTTGCACATGATTCTGTCCTACTAATAAAACCAACATTTTAGCACCAGTTAATTAATAGAGTGAGTAATGGACGTACCTCCTGCCCCCCATGGAGAGTGATAACCTCCACTTGGAACTGATAACAGTGAAATACTTTACACGTAAATGGGGCACTGCATCATAATTCTATCATGCACATTGTTTATGGTACTGCTTTACCACCAGTATGAACAACTATCATATTAGTAAGGAGGCTTTTTGCCCTCTTTCAGCCCCTTAAATACTCCTAGGAGTTTTGGTTCACCATGAGCTTGCTGGTCAATCTGTTACAACTATCATTTAAGTCAAGGAGAAGCCCTGATGATGCAGTGGGGGCATAGGAGGGAGGAGGGTGTACTGCACCTCTTGGGGAGAGCCCCTCATGCTGTAGTGCAGGAGTCCCCAAACTTTTTCTGTTAAGGGCCGGGTCAACATACTTCAAACTAATGGGGGCGGACTATACATAATACTGTATGATGTAGAAAACATTGCATTGAACCTAGGTAGTGTAAACTATTACCTGTTTACACAGGCAGCCCTTTTGTCTCCCATTTAACCAAAGCAGATACAGCATGTGCAGATAGTGAAAAACCTATTTTAGCCAGACAGTAAAGCATACTCAGGGAGCAACCTGTCGTCCAATTGGACAGCAGTGTCACCTGATACAGAATTGGATTGGAAGCCAGTGAATGACTGCTCGCTGACTTCCCTGTGGATTAATGGTACCAGCAGTGCTATTCTATATGCGAGACATCAATATTTAAAGATGCAGTGGACCACATCAACAAGTAATACATTTTGTGAGTGGGGGCCGGTGAAAAAGTCTCAGGAGGCCGCATTTGGCCCATGGGCCTTAGTTTGAGGACCACTGCTGTAGTGGATAGCTGGAGTAGTATTCCTGTCTACTCTTGGTTTTCTCAGGATCCCCTTTGACCCAATCCTATCCTATAGTAGGGACTAGATTGTGAGCTCCTCTGAGGGGCAGTTAGTAACAAGACTATATACTCTGTACAGAGCTGCGGAAGATGTCGGCGCTATATAAAAGCTAAATAATAATAATAATAAATAATAATAATATCCTCCCCCCATGCAAATGCGCACCCCTGTGGCACCTGACCTGGAACTGACTTTTTAAAAAAGAAAAAAACACTCTTGCACCACCCACTTATGCTTAGTTTGGGAGCATGGCCTTCGAGGCGATAGGCTGAAACCAAGAAATGTAAAACAAACTCATATAAGTGCCTTGTTTTACTTTTAAAGGGCATGGGATGGGATATTGGGGGTACACAAGAGTGCAACAGTATCTGTACAGCAACACTAACTGCTTTGTCTTCTACAGAAAGTCTGCCAGTACTATGATAGCTAACAAATGGGCCTATTTAAAGGGTTTTTTAATATATTTGTACACTTCAGTTAAATGTTAACATGTACTTCCAATTTAATAATTACCTATACATTGGTGCCCATTGGAAACAGCACAGGTTAGAAGACAGTACAGTGTGTGGGTAAGTGTACAGCACATGTGTAAGTCTAAAGCATGTGGGTAAGTGTACAGTGCATATGTACAGCACATGAGTGCACAGTGTGTGGCTGTACAGTGCATAGGTAAGTGTACAGCATGTGTACACAGGATATTGCTAAAAGTACAATGCACATGTACAACATGCATGGATGGATAGCACATGTGTGTAATGTAGGTGTTGCCTTGCTATACATTTTATGATGGCTGGAATACTGGACTGTTTATGGGTATAACAGGACCAATCTTTAGTATTTTGGGATTTAACATTTGAAAAATACTGAGGGTTCGCGTTAGGAATATAGAGGTGATCTACAATACAACACAATACAATTATAAGTGGTAATTTTTTTTCAGATTTCCCAGCAAGCATTCTGCACACAGAGTCAGCACAATGGGAATGGGAAGCGGTTGCTTGGAAGCAGAGAACATATCACATATATGGGATCAGATATGGGATCATAAATGTTGGATAGAGGAAAAAGTCAGTTACTACAAGTTTTGTGCAGGCTGATTGGCTGCAGCAAGAAAAAAGGGCAGGCCAACTATAACAGCAAGATGACTGTGTGCAGATGTTTCCCTTTGAGAGGAGAAAGATGATGGTTATGCGAGATAAATGTATGCTGACTGCGTAACACTACTTTAGGTCTGTGGACAGTTTGCTATTGCTTTAAAGATTCACGTGCAGAAAAACTGGAGTGTGTTTTATGGTGTGCATACAGTGGTGTTGGAGTTTAAATTTTGGAGCCAAAACACATGGATTCATTAGCACCAAACAGCACCAAACCGGAGGACAGGTTGTGCTTTATTTAACTCCAGCTTGGAAGGAAGAAATATCAGAGTTAAAGGACAACTGAAGTGAGAAGAATATGGAGGCTGACATATTCATTTCCTTAAAAACAATACCAGTTGTCTAGCAGCCATTCTGGTCTATATGGCTGCAGTAGTATTTGAATAACACCAGAAACAAGCATGTGACTAATCTTGTCAGATCTGACAATGATGTCAGAAACACTTGATCTGCATATTTTTGTTCAGGGTCTATGGTGAAATGTATTAGAGGCAGACGATCAGCAGGACACCTAGGCAATTGTTTTAAAGGAAATAAATATGGCAGTCCCCATATCCCTCTTGTTTGTTACAGTTATCATTTAAATAAAATGCACCCCATCCTGCTGTTCCATGCTGAAATGGTGCTGAATACATGTGGTCCTGAATTCAAACACCAACACCAGTATACAGTGTTGCCGTGCTCTAGCTTTGCATGTGCTCTGTACTAGGAGCTGCTACGCTGTTGTACAGAGGCCTGCGCTGTTGTTTTTGTGTAGGGAGAGGATTTAATGTGTGTTTATTTCCTTATATTGAAACACAGCCAAGTTTAGGCCCCTTCTGACATCATATGCAGTCGATGTCCAAGGACACAGTGCTCACTTCATCTTTATTACAAATATCTAGACTGAAGACTGAACTTGTGGAGTTCATAAATGTAGCCAAACCCTTTATCAAGAACCACCAAATAAGAAATTAATGACATGTGCATCCATAACATGTTCTTCTGAAAAGGACTACATATTTATTGGTATTATGTTCACATAAGGGGGTGTATGCAATAAACTGTAGCAAGGAAAATAACGTGAGTAAAGTCTTACCACATGATGAGTAGAGCAGAGTGCACTATATTATGTGCAACGCACATGAGCATAATTGCAAATCATGGGGGCCCCCAGCAAAACTTTGATGGGGTATCATAAAAACGTTTGGTGCAAGTAATCAGAGTCCAACCAATAACTTTGAAAAAGAGTATTAATTGGTGCAAATAGGATTCACTTTATTATAGAAAAATACTCAAATAGAAAATATGGATGTCAAACAGCCTATAAGAACCCACCCACCCACAAAGATGAAAACCTTGAAAACCCATCGAGTGGAGACTCCATATAGTAGAGATGTCACACATCAATATGGATACAAATAGCAGGCCAGCTCGGAAAGTTGCACCATATAGATCAAACAGCCAAAAGTTCACTGTTAGTGAGGATTCAAACTTAATAAAACTCCAGCAGCCCAATTAGCAACCAGTTGAATTGAACAGTCCCAATTGCAGACTTGTCAAATGCGTAATATGTTGCAGCAATAGAGTAAGTCCCACTCGCAGACTTGTCTCCAGCATCGGGCACGTTATAAGCAAGGAGTTAATAGACAAAGGAAAGATATTGTGCAGGGGTTAGAAGGTCAGCAGCAAAGCACAAAAAGCTTAGACAGGAATTAGTCTTGTTTGTAAGCGGCAGGGAGACAGTGCTCAAAGATCAGTTCCTGCTTAGCAGATTCCTCCAGGTCATTGAAGATAGGTGTGAGCTCCCAATGATGGTATGCGTATAACCTCTGCAACTTTATAAATGTCCTCCAGCTTCTCTTGGATAGCCATGTATGGTTGGATATAATTCCATAAATGCACCAGTGGCTGGATAGCTTATAGCGGCACAGGGTGGCGGGACACGCGGGACGCCAATGTGCCTCTAGCAATCACTTCTGCATGTCGAGTTTCACACAGCATCACATGTGTGTGACGCTGGGGTCCCCTGGCCCCACCCACCAAACTTTGATGGGGCCCCATAATATTCACAACCTTTCCCTTGCCTCCCCCTTGTGACCCTCAGAGCCTGGGGGCCCATTTTGCAAGGGTCCTAAAACCCTTGCAGAGAGAGTGAAGTAGTTATTGGGGCCCCCTTATGGCTCTGGGCCCCCCTCTGGTCATAGGGACCACGCTCCTCTATTTGCGCCCATGACAATGCATTATACAATACTCAACATAATTCTGCTTAAAGTGAAGCTGAACTCTTGCATAGGACAGAAGGCAAACATAGAGAAATGCACCCTGTATGTATTTAGAGAGTTTAGCATGTCTAATCACAAGTTGTAATTTGATCTCTCTCCTTTGTCACCTGATTGCCACGACAGATAAGCTCATTTAAAAGCACAGGATCTTAACAATATGTTTGGTTTCATAAAAAGCAGGAAGTAGAAACACTGGAGATTTACTTTAGGATGTGTATCAGCTGTAACAAATAAAGGTTATTATGTTGTTTTTTATCTTTTAGAGCAGAGAGAAAGTTCTGAGGTCCAGTCCGCTTTAACACAATCTATTGTATACTCCCCATTGTATCCTAATATACTAAGGATCTCATACAGTGGTTGGATGGTGTTAAGGGCTGTGCCAATGACGCAGGAGACCAGGGTTCGAATCTTGGCTCTGCCTGTTCAGTAAGCCAGCACCTATTCAGTAGAAGACATTAAGCAAGTCTCACTGCTACTGCCTACAGAGTGCGTCCTAGTGGCTGCGGCTCTGGCGCTTTGAGTCCGCCAGGAGAAAAGCGCAATATAAATGTTATTTGTCTTGTCATCTCAAGAACTGAAAACTCTAGCCAATATTGGGCTCTGAAGTGCTCACTTCAGAGGGTAGATTGTAGAATCAACACAATGGAAATAATAGACATCACTTAGTAAAACATGGTTCACTTGGCAACCAAATAATAAGCCAACTTATCAGAACTATTAGTGTCTTCAAATATTGAACTAATAATAGTCTACTATTTCCTTTAGGACGTGGTAACGAAAACAAGTGTGGAAAGTGAACTGTTAATTCGTTTTATAATTATATCTGCTTCGATTTCCATAGCTCTTTATGTAAATCAGATATTAGAGTTGGTTGGAGGTTTACGAAGGAGGTGTAAAATGTAAGGTAAGGAGAAGGATAATAAAGAAGAATTGTTAGATGCCATGTCACCTGTCATCAATTTAGACAATGAAAACAATTAAAAGCGTTTGGTTAGTTGCTATGAGATACATGTTAGTGTTCTCTTTACTTAATAACACAAGGTCATGGAGGTTAGTGGAAACTGTGTAAGGATGAAAATAGCACATGCCATACTTTGAACTTAGAATATTATGCACAACAAGAGAGAGAATACTTTAATCATGCCATACTGAAAAAACAAAGTCAACAACATAAAAGAGAGAGCCTCCTATAGAGTAGAACAATCAAAGGAATTTCATGGCTTTTAAAGAACAAACAGAATTGTCTTTTTCAGTGAAATGTGGTAAAATAGGTCACTAGTAAAGCATTTTACAACACTTAATTGCTTTAGCAATTTAATAATCTGGACAAATGCTATTGAAGACGAAGGTTGGTATAAATATAAGAGTGTGCACAAGCCTGTAATGTAGACTGTCTATCACTGCTGCAAAGGATTGGCGGGTGGTAGGGTTCAGTAATCATTCACCCACACATTCGTAATTCATTAGATGTCAGAAACTCCATGCCTCTCTATCAGCAAGACAGCCATCGCAATTTTCCCCAAAGTCTTCTTCATAAGCTCTGTGGCCATCCCCACCTTGGTTGGCGCGGCCTGCACCAAGCTCGGCAACCACCATCAGCTGCCAAGCTGGGGTGGGTGGGCAGCAGCAAGCAGGTGGGGTGGTCACAGAGCTTTGGAATACTTAAAGGGAACCTGTACTGAGTAAAAATATTTAAAATAAACACATGAGGTAACTTCAAATGAACATTAAATAGTTACCTTGCCTTAGTTCCTCTCAGAAGCTCACCATTTTCTTCTGACAGTGATCCCTTCCAGTTCTGACAACATTTTGTCAGAACTGAAATATATCAGTTGCTGTCAGTTATATATCAGTTGCTGTCAGTTATAGATGAGTGGACAACTGATGTGCCCAGTAATGTCCATGTTTCCCTATGGCTCAACTGGTCGATGTTACAGTTTAACAGTGCGCTGACCAGGAAGCTGTTATGGGGTAATGGCCATTTTCAAAATAGAGGACGGACAATTCCCTTGATAACAGTGGACAAACAGGACGCGGGAGAGGAGGAAGAGATTGAGGAGTAGACTACACGGGAGGTAAGTGTGACTTTTGTATGTTTATTTTGACTTTTAATTTTCAGTTCAGGTTTTCTTTAAGAAAAAAAATCGAGGTGGTTTTGCTGAGGAGGGGGGTGTAGTTTCTGACATCTAATGAATTACAGGCAAGCAGGTGATTTATTAACCCTACCAATCCTTTGCAGCAGTGATAGCGAGCCTTCCATTGCAAGCTCTGTATTTTTTATCAATAGTCCTCTTTAAGGTTGCAGTATGTAAAAAGTCATTTCAATAATTTGGCCCCAGGGCAGTTTCTAGGCAGTAGAGCTCCCAGGGCGAGGGTGTATAAATTCCACCCCCCGTAGACATGGGCACACTATTGCAATGCAGTAGCCAGAGATGCTTTCAGTATTAGGCAGCCCACAATATAGCTAGCTAGCCAGAAGCCTCCTGTATTAGCCAGAGGTATTGCCCCACCCTGTGTAGGTAGCCAGAGGAGCTCCAGTATAGATAGCCACAAGAGCCTCCAGTGTTAGGTAGCCACATGCAGGCCCCCCAGTACAGGAAGCCAGAGAGCCCCTGATTGTAGGTAGTCAGGGAGCCCACCATGTACAGTAGGTAGCCAGGGAGTTCACTCTGTAGGCAGCCATAGAGCCTCTGTTTTGGTAGTCAGAGAGCCCCCCATCTTAGTAGCCAGAGAGCCTCTGTTTTGGTAGCCAGAAAGCCCCCCCCCCCCATTTTGTTTAGCCAGAGAGCCCACATTTTGGGAACCAGAGTTCCCCCTGTTTAAGTAGCCAGAGTGCCAACCGTTTTGGTAGTCAGAGAGTCCCCCCGTTTTGGTAGTCAATGAGCCCCCCCCCTTTTTGTAGCCAAACATTCCCCCAGTTTTGCTTGCAAAAGGGACACCCTCACTTCTTTAGACCAGGAAAGATTGTGCATTTTTTTTGGATTCAGAATTCATTACTATTGTGATTCCTCACTATTGTGTTTTTTTTTTGTGTTCTTGTAGGTGGTAGTAATAAACACATTTTACTGGTCCACAACTTAACTTGTGCAAACATCTAAAATATCTTTAATCTGCAATATCAAAGCACTAATAACATCAACATGGAAATATCTGACACTAACCTGAAGTCTAGAAAAGCACAGTACAGATGGACATGATTACTATTGTTGATAGCTTCAATGTAGAGTCGAGGGGCCTAAGAATAAAAGGAAGTATAATGAAAAACAGTACAACAATTCACATTATTACACCATATTTCACCAAGACCCTTCTGTAGTAGCAGTAAATAGCAATTTTACCTTTAGGAATTTATTTGTACACATTTCTAAGATTAAAAATCACCTGTGTAGCCTTGGCCTAAACTTCACCTTTATTCTCATTACCTGGCTGCATTATCTGACATGATCAATATGAACTTGAAACTGTTGTGTGAATGACTCTGGCCTCAATTCACTAAGCTTATCTCCTGTCTTTAATAACATTTCTAGAGTTGTTACCATGGTGGTAAGGCATGTAGTATTCAGGAAACCTTTTACCTCAGGCAAACCTAAAGTTAACTCTTCTGTCTTTAAGTTAACTCTCCAATCCTTAAAATAACTCCAGAGTTAAAGAGAGGCTGTTAATTAACTGCGTGTGAAAATAACTACAGAGGAGGTAAATTAACTACAGAGGAGGTAATTTAAGGAATGAAGAGATAAGATAACTCTCTCACTGTGTGGAGGTAATTTTCTCTTGCCTTATTTATCTTCAGCATGATCTTAGTGAATTGAGGCCAATGTATTACAGCAGTATTCCAGGATTTTTAAAAGTCCTATTTTGACGACCGTAAATCTAAGCCTATGTTCAAACTAAGAGTGGACAGGAGCTAGCCAACAGACATGCAGAATGGACCTATGCATGCTGACATTTTCACCATGTCCAGGTTTGTCTTTTACATTTCCACTACGCACAAACTCATTTTGTAAAGTTTTTGCAGAAAGCGAATGCACTATCATTTAAAGTGGAGTGGACACTGCCAGGAACCTGCAGAGTGGTACAGCACACTCATGCTACATGGATATGCTGTGCACCAATCCTCAATGTCTTTATTTATACCTCTTTTAAGAGCTGAAAGCTAAAGTCAGAGATATATGGGAAGTTTGCCAGAAATACAATAACTCATGGTGAGGAATGTGGTCGATTTGATCATTTAAAAAATAGGGATTGGATTTAGTGTAGTTCGCCAGCAGTGAAATTCTATTCCGTAATGCCCAGCATGGCCTCTGACCTGAAGTCAGTTGACCAGTGGCGTTTGTGAACCTGTGTGTCCAGATGAGAAAGCGTGTTCATGACTAACTCCCTACTGGTTAGCTGACTTTAGATCAGAGGTCATGCTGGGCATTTTGAGCATTAGGGGATCAAAGTTTTCAGCTGCAAATTTCCACCCTAGTAATAAAGTTACAAGTCTCTGACTGGTCTTTTCCACTTCCTTATCAAATTAGTCACATGCTTCCTGCATTCTTGTATATGTGATGAGCTCTTCTCCTAAACGAGGGTTGTGGTTGAGTGACATCTTGTGGTAGAATACAAGTATTGTCTGTGAATGTAATTCCCCAAAATCTGTGCATTATGAGGCTTTAAAAGTATATTGTGCACCCTGATCTCTTATGAAGGTTTTAAATGCACCTTTCCTAATCCTGTCTTCTTTAGTGATCACTGCACCTCACAACTGTTCTTAGCCACAGTTAGTTCATGACTTGTGATATTATCTTTTAAACACATTTTTAAGTCCATTCTGTCAGAAGTGTCACAGAACAAAATACAATTCTACATATGTCAGATGATGGAAAAAGGGCAGCGCAGGAAGCCTGGCTGCAACAAGGGAGAACTTTTTCTTTATATAACATTGATCTGCAATCGTTTCCCATTAAGAAAAACCACAAGATGTCTTTCCATAGAGAGCAAATTGGCATTTGTTTAAAAGACTATATGTTTCTCTGGTTTAACTGAGCATGAAAGTTCATCTGCAAGCTACCACTGATTACGCTCTGTACATTGATTTTATGACAACGACACCAGCAAGCATTATATAACGCCTCTTGCAGGCTGTCAGTCTAAGAAAAA